>NC_083285.1:16521465-17140631 GCF_963506605.1 Zootoca vivipara | reverse complement strand
CTGGGATTCCCAACCAAAAGTGAATGAGCTCTGAACTGGAATCCTGGCCTCAAAGACCTCTAATTTTATATTTAAGTAAGGCTGTTAGTGGTACACAAACCACGCCATCCTTAGCCCGAGGCTAAGCAGCCCAGCAAAATCATTCTCAAAATAAACTACAGGGCCCAGGACAAAGCGATAGAAAGCACGGATTGTAATATATGCTTTGTTGTTGTTTTAATTATTATTATTATTAATATGTATTATTGCAGTAGTAACATTAATCCAATTATATTCGATACAATACAAAAGATATTTGAGATTGTAAATATCTGCACGGTGCTTATTGTTATTATTATTAAATATTAATAATTATTATTATTGGTGTACTTATTTCTTATTTAAAGCACTGTTTCATACTGCCATCAATGAGATTTGCAATGGGCAGAATGTACGCAGGCAATTAACGGGGAGGGAGTGGGTTAATCAGCGACCAAGCATAGAAACAGCCTGACGTGTCCCTGTGGTTCTAATCGAATAAATAAGATTGCAAACCAATATTGCTCTTGCCAAAAAAAACAGTCACCAAACAATATGCCCCCGAGTGTTGATAATATCTATGCTGATGACCAGCCAATGCCCCAATATTGTCTGCATCGCCTAGCAAGCAGGACCCCTCAGGAAGCGGGGTTTATTCTCAATAATGTGACTCAATATTATGCACACTGACTGGATTGACAATACTTATTTATTTATTTTAATTAAGAATGCTGAAGTTTGTTTGGCGTGGGCTTGGACACACCTGGACTAGACACCATTTAAAGCAGTCTACTGTGCATCCCGGACTCTCGCAGGGGACAAATCTGAATTCAATAACCAAAATTTTTAAGGATGTGGAATCTTTTAAAGGTGTGGGAAAAGTAGGAATATGGTAGGGTGCCCCTAATTCCATCAGAAAATTGTTGAAGGTTATGGCGTTATGCAACCCCCAAGCTACATCTGCTTCATAGAATCTGAGTTTTTTGTTGTTTTTTTTTTTTTTTTTGTGTTTGTTAGTTTGTTTGTTTGTTTTCCTCCCCTGGTGGTCATCTAGTCCAGCCCCCCGTATTGCAAGAGTACGCAGCTTCCAATATGGGAATTGAACCTGCAAACTTGGCGTTAACAACACTACTATCCTACCAACCTAGAAACAGTACCTCAGAGTTTGACTTGACCTTAGAGTTCGAGGGACCCAAGAGGTCATCCAGCCCATCCCCCTGTAATGCAAGAATATGCAGCCTTCCCCATATGGGGATGGAACCTGCGACCCTGGTTTTGTTTTGTGTTTTTTTTTTGTGTGTGTGTGTGTGTGTGTGTGTGTGTTTTGTTTCTTTCTCTCTCTTTATTATATTATTACTCTCTCTTTATTATATTATTACTTTCCAAAAAGGACACTATAAATCAAACCACCCTAAAGTACATTTATGCTGGGACAGTGAGTTGAATAGACTGTAGCATTGGAAGGGGTCTGTAGGTCATCCAGTCCAACCCCCTGCAATGCATGAATATGCAGCTGTCCCACATGGGGATCAGTGTGCAACCTTGCCGTTTTAAGGCACCGTGCTCCCATCAACAGAGCTATTTCAAAGGGAATCTAGTACAGTATAGTGTATACTGGCCAGAAGCAGGCTTCTTCTTCTTCTTTTAGTGTGATGCCCACAGAGATATAGAAGCAAGCAAACCGCAGCATAAAAGGAAAAGCCACTACCAGTTAAATTCACTCAAAATGTAAAAAGATCCTAAGCAGTCTTAATACTGGGATTTCCTTATGATGAAATTTACCCTAAAAGAAGTAAGGATACTGGGCTAAATGTGTGGTAGCATGACGAGAGGTCCTGATTTTATTATTATTAATTTTTTACTTATTTATTATTACTGGGCTAAATGTGTGGTAACATGAAGAGAGGTCCTGATTTTATTATCATTCATTATTATTTAATTATTATTTTATTGTATTTTTATTCTGAAAGAGAATTTTGTATGCAGATGTAATAATAGCTAGCAGATGCCAAATTCAAATAATCAACCCACAGCTTAAAGAGGCTAAGGCAGCAAGTACTGTTTCTTAAACAATTGAGAATACAATACTGAAACAAAACGGGGGGGGGGGAGGACTTGCAACAGGAAGCATGTAACAAAATGTTAAAAGAACAGGTAAGCGTTTTATAGTAGCAAGCAACGTCTCACTTAAAGCCGGCCCAGATAATTCAGAGCAGCTATACTGTGTAACAAAACTGCTATGGGCCTGATAAAACTTCCCCGCAGCTAAACTATGTAACAACTGCTGCTATTGGCAAAGTAAACTGCAGAGGAGCAAATATATCTAAAGGCCAGGCGATCTGGTCAGCTAGGCGATCAGGAAACAATGTAAGCAGGCTGACTGGAAACTGCTGGGCAATTAAGCAGTACTTAAGCAGTAATTACTGGATCCGACCCAAGACTGCACGGTGATCAGGGAAACAAAGAAACTGGGATTAAGGTGATTTTGCTGATAGGTAGAAACTGCCAAGCCCTTAAGCAGCAGTTCAGCCGACTCTCTCATTTTTTATTTTCTACGCGACTTATTGGGAACCTTTGCGAAGCAAAAATCAACAAAGGGGACCCAGCAATCCTTCCCTGTCCCAGGGAATAGTCCGACACTGAGGGCAAAATTGGGAAAAAGGCTGGTAATATGCAAACATAACTATAGCAACTGCAGTAATTAAGGCCAATGGCTCAGTGAATGGAAGCAATCCAGGGGCAATTTACCCTGCAATATCTATATCAGCAGCTCACAGTTAAGGGTTTTAAAAGCAGACTCACTGTAGTTTGCGACCAGAAAAGGCAAGGAATTTTAACTTTTTGTAAACTTTGTGGCCACGTGTTCTATTAAAATGGCGATGCACACTGCTTCATGGTCGTCTTGGCAACCCTCAGCAACTCGGCAAAGGGAAAAACATTCAGCAGTTCCCTCTAAGCCTTAAACACTGAAAATGTTAGCAAGCACAGGGAAAATAGCAACAGCGATTAGAACTAGCTGTAAAAAGGGGTCTAGGAGCAGCGAAAGGGGGTGGGGTGGGGTGGACGATTTAACCACGATAGCAACAAAGTAACCCTCGGCAACACTCCCAAAGCTACTGAAGCACGAAGCTGCTAATTAAACAAAAGGCAACTAAATAGGTTGTGCTGCTCTGGCTTCTTTTGCAAAATAAAAGCAGAGGTGAATTATGCACGTGTAGCAGCAACCCGATACAAAACAAACGCACACATTAGTCAAGGGGATGTAGAGGGGTTCGCTTTTTGTCTTTGTCTTTGTTTTTGTTTTTTGTTTTTTAAAGTAGCTCGCAAGGACGGGTTTTTCCCAGCGGCAGAGAGAAATACAAAGGGCTAAATGAAAACACAAGGCAGAGATGCAAATTTCCAGGCTGTCCCCCCCCACACACACCCCGCAAGCATACGATACCCTACAGCAGCTGCTCCTTGCTCTCACAAGATCCGTCAGGATGCCGAAGGAAAAAGGCATCAGCGACGATCCAGATCCGATGAGGGGAAACGCAGTTGTTGAATCCAGAAGAAGCAAGGCAGAGTCCCTGCCGCGCTCTTGTTCAAATAGGCGAGCCACGCCCCCCAGAGCGACCTAATTGGCTGTGCTAGGGGCGTGCCGCGGCAGGGAGATGACCAATGGGCTGGGGGGAATGCTAACCATTCCCCCCCACGTGAAGGCCTCGTGGCGCCCACAACATCTCCTCCCCCCGAGGTGGGGAAGAGACTTTTTCTTTTTTGGGTCTGTCTTGCAGCAGGTTCTCTCTAGGTATCTGTCTGGCTCTGTTGATCTGTTGTTTAACTTCATCAGGTGGATATTTTAGTTCTAAAAAGGTTTGCTGTAGATCTCTTAGGTGAGATTCTCTGTCTGTAGAGTTGGAACAGATGCGGTTGTAACGTAAGGCCTGGCTGTATACGATGGATTGTTTGGTATGTTTGGGATGGTAGCTAGAAGCATGTAGATATGTTTGTCGGTCAGTTGGTTTTCTGTATAAGGTGGTGTCTATATGTCCATCCTGTATTTTTATAGTAGTGTCCAAAAAATGTATTTCTTGCATAGATTGGTTCATTGTTAGGTTGATGGTGGGGTGAAAGTCATTGAATGTCTGGTGGAAGGTTTCCAGGGTCTGTTGTCCATGTGTCCAGATAATAAAAATATCGTCAATGTATCGCAGGTACAGGAGAGGTTTGAGTGGGTAGGAGTTAAGGAAACGTTGTTCTAAATCTGCCATGAAGATGTTGGCATACTGTGGGGCCATGCGGGTGCCCATGGCTGTGCCGCTGATCTGGAGGAACAGGTCATCACCAAATTTGAAGTGGTTGTGGGTAAGGACAAAGTGGCAGAGTTTGGTAGCAAAGTCCGCTGTGGTTTTATCTGAAATGGTGTTCCTTATGGCTTGTAAACCATCATTGTGTGGGATGTTGGTATATAGAGATTCCACATCCATAGTGGCTAGTATAGTATTGTTAGGAAGATTGTTCAAATATTGTATTTTCCTCAGAAAATCTGTGGTGTCACGTACGTAGCTGGGAGCACTGATAGCATATGGTTTCAGAACAGAGTCCATATAGCCGGAACTGTCCATATAGTCCATATAGTCATAACTGTGATCAGATCATTGTGGCCTTGCATGCAGTTGCCAAGGTCCTTTGGCTTGTGCATTCTTTTGAATAACATTTTGTCACTAATTCCTTATTCCTGTGCAATAATTAGGCATCCTGTAGCCTCAATTATGTTCATAGATTGGCATATTGAAATAAAGCAGATCTGTTTAAGTAGAAGTTATATTAATCACTTAATAAGCTTAGCACTGTGTGGTCTCGTGCTAAGTAATGAGATCTGGGAATAATAAGAACAGCTTGACTTCTCTCTTAAGCATTAAGAAATGTCTAAAAATGGACTTTGCTGTAGTTAATGAAAAGCCACACCACATATGAACAAAAAAGGCTTTGTCACAAAAGAGTGGGGAAGAGAAAGGGAGAGCACACCCTCTACTGGCAGATCTCATTACAATACGCTTGCAGTTTCATCCCTGTAGATAACTTCTGTGAAGCAATTTATTGGTGCTATACCGGAAGCATTTAATTCAACTGATTGGCAGCATTCCATCGATTTGATTACTTATATACAACACCAGATATGTTCACTTCCTATCCCACCATTTTGTGCAATGTGTAAAGCATATCATAAGCCATGCCAATGCCATGCCACTTTGAATTAAGTTAAGCCTGTAGAAACCTGGCTAAGTGTCTGAAAATGTTCCACCACTGGAAATCTTATATAAGACACTCTCTGTCTCCTGTAAGAAGAACAGGGCATGAGCATAATAAATAAAATGTAAGAAGGTGGAATAATAAAGCACTCTGTGTACACGGTGAAATGTTAAAGCGAAAGATAATAATAATAAAACATGGCAATTCCTGAAAAGAGAGGCGCTAGCTACTTTAACGATCTTCTGGTTTTCATTCCTTCTCCAACTTCATGTTGTTTCAGATGTACATCTTCCAGTTGCCCTTTCTGCCTGCCCCGAATCAAACATTGCACCTCTTCATACCGTGAAGTCCCAAGACGATAACAAAAGGACAAGTTTTACACAAATGTTGCGTCGGCCGATCGAGAATGCTCAGCGGTAAGAGAATGGTTTTCTGCTCTTAATAGCTGCACCTGTGTGGGTTGAACTAAATGCTACATTTCTCCCATGATGTATTTGGATTCTTTTATGATGCCAGTTTTGGAACTGGAAGGGGTATTTGCAAGCAACCACCCACTTTATGCCAACCAATTACCAACTACCTTGTTATTTTTCAAGATCTTTCCCCTCACCCTCCCAGAACTTACTCTAGTTGCAGGGAAAATAGCATTTAGACCAGGGGTTCCCAATTAGGGGTCTGGGTCCTCCCTTGGGGGTCCGCAGAACACACCCAGGGGGTCCACAGCTCCATTCCTTGTTTCCCCTCCAACTATTTTTTTGACATTTTTGCATGGCAATATCAAAAATTTTATAGTCTGGGCTTTTTTTTTTAGTGTACCTAAAATCCTTTGTTCAAAAACTTGCTTTCCAGAGGTAACTACCATAGAGTTATCAAAATTTTCAAAAGTAGAGAGTCCGTGGCTTGGCTTCTGAAAAATAGGGGGTCCTTGGTAATTGGCTGATTGGGAACCACTGATTTACACTATGTCAGCCTTTGCATGGGAAGAATTGTGAGCAGCAAGGAACAAAGTAAAAAAAAATTCCTTCCAGTAGCACCTTAGAGACCAACTAAGTTTGTTATTGGTATGAGCTTTCGTGTGCATGCACACTTCTTCAGAATGAAGGATGCCTCCACCCACCTCCACCGGTCACCCTGGTGTTCCCTACCCCTGCATTTCTGTTATCTTGGCAATCACAGAGTAGGGAAATATATTTTTTGGTGAGATTAATTGTCTACATCCCGTTTGTGTCTCCTGTTATATGATTGCAAATGAGCCAGGAAAAGAAGCAAACAAGCCGGCTCAAGTACACACAGGCACCAGCGCTATTCTAGATGCAAACGACCAACTGGGATACTGTATCTTTTATGACAATGAATTTCACAGGAGCGCACAGGAGAGCTAAAAGAAATTTAACCTGAGTTCAACTTATTGGCGCATAATAGTAAACAGGAATGCGGCTGAGAGCTTACTGACTGTAGCTGCAATCAAATCTTTAATAACAATAACAATAATAATTTAAAAAAATTCCTTCAGTAGCACCTTAAAGACCAACTAAGTTTATATTTTGGTATGAGCTTTCGTGTGCATGCACACGAAAGCTCATACCAAAATATAAACTTAGTTGGTCTTTAAGGTGCTACTGAAGGAATTTTTTTATTTTGCTTCGACTCAGACCAACACGGCTACCTACCTGTAATAATAATTTATTTATACCCCACCCATCTGGCTGGGTTTCCCCAACCACTCTGAGCGGCTCCCAACAGAATGAATGATGATGATGATGATGATGATGATAATAAAGCGACAAAACATCAAACATTAAAACTTCTCCCTAAACAGGGCTGCCTTCAGATGTCTTCTAAAAGTCAGATAGTTGTTTATTTCCTTGACATCTGATGGGAGGGCATTCCACAGGCCAGGGGCCACCACCAAAAAGGCTCTCTGCCTGGTTACCTGTAACCTCACTTCTTGCAGGGAGGGCACTGCCAGAAGGTCCTCGGTGCTAGACCTCAGTGTCCGGGCTGAATGTTGGGAGTGGAGATGCTCCTTCAGGTATACTGGGCCGAGGCGTTTTAGGGCTTTAGAGGTCAGCACCAACACTTTGAATTGTGCTCGGAAATGCACTGGAAACCAATGTAGGTCTTTCAGGACCTGTCTTATACTGAACAATAGCGAAGTATTATGTGAATGAGCCTATCCTCATTCCATGCTCACATGCAGTGAGCCAACTTGGGTTCCAGGTTGTGGGTGCTCAGGGCATGTGACGTCATGACGTTACACGCGCCCCTCCCCCCGGCCTCAGAACCTGAAAGTCAAATTCCTGTACCTTGGAAAGCATCTCTGTGGTCTCGTGAGGCCTCGGACGTGACTTCCGGTGCTTCTTGAGGCACCAGAAGTTGCGTCGGGGGCCCCACAGTGTAGGTGCTGAGCACCCACAATAAAAATTTTGTGGGTGCTCAGGCACCCAGAGCCCCCTATAGTTGCCGCCTCTGCTCACATGCAACGGCCTTTCTCTCCCCTGTCATCATGGCTGCAAGAACATCTGAGGCTTTCGTTTCTGCTTTTGTTCCATCACAACTTGTCATGTCATCCGAATGGACAAAACTGTGGCTAATGTTAACTATGGCTTGCATTAAGCAAGCAAATATCAACCGTATGGCTAAACTGGTGTTTAGCACAGCATCAAAATGTGGCCGGTGTGTCCAAATTGGAGCACGCTGGTTCTGCAGGTTTTTGGGTATATTGCTGCTATGTGAAACGGAGGGCGAAGGTTGGTGTCCGAATTGTGCAGTGAGATATATTCAAACTATGGGTCCTCAGAAGGTGGGGTACCATTTTGGCTCTATTTCAGCAGGAAAATGTTTGCACTGAGGAACATTATGTGAAGCATTTTTGTTCCAGTAAAACAGGAAGCGAAGAACTTTTGATAGAAAGGAAGCATGCCCTTGCCTAACATTGTGTTGTAATTTTCCAGGCATCCATCCTCCACTAAAGGCACCTTTAAAATTCAAGACATTTCAGTCATTATCAAAGTGTATGTGCTGGTGACATCTTTAACACCTCTGCGGGCATTCATTCATTCAACTGCTGTCGTCTGGTATCCGCCCAAGAAGAAGCACTTTTCAGTCAAGGTAAGCCTGTGCTTCCATCTTCATTTCAGTTTTATTACTAAAGAGTTTGAAAAACGCTTGGTTTGTTTTATTTTCCCACTCGTGTAAGAAGCTCTTTGCATCTTATCCACCGTGCACTGAAATGAAAGGTGGCTTTATAAATGCGCTGGGGAGAGTGCTCAGATTTTGAAATCGCCTAGAGCAGTGTTTCTCAACCTTTTTTGGGCCACGGCACACTTGTTCCGTGAAAAAAATCACGAGGCACACCACCATTAAAAAAGTTAAAAAATTTAACTCTGTGCCGCCCTATATTATAATTATGACTGTAAGAAACACTTGCCAAATATTGCTTTCTGGTGGGTCAGTGTTGTAGATTGTCGGCCGCCAGGCTCGTTTGCAGTGAGCTTTGGGAAAGAGGAGGAGAAATATTGCTTTCCGGCGGGTCAGCACTGCATATTGGCAGCCGCCAGGCACGTGACAATGCAAATCGCCCTTCTCATCACCGCACATCGCGGCACACCAGCCAGCGGAACAGTGTGCCACGGAACAGCGGTTGAGAAACGCTGGCCTAGAGAAGTGCAGGGGATGTTGGTGGCGCTGTGGTCTAAACCACAGAGCCTAGGGCTTGCTGATCAGAAGGTCGGCAGTTCAAATCCCCGTGACGGGGTGAGCTCCCGTTGCTCAGTCCCTGCTCCTGCCAACCTAGCAGTTCGAAAGCACATCAAAGTGCAAGTAGATAAATAGGTACCGCTCCGGCAGGAAGGTAAACAGCGTTTCTGTGTGCTGGTTCACCAGAAGTGGATTAGTCATGAGCTGGCCACATGACCCGGAAGCTGTACACCGGCTCCCTCGGCCAGTAAAGCGAGATGAGCGCCGCAACCCCAGAGTTGTCCCCAACTGGACCTAACGGTCAGGGGTCCCTTTACCTTTAGAGATGTGCACAATACAATAGGATAATCTCTCTCTCTCTCTCTCTCTCTCTCTCTCTCTCTCTCTCTCTCTCTCTCTCTCAAGTTCCCATCCATGTTTTTCTCTGTCTATCATTTTCACCCTTTTAGACCTTGACCGGATAGTGGTCCAGCCAGTTCCTTCAATGTCCAGTAAGATGCTGATAGTATGTTAGGGTCCTTATTTCAGCCAGGCTGCATATTACAGATATAATCTTGAATCCCACCTCTTGCTGGGCTGTGGCTTCATGAATTTCATGAAGTTGAAGAAATGCAACATAATTCATGGTTTTGAAAACTCATGCATTTTTCTTTTTCTTTTCATTTGCAGCTGCAAGCCTTTTTCGAAACCTTCTTGAAGGGCAGTTCCCCGCAGCAGGCGCTGGAGGACATGAAAGAAGCAATAACCAAACTCTTATTGATAACTGAGGTTTTTAGTGAAGCCCCTTCTTCCGGACCAAAGGCCTCCAGCCAGTAAGGAGATTGAAGCACACAAATTGAAATAAGCTAAATTTTCTTAGAGGTGCTCTTTGGAATATGAGAGTGCCTTGAAGCTGGCTTCCAAAGTCTGGGACATAATGGAGCCATGTAGCTTTGCCTTGATGGGTTTATTTGAATGCTCAGAGTCTAAAACAGGGATAAATACAGAAAGAAGTATCTGTTGGTAAGGAGAAAGACTTTAAAAAAAAGATATCTTCTTGGAATCTGCTATCTGAAGCCACTGAACACTTTCCAAAGTTCTTTGCTCCTTCCTGGTTAAAGTATTGTTGCAGGCAACCCCCAATCTCTGAGCGGTGCAAGATTCCAGGGTTTCTGAATGAGGGTCAGCGGAGATTGTGGTGTCTTTATAATATCTGGTTTATTTACACATATATACAACTTGAGCCTACAGTGAAGGGGCTCACAGCCTCAACGCCCCAAGAGGGTCTTGCTTCTCCCCTTGCCCAGCTTTTGACTCTCAATTCTGGCCTTTGTCTTTCTAGCTACCAGCGAGTTGGAGGGGCCCACCCATTTTTGGTCTGGCACAGAGTCACTTCCTTTGTTACCTTAATGGCCCATAGTTAGAGGGCCATTATCTCTCCAGGAAGCTAGCCTGGCTATTCCAGGATTTGAATCCTGGTTTCATGCATACAATCTATCTCGCCCCCCCCCCCTACAAAAAAAAAAACACCCCTCGTAACAGTATTACTCACAAGCCAGTCATTCCAATGAGCAAAGGGGGCTTTCTGAGAGAGACGTAGTGCATTTTGAAATCTGTATCTTAGGTCATTGCCTCCTTTGAAGACAGAACCCACCCTTCGTTTCTGGCATCTTATTTCAGGTGCAGTTCCTGCTTTCAGATGCTAACCTTTGACGTTGGGCTCAGCAATATGGATCCGGTTATTCTTGAGGTAAGCAAGCGTCGGCAGCATTTTCCCACATGAGCAGCTGCCTGTGGCTGGGCGAGAGGAAATCCTATAGGAATTCCCAGTAAAGTTTCCTTATACTGCAGAAACCACGGGCCTTTCACTGGAGCAGTGAACATAAAAGCAAACCGAGAAACACTTGCTTCACCCTTCCAGGGCTATCTCCATCCCCACAAGTCAATTTAGCCTGGATCTGAAGGCTAAATTGCATGTTGCCAGCCCTTCCAGAGGGACAATTGATGTGTCATAGTGTGACTCGGTATAAAGCATCTCCCTTGGGCTCCCAGACCTGCTTTGGGCTCCTAGCTTGTGTGTTTACTATCGTGATCATTGCCCATATTCTGTTCTGATAAACAAGCCCAGATGGCTTCCATATTTACTGTCAAACTGCAGGTACTGAGAGCTTGATAAATATTCCTCTCCGAACGAGTTAATAACTTTAAGTTAATAACCTTCCTAGGTACATGAACACTTTGATTTTCAAGCTGAGGGAGAGTCGGATTTTCAGGACCAAACTGTTAAAGAAACCCTTCTTGGAGATACTTTCAGAATTCTCTTATCAAATCAGTCATCTTCCTCTACTTTCTTTGAGGCTTTGCAGAACGTTTACCGATCAGCAGGGATTAAGGTACTGGTAGATCCGTTTATCTATTATTTATTAAACTTATTAGTTGCTTTAAAAAATAAACAACAACAATCTGACCACCCTGTAAAATGTCTTTGCTTTTCTGTGTTTGTTCAGCATAAGATGAAGACTATGCTCCTGCCAAGCCAGCAACTTCTTTCTCAAAAATCCTCTTGTACTCTCGACCAGGTTTAACTTGGCACCAGTGCTAACCATGGTTAATGTTAATGTTACTCTGTTTTAACCTGGAGGTGGGTCATGTCTTGTCCTGTGAGGCAGAGATATGAGGTTCCAGAAACATGCTGCTGGCATGATGTAGAACCATCCGCAAACTCAGCCCTCCAGATGTTTTTGGACTACAACTCCCATCATCCCTAGCTAACAGGAACAGTGGTCAGGGATGACGGGAATTGTAATCCGAAAACATCTGGATGGCCGAGTTTGGGAGTGCCTGGTGTAGAATCTCATAAGTTCAGATAGTGTGCTCACCCAGTTTCTAGCATTCTGTTTACTTTAAGCATAATCCTGAACATGGTTTGCATCCTGTTATTATATGAAAAGAAATCATTTGGCCTTCTTCAACAGGCAAGAGAAGTTAGGAAAGCATAGGCTGACAATCCTCCAAACTATGGACCATTTCAGCCTTTTCTATATATCTTGGATGGCTCAGTTAGCAGAGCATGAGACTCTTAATCTGGATTCAAGCTCCATGTTGGGCAAAAAGATTCCTGCATTGCAGGGGGTTGGACTAGATGACCATCGTGGTCCCTTCCAACTCTATGATTCTAGAATGTATTTGGAGCTGTGCCTCCCAATATCTCAATCCTAAACTCATTTACTTAATTTCAGCCAGCAGATCCAAACCATACACTTAAAGCACACCAGGACACATTTACTTACAATGGGGATGCAGGTGCCACTGTAGTCTATACCACTGAGCCCCTTGGGCTTGCTAATCAGAAGGTCAATGGTTCGAATCCCCATGACGGGGTGAGCTCCCGTTGCTCTGTCCCAGCTTCTGCCAACCTAGCAGTTTGAAAGCACACCAGTGCAAGTAGATAAATAGGTACCGCTGCAGCGGGAAGGTCAACTGCGTTTCCGTTGCGCTCTGGTTTTCATCATGGTGTTCCATTGCACCAGAAGCAGTTTAGTCCTGCTGGCCACATGACCTGGAAAGCTGTCTGTGGGCAAATGCTGGCTCCCTTCGCCTGAGAGCAAGATGAGCGCCGCAAGCCCATAGTCACCTTTGACTGGACTTAACTGTTCAGGGTTCCTTGACCTTTTTACCGCACACATTTACAACACATGACTGCCAACAAAGAAATATGGGAGCTATAGTTTGTTAAGAATGTTAGGAATTGTTGCTAGATTGAAATAATAAAGCTTTTTATTGGTCAAGGAGTCAGGGTGCCAGTAGCAGAGAGCTGTCTGCCTCAGAACATATGTACTTTGCCTTCGGACCCAAGGCTTCTCCTACTCCCTATGATCTTCTGCTTTCCTTTCACAGGAAGAGCATCTCCCAATGGAATTTGACCATTGTCTAACTTTAGAAGAACTAAACCCACTGATCAATTTTGTAAAAGAGCTGCAGAATCTAGGACAATATGAAGTGGTAAGCCAACATTTGTCGTTTTGTTTTATAGCAAGTCTTTTTTTGGCAATGCGAATATTTTCCCACATGCCTTTGATACGATTTTTATTCACCAGAGGAGGGAGAAAGAAAATAGAGGAAAATAGGTCTTATCAGTGTGTACTTGTAATTTCACAAGGGCTGTATAATGTTGGATTAAATCTTTTAGTGTGGCAGTACCTATCATTTTGACCTCCCTGCCTATTGACATTAAACAGGCACTCTCACTATCATTTTTATGCCAGCTGATTTTTTACTTCAACCTACACAGTTGTATAATTTAGTTAGCTATATTTGCTTTAAAAGATTTACTGATTTTGCGTTCTATTGATAATTATTTTACGTATTTTTAAAAGCAGCTTTGTGGCTTTAACCGGTTTATTGGTAATTAAACTATGTACACCACATAAACAACTACCTGACTTTTAGAAGACATCTGAAGGCAGCCCTGTTTAGGGAAGTTTTTAGTGTTTGATGGTTTTATTGTGTTTCTAATATTCTGTTGGAAGACACCCAGAGTGGCTGGGGAGGCTTACCCAGATGGGCAGGGTATAAGTAATAAAATTATTATTATTATTATTATTATTATTATTATTATTATTATTATTATTATTGAGTTTTATGATTAAGCAGTCTATAAATATTTCTACAACTGTAAATCAACTGCATGTCTTTACTAATCTGATCCACATTCGCTTTTTTTCCTTTCAGCTGTTCCCCTCCACTGTTCCCAAGACCCATTTTTTGATGCATGACCTTTATCGCATGGTGAATCCGGGGGGAAAACTTGGCTCGATCCTGACTGTGCATTGGCTCCTTTCAAATTTACTTGAACAGTTGCACATCATTAACAAAGTACCAGGTGCAAACCTTCCAAAGGGGTAAGGTGGCAATTCGATCCTATTTCTGGGTTTAGAGATTTTTTCCATGCTTTGGACTTCGAGAATGATACACTTCATTGCATTGAATCATACAGTTGGAAGGGACCCCTAGAGTCATCTAGTCAAATATAAATACAAATGCCTTTATTGGCATTAAGAGTTAAAACATTTCAAAACACAAGGATAAATTTAAAAGGGACAGGAGTGAGGCTGTCGAGGATCACAAGGTCCCCAATTGTTTAGCTTCACCTATTCCCTAGAGCAGGGGTAGTCAACCTTTTTATACCTGTTGTTGTTGTTGTTGTTGTTGTTGTTGCTGCTGCTGTTTAATTGTTCAGTTGTGTCTGACTCTTCGTGACCCCATGGACCATAGCACGCCAGGCACTCCTGTCTTCCACTGCCTCCCGCAGTTCGAGAACACTATCCAACCATCTCGTCCTCTGTCATCCCCTTCTCCTTGTGCCCTCCATCTTTCCCAGCATCAGGGTCTTTTCCAGGGAGTCTTCTCATGAGGTGGCCAAAGTATTGGAGCCTCAGTTTCACGATCTGTCCTTCCAGTGAGCACTCAGGGCTGATTTCCTTAAGAATGGATAGGTTTGATCTTCTTGCAGTCCATGGGACTCTCAAGAGTCTCCTCCAGCACCATAATTCAAAAGCATCAATTCTTCGGCGATCAGCCTTCTTTATGGTTTTTATATCTACCGCCCACTAATACATCTTTCTTGATGGTAAAATTTTCTTACCGCCCACCAGTGCTTGATGGAAGGAGGATTCAGCTTGTGCCGTAGAACCCCCTACTGCCTACCTAGAATCCTGAAATGCCCACTAGTGGGTGGTAGGGACCAGGTTGACAACGCCTGCCCTAGAGGGATGATTCATTAAGAACCCTTTTGGGTAAGATGGAGGTTAAAAAGGAAGCCACTGGGGCAGTAACGTCCTTGTCCCTATCCGCTAGGAGGAACCTCATTTAGCTTTCTCTCAGAGCCGTGGGTCGCAGGTCCAATATCTTGCTCATCATCTGGTCCAGCCCCCTGCAATCCAGAAATACTGTGCACAGCTATCCCTGGTTGGCTTCAAGTTAACAGCTAGACACAATGACCCATTACATATCAATATCCATTTCTAGGCTAGGGCTACAATGGAGTTGTCATTTGAGTTCCAGTTCTGGCTCATTATCTTCAGTAATCCGTTAGATTAGAGTGCCAACTATTGTGTGTGTGTCTGTGTACTTAAATGGAACTTTTTAGCAGTTTTAACAGAGTTTGAGGTGTTTTCTCAGCAGGAGAAGCAAGGGAGAAAAATCAAATAAACGGAAAGGAGGCAAGATTGATGTGTTCCAGGGCCTGCTTTTCCAAGAATACCGAGCAGTGCTAACACACCAAAATTTAATAAATTAGGTTGGCATAACAATCTTGCAATTCTCTGTGTTCGTCCAGTACATATCATCGCTGCTCAGAAAAAGTCTTAAGAGTATAGTATCCATTTAATGGTCATTTTAAAATGTTTTTTGAAGATTTCACAAAAGGAGCTTAACATGACACATCATCTCCGCCCCGCCCACCCCCCAAAAAACCCACCCAAGATTGGTGTTAGAGTGGCATAAAATTGTGCCTAGTTTCTTTGCTTCTGGGAAAAAAATCATTTTGATAAAAGGTAGCCAAAGACTGATCAGTGACAACTATACAACTAAACCAAATAGACATTGATACTGTAATTTAAATAATATCTCCTGTTAGAGTGAACGAGCAGTTTTTCCACAATTCACATTGTACTAGGGGGTGGGTTTGTGTATGAAATCAGGAAGTAGAGTGGTCATGACCGCGTTTGGCTTAGGCTTATTACCCACAAAGGAATGCAGTTCACTGCTATAAGATAGCAATCATTGAGAACGTCTATAGCGTATGTGTAAGACAAGAAGAATCCCATAGGATCCATGAGACTTGGTTCTGTAAATCACATTCCTAATATTAGACCAATGTTTCTTTGCAATTGGACAAGGCAAAGATGTTCCCATTCCGTCCTTACACTTCTAACACTATGAATCAAGGACTTTTAAGAATTATTTTACTCTTTTTCCACAGGCAAAACAAGGATTCCAGAAACGTGTCTTGGATGAAAACGAAACGGTCAAGCCTTAGGTGAGAATTTAAAAGCATGCGTTTATATGTGAAAGTTGCCTAGAGTGGCTGGGGAAACCCAGCCAGATGGGCGGGGTATAAATAAAACAGCAGCAGCAACAACAAGAAGAAGAAGTAGTAGTAATAGTATAAAGCAAATTTATAAGCCATGCTTATTCTTATTTTGTGGTTTTATCTTGTATTTTTATGCTGTGAACTGCCCTGAGATCTATTGATGGAGGGTGGTATATAATAATAATAATAATAATAATAATAATAATAATAATAATAATAATAACAACAACCCCTGGGTGGTTAAGTCCAGTCAGAGGCAACTATGGTGTACAGAGCTCATCTTGCTTCAGGCCAAGGGAGCCAGCGTTTGTCCACAGACAGCTTTCTGGGTCATGTGGCCAGCAGGACTAAACTGCTTCACAACAAAACACTGTGAAAGAAACCAGAGCACACGGAAATGGTGTTTACCTTCCCACCACAGCTGTACCTATTTATCTACTTGCACTGGTATGCTTTCAAACTGCTAGACTGGCAGGAGCTGGGACAGAGCAACGGGAGCTCACCCCGTCGCGGGGATTCGAACTGCTGACCTTCTGATCAGCAAGCCCAAGAGGCTCGGTGGTTTAGACCACAGCGCCATCCGCATCCCTAATAATAATAATAAAGCAGTCGCATGAGCACCTTGGGAGAACCGGTGCCAAGGGAATAATGGGCACAGATACAGTCACTGCACAACCTCCATTTGCATCACCTGAGTGTGTACAAACTTCTCCTACAAGTCCTGTTGAACTGAGTGGCGGTTGCACAGCGGCGAGTCCCTCCTAGGGAACCTCATTTGTTCGCTTCTGTGAATCATTTATCAGTAGCAGTGATTAGGGTCATCAGAACTACGTAGCAGAATTTGATCACCCGGTCCAGCATTCACATATTTTAGAAACTCACAAGCAGAACATGATGGTGACAACTTTTTTTCTTTTTTGTCCCAACACTGTAGGGAAAGTCAAGCCTCTGGCGAAAACCGGCAAATGTCAATTTTGCATATGCAATGGAAACTTTCCACTGAATGAATTTTTAAATCATTATTAATGGAATACCATGAAAAATATACATGATCCATGCTAGATTAAATTATATTATCTTTCCCTATAAAGATTATTGGAGCAAAGACCATCTACTAAGGTCCTTTATGGGTTCCTTTACTAGTCCAGATTAGCTTCTTCCATTTTATTAATGTCAGCAGTTACCAAAAGAATTTGAGTGAAAGGAAAGTACTTTTTTGGGGGGGGGAAGAAACCTCACAGCAGTGTTGTATGCAGATGTTTTCTTTCCTTGCACTTGTTAGCTTAGAAATCTCTTTGCTATTGTATATTAAGATTTCGTTAAGTGTTATTGTATTGAGTTTTAAGATTTAGTTAGAATAGAATTGTATTTTAAGATAGTTATAAGAGATTTATAATATTGACAAGTTAATAAGAGTTATAATATGTTTAGATAATTATTTAAAAGATTGGAATCAAGATATGGAAAGTATTAAGGAAGTAATATCAGGAAACGCAGTGGGGAGGGATTGGAAGAAGTCGACAATTATAGAATTTTTGTAAGAAGATTGTTTTGATATTCTTTTTTGAAGTGTTTGTAATTTGTTTTTGTGCATATTTTGTGTTTTCTTTGTGTTGTATGTCTTATTTTGTAAAACCAATAAACATATTTTTTTTAAAAAAAACACTCTTTGCTATTTCATCATTAGGACTGGATACTCAGAGAAGGGTGGCATGAAAACAAGATATTCTACAATTAGAGAAAAACATGAAGGTAATAAAGTTTGTATTCTCTCTCTCATTCTATTTGCAAGGGGGCGGGGATCACTTATGGGCGGAGCAATATGAAGGCCATGTAGCCAAACTGTTGCAGCCAAGTAGAATTGCCTCAAGGAGATTGCCATTTGCCCAGGCAGGTGCATTATGTCAGCGTTTCTCAACCACTGTTCCGCGGCACACTACTGTGCCGCGAGACGGTGGCTGCTGTGCCGCGATGTGAGGCAACGAGAAGGGCGATTTGCGGCCACCAATAGGCAGCGCTGACCCGCCGGAAAGGAAGCCGGCCGGGTCAGTCTGGAGGGCGCGAGGGCGCGAAGGGTGTTTTCCTGTCATCTCCTCGCGCTCGCTCCCTGAGCGAGGCAGCACTTCATGGCCGATGCCGCCTCCTCGCGCTCTCCCCGCGCGCTCAATGGAGAAGGCAGCGGTGGCGGTGGTGGCAGCGGCGGCAGTGGCGGCAGCGGCGGCAGCGGCGCAGGGCGGCGGGGACTCTGGAGCAGCAGCAGCCCCGTCCAGCGGCGGCAGTAACAGCAGCAGCCGCAGCAGCAGCCGCCCCACCTCGGCGGGCTCCTCGCCGTCCTCCTCCGCCAGCTGGGGAGGGCTCTCGGGCCGTCAAGGAGCAGCGGCGGCAGCGGCTACACCAGCGGGGAGGCCGGAGGGAGGCGGTGGCGGCGGCAGCAGCAGCAGCCCCAGCTCAGCCGCGGCCAGCCCAGGAGGGAGCGGGGAGCTGGCGACAGGCAGGACGACGGAGGCGGTGCTCGAGGGCTCTCTCAGCAAGTACACCAACCTCATCCTCCCTATTCCTCAGTCCCCCACCCATTCCCAACCCCCAGGATTTGCCCCGTCTTTTAATGGTGGTGTGCCGCGTGATTTTTTTGACGGAACAAGTGTGCCATGGCCCAAAAAAGGTTGAGAAACACTGCATTATGTGACCCATGAGAACAGGAAAATAACCAGACTGTACAAAGGTGATGGGCTAAAACCAGGCCAAAACTTTATTGAGAGCAGCTGCAGGGCAAGGGTTGGCATGGCATTGGGTCCCAGGATCAGTCCATCATTCCACAAGCCCCATGTTGATGGAATGGATCTCCTGGTTTTGGGTTTGGATCACTCCAAACCTGTACGACAGGAGTCGGCCAGTGTTGAACCTTGTCATGGTGCAAGCCAAGCAAGCAGGGTCTTACTGGGGGACCAGGGAGATACTGAAACCACACTTGGGTTTTGCCATGGTCAATCTTCCCCTCAGGCCCCTTATGGGGGGGCCCCCTATACAGTGGTACCTCGCAAGACGAATGCCTCACGCAACGAAAAACTCGCAAGACGAAAGCATTTTGTGTTGCGCGAGGGACTCATAAGACGGCGAGGTCTTCTATGGCCTCCGCTTCGTCTTGTGAAGTGCTGCCATAGAATGTAGCGCAGGAAGGCGGCAAAGGAAGATCAGCTGTCAGCGCGGGAAGCTGACAGCTAATCTTCCTTTGCCTTCTTCCTGCGCTACAGCTGGTTCCCCAGGGCTTGCCAAGCAGGCGGCAACAAGCCCCGGCAAGCAGCGCCCGGAGCCGAAGTGCAGCGGACGCTGCTTGCTGGGGCTGCCACCGCCTGGCTCCCCCTCGGCTTGGGGAAGACAGGCGACGGCAGCCCCCGCACTGCTGCGCTTTGGCTCCGGGGGACTGGCGGCGGCGGCGCCTGCTCGCTTGCCGGGGCTGTTGCCACCCACCTGCCTGCCTTCCCTGAGGCAAGCGAGCAAGCGCCGCCGTCGCCAGTCCCCCGAAGCCCATAGGAACGCATTAATTAAATTTCAATGCGTTCCTATGGGAAACCGTGCTTCGCAAGACGAATTTTTCGTAAAACGAATTGACAGTTGGAACGAATTAAATTCGCCTTGCAAGGTACCGCTGTACTATGTTGATCCTGCCCAATGCTATTTCCTCCCTCAAACAAACAACGTTCTTCCGCCTAACAAAGGGAAGCCATAAATTCACTGAGGGAAAGGTGGGGGGCGGGGAACCAACCAAGTGCCCATCAGCTTGAGAGGGGGGGGAATCCTTTCTGGCCCTTTCAACCAGTGACCCAAACTTGCTCAGTGAAGGCTCTAACCCGAGGGTAGGTGGGCAGGAAGCTCTCAAAGCAAAATGGCTGTGAGCTCCAAGGGAAGCAGTCTTATATGGGCTTTTCGCTCCCCCTGCAGCAAGGGCTCATGGGACAGCTTTTTCCCATGAGCCCATCACACAGAGAAGATGCTGGGCAAAAACATTTGCCCAGTATTTTGCTGCAATCTATGGGCCACAGCACCGCCGGGCAAAGGCGTCCTGTGCTTATTGGGCACAATACGGGGCTTAACAGCAGTCACTTGAGTGCTGTCATAAATACAGATTCCATCCTGACCATTCTTGGTTATTTAGTGTGGGAAATGTGACTGTGCTGGTGCCATGAACACATTTTGGGTGGTGTTTGTGATGTTATTGCATGAATCCCTTACTTCAACATTTTATTTCCCCTACCACTAAAATGGCCCTACACAGTGCTTTTCTTCCCTCTTTGAATAAGGCTGTCCATTTATTCCCTCTAAGGCTGTTGCTTCTTGAAATACATTTAGGAAAAGTACTGTCCATTTCTATCATATTGGTCTCTCTGTGGCTTTTGGCCGTGATAATCAGAAATGTTTTTATAACTGACATGGTTGTTCTGCAGAGACTGGCAGAGTTATTTGCCATGATATTTTAGGGTTGCAATACATCCCAGACCATAGCTGCCAAGTTTTCCCTTTTCTCACGAGGAAGCCTATTCAGCATAAGGGAAAATCCCTTAAAATAAGGGATAACTTGGCAGCTATGTCCCAGACATATCTGGAATACTGCAGTTGGCTGCAGTGTCTGGGCGGGAAAACATCCGGGAAAATCTGGTTTTATGGCAGCCGTTCTTGCAGATTTTCCATAAAAGTAGCTCAAAAATGGTGGGTTTTTTTTTTTAAAAAAAAAAGCTCCACAACTTTTTTTCTTTTCAGATTTTCATTGTTTCAAATATGGCAACCCTATGATATTTTTATTTCTTCTCAGATGCAGACGTATGTATTGGATGTATCACAAACCATCCTGAATTGTATTTGCTTTATCCTCTAGGTTTGCGTTTTTTAAATCTGGCTGAAGAAATACACTGCATTCATGGTAAGTCAAACATAAGATTTTGGCAATAGGTGGCGCTCATTCAACAAAATTGCACGCTGTATTCATGTAATCGTTTTGGAGGATGATTTCTGCTTTCACTAGTGGCTTGGGTAAAATAAATATTTAGGCACTGAGAAATACTAATGATGGATTTATAGACCTATAAGGAAACAAAACATCATCTACTTTCTGTCTCCTTCCAATATGGTAACCACCTTGCAAATTGATTCATTTTCAAGACTGACATCATTAGCCACATTTTCCCTCTCATTACCCTCACAAATGTTTCAATTAATCTGTGGGAGGATCTTTTACCACTGTAATCCATACTAATTGTTCAAAGATCTTACTACATGTGATGCTGGGGGAAGAACCATGGAACTGCCCATCAGAAACAGTTTGGATTACAGTGGTACATCGGAAGTCGAACGGAATCCGTTCCGGAAGTCCGTTCGATTTCCAAAACGTTCGGAAACCAAGGCATGGCTCCTGCAGCCAATCGGAAGCTGCATCAGACATTCAGGTTCTAAAGAACATTCACAAACCGGAACAATCACTTCTGGGTTGCGGTGTTCGGGAGCCAAAACATTCAACTCAAAGGCATTCGGGATCCAAGGTACGACTGTATTTAAAACCTGCTTTTTTTATCCACTTTCATATGCAAAAAATAAAAATAAAATAATGCCTGACAGAAGGGAATAGAATTTGGCCAAGAATAAGGAGTCAAGCCATTGATAATGCCCAATTGCTTATTTTTTAAAAAAATGATTTCCCTTTTTGTAACAGATAAAGATTCCCTGCCTCATATCAAGCAGATCTTCACCAATCCACATTTGGATTTGAATCCTAATTTTGACCCCAAAATCAAGGAATACTACTCTGAAGTCCCATTTGATGTGGTGACAATAAAGATTAGAGCAGAACCTGCAAACTGTCGCTGTGAAGCCCACCTGGATGAGAAGAACGGACCAAGGTATTTTGGGAGAGTGGGCTATTATTCAAAAGACATGGAGTTAAAAAACAACAACACAAACACACACAAATCCTAGTGATAAGACAATGTGGCTGAAATCCAAGTAAGCTATAGTCAGATGAGACTTATCACCATTAATGGACATAAGGAAATTGATTTCGGTGGATCTGCTCCAACAATGTCTTAGTTGTCCATCACTCAGTAGACTTGCCTCTTAGGAAGGCCTGCTGTAGCAGATTCCTCCATACTATCCCTAACTGGTTTGGTAGTTCGCATGGAGAAGAGCATGCTGCTTCACCTGGAAGATTTGTCAGGTGACACAGCTTCTAAGGTGCCCCTTTAAGCAGCCTTGGGGGGCAGTTTGCTCCAATAAATTGGCCCTGATGCTATGGTGCTCTTCATATGACTTGATGTATAGGGACGTGGGTGGCGCTGTGGTCTAAACCACTGAGACTCTTGGGCTTGCCAATCAGAAGGTTGGTGGTTCGAATCCCCGTGACGGACTGTGCTCCCGTTGCTCTGTCCCAGCTTCTGCCAACCTAGCAGTTCGAAAGCATGCCAGTTCAAATAGATAAATAGGCACCGCTGCGGCGGGAAGGTAAACGGCGTTTCCGTGCACTCTGGCTTCCGTCATGGTGTTCCGTTGTGCCAGAAGTGCTTTAGTCATGCTGGTCACATGACCCAAAAAGCCGTCTGTGGACAAACACCAGCTCCTTCGGCCTGAAAGCAAGATGAGGGCAGCAACCCCATAGTCACCTTTGACTGGACTTAACTGTCTTGGGGTCCTTTACCCTTTTTTTACCCTATGACTTGATGTGTCTGCAGATTTGCCGCAGCAGGCTTTGACCTGGCTATGTTAATGACTCCCTATGCATGTACAAGTTGCAGAACAGGTAGACTGTACATAGCCCAGAGCCCTCCAGAAACAAGGTCCCCAGCTATGCATAATGAACCCAGCTTGCATCACGCTGTAGACTTGTAGCCATGTCCAATTGGGTCAGAACTGGTTGTGCATGCGTAGATTGAGGAATCCAGGAGATCTCAAATCCAGGAATATAGAGCTAAAAGAGCATTGGGAATGTTAATGAGAACAGAGGGGCAGAAAGACAAAGCTGCTATCATCAGATAAACCTTCAGTTCATCTATAATCTTTTTTTTTTAAAAAAAAAGTTTTTATGGCCTCCGATGATAAGCTATAAAGTGCACAGGTTGCTCTACTTTTCACTGATATTTTCTTGCTATTGTGCTTTTTTTAAACAGTGTTGCAAATTACCCTCTTGGACTAGGAATAAACAGAATAAATATCCTGGTAACAGATAGATCTCAATCGCTCCACGAGATTGTGAGCATGTACAAAATCATCATTTACCGAGAAGACCGCCCAAGCTTGCCATTGTTTGACGACTTTATGGTGTGTGGCTTTGTGCAGGTACTGTTTGGTTTTGAGGAATAGTAGTAGTAATTTCGCATGTACAACCCTTGTTGCTTCATGCATTCTTCTCCAGCAAAGGAATCAAATTGTCCTTTAATGTTTTAGTATCTCCTCTCTGTTGTCTGTGGATCGCATGTGTTCACTTGCCTCCGCAGTTTCAGTCAATCCTTTTTCTTCTTCCTGGGGCATATGTCTCAGTTCCAAACTGCTTCAGAGGCTTCCTACTTTTGCAAGTCCTCAAAAGCAACTCCATGTTGCATGTGGATGATTGAGTGCTTGGATAGTCCCTTTTACGTCTGTCCATACTGCAACAGTAGGACATGTGCTGTGCAATTGATCATAGAATCATATAATTTTGGACGGTTCCAGGTTAATAATAATAATAATAATAATAATAATAATAATAATAATAATAATTAATAATAATTTTATACCCCACCCATCTGGCTGGGTTTCCCCAGCCACTCTGGGCAGCTCCCAACAGAATATTAAAAACACGATAAAACCTAAAACTTTAAAAACTTCCCTAAACGGGGCTGCCGTCAGATGTCTTCTAAAACTCGATAGTTGCTTATTTCCTTGACATCTGATGGGAGGGCATTCCACAGGGCGGGCGCCACCACTGAGAAGGCCCTCTGCTTGGTTCCCTGTAACCTCACATCTCGCAGTTAGGGAACTACCAGAAGGCCCTCGGAGCTGGACCTCAGTGTCCAGGCTGAAGGATAGGGGTGGAGACGCTCCTTCAGGTATACTGGGCTGAGGCCATTTAGGGCTTTAAAGGTTAGCACCAGCACTTTTAATTGTGCTCGGAAACGTTCTGGGAGCCAGTGTAAGTCTTTCAGGACCGGTGTTATGTGGTCTCGGCGGCTGCTCCCAGTCACCAGTCTAGCTGCCGCATTCTGGATTAGTTGTAGTTTTCAGGTCACCTTCAAAGGTAGCCCCACACAGAGCGCATTGCAGTAGTCCAAGCATTGTGAGAACAGGATGCTGGACAAAATGAGCCATTGGCCTGATCCGGCAGCCTCTTCTTATGTTCTAATGGTCTGGCTTGATACAAGGCAGATTCTTGTGCCATTTCTTCAAAACTCACTCACTGTGCAGGTGAAAACCATTAGAGAGGAGGGAGGGAAGGTGTCACTTGTCTAGCCATTTTACTAAAGTGATTGACTTTGGATTAATACACACACTTCATTGTCCAAACGTTGCTTCAGTTCATATTGTGTTATAGCAGTCCGGACTTAAGGCCTTTCAGGAGAAGAACAGGAACATCTGTGCAAATTGTAAGCGTGTGGCATGCATCTTCAAACATGTTTCTATTTCCATGTACCCAGGGGACCTTTGGGCTTGCATCTTGTGAACAGCAGGCCCCCATGAGACACTGCAAACTGCTTTGAAAATGAAGGAATTCCCAAAGCAGTTTTGCGATGCACCGCAGCAGCCTGCTATTTAAAGGCCGAAAGCCAAAACTCCTGCGGGGCATGCCCAGACATTTGGGTGTGCCTGAGCTAGATCCTTGGATCCCGGCCAGTATTTGTATTCACGGGAACAAGCCATCCCATTCATTATATATTATTAAAGTGTCTAATGATTGCTTTCAGAGTTTAGAGAGGCAGCAGGCAAATAAGGTGCTGTTTGCACACGAGAATTTCCCCATAGCTTGAATACTGTAGTGACGGCGTATTTTTTCCCCCAGTTCTGAAGCACATTACTCATGCTGGCGGGCTTTGCCTGTGCCAGAGATCAGAGGCTTCCATGCCTTTTCTCTTTAGTAACCAGACACCTGTTCTAGGAGCAAAAGGATAAACAGAGAGCAAACGGGCGGGGTCTTCATTAGACCCTCGGCTAGGCACAACTGGGCTCATGCATAGGAAGGAAAAGGTCAAAGACAGTGGCGTGGTCTTTCTCACAGCGGGGTTTCAGTTGAAAGCCCAATCCTGAGACTCTTCTCTTTCATGTCTAATCCCGTTAGGATATTCAAGTTTCACTGCAAGCTGATACCCTGATGAAGGCTGCAACACAAAGGGAGAGCTAGGGATGTTGTTTCCAGTCTGCCAACAATTCTCATGCATTTGAGTAATCCTGGATTAAGTTCAAGGCTATTCAGCGAAGAAGTGTGCAGTTCCAAAGCTGCACAGCCCTTAAGAGCACCAAATTACTGCTATTTCTCTTTCTTACAGTACCCATAATATCCTCATTAAAAGCAAATTAGTCGGGGAATAAACTGTTGAGCCTACGATGGCATTTGAAGAAGCACGGGTTTCCCACTGTTTGCATTAGACCGACTTGTAGGAGGTTCCCTGTAAATTAAGAGGTGGCTGTAGGGTTTATGCTGGGTTTCCTTTAGATTGAAAGGACTATGTTTAAAATGTGTGTCTCTCTCTCAGGAAGAAAGACAAAATGCAATTACAACTTCGGCTCCACATTTCCAGCATTGTATTTCAAATAATTTTGTAGTAACTGTGTAAGAGGCACATGAAAGGAGATATTGAAGTACACAGTTTGGAAAGACTTGTGTAATTATCTTGCAATTCTCTTCACATGTTGCAAATATTAAATTTATCCACAGAAGAGTGGTCTCCAAAACAAGATTCTGAATCGTTCAATTAAGTTAGAGTAGACCCAATGAAATCTATTGATATAAATGGGCCTACTTTGAGTATGACTTGATTGGATTCAACCTATAGTCACTAGTCTAGCAAGTAATAGAATAAAAATGCTACGCTTAAGAAGCCCATATAAGCATTGTTGTTGTTTTCTAGGCCTGCATCACTGAATAACTGATTATAGCCCTTAAAAATAATAATTAATTCCCCCCCCCCCAAAATTAAGTGTCCCCGTTAATTAACAAAAAAGTGCACACTTCTCTTTCTCTGCTCCAGTGCCTTCTAAATTGATATGTGCCATTTTCTGTCCCTTCTCTAATTATTTGACAAGGTAGGTGGAATCTTAGTGTCCTCTTGTGTAGTCATTGCGTGCCATTACTTGCAGCTCACTTTTTGGCACGGCAAAAGTATGTTTAGCTATCCCACCACCAAGGGCAGAACATCACATTGGTCCCTTTTGAACATTCTGGAAATATCTTAAGTTTATTCCGCAAATGCTGAATGGCTGAAAGAGAACCTCCCTTATAAAAGCATCAAATTCACCTGGTCAGCAGCACTCCCAAAATCCCACACATGTACTGTAACTTGTACACGTGATTCTTATGTAGATACAGGATGTAGAGATAGCTCCTTGCTTAGTTGGCTTTTTAAAAGAATTGCACAAGTGCATCGAGGTGGATGAAGACAAATACTGCTCAGAGGCTGATACCTCTAATGTTCTGGGGAACATACATTGAGGATGGGCATCAACCATTGTAGGATTTCTGGATCCACATGACTGACCACTGGTAAAAGTAGGATGCTGACCTAGGTGGACCTGTGTAAGGGAACCACCAGTGGTCAGCAAAGAGCTCAGCCGGATGGTGCAGGGGCTCCGAGATGCTGACAGGTGGGAGCATCGCTCAGAGAGTAGCGCGGAGCCTGGAGAGGCGTCGCAAGGGGTTAGGGACGCTGACAGCTCAGAACTCCGCCAGGGAAGGTCTGGAGCATCAGATCAGAGCACTGCGAAAGGGGAGGGGTCAGTGGCCCAAGAGCCCGGTCAACAGTTGAGTAGTTCAGGAGGGGAGGGGACCACCATTGCTCCTTCTCCCCAGCAATGCTGGGGGGGGGGAAGCATCAGGAGGAGAGGAGGAGACTCAGGGCACCAAGGCTACTATGCTGGAGAAAGTCTCGCCATCCGGCACTTCCAGATTCTGACTCAGACTGAATAGTCATGGATATTTTCGCTCTGTCTTGTACATAGTTGTAAAATAAAGCCTTGTAGATATTACTCAAGGTAGTCGTGCGCCGTGACTCGTGGAAGCATCCTTAGCACCGTTACAACCTGTGAATAAATAGGTCCAGTAGGGCTCCTCTTAACGATCACTAGAACACTGTGTTCTTCCGGAAAGAAATGAAGCAGTTGAGTTGTATAATGTCTACAGGACATTAAGCCTCATTGCCTTCTTCTGAAAATCATGACACAAGACACTCAGGAATGAGGAACAACAGCAGCACAAAAAGGGCAAGGGGAAGTTGTGGGAATGTTAAAGATAGAAGGAAATGATATATTGAATAAGTATTATCCTGCACTCACGCCAGTAAGTGATGTAGCAGAACAGATTCCCCTCAATTTAGCTAGAAGCTAGTTTGCAGAGTCATTTGAATCCCTTAGTTAAGATTATTTAGTTAAGATTAAGATTATTTCCTGGTGTCCCCTTTTATACCTCCTGAAAGAATAAAGACACAAGAGTCTTTCTGAGTAAAGTAACAACAAGTTTACTCACATTTTAGTTCACGATATGATCCCTGAAAGGCAGGCTTTACTTGGTACAAGTGTGGAAACTGAACTCATGTGCTGCTGGCTGAGAGCCAGCAGACAGTAAAATTACATTAGGAATACTGCAAGAATGAAGACAATAGAAAGACAAAATAGACTGAGAAAATGGCTGCATGACTCGGCTCTTTTATGGAGTCAGCCAGAGCCATGCCCACCAACCAGATCACATGCGGGGGGGGGGGGAGGATGCTCCAGACCAGTGGAACAGGAAGTTACACTGACTGGGTGTCCCCCTGCCTGCATAGCTGCCAAGTTATCCCTTTTTTACAGGGATTTTCCCTTATGCTGAATAGGCTTCCTCGCGAGAAAAGGGAAAACTTGGCAGCTATGCCTGCCTGTGGCCACTCTAGGAATATAAGGAATGTTGCATTTGACTGCACCAATGGATTACATCCCACAGAAGGGAGATGTGGCAATCCTTTCAGAGAGTAGAACAAGACTGGGCAACTTGTCACCTTCAAGATGTTGGGAATATAACTCCCACGATACCGAACCCTTGGCCATACTGGCTGGGATGGATAGGCGTGGAAGCCCAGCAAGAACGGGGGGGGGGCAGTGGTTGTCCAAACCAGGAGGTTATCACTAATAATGCTCACGGCTGATGTATTGCTTCTCCAAAATGATTCCTTTCAGCCAAATAGTGCTGCTTGCCTTAGATATGCTATTCAAATCGCCCAACAAGTGCATCGTTTTCTCTTCAAATAGAGGCCATGGATACAGTTTAAAGTGTTCAAAATCCATTAAATGAAAGCCATGTATGAAGCTAGGCAAGGACTCGCCCAACAATTGATCTGAAATATTTTCCTTGTTGCTTTCGTTGGTTCCTTGAAATATTTATAAGAAGGGGACAGCCTGGTTTCTAAAGCAGATTTCCTCTTCTACTTTTGTCCATTTTGCTGTAAACCTACCCCAGCCCTGAAAGCTCAGACTTTAAGAATGCTGAGTCTGTTTTTGCAGTTGGGTCACAAATGAATGAAATGACATCAGCAGACTATTTTCATTAATGGGCAGCAGGCTGAGGAAGGATTAACTCTGTGTGTCACTTAGCTAATTTAAATTCTCTTTAAGCTCCTTTTTTTTGTATGGCTTTTAGCCTTTCCTCATCTGTTCTCCTCGCAAGGATGAGGCACTTATAATTAGCTATGATCTCATTCCTCGTTATGGCAGAGTCCTAGCTACGTTGGGCAGCTTGCAACAATTCAGTTATTTCTCATGAATGTCTTCTAATCTTCCTGGCCTCCTCCTGCTCCTTCTTTTGTGCTTATACTATAGAGCATCATATCCTACAAAGTCAACTGAATTCTGGACTGTATGAGCTTTGGCCTTGAGCCAGCAGGATTCTCCTTATGCTCTTACAGGGCTATGTTTGAAATGAATTCGAAATGTGAAACTGTGGGCGCTCAGAGTATTTCTTCGAATGTAGAATTTGTCAACATATGTAGGTGATGGTATTGTTTCTTGGTTCCCGGTTCCTAACCTTAAACCAGGGTCCCCAAACTACGGCCCGGGGGCCGGATGCGGCCCAATTGGGCTCCCAATCCGGCCCGCGATGACCCCCGCCGCTCGCCGCCGCCCGCTCTTACGGCGCGCAGCGCAGCGGCGCTCTTCCAGGTCGGAAAAAAGTGCCGGAAATCCTTTGTGCGCATGCGTATGGGCCTCTCCCGACCCAGAAGAGGTCATTTCTGGTGCACTTCCGGGTCGGGGGAGGCCCATACGCATGCGCACAAACGATTTCCGGCGCTTTTTCCGACCTGGAAGCGCGCCGTCGCGCCAGTGAGCGCCCCCGCCCATCGGCCTGCACGGACGCGCACTCCCCCGCCCGATCACGCGGCGGGAACCGGCCCAAACGCCGGTAAGTCTGGGGACCCCTGCCTTAAACAAAGTATCTGCATCTTTAACGGTTTAAGGGAAATAAATGCAGTTACAAGGATGCTGCTTCTTGTTAAATTAATGCTGCAATAATATTTTTTTTTAAAATCCACAACTGAAATTACTGTTTGCATTACAACTATTAAAGGTACCTTCTTGAACTTTCTGGTTCGATGGTTAGAATCAAAGAATTGTAGAATTGGAAGGAGCCATATGAGTCATCTAGCCCAGTGCAGGAATCTTTTGCCCAACATGGGGCTTGAACCCACAACAACCGTGAGAATAAAGAGGTCTCACGCTCTACCAATTGAGATATATTGAACCCTGTTCACACAACATTCAGATCTAGAGATTGGGATTTCCATACCCTCCATCCTTTCTCCAGTGAAAATAGGGGCGTCCTGCCACACCCTCCAACATTTATCCAATGATAATAGGGCCGTCCTAAGGAAAAGTGGGACATTCTGGGATCAAATCAAAAACCAGGACAGCTTCTGTAAATTCGGGGCTGTCCCTGGAAAATAGGGACACTTGGTGGGCCTGGATTTCTGATGTAACAAAGTCATTTTGTGGTATGTTTCCCCCTCCTTTTTAAAGGCCTCATGTTTGCAAGAAACAAATGTGCTTGTGAGTATTAATTTCATCCACCCAGCCTTTCTTGCTTGGTTCATTCCTTCTGCCTTGAAAACGAAGCCCTATTAATTAGAACATGCAGTCACCGAAACCCTTTGAGCCTGTCTGAAGCCATCACTTTCGAACTCGATAGACAATGTGAAGTAGCTTCCTGCACTTTTCCCTCGATGAGATGCACAATCGAGGTGAAAGAGGATCAGTCAGTAGGCAAGTTTCAAAGTGTTAACAGATTGTGAAAATTGGCAACAACTGTTTTGCTGACGATAGTACTCTTGCAAGCGGAGGGTGGATAATTTCACAGTGATGAGCGCTTGGCGTTTGAGCTGTGGTCGCGTTTGCCTTTCATGTCATTTGGGCCTCCTGAACGAACTTCAGCGAGAGAGGAAAGCTAATGCAGCTGCCTTTGTTAATCAGCCCCAATGGCCCAGCCCTTCAGGAGGCAGGCGAAGGCAGATACGCACACTGAGACACACAATCCTCGCTGATTAACAGTGAAAGCTGGTAAAGTTACCCTCTAAGCCTGTCTGGTCCATCAGCCCTAGAAATGTAATTTAGATGATTATCTATGTGCCCATTAAACCTCGTGACCCACTGCTAGCCTGTTTGAAGTTTGCCTGCTTAAACTTGCTAATAGGAACAATAGCGGGATTAGCTCAGGGGTCATGAAATATAAGAGAGCAGCAAAAAGAAGAAGAAGACAAGAGCATGGAGGAGAACTTCCTCCTTGCAAGAGTCTGGAACATGGAAAGGAGATGATTTTGCTACCTAAAATATAGCAAGCCAGATAAGACGAGTGCCACGTTATCATCCCAGAGCTCATGGTCATAGATGAGCAACCAAATAACGATTCTAATTGGTTCCAGCCTCTTCAGTGATACTTCATAAATAAATAACATTTGGGGACAAAACTGTACAGTTCCTTACTTGGAAGGAAAGTCAGCTGCAACAAATGGGGCTCTCCCCCCCCCCACCAAATATGTTTCGGATTGGAATAGAGCTTTGGCAGAAACCATTCTTTCTTTCTCTCATTTTCCAAAAACTGCACTGTTTAGACAGGCCTTCACAGGACGAATTTTTCTTTAAACCTACCAGTATCTACTGATGTTTTTAATTGTGTTTTCTAGATATTTATAGATAGATTTCATTGCATCTTACATGTCGTAAGCCTCATTGCTATATTTTATGAAAGAGCTGTTTCACAAGATACAACGAGGTGGCTCACAACATATACAATACAATAAAGTGAAAAGCAAGTGATTTCTCTAGAGATGGATCAAGCTGCTTGCTTTTAATTATAGCTTGTGGCTCTCTCTCTCTCTCTCTCTCTCTCTCTCTCTCTCTCTCTCTCTCTCTCTCTCTGTGTGTGTGTGTGTGTGTGTGTGTGTGAACTTGTAAGGTGCTTATGAAATTCATTATTTTGACATTGCACAGCCAAACTTGGCTGTCGACCTTTCCTTGTTGGATTTGATTTCAGTTTGTTTTCCTCCATTCCCCGTTTGTCCTCAATATAAATGCATTACAAATGCACATGAATCACTTGGAATAAATCATAGGAGGCCAGGTAATGCTCAAGCTAGTATAAACAAGCAGGGAATGGCTTAAAAAGAAATGGAAATAAAATGGATGTGATACTTGTGGAGTAAATCAGCCACATATTATCAACATGCTTATCTCTAATTAATACATGAAGGGGTTAAGACCATAGAGTAAGCTGTCTTGCCAGGCTTACCTGGCAAGTCACAATCCCTCACTGCCTGTCTTTTCTTGCTGCTGTGTGGGAAAGCACATGAATCTGACCTTTGAAGAGTTTGTAAGTAAACCATTATTAAGTTAATGCGACCTCTTTCCATGTTAAGAGAAGTGGAGAATATTGGAAAGAACTTAGAAGGGACTATTTTAAAGGTCTAACAGCCAATATTTCCACACTTTACATTGCTGCATGTTTTGTTATTTTAAATCTCTGCTGTGTCTTTCTCACTTGCCCCAAATCTGGATCCGGGGAATTCTTCTTTTATTTTACCTATGGTGTTTTCCCTTTTAAACCAGTTACAAACAAAAACTAACAATACTAGCACAAACAGCAATGGAGTTGACACCATTGTTGTTTTAGACACCAAATGCTTTGTGACGGATGAACATTGACTCAAGCATGTAACAAGTGAACTATCATTCGATGACTTACTTCAACCGTTATAAAGTTTCCTTGGCCACTGTACTGCATACTTGCATACAGACAGTGCAGCCCAAGAAAAAGGATAAGGCTAAAATTATTATACATGAAATATCGCAGCAAAATAGTTATCAGATTATTAAACAATATTTGCCAGCAGACAATTGGAACACCAGAAGAATAAAAATTACATAACAATACGTGAGCCTATAGGTATGTGTGAATAGTATTTGGGGGAAACTAGCCTGGCCTCTTCAGGGTGCTGAATAGCCAGTTACATAGCTGTTTATAACACTTCAACACCCATTCAAAAAGTGAACTATTGCCTTATCCCCTGTTGTCTGCTTCCTGCATGGACTAAGGAAGGCAAATACTGTACTTAAAAATCAGGATTTAAATGTATAACCCACCAGGTGAATACATTTTACACAGTAGGAAAGACTTGTGCCTGAAATCAGTTTTGGCAGCTCCTTCTTCTTCTTGACATTCCTTATTAATTATTGTTTCAATGCCAATAAATTTTTGTTTCCACCTATTTTCCATGTGGAAATACTTTTCCCGCTCGTGGGCCAGTGGGTCGTCGGAAGCAAAATGAATCAATAACCACAGGAGAGAAAGTGTTCACTTTGTGGAGAAAATATGCAACAACAGATTTGGTGACTTGGGCAATATATTTTTCACATTTAATGCTTGCCCCTGCAATTTATTGTTCCTTTGTGCATGCATATATATATATATATATATATATATAGAGAGAGAGAGAGAGAGAGAGAGAGAGAGAGAGAGAGAGAGAGAGAGAGAGAGAGAGGAGAGATACAGTCATACCTCGGGTTACAGCCACTTCAGGTTGAGTCTTTTTGGGTTGCGCTCCATGCCGAACCCGGAAGTACCGGAATGGGTTACTTCTGTGTTTCGGTGCGTACGCATGCACAGAAGTGCTAATCGCTCTTTGCGCATGTGCAGAAGTGCCAAATTGTAACCCGCACATGCGCAGACACGGGTTATGAACACTGCGGGTTGCAAACATGCCTCCCACACGGATCATGCTTGCAACCCGAGCATCCACTGTAGATATAGATGTAGATGACGTAGATATACCGTACTTTTCTGTGGATAAAACAATGGGTTTTTTTACATTAAAATAATGTTTAAAAATTGGGCTTGTTTTATACATGGGTAGTGCAGAGGGGGGATTGGTTGCTGCTGCGAGTATGAGATTGCCAACGGTGTTAGTGCGGGTGATTGGTGGCTGTGGCAATGGCTGTTTTTGATTGGCTGCTGCAGCAACAATTGGGCGGGCGATAGGCTGCTGCAGGTGGCGAGAGGTCACATGTAAAGTGGCGTGTGATAGGAAGTGTTGTTCAGGTGGGTGAGTGGTTTTTGGCAACCCCTCCAAAAAAGCTCAACAACTCTGGGCAATCCTCCCCCCATTTTCTTAATTTTGAGTCCCCGAAATAGGGGGCTCTTATACATGGGGGTGTGTTATATACGGAAAAATACGGCAGATGTAGATATAGTTGCTGTGGTAGGGCTTAGAAATCTTAAGTTCCTACACTTAATTATTTGTATATTTCAGAGCCTATTTCATGCCAGCAAACCAAACTGCTGTGTGCCACAACATAGCCAGGGCTTATGAGCCATCCCATATAATCAGAAGTCCATAGATCAGTTGGCCACTACTTCTGCACTCATGTATGACCAATCAATATGAAATGGTCCAGACAAATTATGCAACAGGTGCATATCTGTGTACAAGCTATAGGATCCAGGCATTTAACCAGTTTCATCTATACAGTGACACCTCGGGTTAAGAACTTAATTCGTTCTGGAGGTCCGTTCTTAACCTGAGGTACCACTTTAGCTAATGGGGCCTCCCGCTGCTGCCATGCGATTTCTGTTCTCATCCTGAAGCAAAGTTCTTAACCTGAGATACTATTTCTGGGTTAGCGGAGTCTGTAACCTGAAGCGTCTGTAAGCTGAAGCGTCTGTAACCCGAGGTACCACTGTATAATGTTCCAGGCTATTTAGTGGAATGGGTAAGCCTGAAATCTATTAATTTTAGTTTGTTGCATTTTGGAGCAGAAGGACAAAACTGGGCGTGCTGTTACATTGACCAACACCAAACATTTTTTTTTAAAAAATAATAATAATCGTAAGCAGTGCATCTGCAGGAGCGGAAAAGTGAGAAATGTGTGCTCAAGCCTAAAATCATGTACTTTGGGTTACAAGTATGAATCTTGGCACACATATACACTGACCCGGTTTTTTATATGGACCCTAAGCAGTGCTTTTTTTTTCTTAAAAAAAATGTTTAGGATACTCTCATTTTGACTCAAGAAAATCAACATTTTATAGTTCAAATAGGGAAAAGTAAGTACAGTAAATGGACAAAAGTACAAAGATTCACAAAATGTTTAGGGGTATGCGTACCCCCAGAAAAAAGCACTGACCCCAAGAAATAAACACTGGGGAGGGAAAATGTCTTTTAAAGTTTTTGCCCACTCTGCAAGGAGCCTGCGATTCCTTTTATTGTCTGCAGGGGGCACTGATATATTCCCAATGCATCCACTCCCTCCTTTCGGCTCCCCCTGTGCTCTCCAGCAGCATTGCCCATCCTTCTCAACAACCCTTGTAAATCACATTAAGTTCAGTAGGAATCGCTCCCAGGGAAGTGTGCAGAATTGCAGCCTAAGTGGCAGTTAACTGCAATGGATGGCTCACAGAGTGCTAAGAAACAGAGAAAGCCATGACTCTTCCAGCTTTTGACAGACTGCAGGGGGAGATTTTCCATGCTGGAATATGAACCTTTTTGCTTTCATGGGAGCCTGTGAGGTCCATTTCCTCTGGCCTTCAGAGAGGCCCTTAAAGCACAGGCATATAATTCAGCAGTGCTTGGACATCAGGAAACTTACTAGCATTCCCACGGTCCATCCATGTGCTTACTTGCAACCCCATGTTCTCTCAGTATGATTTATTTTTACAAATCAAGTGTACACAGAACCTCTGAATGGTTAGTCACCGACTGTTCCCATGAATAGAATTTAGGACACAAATTGAGCAGCAAGAGACAGATTTAACCACGAACCCAGCGTATCTCAGCAGTTGTCCTCACACAAGTCATATTAAAGCACACACACAGCTCTCACCAGTCCCCAAATCCTGGGACAGAAAGGGTGGACAGTGGTCCCTTATAGTCTTTAGGTATCTTCAGCTAGAATTTCTGAATCAGCTTCAGTTATATATATATTTCCCCCCATTATATACTAATAGCAAACAGTGTGATTATTGATGTAAACCTCCAAAATGTATTTTGTATAGTTTAAGTTTTTACCTCTATCTTCAGTACATTTTATTTTATTTTATTATTTCTATGGCTAGTAGCTGTTGCAAATAAAGATTCCTCTGATCTGATCTGTGAAACACAGCTCCCTAAGTTCCAGTTCTTAAATATCCAAAATGGCACCATCTGCCACAAGTACCTGGGGCCATTTGTTAGGGATAAGTTAGGGTTGCCATACGTTCAGAATTTCCTGGACGTAGTCAGGATTTGGCCATCAGGAACAGTGTCTGAAATGTCCTGAATATATGGCAGCCCATGTTGAAAGTGTAGATTTTGGCGGTTTCCATTAAAGATAGCTCAAAAAGACGAAGAAAAGAACTTTAGTGTCCTGAATTTCACATTTGAAAATATGAAATATGGCACAATGCAGTGAGCTTGCTGTTGAGTATCACCAAACTCTTCCTCAGACTTTTGCTTCTAAACCTAAAAGAGGTGAGTGGGTATGCAGAAAAAGATGTTACTGGAATAATAATAATAATAATAATAATAATAATAATAATAATAATGTATTACTTATACCCCATCCATCTAGCTGGGCCTTCCCAGCCACTCTGGGCAGCTCCCAACAGAATATTAAAAACACGATAAAACATCAAACATTAAGAACTTCCCTAAACAGGGCTGCCTTCAGATGTCTTCTAAAACTCAGATAGTTGTTTATTTCCTTGACATCTGTTGGGAGGGTGTTCCACAGGGTGGGCGCCACTACAGAGAAGGCCCTTTGCCTGGTTCTCTGTAACCTCACTTCTTGCAGTGAGGGAACCGCCAGAAGGCCCTCAGAGCTGTACCTCAGTGTCCGGGCTGAACAATGGGGGTGGAGATGCTCCTTCAGGTATACTGGGCCGAGGCCATTTAGGGCGTTAAAGGCAGGGCAGTCTCGAGCAGGTCGGGCGCCCTGGCGCTGAGGCGTGGAGATCTCTCCGGTGCCCCCGCCCTCGCAGCGCGCAGCATGGCTTCCGCACGGCTTTGCCACACAGGGTCCCGCCTGCCGGCCCAGTGCCCTGACGCCTCGCACCACCGAGACTATACCTAGAGCCGGCCCTGGTTAAAGGTCAGCACCAGCACTTTGAATTGTGCTCGGAAATGTACTGGGAGCCAATGTAGATCTCTCAGGACCGGTGTTATGTGGTCCCGGCGGCCGCTCCCAGTCACCAGTCTAGCTGCTGCATTCTGGATTAATTGTAGTTTCCAGGCCATCTTCAAAGGTAGCCCCACATAGAACACATTTTAGCTGCCTGATGGAACATAGGCTGTTTTTCCTCTGTGAACCTAACACGGTATTAAATCAGAAGGTCCCTACTGCAGACCTCTGCATATAGGTCACAAGTTGCAGCCATATGTAAACATCTGATTTAGAAAAGCACTTTTATCTTTCCGTAACCTTGAGGGTGTTGCACTTGTTGTGGCTTATAGTCTTTGAAGGAAAGCGCAGTTATTCCAAAGCATGCATGGAATGGCTAGATGAAATAGCTGTCCACCGGAAGAGATCTCTGGCAGCGGAGCTGCTAAAAAGGGTGCGATCTAACATGGACATGAAATGGATGTGTTGTAGTGCAGGATATACCTTGCTTCATTCATTTCAATAGGATTCAGGGTAGGAGTTCTCTACTGGATTCTGCCCTCATTCTTGGTTCTGACACTCTGCAGTAGTAGTTTGTCTTAGGGAAAGTGCATCTATACATATAAATTAGGATATCTATAGACAGGGCCATCTTTACCCGGGGGTGCAAGGGGTACGGGGCACTCGGGCGCCGAATTCTGGGGGTGCTGGGCGCCCACGCTGAAGCCGACTAAGCTCTTAACTATCTACCTGTTATGAAATCATAAGTAATCTTGATCCAGCTGAATTGTATACTTATTGTTTCACTAAAGGATTTTCGACTTTGTGCGCTCATTTACTTAAGACGCACCGCGCTAGCAGCGGCGATTGTCATTCACAACGGCGGCGCTTGTCAGACTCAACGATGGCGCTTGTCATTCTCAACGGTGCTACGCACGCAAAATTAACTCTTACATCAAAATATTATGTTACGTCTTGTATTGAGCTGCGCTACTATGCAGCAGCGGGATCAGCAGCACCTTTGACATGACTGATGTTTCTGCTAAGTAGGTGCCTAAACAATACTTATAAGTTTAAGTTCGGTGGTATTGTATGCTTAAGTATAAGTGTATTGTAAATAATTGAGCAAATAAAAAAGTTTGTTTCTTTTTCCTCCCTTCTTTCGTAAACAAGAGATAAGGCGAAGCATGGTGTCTGACATAAGCATAATAAAAGTTAATTTGGGGGCTAAACTAAATTTGGGGGCGCTGGGCGGATCTTTGCACCCCGGCGGCGCATATGCTAAAGACAGCGCTGTCTATAGATATACTAATTCATATGGCTAGATGCAATCTTTTTCTGTGGATCATGCGTTCATTTTCAGAAAGGCTAAATTACAGCCGACTACTTTAATTAATCTGATATCTGAATCAATATTTAGAATTAAACGTTACCTGCTCATAGGAGCTGTTTTCCGTTTCTGGGTTTGTCTAACTAACAGTCCACTTTAGTACACAACAGAACTTGTTGGTTTCAATTGGGAGCGGAATTTCACCAAAGCCATCACTCAATCTACAATAAGGTGGTTTGCAGCACCGTGCAAAATTTTGGCTTCTGCCACTGGCAAACAAGTCAGTGAATAAGGAGCTGTTGTGAATAAGGAGCTACTGCAATAACATGGAAAAACCACGCAGAAATCAGGGGAGAGGTTGTATGCCACAGTGGTATGAAGATTTCTTAATCTCCAACAAATATGTGGCGTGGTTTAAATAGTGCAAGCTCAAGAATAAATGCTTCATCTGTGGAAAGAGAGAAGAACTGTTATGCTTTAATTTAAGCCAAGAGAGCAGATATAATCCAAAATGGTGATTTGAACTACACATTTTCTCCCATATGACATATAGAGTTCCTACAGAGAGAGATCACTACTGAACAAAATGTATGCTATATTTTCTACAAACTTATAAAGTTGGGACATTATTTGCCTTGATGTGAGTTATGGAAATGTACCTACAACTAGAAATGTGCATGTAGACCAAGTTTCAACTATTTACATGAGTCGCCGACAGTTTGCAGACCCTATTTTCCATGGACAGTCCCTGATTTAGAGAAGCTGTCCCGGTTTCTAATTTGATCCTGGAATGTCCCTCTTTTCCTCAGGGTGTCCTTATTTTCATCAGAAAAATGTTGGAGGGTATGGAGTTATCCGTCCGTCCCCCCACCCAGCCGTCTGACAGCAGCCCTGTATAGGGAAGGGTTTCTTTAATGCAGGCACCCCCAAACTTCGGCCCTCCAGATGTTTTGGACTACAATTCCCATCATCCCTGACCACTGGTCCTCTTAGCTAGGGATCATGGGAGTTGTAGGCCAAAACATCTGGGGGTTTGCGGTTGCCTGCTTTAACGTTTAATGTCTTATTCTGTTTTTATATATGTTGGAAGCCTCCCAGAGTGGCTGGGGCAACCCAGTCAGATGAGTGGGATGTAAATAGTAAAGTTATTATGGAATGGGCCGTCCCTATTTTCACTGGCGAAATGTTGGTGTGTATGCAGTCGCAGGTCAGGAGCTCATAATGAACACAAGCTTGCAAGTGAGGTTTAAAATAATAACAAAGATTTCTTTGGCTATGTTCAAAGCCAGAGGAGGAGCAAGCAAGGTTCCTTGCATGGAGAAGATGGAGAGATCCTATTAAGGTGACAGAGAGGAGGTGGAACTGCTCAATATCTACGTTGCCTCTGTCTTCACCCAAAAGGAAATTAGTGCCCAACCTGGTGATAACATAATAAGCAATGCAAGGAAGGAGCTGCAGCCCAAGATAGGAAAAGAGGTGATAAGGGAACACCTAGATATTTCAAATGAATTCAGATCTCCAGGGTCTGATGAGCTGCAGCCAAGCGTACTAAAGGAAAGGTGGACTTAATCTGTGATCCGCCACACAGTCGGCTTCTCACTCCATCCCCAGTACAGCAGTATTGGTACACTTAAAGCTATGTACACATTGCTTGCTTAAATCCCAGCTATGCCATTTCATAGCTGCCAAGTTATCCCTTTTTTTAAGGGATTTTCCCTTATGCTGAATAGGCTTCCTCGCGAGAAAGGGGAAAACTTGGCAGCTATGCCATTTCCCCCCGCAATTTGGATCAATGCTAGTTTGGAGAAAAACCCACTGAAACAGAGTATTGTGGAAACGGATTGTGGCTAATGTTATGTGTATAGTGCTGGATGAAGAGTAAAGAGCAGGATGTAGGTAGTCAAACTGTTTTTTCAGCATGCAGGTTGCATACAGGAATGTGTGAACATACGCATGATTTAGGCAAACCAGTTGCATTGTGGTTGAGCAGGAAAACCCAATTTATGGATGATGTATTGTCCTCAGCAGGGGTTAAAATAGTTTCGGAAAGAGAGCATGTTTCTGCCTGAACACATTTTTGCTGAATTCTGGGAGAGCTGTATTTTGTGGCCATCTGGTTTTACTAAACAACAGAAAGGTATTCAATCACAGATTAAAGATATGTCATACGTAATAATTTGATTTCTCATTATGCATGATAAATTATATTAATTATCACGGGCTCTGGACTGAAGCTGCAGCCAAATTCAGAGGGTGTGTGTGTGCCGTTTAGTGGAAGCATCTCAATTGTTTCATTACAGGACATATTGTACTAAAGGGATTTTAATTGCCAGTTTCCATAACTGACACAACCTAAAAACACTGGATTTGCAGAGAGGCTCCAACACTATTTATCTTTATTACTATTTTCAGTCGACACAGAATACACCTCTCCACCTGTGCTGCATCTTCTGCATAAAACATCTGTGCCGATTCGAGATAATCATTTCCCTTTTATTAAAAAAAAAAGCTACGTTTTTGGAGCACAAAAATAATCTTCTCCGTAGCACTAGGAAATTGCCAGGAGTAGGAAACTTATTTCAGTCCAGGGGCTTCATTCCCTTTCTAACAAGTTTCCAAGGGCCGCATGCCAGCAGTGGGCGGGGCTTATGCAAATGTGGGTGGAGCAACGAATGCAAATGTTACCCTTTTACAGTTTCCTCGATCCACACAAGGAAGAGGCATCATCAGAACTCACCCAGGCAAAAACCGTTGGAGGGCTAATGAGATATGTAGGCTTGTGGGGGAGCAGGGAATAACACATAAGTTATGGGTCACTACAGGGCAGGGAGATCTTGATCATTTCTATTCAGTATGACGGAACTTGATTTCATTTTTATTTTATTTTTTAGTTTCAGATTTACAGGTATCTCCGCGGAGTCTAGAGAAATATGGTTGTCATGATTTTAGATTGGGTGTTATTTTGAAATATATATATTTAGGTTTTGCACGCCCTGCCTTTAGTGGGCTATATTATTGAATTATTGTTTACTTGTCTCTGTGGTTCCATAATAATTTGAAAGCTAACAAAAAATATATATTTTAAATTAAAAAGACACATTCCACCTAGGCAAAAAGAGTTGGCCAATGAGGGATGTCGCCTAAGTAGAAATCTGAGGGCCAGACAGAGAGTCATTTGGCCCCTGAGGTTCCCTTCCCCTGTGCCAGCATATAGAGATGATGATGATTTTATTTATACCCCGCCCACCTGGCTGGGCCTCCCCAGCCACTCTGGGCGGCTCCCAACAGAATATTAAAAACACGATAAAACATCAAACATTAAAAACTTCCCCAAACAGGGATGCCTTCAGATGTCTTCTAAAAGCCAGGTAGTCATTTATTTCCTTGACATCTGATGGGAGGGCATTCCACAGGGCAGGCGCCACCACTGAGAAGGCCCTCTGCCTGGTTTCCTGTCACTTCACTTCTCACGGGGAGGGAACTACCAGAAGGCCCTCAGAGCTGGACCTCAGCGTCCGGGCAGAACGATGGGGGGTGGAGACGCTCCTTCGGGTATAGAGAGACGTAGCAGAGAAGCAGCAGACAGCGGAACGTTCCACTTGAATCCAGAACCCCGTGATTTTCATCTGTTCACTTATTGCCTTACCCCAAAATTTCCTTCTCTCTTTTTCTTAGAGCTGTAAATCCTAATTTAGGTAACGTGTGTTTTCCGCCGTTTTAATTCAGCAGCAACCTTGCCTTGTGTTTTATGCACCTGCCAAGCTACCCTGTTAACTCATTCATCCTGGCCTCGTGCGGCAGACTTAAGTGCTTGAACTTAGCGATTCATTCAGTGTTCCGGATTAATTCATTGCCGCTGTAATGGCTTGAGTCGCTTTTCGCTACAGGTTCCTTGATTACTCTTCCCGAATCGAAAGAAACCGAGGGTATGGAGTGCTGTGAACTTTCTGCTGCGGAGAACAGAGTCAGTTTTTAACCAGGACCTTGTCCTTTGGCACCAGCGTCAGAATCCAATCTGTAAAAAAGCTTCCTTCATGCTGTCGTGCTCACAAGCTGCAAGGAGACTGCGTTCTATCTGCTGTGCACCAGAAGGCAAACCCTTAATCAATATCTTTTGGGAAATGTTGTGAGATATGTGTGTGTGTGTGTCACACACACTCACACACACACACATACACATACACACAGCTCATCCAACATTAAATTCTCTTCTTTGATTAAAGCAGCGAGAGCGCTTTAATCAATTTAGTTACTATTATGGGTTTCAAGGAAAGAAAGAACAGATTTGTAGGTGATTTAGGGGAACCGATTTGTCTTCCTTATTTCTGTTCTCCAGCTGTGTGCATTAAATGAGAGTATATTTATCAGCAGCATCCGTATAAGCCAGCCAGGGGAATCTAACCTAGAGGTGGCCATTCTTTTATCGATTTTCCAAAGCAAAAATGTTTCTTCACTTGATAGCTCTGTATCCCAAAATGTTGGCATTGATTGTTAGTATTGATATCAATATAAACAACCCTTCATTTTTATCGCCTTCAATGTGCGGTCTAATTTTGAAATTGACCATGGGTTTTCATTCTCTTTCATCCTGAACCCCTGGCCTACCTGGAAGCAAGTCAGTATGTCAAGCCCCTAGTCCAGGGTCAATCCATATGTCCAAATGTCCTGCAGAGATCTTGGAGCATCTCTACACCAGCATGGTGTAGTGATTAAGAGTGGTGGACTCATAATCTGGTGAACCGGCTTCGCTTCCCCGCTCCTCCACATGCTGCTGCTGAGTGACCTTGGGCCATAGCTGCGACTTCCGGACATGCATAGAAGCAACTTCTGGCGCCACGGCCATTTTGGAAATGGGCGGAGCGACACCGGAAGTCGCTTCTACGCACTTCTGGACATGCGTAGAAGCGACTTCTGGCACTGCGCCCATTTTGGAAATGGGCAGAGCAGCACCAGAAACATGGCCGCCAGCAGGAGCTGCTTTCCAGGGGATTTACGGGATATAAATCCATTCGGGAGACCAGCGGGAAACGGTAAGAAAATATGGGGGTTTCCCGGGAAAAATGGGGTACTTGGCAGCTATGCCTTGGCTAGTCACACTTCTCTGAAGTCTCTCAGCCTCACTCACCTCACAGAGTGTTTGTTGTGGGAGAGGAAGGGAAAGGAGATTGTTAGCTGCTTTGAGACTCCTTAAGGGGCGTGAAAGGTGGGATATCAAGTCCAAACTCTTCTTCTAAGCCGAGGTCCTTCAACATGGGTAGTGGAGCAGAGACAGCACCTCCACTCTGCTTCCCTTTTCTACTTTGCAGGGGAGCCAACTATAGGGGACCCTGGGGCCCTGAGTTTTGTTGTGCGTGCTCAACACCCACACCGCAGGGCTCCCAGCACAACTTTCAGTGCCTTGCAAAGCACTGGAAGTCATGTCCGAGGTCTCGCAAGACCTCAGAGATAGAAGTCAGGTTCCAAGGCTGCAGGGCATGTGATGTCATGACGTGACATCCTAGTGCACATGCTGGGCACCCATACCTGGGGCCCAAGTCGGCGCCCCTGATATTTTGCCCACTGGTTGCAGCATCTGGGCTTGGTGAGGCAGGTGTCAGGCTTCAGGGAATCCAATCCCTCTCCCTCATGGCTGGCAGCCAGACATGGGAAAACAAGAAGTTCTTACTGAGATAATTTATTCAGTATTCAGGGAAAGAGACACATGATGCCGCCTCTTGGATAATGTGTTCCTCCAAGTAAAGTCCGCCCCCCTCCGTGTCTCCTATTATATGTCATCCCTACGTTGGCTGATCTGTGCTTTCTGCATGTGAGCTTTCTGTTCTCCTACTCTCAGTGCCCACCTGGACCTGGGAGAAGGGGGTGTCTGGCCTGCTCTCCAAAAACACTGAGTCTGTCAGCTCTCTCTCCTCTGGTGCCTCTTCTTCTTCCTCCTGCTCCTCTCCCAATATTTCCCATTTTCTCCCCTCTGCAGCCTCTGAACTATGACCTTCTGCAAACCACTATTCTAAATCTATACTGCCTCCCTCTTCTCTTGGAAGTGCAGCAGGAGGGAGAGAGGTCTCCACCATTCCTCCTCAGTCCAGTCCCTGACAGTAGGTGTCCCTCACCTGTTCCGGGCCTCCTCCATCTGAGGAATCACACACGTCTTCCCAGAGCTAGCAAGCCCCACCTGGCCAGCTGGGGAGCTGGGCTGTAGGCCTTTGTCTGTCTCAGCCTCCTAGAGCACCCCTCTCACTGCTCCCTATGCCTCAGCACCCGCCATGCTCATGGAGGCAGGGGTCCTCTGGTGATGGGTCTTGCTGCTCTGGTTCCTATGCATTGACCCCTCCCAATCCCCTCATTCTCCTCCATCACCCCATGGGTACTTCCTACACCAACCTCTCCTTCCCCATCCCCAGCCCTCAGGTCTTCATCCACTCATCGATTTCAAGCAGACACTATGGCTCTGTTCTAGCTCCACTAACAGAGGCAGCATATTGGGAGAATGATCAGGTTTGTGCTTCTGGCGTTCTCATGGGCATCTGGCTCTTGCATCTGCGGAGCTCTGTGGCTTCCCTTTGGATCAAAAGGCTGTGAGTTGACGTCTAGCTCCCACGGGAACTCCAGCTTTTGCGGCAGCAAAAACACAACAATCATAGTTAACAATTTGATGCCCTTTCACCACACCCGAAACAACGGCTTGAGACAAACGCCTGCGTGCCTAATGGCTGGTCAGGAACAGAGGTTGCTGCATCAAGGCAATCAGGCCCAGATTTCCAATTCGGATTGAAGCCGGTTTGGGAAAGCAAGCATAAGATTTCATTTTAAAAGACGAGATAGAACAGGATAGATGTGGATCGTGGCTATCGCCATGCACACGCCACGTCCCAAAACAGCACACTGGATGCAGGATAAACAGCGGTCTTTCAAATTGTTATGGATAGAAAGCTACAAATGTCTTTCCAATTGGTTCTTACCCAACCCATTAAAAATCATAGAAGGGATTGCAGAGGATTTGAACTGTCCTAACCAATGGGCTATAAGGGACACGGGTGGCACTGTGGTCTAAACCACTGAGCCTAGGGCTTGCCGATCTGAAGGTCGGCGGTTTGAATCCCCGCGATGGGATGAGCTCCCGTTGCTCGGTCCCTGCTCCTGCCAACCTAGCAGTTTGAAATCACGTCAAAGTGCAAGTAGATAAATAGGTACCGCTCCAGCGGGAAGGTAAATGGCGTTTCTGTGCGCTGCTCTGGTTCGCCAGAAGCGGCTTAGTCATGCTGGCCACATGAGCCAGAAGCTGTCTGCAGACAAGTGCCAGCTCCCTCGACCTATAGAGCGAGAAGAGCACCGCAATCCCAGTCGTCTGCAACTGGACTTAACTGTCAGGGGTCCTTTACCTTTACCTTTACCTAACCAAGGGGCTGTGCTGTGTCAAGGTCTAGGGCAGACCCCTTTATACATTCCCTTGCTCAAGAAAGAGGCAGACAGAGAAATGTCCTGGTTCATTTCTTCTGGAAATCTATCGGCGGGAGGAAGGCTGCTTTTTCCGCAGTCCAGCCGGCGCGTTTTCTTCTCACCAATCACCCATGTGATTCCTTAATCCCCCAAATGGGGAGATGAAGCATATGGCTTCATGGGTATATATATATATATATATATATATATATATATATATATATATATATATATATCACACCCACTATGAGACGCTGCTTTCATATGAGGCCTTTGTGATATTAACAAAATTAAAAACATCAAAGCCCTGCGGCTCGGATCTGTTGGAAGCATATTAGAGAGTAGACGGTAAACACGAACAAAGAGATATGCCTGCGAATAGAGTATGCTTTGCATTAGCGTTATCCCTCAACACACATGTAAGCCCCCACTTTTGCATGAAGGGCAGGAACTAATTGGGTCTGTGGCGTTGTGTGGGAGAGCAGCCTAATCCTGTTCGTGTGCCTGATGCCCCATTAACTTTCTCTCCAACTTTTATCAGAACATATTTACTTCAAAGGGAATCTTCCAGATGCTTACACACCCAGAGGAGTAGCCCAGATCTTCAGGGAACTAGTTGTGCAGGAACTCATGGCAGCAGATTTCATCCTTTGCCATTGTGCTGTAGTAAACCCTGATATGAATTACCGGTAGTCTGGTTTGCAGCTAGCCTAGTCAAGGTATGTGGTACAGCTGTACCTTGTTCTTGAATGTTCTCGAACGTTTTGGCTCCCGAATGCTGCAAACCCAGAAGTGACTGTTCCGGTTTGTGAATTATTTTTGGAAGCTGAACATCCGACGTGGCTTCTAATTGGCTGCAGAAGCTTCCTGCAGCCAATCAGAAGCCACGCTTTGGTTTCTGAATGTTTTGGAAGTCAAACAACTTTCAGAATAGATTCTGCTCACAACTGTACCTAAAATGACACTTGACACAGAAAACCTCAAAAGCACCACTTCCCATCTCTGGCAAATCATCATGGATATGTTGCCCTTTAATTCCATCCAGAATCTAGCACAGGGGTAGGCAACCTCAGGCCCGTGGGCCGGATGCGGCCCAATCGCCTTCTCAATCCGGCCCATGGATGGTCCAGGAATCAGCTTGTTTTTATATGAGTAGAATGTGTGCTTTTATTTAAAATGCATCTCTGGGTTATTTGTGGGGCATAGGAATTTGTTCATTTTTTGCCTTCAAAATATAGTCCAGCCCACTGCATGATCTGAGGGACGGTGGGCAGGCCCATGGCTGAAAAAGGTTGCTGACCCCTGATCTAGCACCAATAAGGCCAGTTTTTTGTTTTGTTTTTCAGTTGGAACTCACCGGAACTCAGTTCTGGCACCTCTCAGGTGGGCGTCATTGCCATTATAAGAGAACAAGGGAGGCGTTTATGGGGAGCTGCAGTACCTCTTTTTCTAGAAAAATAGCACTGAGTAAGGCTATCCACTACCTCATTCACTCAGGGTGGAATGTCTTTTAATTCATGAACTTTTGCACCAAATCTTCAGCCGTTTTCTCGTCTTTTTCAGCATGGAAGCACATATCTATTCTGAGCACCCCATTGCGTGGACAGGCGGAGTCCCCCCAACCCCAGGCGACCCCCGAGTGGAATAATGACTCAAGACAGTGTGCTATGGGATTGAAATTGGCCACAGCTTATTAAATTTCAGATGCAGGGAGACCTTGGCTCAGGCAATGGGTGTTCATCCTTCCCAGTCCCCAGCCGGGGATCTGGGGGACATCAGGGTTATCCAGAGTGAGTGGGGGATGGGCTGGCTCTGGAGAAAATATGTTCAAGCAGAGAGCCTGTCCCCCATTATGCCGCCATCGCACAGGAGAGCAATGACAACCTCCTCCAATGCCTCCCCTCAAAACAACCCCTTTAACGGGGAACCCTGTGATCGCCGCCGCAAAGATGAAGGGGGGGGGCATGGGTCACCGCTACATCATAGCTGCCAAGTTATCCCTTATTTTAAGGGATTTTCCCTTATGCTGAATAGGCTTCCTCGCAAGAAAAGGGAAAACTTGGCAGCTATGCCACTACATGCCCACCCCTATTTAGGGAAGATAGACTAAAAGATTCTGCCCAAGGCCTGAAACCGCCAAAGTTGTGACGTTTTGCTACGGGAAAGGCAAAACCTGCCAATGCAGGAAAATTCCTTTCCAGCCCTTCAACAGCGACCTGGACGTAGCAGTGCCTGCGTTCCTGTGGCGAAGAGGCTAACCTGCAAAACAAGGCTTAACTGAGGGTGGATAGGGTGGGAGAAGCTCTGGAGCCAACTGACGATTCCCAGGTAATGTCCTCCCCCTATTGTGTGGGCAGGGTGGTCCCCCCCCCCAACTTGGCCTGATCACCTTGGCAACGCCTCCCCAGGTGGGATTGGGCAACTGGCTGAGGTAGGCAGAGACCTCCAGGTATCCCACCCAGGGAAGGTGAAGCCAAGCCTGTGCTGATGGAAGCTGCATAGGGTCTAGGGGGCTGTGTGTGACCATGCAAAGGGTGTCCCTCATTTAATGTGGGGAGCGGTCATTCCCCCCCAAAAAAGTGGGCAAAGAGTGTTGAGCTAGATATTGCACTGTTGCTTTTAGATGGGACTTTGTGAGGCTGTTACAGAGAACCCAGAATGTGGTTGGGGGTGGAGCACACATACATCGATCATTTGGATAAAACCCCGAGGCAGGTGGTTTGCAGTAGAAACCACTGTGGCAATTATGGCGGCATTTGCTTCTCATTTGCTCTGCTGCACGGATCGTTTTTGATAGAGTGGGGTTAACCCATCTGCTCATAATTTATTTCTCTGCAGCGAGAATCCTATTTGACTTTTTATGAGCTCATTCCGACTAATGTTATTAGCCTACTTTTGCGAGTGCGTTTTTTAATCACTTTTCATCGTACACTTTGGTTGTGTATGAAAATGGACATCAGCTGGCTAAAGAGAGCGCTGAAATGAATTCACGAGGAACTTTCCCTTTTTTTAAAAAAAATGCAACGAGTTGCAGATGTTTCAGGGAAGGAATCGGTAATTTCATTTTGTCCTGATTAAGTGAGGTAGAGCTGTGTAGTCACAACTGAACAGTGCAAGCAAGAATACCGCTCCTCTTCTTTAGATATAACTGTCATACCAGGCTGACTGCATACTTCATTCTGTTATGGCATGGAGTGATGTTCTCTGTGGCCCGTTTGAGACATATATATTGAGATACCTTTTCATGGAGCTGAATATTATATGATAGATAATTATATGATAGGATATATTATACTACCTGTGATATGGAAGCCCATCTTTCTGTTGGACGATTCTCCCTGGGCCAAGAGGACCTGCAGGTTTCCTAGCGATTCAGAAACCTTGGAAACTTGTTTGCTCAGAGCTAAGAAATGCCAGGCACATCATGGCAATTGTGGTTCTGTTTTATCACTAGCAAAGCTCTTCAAAACAATCTTATGTTTCTGGGTGAGTCCTGTTTGTACTTGTTTTGATTTAGAGGGCATATGTCTCCTTTAATATAACCAGCCCTCCTATTTCCTGTTGTTCCCTGGGAATCTTACTGTGCCTTCCCTTTGGCAAAGCATAGGGCCTATCGTTTAATTAAGGGGGAAGTACTTAGAACGTAATTTGCCGAAACTCAATGCCTAACGGCATGCCCATACCAGACAATTTGTCTGATCTAGTGAATGAGAATGGGAAGTCCATACCAAATCCAGTCTCCTTTCTCAGTTTTCAATCCTTTTCCAGGGTTTTTAGTGATCAATCAGTACCTCATGAAAAGAATGATGCCACTTACCACTAGGAAGGAATGCATGGTTTTTGAATTCCTGGTTTTCATCATGACACGTGAGGATGCTTTTTTTTTTTTGCAATGTTCATATGATTTTTTTAGATTTGAGATTTCTTGGAATATAAATGCTACTCAAGTTAAATGAATGAATAGGAAGTCAACGGCAGCACACAGGCGTTTATTTATGAGGGCAGCAGAACTGTGCAAATCTATCCCCATTTTTCTATTACTCCTATTTTACCATTTCAGTGATTTATTGCTGGACTCAAGCTTGATGAATCCAGAAAATGCCTTGGATGAGATCATAGGATGCTGATGCTCTAAGGACGTAATTCTTCAAGTGTTTTAAAGAAATTAGAATGTGTGAGAAGTATAGCTGTAATCATGTGATCTCAGGAACATGGACCCGAGCTTGAATCTACCTTGTTGCTAATATTTTGAAACACATATTCTTGATATATTTATGGTTTGCTTAGATTTACATACAAGTGTGTCGCTTTTTCAGCTGACATTAAGCCAAGTTACCTAACAACCTGCTGAAATCAATTGCCACCATCCATTTAGGACCATATTGGCATATTCACTAGAGGTTGTGTAATTTATTTCCCTTTCAGGATGTCTCGCACCAACCTCTCTCCTGAATATAAATTAATAACGTCAGTTGTGGGTTCCTGAGAACCCCTTCTGGAGACCTCCAGAGAGTTCAGGTGTTGGAATCAATGCCAGCATGACTAAATCAACATAAACCGTACTACTCCAACTAAACTAGGTGCTCATTTTTTGTTCCCTGTTGAATCTTCTCTGTTGTGACTTGCGATGGTTTAAATAACATTATCACGCTATGATTTAAAGGGCACCTGCCAACCTCACTTTCTTTTGAAATCAGTCCAAACATTTCAAAGGTTCCTTCTTGATTGCCTTTTATAAATGAGGGTACCCCTCCCCAAAAAAGAAATATCATTTGTTTGCCTGCCTCTCGTTCTCGAAGTGTCCCTTATTTTTGACAACTTCCAAAGTTTTGTCAACGTTCATCTTTGAATAAAGCATTGGAAATTCTACAGTTCTGCAAGTGCCTGTAAGGAAACTTCCATAGCCACACACTCTTAATAAAATCCTCGGAGTATCTTATGCAGAGCTAAAGTAAATGTGAGGGGCTGACCTTTGGCCGCTCCATTTTACAAAGCAATATTAATGCCGCCTTTGATCACAAGACATTCGCCCTCCCTTGCATACTGCATTCATCCCCTGCAAGAGATCAGGAGTTATTTCAAACATTAAAAATAAAGAATAATGCTTTTGGTCATATTTTCACCAGCTGAATTGAAGGCATCTTGACAAAGATGCATTTAATCCGCCCGCAATGAAAGCAAAGATGTTGCTGAAATACCTGCAACATCCACAAGAAATGAACAAGAAAATCCCTGTTCAGTTTTCTTATGACACTCAGGCGACGGCAATAACAGTTGGTTCAGGAATCTGGAATTTGCCCGCGAAGGCTTGGTAGAAGCCTTTGATAGTACTGCTGGTGGTTACTGTTCCAATGTTGTGCAAATCCTGTGCTCAGAGGCTCCATACAGACCTGAGAGATTCACCAATGGAAAGTACATGGTTGTGCTGCTTCTGCATATGAAGCTGTCTTGTTCCAAGACAGGTGACCGGTTCGCCTTTCTCGCTATTGTCTGTGCTGCACCTGTAGTAGCTCTCTAAGGTTTCAGTCAGAATTTTCCCCAACCCTATTTGGAACTGCATGGGATCGAACCTTCTACATGCAAAACACATCCGTTGTGCTATCATTGAGAGGTGGGGGAGAAATTAAATTCGGTCCATTTTTAAAGGCAACTATCTTACTCACTTTTTCGTTGTATGTCTTTAGGCATCAGGCAAAATCCTCTCCCAGGCCTTTGCCTTTTCTTTTTCTTTTATAATATTTTTATTTGTTTTACAATAAAAAACAACCAAAACAAACAACACAACAAAACATAATAAACACAAAAACATAACAGTACAAAGAAAAACATGAAAAATTCAAATGCACAATCTTTTTCTTTTATCATTGTAAAGAGGGACTTCCTCGAGTTCCCTCCAACTGCGGTTCATTACTTCTTTATCTTTAGCAATTTCCAATTCAATTATTAATAATTTCATACAATTTCAATCTCTCATTCTTCTATCTGTCTCTCCTTTTTCCTCAATCCACAGTTTCTAAATACTTCTAAATCTAATCTTAATATACAATTTTACCATGTTTTTTCAAATATATTTTAAATTCTTTCCATTCTTCTTCTATCGCTTCTTCTCCCCGGTCGCGGATTCTCCCAGTCATTTCAGCCAGTTCCATATATTCCAGCATCTTCATTTGCCAGTCATCCACTGTTGGTAATTCCTGAGTCTTCCGGTTCTTAGCTAATAATACTCTTGCTGCCGTTGTAGCATACATAAAGAAATTTACATTTTTCTTAGGGATCTCTCTCTCCCACTATACCCAGTAGAAAGGATTCTGGTTTCTTTGGAAATGTGTTTTTCAACACTCTCTTTAATTCATTATAAATCTTCTCCCAGAAATCCCTTTTGCCTTTTCAACTGGGGTGGCGGGTGGGGTACTGTTTTTGTTTTCTTGTGTATTTTTGTGTCTTGATCTTGTAAACTGCTCTGTGACCCTCAGATGCAGAGCTGTATACCGTAGAAATTTAAAAAGCAAAACACTGTCATCCTTCCAAATGCACACTGCTCTGAATTTTTCAATATAGTTATCTAGCCAAGCAACATGTACAAAAGTGCATAAACTGTGGTAAAGAATCCCTAGAAATGCATATATTCATGAAAATGACATACAAAAAATGTATTATTTTAGGGAGAAATTGCTTTGCAAAATTGGTATATTAGGCAAAGTTGCAAACCACCATGTGTATTTTAGTACAAACTGACGCCGATAACCTGACGAATTTTCATAACTTTTCTTTTTTTAATTGCAAACTGATGTGGAAATGTGGAGAACTGATCTTAAGATTCTGAAAGCAAGAAGCTGAATGAAACTACGACTGAGAGATTTGTGCATCCCCAGAAGAAGACATAGTTGCAGAGTTGGGATTATTTATGTTTGGTTTTTTTTGGTTATGTTTCAGAGCCAGCTAAGTCTGACAGCAGGAATCAGGAAAGAACAGCTTCCCTTGCAACATTCCTCTTAACTGAGAGTTCTTAATATTGTATTGTCCAATGTATTTTATATGTGATATTACAAAATAATGGCTGGGTGTTAACAAATTGTATCTGCACATCTTAATACAGGATTGTGGCACGCTCATTCATCCTGAAGAACCCTGTGGCTTGCAACCTCTCTCTGCTGACTACCTCTCAGCCATTTCAGAGGCGCAGTTGAAAACATGTGAAACGGGAGACACAAAAGGTTTGTTCCTGATATATTTCATACAGGTTCAGAAAGGCATCCTGTTCCCACTAGAATGCAGGCTATTTTGCTTCAGGGAGCCACGTTACGTGAAAAAGATCAAGAATAAGCCATGAACTTTGAATGCTGATGACACACCTAGGTTAGGTCGGAACTCCGTGTGCTTCTTGAGAAATGAATGCCTGCTGGATATATAACAATATTTTAATATTGCTAAAAGGATAGTGCACAATTCCTTACTGCTCCTTACTGTACCCATTATTATCAAGAAATAAGCTCCCTTGACCACAATGGGTTTTAGCTCCTGAGTAAACATTAGGGTGATGACTTTTTTACAAACCCATTTCCCTGTATCATAATTTGATGAGCTTTCATTAAAGATTAGATAAAATCTTACTTTCAAAGAGATTTGATATAAAAAAAATCGCACACAAAATGATTTAAAAATTTTATTTATCAGTTTTTTGACCATTTTTGTAGTCACTGTAAGCAGATATAAAATTGAACCCAAGCTTTAGAGGCACATATATACAACATTATATAGGGTCATCAAACACACAAGGAAGCTTTTTTTTTAGCTGCAGTAACAGTATAGACGCTGCTAGAGGACGATGTTTTGCTACCTCTCCTGTAGGGTCTTTTCCCAGCATGCCCGGCAGGGTCTGCTGGCTGAGTTTTGAGGTCCCAAAAAGGGGCTTTTACCTTGCCCAGGTGTGACATTTGTATAGCCTATGTTGCTAAGAACACTCCCCATTGTGGAATGTGGCGTTGTATCCAAATTTGATACGAAAAATATATAGAATTGTTAATACTGTACAATTTTATGAAATGGTAAAACGGCATACAAAAAAATTGAAAACGGTTTGTGCGTAACCTTTTTAAATATTTCAATGGAATATACCTCATTTTAGTCATTAATAGGCAGAAGTTCATCCATTTGTGCTACAGGAAATAATTTTTGAGGGGAAAAAATGAAAAAGTCATCACCCTAGTCAACATCCATAGGATACTGATGGAAATGAGCTGGTGAAAAAGACTTTAAAAATAGTATTAAAGGAGAGAAGACTCTCTCCTTTCATGGTGGCAGGTTAAGATGGGCAAAGCTTTATACAGAATGAGGGAGGCTTTTCTTTGGATACTACAGTGGCAAAACCCTAATCTTCTAAGGAGCCAGGAGAGGCAAGGGTTAACAGCAGGAACACCTATATAGTGTTGTATAAATTAATTATAAAAAAATTATAACTTTGCAATGTTTAGAGAAGGGATGGAAAATCCGTGATTGAGCTCAAGCCTCGCATGGGCAAATTCTCGGTATCTCTAGTTGAAAGGATCAGGTAGCGGGTGATATGAAAAACCTAGGCCTGTTTCCCAAACTTGGGTCTCCAGCTGTTTTTGGACCACAACTCCCATCATCCCTAGATAGCAGGACCAGTGGTCAGGGATGATGGGAAATCTTGGTCTAAATGGACAAATGATCTGGCCTGGTATAAAGTAGGTTCAAATTCCCACCGGGTGACTCCTGGGCCAGTCACCATCTTTGAGCCTAACCTAACCCTCAGGGCTGTTGTGGGGAGAAAATGGGTTGGGGGATAATCTACACAGCCTTGAGCTCCTTGGGAGAAAAGTAGATACAGAAATAAGATTCTTGCGTTATTCTGCCAAGCTTAAAGGTTGTCACATTGAGGTCTTGTCTGGAAGAAATCAGGTCCTAGTCACAGACGCTTCCTCTTAGTAACAGCAAATACAAGTGTGTTTAACTAAAGCCCAGATGAAAAGCAAAATGTGGTTATGTTCTGTTTTTAGGACAATGGATTGTGCCCTGCCTGAGTTGTTCCGACAACAGAACCTGTGATTGGAGGCAGATAACATGGCAGCCACACAACTGTCAATATCCCAATGTGAACAAACCAGAGCTCCAACAATGTGTAAAAAACAAAAAGGTAGGTTGTAAATTTGGAACAGGAAAGCTGAAAAGGGATTCCATTTATCTCAGCACCGAATACATTGTCCTGACATTCTTCGGCTAATGTTTGCACATGAATATACGCTGTTATTAATATATTAAAATACCCTTGATATTACTTCAGAATTATCTCCCTGTAACCGTTGCGCTTCCATTTCTAATTGGCCTTGACTGGACAGTATTCAGGCATTGAATGAAATAGGTCCCAGTCACACACTAAGATCTGACATGTTTCAGACGAAGACTAAAACTACAGTGGTACCTTGGTTCTCAAACTTAATCCGTTCCGGAAGTTCGTTCCAAAACCAAAGCGTTCCAAAAAAAGGCACGCTTTCCCAAAGAAAGTAAGGCAAAATGGATTAATCCATCCCAGACTTTTTAAAAACAACCCCTAAAACAGCAATTTAACATGAATTCTACTATCTAACGAAACCATTGATCCATAAAATGAAAGCAATAAACAATGTACTGCAGCCACACAATCAAGCAATCAATAGCTGAACTGGGTTCCACACAGTCAGGGGAAAAAAGCTGCAAAAATGAAAATGCAAAATAAATAGCAAAAACTGACAGACCTCAGCGTAACACTCAAAACGGAAGAGTGGCACTCAAATCGGAAGCGTAACACTCAAAAAGGAGCACATTCAGCTTCTGAAAAAAGTTCATAAACACTTACTTCTGGGTTTGCAGTATTCGGGTTCCAGGTTGTTTGAGTACCAAGGTGTTTGAGAACCAAGGTACCACTGTAGTATGGTCGCAGAATAGACACACTTTGCATGCACTCTGTTTCTTTTGCTGGGTATCTAATGCATGGCATTGCTTCTGCCTAATAATCTTAACAAATCTTCTTTCACATTCTTGTGCAGGTCTCAAGTGGACCTCACTAGACTGACTTTTCTTGTAGTGAACATTCTAAGATGGTTGCATGGAAATGCAATTCTTAATAGGCATGGCTTGACTGTCTAACATTTGACACAGATCTGTGGCTCAGGTACAATGCAAGTAAGTAAAAAAGAAATATGTACAGATTTTGCTATATGTTATCCAAATTTAGGAACGTTTATTAGAATTAAGCACACATAAAGATAAACCCAGCTGTAGGAAAAGGAGCTTTTCTTAAGGAGAGCTAGTTGTGGAGCCTCTCGCAGGACCCTGCAGGATCACTTGCTGAGGAGAGGGGTCACTAGAGTAGGGGGAAAGTGATTCCTAAAGGAATCCCACTTACAGAGCACCCTATAGGTCCTCAGCCCTATTCAAACTTCCAGGCTTGCAAGTGGATTCCAGGACTGCAAACATATATTTTTTTCTGGAAGCAAATATAACACGGAAATTAGCACTAAACTTGCATGTTATTCCGCTAGATTTCTAGAAGTGACTTTTACGTCACATGAAAGCTGAAACATAACACACAAATTAACACACAAATTTATGCCGTCCAATGAATGCTTGATCCAATGGGAGCCATTAAATGTATCCAGGGACTCAGCTATACAGCTGCAAATAACACATTATAAATGCATTGTAAAGTGTGATATACAAATGTGACAGTAGATGGTGAGAGTGAGCTATGCCAAATTAAACATATTTTTCAAAACTTTTTTAAAAAGCATTTTCACAGCGTTTTTTTATATTTGCGTAGATTCTATCCAGGAGTGGAGTTTCAGTCTCTCTCTAATAGGTGCTATTGCCTTCATCTGAACCACTCCCCCCCCCCCCATTTCCATGCATGTGACCTTGTGCTTGAATTATTTCTGTCAGTACTAACTCAAGATCACCTGTGGGGAAATGAAAGACGCGGATTGGCAGATACATGAACAGGGGAAATATATAAATTCCCCAAAGCATATTTTTTTTTTTAAAAAAGAGGGTCTATTTAGATTAATGGTGTGTTAGCAAAGTTAATCAGTCATATGTGGAGACTGAAGGGAATTCCGGGTTGAGAAATTCTTTACTCACTTCCTTTCATATTATATGCAGCAATTTGTCTTTGAAGCCCTTATTAACGCAAACTATGTGAAGGCTATATTACATTTGTTAGGTTGTTCCGTTTGGGAAATGAAATCAGCTTAACAGTGTTGGGGGTGGTGGAATGTGAAAACCAAATAAAAATGGTTTAATTAGTTTTACATCTGTGTCACAAAACCTCATATACGTTTATGGTTAATTAACTTTTACCGTAATAGTTCAGTGATGTGCTGAAGTGTAAAACTTTAATTATTGTACACGTCAACTTTTCAGAAAAAGTTGAAGTGAGGAGCAGGCCATGAATAATAAGTAGTTGTTCAGATAACTAGGTATACCTAATTGCACAATTACATTCTAAGTGAAAGGTGATGAAGCATACATACTATTTATATATAAATTTTTTAAAATATTTTATTTTTATTTTTTAATATTTATAGTAAGAAAGCAATTCACATTTTACTGCTGCAGTAAAATGCCCTCAGCAATGTATTATTAAGAACACGAAATATTAAAAAGACAATATTTACTAATGGTCTTATAATACACCTGTTTAAACGGGAACTTGTATACTTTTTCCTAAATGAACATTTTGGAGTTAAAGGTGGAACCTAAACCCCATTTACCTGGGGGTAAGCTTGAACTCAGTAGACCTACTTCTGAGTAGATGTGGTTAGATTCTGCTGTAAGTCTCTTAACTGTGCCTGATTTATGAAACCTGTCTAAGCAAATTAATCCCATGATTTAATCCCATTTTATAGACATAATGAGATATTTCCATGCTTGGTCTTTGCAGCAAAAAACACAGACTCCCTTCTACACTAGGCAATTATCAAATAGTTTGAATTTTAGCTTGTGATCATTTTCCAACATAGCTGTCCAGCGCTATAATGCTGGGCAATATCTTGACCAAGACAATAATGATTGCACATTCTTTAATTGAAATTGAATGGTAATTAGTTGCCATTCTTTCCCACTTACCGTACTTTGTGTTAAGGGCAAAGCACAGTTGCAGATCACAAAACTTGTGAAGAGTCCTAGCTCAGTTGGGCAGGGGGGGGGGAATGACTCAGCAACAGAGAATCTGCTGTGCTTGCAGAAAATCAGAGGTTCAATCTCTGTGTAGGACTGGGAAAAACTCCTGCCTGAAGGCTTGGCAGGCCGATCCCAGACTATGTAGACTTGGGTAACTCAGCTATACAGCTGCAAATAAAACGTTATAAGTGTGCTTTAAGTGCAATATACAACACGACACTAGATGGCGATGGTGAGCCTTATGGAAAATTAAATGTATTTTTTAAAATGCATTTTTTTAAATAAAAGAAAGCATTTTCAGAATGGTTTTTATATATGTGTAGACTACACCTTGGTATAAGTCCGTTTCCTGTCTTTCTACATAACATGGATGCTTCTAGCGACTTGTTAGCCTTGCCAGAATTAGAAGTGGAACACAAATACCTGCAGCAGGCAGGTTGATGTCATTTATATGTGGTGTATTCCCCCCCCCAAGTAATTGAAAGTGGCTGGTCCCATGTTGCCCACTTCTAACGGGGTACTGTTTCCTGTTGTTGGCTTCATACGGATGTTAGCATTGGTTTTAAGGTGTGATTGCATTTTATCGTTTTAATGATTTTCTACGTGCAAACGGCCCAGAGGTTGTTTATGACAACCGGTGGTGTAGAAATTCATTGACTATTAGAAAACAAATAAATAGCCTCTCACCTGAGCAAAAGCGCTTCGATTCAGGCTGCTTTCGTTCCGCAGATGCCTGGAAACTTGAGAACGTGAAATGCTGCAATATGCTTTTTGCCCTTAAAGGTTCTTTTCATTGGCGATTCCACCAACAGAGGGATGATGTATTACTTAATAGAGAGAGTGAACGAGACCCTCCAAGAATGGCAAAAGGCTCATGACATGAAGTTCTATCATAACGTGAACAACGGGGACACTTTTATCAGCTACTCCTATTACCCCCAGTTTTGGATTGACGTAAAGCAAAGACCAGCCTTCACAGAAGCTCTCGAGCAGCTGCTACTCAGGTATGATAGAGGCGTCTGTTTCCCAAGGTATCGTTCCATTTTGGACAGCGATTCACTTGATTTCCTTGCACCCAGTGTCTCTATGCCAGCATTCTAGCCCATGGGAAGGCAAACTAAGGCCCGGGGGCCGGATCCGGCCCAATCGCCTTCTCAATCCAGCCTGCCAAACGGTCCGGGAATCAGCGTGTTTTTACATGAGTAGGATGTGTCCTTTTATTTAAAATGCATCTCTGGATGATTTGTGGGGCATAGGAATTTGTTCGTTAATTTTTTTTTCAAAATATAGTCCGGCCCCCCACAAGATCTGAGGGGCAGTGGACCGGCCCCCTGCTGAAAAAGTTTGCTGACTCCTGCTCTAGCCACCAGAGGGAAGGAATTTGTGAGAGGTTCTGAGTCTCTTGGAGACGTTTTATGCAATTCTTGTATTGAGGAGAAGGAATTACTACTTGGGGTGCCAACTATAGGGGGCGGAAGGGGCTTTGGCCCCCTCAATATTTGTGGGCAGGGAGCTGAGCCCCACCCCCACCCAATTTTGAGGGGGCTGCCATCCCCTGTTGCCAGGCGAGCACGGGCAAGCATTGGCATACATCTGTGGGATGTTCGGAGGGTGAAGATCACCCTCCATGCGCCCCGTCTCCCACTGCCAACACTAGGGGAACTGGCGGGACACATCACATGATGTTGGAGCCACTAAATTGGGGGGGGGGGCAAGTCGGCAGCCCTGATTACTATAATGCAGAGCTTCAGTAACTGCCTCTAGGTCTACATTATTATTATTTATTGAATTTATATTCCGCCCTTTACCCGTGGGTCTCAGGGCAGTTTACAGAAAAAATCACAACATATATAATCAGAATAAAAACAACAACCCAATAACACCGTCCCCCCCAGAAAAGAGCCCCATTTTTTAAAAAATGGCATAGAATGTAAATCAAATCAGCCAAATGCCTGGTTAAAGCGTTTTTGCCTGGCGCCTAAAGGTGTATAATGTAGGCGCCTGGCAAACTTCCCTAGGGAGAGCATTCCACAGATGGGGAGCCACTGCAGAAAAGGCCCTGTTCTCATGTTGCCACCCTCTGGATCTCTCGAGGAGGAGGCACATGAAGGAGGGCCTCAGAAGATGATCTCAGGGTCCGGGCAGGTTCATGTGGAAATAGGCGGTCCTTGAGGTACTGCGGTGCTGAGCCGTACATCACACTCTGCCTCTTAGTGATGCATTATCTGACACAGATTTCTTCTTCTTCTTCATGCCCCCTATTTGTCAGTAGTATTCCATGGGTATTTGTGCACACTGAGTAAAAGAGAAGATTGTGAAGAGGTCACCCTGCAACCTCCTTCGAATTCCAGTGCAATGCTGACATTCTTGGCACAATGCTGAAATGCTCTTCCCTGGCAAAATATATTTTTATATATGCTGCCCTTGCCAAATATATACCTAGATTTGTGCAAAATGAAAATGAGAAAAAGTATAAATACTTGATATGTCTCTAATTTCTTTAAGCTTATGTAACTTAAAATGAGATCAGCCGTTTGTGGCCAGAAATGGCCAGTATGGTTGGTTGAAGTGAATGCTTGCCATCTGTTCTGATTCTGCGGCAGGGTATATTTTGCAATTTTGGCTTTCTTCTTTATTTCAGATCACAGCCACTAGAGAACACAGACCAGACTATATTAGTTGTTGGTGGTGTCCAATGGCTCAATTTCAACCACTTACATATTATTCAGAAAGTACTGAAACAGTAAGTGTCCATGCTACAGTCTTTCATTGCTGTCCTTGCACCAAACTGTAAAATAACTTCAATTCGCATGATGACTTCTCCGTGCCTAGGAGGTTTTCCAGCAGTCATCTTCACAGAGCCCATTCTTCCAGAGGATTTCAATACCCTTTCTAGTGCTCTATGCAGTGGTATAGCATGGGGGGGTGGCCACAGGAGCAGTTGCCCTGGGCGCAAAATTATTAGGGGTGCAAAATTTCAACACCCCATGCTGCCTCAATACAACTGTGTGCTTCAGTTGAAAATGGGTTTCTACATGTGAACCGGGAAGTGACCTCTTCAAGGGTTGCCATATTTCAAACAGTGAAAATCTGGTGAGAAAAGTTGTTAAAGCTTTTTTTTGCCCAAAGTTGTTGCAGGCTGCAGTATTCTGGGAAAATCAGGACATATGCCAACCCTACCTCTCCAGACAACAGAACAGCTCTTCTTTTATTAGCTCTATGGCTGCGATCTGCTGGTTGATGGGGATGATGTTAGATAGTGGAATGTGCATACGTTACCCCCTTCATGTGGCCCCGGGCATTGGCAACCCATGCTATGCCACTGGCTCCATCTCTGTCCTCTTGCAAGCTTCATTTTTAGCCTGAGAATGGCATGCATTTCTTTTGTATTAAGGCGTGTTTTCATTTGCCAGTGTTTTGTTACTGTTCTAAACCATTTTGAGCTCACGTTGGTTGCTGGGAAGGTGTCACACAAATACCAGACAGATGCCAATAAAAAAACACCCTACTCACCCAAATGAGCTACAATTCACTGACAAAACGTGACCCGGAATGTATCGTGGTGATACCCAAGGGTTTGCGAACACTGTGCTACACTTTTGATAGCTCATATCCTCAGTATCAAACTGGCTGCTCCCAGAAAAAAAAACCAACATCATTTCATCTGATTCTGCATTTTATGGAACATTATACGAGAAGGAGACAAAAGTAAGAGGTGTTTATGGTACGTCAGTGTCACGGGATTGTTGCGGCTACTCTAGAGTAACGACGCTCCGCATGCTTGTCTTTCAGCAGTTTTTATTTAGTGCGGCCTATTTACAGTGAGCTGGGTATGTACAACATGTCTGCTTAGTCTGACGCAGAATCCGGCACTGGACAGCCCCTGGACCTCCTCCAGCATAAGAGCCTAGGGACAGCAAATCTCTTTCCCCTCCTTCTCCTGCATAATTCCGGAACCGGAGGAAAGGGTCTGCGCTCCATGTTTTCCTTCTCCCCCCTTTCCCCCTCTGTCTCTTCCTCCCTCCTGTGTCGCAGGGGCTATCCCGTGCTGAGAGAGCCCTGGCTCTCTCTCTCTCTACTTCCTGACTGGACTCCTGAGCGTTCTCGCTGTTATCGCTGCTTGGGGAGGAGCTGCTTCTGATGAGGGGAAGAGGGTCTCTATATTCTCTTACCCTTACAGTCAGTTTTATATATCTGTAAATAAAATGTGTGTGTTTTATTTCACTTGATCCACAGAGCGAATCTGTCAAATATCCTGGTAGTGATAAAATCCCTGGGAATGGGCTTTCACCTGCCAGTGGATGGAGTGCATTCCTTGTCACCTGTAAGTTACATTTTTTTCTCCATTAGGATGGTTTTGCAATTTTGTTTTGTTTGACACCTTGCTCCTCAGAAGTATGGTGGGGCATGTTCCTGTTGAACACAGCTTCTATGCCCGTACAACATTGTATTTTGTATTGTATATTGTATTTTGCGAGATTATGTGATGTGCCTCATCCTAAACATGTAGAATCGTAGAACTGTAGAGTTGCAAGGGACCACAAGGGTCATCTAGTCCAACCCCCTGCAACGTAGGAATCTTTTTTCCCCAAATTATTTTTATTCATTTTCCAATATTCACAAAAATAAAGTCACAAAAAACAAACAAACAAAAAACATGAAAAAGAAAAACACAACAGTTCTTACATTTTTTACTTAACATTGTTGACTTCCTCAATTCCCCACCCCCACTAGGACCATTTTAAAATCTCAATTAAGCAATGTTCATTTTGTATTAGTTACAGGTAGGTAGCTGTGTTGGTCTGACGCAGTCAAAACAAAATAATTTTTTTTTCCAGTAGCACCTTAGAGACCAACTAAGTTTGTCATAGGTAAGAGCTTTCATGTGCATGCACACTTGTGCATGCACACGAAACCTCATACCTATGACAAACTTAGTTGGTCTCTAAGGTGCTACTGGAAGGATTTTTTATTTATTTTGTATGCAACGTAGGAATCTTTTTGCCCAATGTGGGGCTTAACCCACAACCCTGAGATTAAGAGTTTCCTGCTCTACTTACTGAGCTAGATGGTGCTGCATGTTTTGGTATAAAGGTTACTAATACAGTGGTACCTTGGTTGTCGGATGGCTTGGCTCTCGAACAAATCGGCTCCTGAACACCGCAAACCCGGAAGTAAGTGTTCCATTTTGTTAACGTTTTTCGGAAGCTGAACGTCCAACGTGGCTTCCGCGGCTTCTGCTTGAGTACAGGAAGCTCCTGCAGCCAATTGGAAGCCGCGCCTTGGTTTTCGAATGGTTTCAGGAGTTGAAAGGACTCCCAGAACGGATTAAGTTTGACAACCAAGGTACCACTGTACCTTAATTTTAATGAGGCTCCCTAAATTGGCTTTAAATCCAAATACTTGGCCAGAAGGGGTTAGTGTTTGGCCTGGTTTGGAAGCCCTTGCCCTTAAATCCTAGTGAGCAACCTCTCTGTGATTACTCACTGATTAAACAAATGTACTTTGCACCTGCCTAGAGGCCTATTCATCTTTTCTTACATCAAGTGATCCAGTGTTGAGCCTTGGCATTGAAAGCAGGTGCTAGGGAAAGTTCGTATCCACAGTTTAAGCCCCTTCATCCATTCTGTCAACCACCAAAATAAAAACATGTTTATACAGTACCATACAATTATTATCATCTATGAATTTCAGGCTATGTACCATCCATGCATTTGTTACTGTAGAACAGCTTTACATACCAAATTTATTAAATCTATTCTCCCAGGCCTTTGGCTCATTAAACAGACTGTGGCCTTTTAAATTGTCAGGGGTGGTTTTTGTTACTATGGTATGTATTTTTGTGTTTTTATGTTGTAAATCACCCTGTGATCATCAGATGAAGAAATCAATCAAACAATCAAATAAATAAAATAATAAAAATAAAAATCAATCAAATAAATAACACAATAAAGTAATAATAAATTTATATGTTTGGAAAATTGTTTAAATGGGGCCGACATGCAATGTAGTGGGGTAGAATTCTGTTTCTAATCCGAAACTACCACACAGGAGCACAGCACTTTTTGCACCTTCTCATTTGTGCACATCTGGTTCAGGTTTGGGGTTCAGTTATTTTAAAAGGTGTGACATTTAAGGGACACAATATTTCCCCCTCTGTTCCTCCCTCTCTTTTGAAGAAATACATGTTTGAGCTTAACTATTTGCTGGGGGAAACATTGATCAAAGAACTCAAGAATTAAGGTTATCTTTTCTCCGGCCCAACACCTGTACATAATATCCATATGCTTACTATCACAGTGATAACATGTCTTAATTTAACCAAAATCTGGATAAATGAGGTAATATGAGATGACTTGATTTCACTTGCAGGCCGAAGTGCGAGATCTGTGGAAGGAAAATCAAGCTATTTTGAACACTGCAAAGCAATATGGCTACGAAGTGGTCGATACTTTTATTATTACCATGGGGCGATACAAGGAGTTTTTGCAAGGGAAGTGCGGGTGCCATTTTCATGAGGTAATCGCTTGTCGTTTAATCCTCAGCGCGAGCCAAGGGCACCCATGCCAAAACAAGATTGGGGAGCAATAACAAGTGGGGTGTGTGTGTGTGTGCTAAACACGACCACAACATCATGGAGAATAGAGCATCTCTAGTTTGCCGTGGCCTTCGGACATTCCAACAGCTGTCCGAACTAACTCTAAGCTGCTTTTGTGGATCCCACTAGCAAGCTGGGAGCATGCTGCGCCCCAACTGGGGCAGATGTTTTCCAGCACCCGTTCAAGAGCCACATGGTTCCCCCCTGTCCCCTGCTGGGACGGTGGTGCCAAGGGGCCTTGAGCCAGGTCTTTCGGTGAACAATTAAAGGGCTATATTTTGTCATGCTTTGGTGCAAAGATTTGCAATGCAAGCGCACCGAGGCAACCCACACTAGGGCTTCGGGCATTATGCTGCATCCCTGAATGCACTTACTAGTAAGCCCTGTTGACTTTCATAGGAGTAGGCATGCATAGAAATGCAGAATGAGGGACCAGGGATGGAGGGTTTGTGCTTCTTGTGCTCATTGAACTGAGAAGGCGCATTGAGAGATTCTGTCAGCACCGGGCCGATCTGTATCTCGATCTGCAGATTTCTACAGCAGATCTCTCTATCCGCATGCATTTGCACTTCTTTCCCTCGGCAGGTGCTAATCGCAAGGAGATTTGTGATTTCCCCAAAGATACCATTTAAAGTGCATTAAGCAATCTCTCTGCGTACTTTACAGCCCTTTGCTTGCAATCAGAAATAGCCGGTGGGCAGTTCACCCTTGTAATTTTATCTGGTCTTTTATGGTCCTGCTAAATATTAAGCCAGGTAAAATGCCGTTCCAACTGTTTTAATCAGGGAGAAAAAAAATAATGCTTTCAAGAGCAGATATGACACACTTCAGGGTTACATCTCCGTATTGGATTTGGTTCATACTTGTGTGCAGTATAACGTGCTTCATAATGAAGACCTTAATTGTGCTAGATGGCACCAAATTGGTCATGGAACCTGACCTCTCGGGGGTGGGGGTTAGTTTATTGTGGCAAACTGTGCTCTTGGCCTTCAAACCGTGTCTGGAGAATAGAACATTCCCTCAAGAAGACAGAAGTTGGCCATCTCTTAAACTGCCATTTAGCCCATCTAAAAGACATGGAAAGTACCTTCAACATTTAAGGCTGATCCCCTGATATTTTTGAGGAATGCCTTTCCATTTGCGCAAGTTAGAATACCCACTGCCAGCTGATCACCTCTATCCTCTAAAGCCCCATGTTGCCATCCCCAAAAGCTGCTCTTGAGAGTTTGGGGGCCCTGTGGAACAGTATGGGATAAAGCACAGGCTTGCCATATTTCAAAAAGTGAAAATCCAGACACAAAAGTTTCCGCTTTTTCACGCAAAGTGTTGAAATTCGCCAAAATCTACACTTCCGACATGGGCTGCCGAACATCTGGATTTTACTGGACCTTTCAGCGATTTCCGCCTGGACACTGTTTACGAGGGCTATGTCTGGGAAATTCTGGTAGGGTTGCCAGACTCAATAGTGGACAGGACTTCTGTGCCTTTAATTGCCCTGCTCTCTTTTGAGTCTGGAAACCTTAAAGAGAAACCAGCAGACCCTTTGTTTAATTTCCAAGCAAAGGGTGTGCTTGTTATACTGGGTCAGATGCCACATGCTGGTTTCTCTTTAAGGTTTCCAGGCTCAAAAGAGAGCAGGGCAATTAAAGGCACAGAAGTCCTGTCCACTATTGAGTCTGGCAACCCTAAATTCTGGAAGTATGTAGATTGGACCCTGATTTGTGCTAGTGGAAGCCCTTTTTTGCTGAGGCAAGAGTCTCCATTGGATACAAACCTCAGAGTTAACATATCATGGAAACACTCTGCTTCTTAGAGGAGCCTCAATGGGATAGCACTTCAAAGCACATCAACATATTGTTTTGTCTGGAGCTGATGCCCTGAAATGAAAGCAGCTGCATCAGCTGGTTTGGTTTCAGGTGTTTGACTTCAACCAGAATGATTCCCTACTGTGAAAAAGCAGGACGGTGCACTCGGAGATTATCAGTCATGGAGCATTTCAAAATGAAACAGTTGAAGAATGAGAGGAGGGAGGCAGGTCAATCTGCAGTCACGTCAAAATGCTCAAGTTTCTCAGAAGTGAAAAGCGATAGCGGCGGCAGGTCTCTGAGCCCTGAAGCTCAGCAGTGCCACTTGACAACACGGGCGGTGACGTTCCGTGCTTCAAAATTACCGCGAACCGTTTTGTAGCATCTCAATTTCCACTTAACCGCTAAACAAAGAGTTCGGTATGCAGTTGCAGAAAAGGGCTTCGGAAATAACCTGACCATTCCCCTACGTATAGTTCAAAGGACTACTCCCTTGTTTCAATGGCAAGGAGGAAATAAGAAATATGGATAAGGAAATAATAAGTGGTGAGTGGGAAATATGAGGAAAATATTTTTAAAAGAGCGGAATAATGTTAAACATACAAGCAGGGATTGATTTATGAACACCAGCAAAAAAAGAGTAAAAAGAGATATATAAGAAAAAGGGAGGGGGTATAAACCAAGGCTGGGCCCCTGATTCAAAATATTGAGGGGCCTGGAGCCCCTAGTGCCCCCAATACCCGGTGCATTTGAGGAAGTGACATTTAGTCCTGGAAGTGAATAGCGCCTGAACTAAGTTCTGCACACTTCTGGTCACTCCTCAGCATACCTGCTATAGTTATGACAAAGTTGCACTTACTATTGACTTTAAGTAAAAACAGAGTGCCACACTTTTCCGTGTATAAGACTAGGTTTTTTTCTTTAAAAATTATGCTAAAAAGTTTGGGTCATATTATACATGGATACATAGGGTGGACGTTTGATTGGGTGTTGCCACGGCTGTCAGCGGCTATTGGGCGTGTTATTGGTTGCTCCATCAAGGGCTGGTGTTGATTGGCTGGCGCTGTGGCAATTGGGTGGGTGATTGGAAGCTTCTGCTGGTGAGGGGACAGATGAGAGACGGATTTTGCGGCATGTGCGGGTGATCAATTCCCCCTAAAAAAAGCTCAACAATCCTGTGCAATCCTCACCCCAAAAAGCTCAGCAACTCTGAGCCATCCCCCCCATTTTATTGAATTTGAGTCCCCAAAAATAGGGGGCATCTTATACATGGGGACGTCTTATACATGGAAAAGTACGGTAATTTGGAGGTACATCGGAGTAGGGAATTTAGCAATCCTTTCTTCATCCGGCCAGCATAGCTTAAGGACAGGACTTTAAAAGCAATCTGTTATGTACTAAGCTTGGATTCTAGAACAATAGGCAGGTAGGATCCTAGAATGCAACAACTGATTGGCTTGCAGGAGAAGACCAATCAGGCTCCAGGAGGAAGTTAATCAGCCTATTAGGCTAATCCAAAATAAAGCAGGTTACAGGTAGGTAGCCGTGTTAGTCTGGGTCGAAGTAAAATAAAAAAAAAATTCCTTCAGTAGCACCTTAAAGACCAACTAAGTTTTTATTTTGGTATGAGCTTTCGTGTGCATGCACACTTCTTCAGATACACTGAAATAGATACACTTCTTCAGATACACTGAAATAAAGCAGAAATAGAATCTTGCTATCCCTCTGCAATTCATCCATAGCTTAAATTCTGTTACCCTGAATTACCCGTATGAAAGTTTCACAAGCACATTTTCTTTCTTTTTCAGGTGGTGAAATCTAAAGCTTCTGAAGGGAGCTCTCCCATGGCAAGAATGTTATCCGGGCCCTATGCTCTGGGCAAATTTTTCAACAGCCAAAGCAACCTGATGAAACGGCAAGCCTATGCCTCAAATTCTCAGTCCCCTTATCATGTACGAGGTCCAATAAACCAGGTGTATTCAGAAATCCTCCTCAGCCGCGTCTGTGCAAATGACAGGAAGGTTCTTGGAACGTAACTTTGCTGGGCTGAAGTGCTTACTCCCAGCCTCCTCTCTTCCCCATGTGGCGATACACAGATTTGGTTTTATATATATATATATATTTACACACTTATCTGAGTGGCTGAACATACCAGCCTAACTCAAGACATGTGGCACTTTCGGCAAAGCCTTATGAAATCAAGATGTGTCCACATGTATCTGCGGTTTCAGAACGGGAGACAGAGAAGCGCGAGAAATGGCGGCGAGGGCAAAGGGAGGGGGAGGCATTACTTGAAACACTGCCAAATGTTTAAACAGTTGTAAGCTAAGTAAATGTAATGTGATATAGGATGTGATATATTTTGCCCGAGTATAGGTACGGATTAGAATGCTATATCGCCGGCGAAACGAATCTCATTCCATTTTGAAGAGTTTTAATGGCACGGCAAAATAGTCGTGCAAGAATATGCACTTAAGAGCAGACATCACATCTTTACCTATAGAACCAGATTTCCATTTCTAGCATTTGCACTTAGGTAATTGTCAGAGGGCCTGATGTGGCTACTCTAGAGTAACGACTCCAGCATAGTCTTTTTAGGCTTTTATTAAGTGCTGATTATTTACAGTGGTCAGAACGATCTACATACATGCTTAAGGTGAGGTGTCAGAACCTCCGAATGGCGATTGGCGCGTTTTCTTCCAGCACAAAAGCTTTGGGAGACCCAACCTCTTCCCCCTACGTTTGCGTCGCAATTCGGGAGTTGGGGGGATTGGCCTTCCCCCCCCCGTGCGCCCAACTTCCTGTCCCACCTGGGGCATGGGCTCCGCAACCTTGCCTGAGCCTCGGACACCACTTCCTGACTCTCCGCTGGAGGCAGAGCTCTCCTTACTCTCTCCAGCGCTTGGGGATGGGCTGGAACTTAAGATGGGAGGGACTTCCCTGTATCCCTTGTCCCTCACAGTAATGATGGCAAACAGGTCCTGTAGTCCTAAGGGCCAACGCAGACACGACATGGGAGTGCCATGGCGGGAGATCGTGGAATCATTTTCTTGTCCAAATTACCCTGTAGGCAGGTTGCTTTAGATCTGAGCTACAAGTTAACTTAACCTCCCTATTGCAGCACTAATTAAAATCGCACACATGTCCCACAGCTGTTTTTTGAACAAGAAAATGACCTTGGGCGCTCCAATCACATCACGTCTCGTTTGGCCCTAAATATGTTGTTTCATACCTCTCGGTCCTCCTTAATTTATGAACTATTCTTGGGTGTGAGACGAGAACTTCTCCAAACACCTGCAAGTGTGCAGCCATGGAGAATCCACTCATTTTATTGGAGCTTTACAACATTTTTTTTTAAGGTAGCAGAGACTTGGCACGTTTTGGATTGTGCAATAGCTAACACAAGGTGTGACCAGAAAGTTTGGTGAATGGTCATAGAAATCGGACAGCGAGAAATATTCTAACATACAATTGGCCTCAGAAACCCACGAAATGCTCACAATTGTGTACGGAGATGAAGCTGTAACTCGAAAGACAGTGTATGATGGAAACAAAAAATAATTTAAAAAATCCTTCCAGTAGCACCTTAGAGACCAACTAAGTTTGTCATAGGTATGAGCTTTCACGTGCATGCACACTTCTTCAGATACACTGAAACAGGACCAACACGGCTACCTACCTGTAACTAGTGTATGATGGTTTAAGCCAGGCATCCCCAAACTTCGGCCCTCCAGATGTTTTGGACTACAATTCCCATCTTCCCCGACCACTGGTCCTGTTAGCTAGGGATCATGGAAGTTGTAGGCCAAAACATCTGGAGGGCCGCAGTTTGGGGATTCCTGGTAGTAGCGTTTCCGTGAAGGGCGGCAAATCATTGAAGATTATCCTCCGTCTGGCAGACCATCGATGAGCAGAACGGCAGCAAATGTCAGCTGCATTTGTGAGTTATTGATGCGGGATTGGCGAATGATGGTGGAAGAATTGCATATTCCGTGTGAAATCATTACTGAGGTTACTGAGTTGTCCCACCCTCCACATTCTCTCGATCTGGCCCCACCAGATTTCTTTCTTTTTCCAAAACTGAAATCTGCACTGAAAGGGCACAGATTTTCCCAACATTTCACACGTCCAAGCTGCTGTGACGAGGGAACTGAAAGCACTACGAAAATAGGACTTTTCCAGAAGTTTCCAACAGTTCTACGAACATTGTCAATGGTGCATTGTATCAGAGGGGGCCTACTTTGAAGGCCTGTAAGGCATGTATGTTCAAATATTTCTCGCTGTCCGATTTCTGTGACCATTCACCAAACTTTCCGGTCACACCTTGTAGCAAAGATTTACCAAAGCCATCTAGTGAGTTAGTGCCTGATACCATATTTGGAGAGAGGACTTTCTAGCTCACAGTCTGAGCCACCACAATACATCAACTATCTGTTTTGCTTATTACTGCGACTTCCTGTGCTATGTCGGAAGTTGCTCCCAAAGGTCAGAAGCAACATGGCGGATGCTTCCGGCACCCAAAAATTACAGGCAGAGCTTGTTGAACGGATCTTTGGATCCCTGCTATGAGTCAGTAACTCCATAGATTGCATGTGCAATTTCTCATAGAATTCTGGAAAACCCCAACTGGTAGGCTCCCCTCATTCTGCCAAGTGTGTACCACCAACAATCACACCTATAAAATGAAGGGACAATTTCCACATTTCCCAGTGGATGACCTCAAAATTTGCACATATAATGAGCCCTGCCCTTATTTGCATTCTGTTTGCGAGCTTGGCATTTCCCTCTCAATGTAGGCTTTAAAGAAATAAATACATATTTGTCGCAGAAATAATTCATACATCGACTCCAGCATGAAAGATGCTGCAGTGGGGCCAAAGGTATGTTTGTGGTGGGAAAGCAGGCCTGTTTTATTGTACAGTCTTAAAAATCACTACCTTTTCTTTTATCTTTAGATTTCTGAATATTAATTCTGGTTGCATTCTTTATTTTTCTTTTCTACATGATGTGGTTTCTTGTGACTGGGTTTTCTTGCAATGGAAGCAAAAACTTAGAGAGGGTTGCTTGTACAAAGATGTTTATATTCATAGTAATATTAAAGTGGGACTCCGGTTCCTTTTTTTATTATTAAGGATGAATTTTGGTCATGTTATAGTTCATGCTGGCAAATGTGCAATGCAGTTTCTGCATCATCACCATTGTATGGTTTTCCTATGCTGTAGTACATTGTGTTTAATTTTACTCAGATGCTGCTCTTTCAAAAGCGACCCAGGCTATATTTTTATACGTATATTTTTATATGAAGTTATCACTATAGCATGAAAGCCCACTGACATTTAATGTAATAATTAGTGTGGACCAGGTATTTTCATAAGTAGATGCTAGTCAATGATAAAAGTAAATGTGTAGAAAAGGAGTCTGATCAGTGTATTATGTGGTACAAGATTTCCATGATATGATGTTTGTTTGTTTGTTTGTTTGTTTGATGCACATATGAAGAGATCAGGAGAAAGTACCCCTTTATTGTGTGCTGTCTTTATCACAACCAATTATAGAATACATTGGTGGTACTCAGTTTTTTAATTTCAAAATTTTCTCTAGCATAACCTTCCTGATACTTTGGACCCCAGCTTCCCTCAGTCCCAGCCAGCATAACAAGTGAACTGAAATGATGAGTAGATTGTCATCCAAGACATGTTGAAAGGCAGCAGGCTGGGGAAGACTGCTTAGCATCAGGATGTAGAAGTATTTCATTGGCAATAATGAAGTCATGAAGTTGTGCCTTTAGTCACTAGTTCCCTGAAACTACTCAACTAACACAGGGTTGCCGGATGTCCAAAATTTCCCGGACATATATGGGATTCGGCCATCGGAAACAGTGTCCGGGTGGAAATTGCTGGAATGTCGGAGAAAATCCCCATGTATGGCAACCCATGTCGGAAGTGTAGATTTTAATGAATTCCCTTCAAAATAACTTTACAACATTATTATTATTATTTTAGATTTTTTTGGGGGGGGAAATGTGTCCGGATTTTCACTTTTTGAAATATGGCAACCCTAACTAACACTTCTTCTTGGGTAGATAACTTTTCCAAATTATGCCATAGTGAATTAGCACAATTTGGTGTGACCAAGGAGTCAATTTGCGCATGTGTGAAGCAGTCGTTTCACCAAAACAGCTCACAGTTATTTCAATGACTTCAGGGACACTTTTTCCATAGTCAGTGTGGAAGCAAAAATCTGTGCATATGCACCTTCTGCCTGGTTAATGGTAGCTGATATGAATTTTGCATACTTTTTGCCTGGTAGAATCTGTGCCACTTTAGATGGGAATAGGGTCCTGCAAGCTTTCAAGGAAAGGCGATCCCTTCCACTCCTCGAAAAATCCTTGCCGATTAGAAAGGGCTTTGTCAGTCTTAGGCCTGTGTCTAATCTTCCAAACAACTTAAGGTATTCACGGATGAAATATCTGCTCTCAATCCATTTGTCCAACTTCTGACCTGGTTGTGACACAGAGACAGGTTTAGAAGCCTTGAACTGTGCTACCAGACTGATTGGGAAATAATTATATTGGCCACAACGCAGTGCACAGCTTTGCCATGGCATGGGGTGGTGATCTAGTTATCAATGGGTCCGACTGCTAGCCGATGTTCACTTATGAGGAATTAGCTGGAATGTCATGCCCACTGTGGCATGTGCCAATACACCCCTCTAGGAACCTGGGGGTTAGCAACCTAATGCCCCTCCCTGAGTTAGGGCTGCAGGCATAGGTGACACCACAAGATCCATTAAGGGGATTCCCTCTGAGGAAAGTGAGGCACCCATTACCTGGTTAATCCAGCTATAGATGTTGCCTTATGCCTCTCCCACGGCTACCAAGTTGAGACAATAAATGTTAATAATCCCAACCCCTGCATTGCTATGAGGAAGACAAAATCACAGGACCAATTGTGCTAGTGACTAAAATTTCTTCCCAACCCTGTTAATCATGGGCTGACCATCGTCCAGAACCATGCACTTTATGGAAACCCGCCAAGTGGCAAAATCTGGGGAGCAAGAAAATGAGGGAGGGCAGAGAAGTTGCTGACCAAACTGTTGAAGACCTATAGCAAGGGCTGTACGTATAGTCCAGGAGAGGACCAGAGGAGAGAAGACTTCTCTCTGGTCAACTCTGTTGGCCCCATCTCTGGTCCTAAAAGACCTACATTGGCTCCCAGTACGTTTCCAAAGCACAATTCAAAGTGTTAGTGCTGACCTTTAAAGCCCTTAACGGCCTCAGCCCAGTATACCTGAAGGAGCGTCTCCACCCCCATCGTTCTGCCCGGACACTAAGGTCCAGTGCCAAGGGCCTTCTGGCGGTTCTCTCACTCTGAGAAGTGAGGTTACAGGGAACCAGGCAGAGGGCCTTCTCAGTAGTGCTGCCCGCACTGTGGAACACCCTCCCATCACATGTCAAGGAAGTAAACAACTATCTGATTTTTAGAAGACATTTGAAGACAGCCCTGTTAGGGAAGTTTTTAATCTTTGATGTTTTATCATATTTTTAATATTGTGTTGGGAGCCGCCCAGAGTGGCTGGGGAAACCCAGGGTATAAATAATAAATTATTCTTATGATTTCAGGAGGTCAATCAGGGCTTTCAATTGGTCAGCCAAGGCAGATTGATTTGAATCCCCATGTGGCAGGTTGGCAGCATGAGAGACGCTTCACAGCCACATCATAACATGCTAGGGAACCTGCTCCCTCCTGCAAATTGGGATCCCCAGGGAAGGCAGAGACCTGGGACTTGTATTAGATGGAGTTGAGTCAATGTTCGCCGTTCTGCACCATTTACCAGAGGTGTGCAATCAGTAACATTACCCAAATGGGGATGAAGGAAAAATTACCCTTGAAACACGCTCCTACTTAACTCCAAAGGTTAGTGATTAATTGAGAGCAAGAGAATGCTGTTCCAAGTGAAATGAAACCATTGAATCCGGTGGGACAAAGCTTAGCCAAATCCCAACAAGCAAGGCAAAAATTAATTTCATGAATGTGTCCTACAGTGACTTGTTTGTGTATCCACATGCTTGCCAACTGTTATACCATATATTATAGTTCCTTTATGAACTCACATATTCAGTATTTTCAATGGGACACCTTTTTTTTTTAAGAACACAGGAAAATAGATTTATGGCACTGCTTGCTGCTAGTAAGATCTGCAATTGCATACAGCATACATTACTGTCATTGCAGAATATGATGTGGAGACCTGTATGTCTGATCTAAAAACTGTCTAATTATGGTTGTTGTTGTTGAATAAATAAAGCACAATCATCTTAACAGACCATCAATTGGAATGCTTTTTAGTAATTTATTTGTGTGTCTTTTTATTTTATGATTTCCCTTAAATGCACCTAAGGTAAAGGTAAAGGACCCCTGACAGTTAAGTCCAGTCGCGAATGACTCTGGGGTTGTGGCGCTCATCTCGCTTTTCCTGGGTCATGTGGCCAGCATGACTAAGCCGCTTCTGGCGAACCAGAGCAGCGCACGGAAACACCGTTTACCATCCCGCTGGAGCGGTACCTAATTATCTACTTGCACTTTGAGAGCCAGTGTGGTGTAGTGGTTAAGAGCTGTAGCCTCGTAATCTGGGGAACCGGGTTCACGTCTCCGCTCCTCCACATGCAGCTGCTGGGTAACCTTGGGCTAGTCACACTTCTCTGAAGTCTCTCAGCCCCACTCACCTCACAGAGTGTTTGCTGTGGGGGAGGAAGGGAAAGGAGAATGTTAGCCCTTTGAAACTCCTTCGGTTAGTGATAAAGCGGGATATCAAATCCAAACTCTTCTTCTTTCGAACTGCTAGGTTGGCAGGAGCTGGGACCGAGCAACGAGAGCTCACCCTGTCATGGGGATTCGAACCGCTGACCTTCCAATTGGCAAGCCCAAGAGGCTCAGTGGTTTAGACCACGACACCACCTGCATCCTTTAAATGCACCTACTCCTTCCTTAATACAAGCTTCAGCTCTCCAGACAACGATAGCAGAGTGACCTCTTGTCTCTAATACCTTTCTATTCCAGACATTACAAGACTGGACTGACTATTTATTTGGGGCAGTAATTTCCATGGATGATAAAAAGGAAAACAATAAAAACAAAGCCGATACTTTAAAAGAAGTGTCCGCAGACTGCGATCCCGTATACACCTTCATAGGATGAAGTTCTATTTAACAATGGGACTTAATTTTAAGTAGAAATGCATTGGATTTCACTGGCCCGCACTGCAGATGTTTAATACTTAAGAAGAATCAAAGCTCTTAGTTTTGAAGGTAATTAGACAACAGCTGTGCAGGTCACTACTGAATTATCCTTGCAATCATCCAGGCCTGTATTGAGCACTTCCAGTGTAAAATAACAGTGGCAAAAGACACAGCTTTGCCAGTGTTTTGTGTGTCGAGGCTTACCAGAAATTACCTTAAATAACTCACACTGACAACAGAATTATGGTTTGGTTTTTGGCAAATAATTTAGGGCCACAACTTTATTAAATACACCAATTTTTAATCTGAGTGTTGGCTTAGGCTTTTGGTTAACCACTCATCCTTCTTTAAGAAGGACTATCCCCATCTGTCCATTTAGGACAGGACTCAATCAGCTGTCCCCTTTGGACAGGACTCACCTCATCTGCCCAGTTGGGGCAGGACTCACATCAGGACTCACCGCTGTCCGCTTGGACAGTTCCTGCTCCAACTTCCTGAAGGGAAGTCAAGTAAACATACCTGGGGGAGAGGAGGTGGCTGAGCCCAGTCATTCCCTCCTCTCTTTACCCAAGAATGTTCCCCAAGGCTCTTACTCTTATAATTGGGCCCACCATCCCCGCCAATGGCGGGATGGTAAGGACAAGAGCGTAAGCCCCGAGATTCCTTTAACGGAATACTACTATATGGAGCAAACGGAGGTGGGGGTAGGCAATCTGTGTGCCACACCCCTCTACCAACCGATTAACCAACCAAAAGCCTAACCGCCAACCTAACAAGTTGTGACAATTTGCTAGTGCAGTAGGCGAAAACCAAGAGGCAAAGCCAATCAGCCAATTGGGAAAATTCCTACCGGCCCCTGAATACAGGCGGCCCCGAAGGCAATAGCAATGTCGTGCTAACCTGCAAGAAAAAAGGGGAGGGTGGGAGGGGATTCGAACGCCAAAGGCAGAATGTGCCTGCAAAATGGAGGGCAAGACCTTAAAAGGGGGCCCTTCAACCAATCAGAACTCAGGGATTTACATATCCACTCTCCCATTACTCAGCATGACCTGTGGCCTAGGCCAGAACCCAAACCCTAAAGTAAATTTCCTACCAGCCCTACCACAATCCGCTTTATATTGGATGATATAAAGCGCTATGTCTAATTATTATTATTATTATTATTATTATTATTTTGAAAACATCGGAATATCAGCCAAAATGAAGCAAATTTGCTAACCTTTGCCAAAGCAGAAGCATCAGTGAGAAACTGCACGGCTGATCAAGTGATCAGCTACGAATATATGTTACGAATAGTTACGAATATAGTTAGACCTCAACAAATTCTGTGGGGTGTTACTGCTGACGTTTGAGTTTCTGTTATGTGGTTTGATCTTGTAGCTTCCACATTACGAATTTCATCTTCCATTGCGCGGTCAGGCGGAGTCCCCCAAAGCCCCCAGGCAGCCCCCGAGCAGAATGATGACACAAGACCACGTTCTATGGGATTAAAATTGGCCACAACTTTATTAAAAATTTGGATGTAGGGAGACTTTGGCTCAGGCATTGGGCGTATATCCTTTCCAGCCCCCAGCTGGGGATCTGGGTAATTTCAGGGTTATCCAGCATGTGTGGGGGTTGGGCTAGCTCTGGAGAATATATGTTCAAGCAGATAGCCCGCCCCCCTTCGATCGCAACCGCTGGAGAGGGAGGGAAATGACAGCCTATTGCGTATGGTCAATGCCTCCCCCTTAGCCCCATTTACAGGAACCGTTATCGCCGCCGCAATGGGGGCAGGGGGTCACCGCCCCACGCCCCCCTATTTATGTAGATGACTAAAGGATTCCGCCCAAGGCCTGCATCCGCCACCCGAGACCACAGATTGCGGTCTTGCCGCCAAGACTACCTACACCCAAACAGACGCTTCACGATCCGCCAACCATTCCAAGAGGCCATGCCTAATGTCACTCAACCAGTAATTGCTACCAGTGCAAGCAGTTTCTGAGCTCTGGGCACAGTGCTGCGCCTAAGATTTCAGATTAAGACTGCAGAGTGGAAGGAAAGGGAGACCTTTTTCTGTCTCCCCACTTCCAGCTACTCTCTGAAGACTGGAAAAGAGACCCTCTGGAGAATATTAGGGGAGTGGGCAGGGGAAGGACTAGACCATGTGAAAAATGAACATAATATTTTAGCTGCAGTTCATTCATTTTCAGCTTTGTATGCTTGTTATTTTAAAAAGCACACCTAGAGAGTCTGTTGTTGCGCCTGTAACTTTGGTTTAATGTGCCGTCTAGCTCCTAGCTTCCATATCTCTAACACTGTTACCCAAGGTATAAGGTCATGATTGCTAACCTTCACAATCTGAATCCTCAAATGGGAACTTGTCAAAGTGTAGAGGAAGAATTAGCTGCTCAGCGTGATACCACTCCCTCTGTTTCAAGTCATTACTCGCAAGCATCTGGAATATCTGTGGAGACCTTAGGGTCCATATGTGGTCAAAGCTGTGAAGACTTCTGGAAACCAGAACAACTGCAGTGGGCGGGAGACATCTGAATAAATACGGTCAACTTCCTGGCCGTGCGCAGGAAAGCTGAAGAGCCCAAACCGTACTTGGCTAAGAAGAAGAAAAAAACTTAATTCTCTGAGATAAGTTACCTCAATTGCTGGCCAAAGCGGAGGCTTGAGTGGAAGAAGACACTGTACTATTCTGCTCAGGGCAAAGTATCTCATATTTCTCTCCTGATTATCTTATGAAGAGATGATGGCTGTGAGCGTTGCAAACCATCTCCTCACGAACGCAGCCTTACAGCAATTTCTCCATGTGGTTGCTGTTACCAAGTGAGGAGGACATCATATGTGGCGGCTCGCTTAGGCACAACCTATATTTCCTTCAGGGTGTTTGTGGTGCTGTGGGCAGAAGAATCCACCCGATCCGATGGCAAGAATCTGCACACAAGAAGCTTACCACTGGGTCACCGTTGCCAAGAGGAACAAGCGAATGAGGTCTCTACGGGGCAGCCGATGTAGAACTGGTCCCAAGGGACAGGCCTGAGAAGTACTCTTTGAAGCACCAAGACTTGACAAGCACTTCCATAGCACCCAAGACGACAGATGAAAAATTAAACTCCTGGCTCTGAAGCTTCCATTTACATGTTAAAAATAAATTTAAAAAATGCATTCATCCACTGAAAGTTTGACGTGCAAGTTATATGCAATCATTTGAGCCTTTGGAATATGCCTGCGGGAGCTATTTGGACGGCTTGTGCTACAGCGAGAAGTTAATTTACTGCAGAAGGCAGGCTTTAAAAATGATAGGGTAGCTTTTTTATTTTCTTTGAATGAAAATGAGTGGCCTGGCGCGGCAGATCATTTTATGTCAGAATTGGAGGGCTTCCTTCAGTTAACTCCCCAAGGCAGCTGCAGGGAGGTTTTAACCTGTTGCCACTGAAGAATGTCAAGAGCAGTGTTAAATAGGAAGCAACTTAAATAAATCCAGTTTCCCCACCTAGCTTTAACCTTGACACATCCGTAAATGATGTGCTGTGTTCCACTGTGTTTCCGTTCACTATTAGTAAGGGCTCATCCACACTTCTGTTTGTGCTATGACAGCTCAGTTGGTAGAGTGTGAGACTCATAATCTCAGAGTTATGGGTTTGAGCCCCACATTGGGCAGAATATTCCTGCATTGCAGGGGGTTGGACTAGATGATCCTTGTGGTCCCTTCTAGCTCTACAATTCTATGATTTCGGGGTCCGAGAGGTTTTTCTATTGTCCCTAACTTTTCTATTTTCTAACTTTTCCTGGGAAAACCCATTGCCTACTGCTGAATCAGAACAAACCCCAATCTGCAGATTGTTCCAATTCAGCGGACTGTATATCGTTGAAAGAGAATTATATGAAGATGATGTATAGGTGGTATCACTGGTTAAATTAGCAAAAAATATACAAAAGTGAACAGAAGGAGTATTGGAGGTGTAAGGCTGAAGGTACTTTTTACCAGATGTGGTGGGATTGTAGAAATGTAAAATTATACTGGGAAATGATATACAATGAACTGAAAAAATGTTTAAAATAAAATTCGTTAAGCAACCAGAAGCCTTCCTGCTGGGTATTTTAGGTCAAGATCTGCCGAAAGAGAAGAGGACACTATTTATGTATGCTACATAAATAGAGCTAAATAAATAAAGAAGAGGACACTATTTATGTATGCTACAATGGCGGCGAGAATATTGATTGCACAAACCTGGAAGCCTGGAGAAATTCCAACAAAAGAATAATGGCATGAAATGGATGAATTATGCAAAACTGACGGACAGACTACGAGAAAAGAACAGTGACTTTGAAAAAGAGTGGAAACCTTTTCTATTATATTTGCAGAAACAATAAAAGAATACTGACTCGATGGTAGGATTTAAATAAACATCCACACCTTCATTGATAGAGAACAATTAATGTGGTGAAGTAATGATATAGTGGATTGTAGAAAACAAACAAACAGCAGTATATAATAAGGATGACAACAAATCAGAAATGGAAGCTGAGGGAAGTCCGGGAGAGAGGGGGTGAAGATGTGTAATATGTATGTTATTGATATGAGATCTTTGTAATGATAGAAAAGAAAATTAATAAAATTTTAATAATAATAATAATAATATTGTTCCAATTCAAGCAGTAAACAGGGGTTTTTTTTTCTGAGGAAAACAGCAGCACAAAAGAAGAACCTCTCAGAAATCACGGGACAAACAAAAGTGCGAATGAGCCCTAAGTTACAGTCTGTTGCTATCCTGCAATTTAGTCTTAGCATCCTCCTGAACAAAGAAAATTAATGTCTGAAGAGAATTATGCAACCTGCAAGCATTTTACATTTTATGAAGTCTTAATAGTTTGAGGGAGCATTCCACTCAGCGGCTTTGTTCTGTTTCACTGTATTGTGTTTCCATCATTCAATTATTGTTATCTTTATGTTTCAGACTGTGCTATAAAGTACCTCGGGAGTTTGAAGGGCAGGATACAAAATATCCCCAAACCAATCAACCAATGTGCATTTATGTGAGAGTAAGCTCCATTGTACTCTGTGGAACTGACTTCGGGGTGAACATGAGCTTCTGCTTTTTCCAGTTATTGCAGATCAGTGACGCAGCTGGGAAGAAAAGCCTGAATCGCTTTTTGTGAGCTACAAGTCTACACACATGGCTATATCTTCTTGCGCCTGCGTGTTGAGACGTCCTGACAACAAAGTTACTCACCCAAATACAGTCGTACCTTGGTTTTCGAACAGCTTAGTTCTCGAACGTTTTGGCTCCCGAATTCCGCAAACCCGGAAGTGACTGTTCCGGTTTGCGAACTATTCTTGGAAGCTGAACGTCCGAAGGGGCCTCCGTGCTTTGGTTTTCGAACATTTTGGAAGTTGAACACACTTCTGGAATGGATTCCGTTAGACTTCCAAGGTACGATTGTACAGTACAAGACAAGCAGTCTCCTGACGAAGGGCACCATATACCCCCAATTCACCCCTCAAAGTTTTCAAATTTGTAAAATTCCTGAATGGAACTGACACGGGCTTGAGAGTCTTTTTCTTCAGTGTGGTACAGCTGAGATGGATGCAGTTTCAGCAAACAGAAAGCCGTTTGGTTTCATCCCTGAAATGAGTCCTCAGGCAGGTAATAAGTCAGGCATCCCCAAACTTCGGCCCTCCAGATGTTTTGGACTACAATTCCCATCATCCCCGACCACTGGTCCTGTTAGCTAGGGATCATGGGAGTTGTAGGCCAAAACATCTGGAGGGCCACAGCTTGGGCATGCCTGTAATAAGTGAATGTAGATGCGCCACTGGTGGAACTCTGCTGTGGATCGGTTGGGATGATTAGATTTATTTCTGGTCCAAGAAACACGGGGCTTGGGGTGGATCCCTAAGTAGGATGACAAAATTAGACCGCAACCAAGCTCCTAGCACTTGGAAAGGGGCGGGAATAGGAAACCATTGTTTCCTATTCCCGCCCCTTTCCATCTTCCGCCCTTAATCCCTGCACTTAACACATGAGCTGGCTGCATTGCCTGCCTGCCTGCCCCCATGATAATGATGAACTGTATACCTACTATATGAAAGTTAACAACTGAACAACAAAAATGGATTTTACACACTCTAATGGTAGCCAAGAGGCTGATATTGATGAACTGAAAGAATAAAGACATGATCTCCTTTAATCAGTGGCTTGATAACATAACACTTGCAACCTACAAACGGATTCCTTACAGACATAGACTCTGCTTAGATAAATGCGACAATATTTGGAACAAATGCATACAAAATGTTGTTTAGTCGTGTCCGACTCTTCGTGACCCCATGGACCAGAGCACGCCAGGCACTCCTGTTTTCCACTGCCTCCCGCAGTTTGGTCAGACTCATGTTGGTGGCTTCGAGAACACTGTCCAACCATCTCGTCCTCTGTCATCCCCTTCTCCTTGTGCCCTCCATCTTTCCCAGCATCAGGGTCTATTTCCAGGGAGTCTTCTCTTCTCAGGAGGTGGCCAAAGCTTCAGGATCTGTCCTTCCAGTGAGCACTCAGGGCTGATTTCCTTAAGAATGGATAGGTTTGATCTTCCTGCAGTCCATGGGAATCTCAAGAGTCTCCTCCAGCACCATAATTCAAAAGCATCAATTCTTCGGCGATCAGCCTTCTTTATGGTCCAGCTCTCACTTCCATACATCACTACTGGGAAAACCATAGCTTTAACAATACGGACCTTTGTCGGCAAGGTGATGCCTCTGCTTTTTAAGATGCTGTCTAGGTTTGTCATTGCTTTTCTCCCAAGAAGCAGGCGTCTTTTAATTTCGTGACTGCTGTCAACATCTGCAGTGATCATGGAACCCATGTAGTAGGCTAAATGTAGTAGGTTATTAATATTTACATTAGTTTTAGGACAGTAATATCCAATTTATAAAAGAATGTATGGGTTATGGTATTTTTTGTATATATTCACATATATTTTCCCCACTTACACAGTTCTGTGTTTTGTTCTTTTTTCTTTTTGTATCACTTTAGTGCTTCGTGTTTGATCCCCCCCCCAGTAAAATGTCTATTAAAGAGAGAGAGAGACATTGATGCAAGGTCAAGAGGGAAGCTATGGGAAGGTGGGAGGAGAATGTACCAAGGGCTGGACTCGCATCACCCTTCGTCTGATCCATAAAGGCAGTTTTCCATTATCATTCTGTGTGAAGAGGCCCAAACACAGCAACTTACCGATGTTTGTGTGTGTGTGTTCCATTCTCAAACAATATACCCATGTTTCCCTTCTACAACAAACCTCACAAACGCCGCACCCAATTAAATAGGGCTGCCCTCATTTGTGGAATGCAACAGCTGTAGAACTGTGATGTGTTCCCCTACCCTCCAACAGAAATATTTCCCGAAGTAAAATTATCTCATTTATGGAGCATTCGCCCTCCTTCACATCCTTTGCCAAGTAAAAAAATTTGAAAGAAGATTTCTGCAGTTCCTTGACTTCAGGCAAGTCAGATAGCCTTTGATGAAGTAAGCCGTTTCGGATATAGATCAAGATAATGGCAGGCATGTTATTTTTCAGTTCATAGAATCGTACTAGGGCTGGTAGAAAACAGAAGGTCCAATCAAAACTTCTCCCCTAAGTGAGTGGATGTCAGGCTCCCCCACACACACACCCCACAAACCCATGGCCACAATGTTTTTTTCTTTTGTTCTGCAAATCAAAGCAGATGCGTAACTCATATTTTAATGAGCGTAGTCTTGCTGTTCTAATGTGATGGATGCCCACTCCCTTCTTCAGCAAAGTTCTGATAAGTCAGGTGCATTCATTGTCCAACTTAGTCATTCATTCATCTTGCCTCTGTTATTTGGACTTGAGGGCAGTAACTGATGAAAAGGGCCATAGCTCAGCAGCAGAGAATCTGCTTTGAATGCAAAATGTCCCGTGTTCAATTCCTGGGTAGGGAATCTCTAGGTAGGGCTGGGAATGTCCGCTGTCTGAAACCCCAAAATGCCCTTGCCAGTACAGTGGTACCTTGGTTCTCAAACTTAATCCGTTCCGGAAGTCCATTCCAAAACCAAAGTGTTCCAAAACTAAGGCGTGCTTTCCCATAGAAAGTAATGCAAAACGGATTAATCCGTTCCAGATTTTTAAAAACAACCCCTAAAACAGCAATTTTACATTCTCCATTTCCACAGTCACACCATCAAGCAATCAATAGCTAAACTGGGTTCCACACCACAGTCACAAAGACAAATTGAGGAAAAGCTTCAAAAACAAAAACCGCAAAATAAATAGCAAAAACTAAAGTGTCAAACTTAATCTGTTTCTGGAAGTCCGTTTGTCTTCCGAAATGTTTGAAAACCAAGGTGCAGCTTTTGATTGGTGCAGGCGCCCCAGAAACAATAGCCGACACAGCCGCATCGGACGTTCAGCTTCTGAAAAATGTTCAAAAACCGGAAACTTACTTCCGGGTTTCGGCATTTGAGTACCAAAGGCGTTTGAGAAACAAGGTACCACTGTATATTGATGGCTAGAAGGACCAGTGCTATTTTTCTAGAAAAAAGAGGTTGCCAGAAGTCACCATGAACGCCTCCCTCTTAGAATGGCGATGGCACTCACCCAAGAGGTGCCAGAACTGGCTAAAAAAGGAGAGCCCTGGGTAGACCAATGGTCTGATTCAGTATAAGGCAGTGTTCTCGTATATTTCTATGTAAAAATCTGCATCCTGTAAAGGTAGGGTCCTGGTCAAAACAGCCTCCATCTCTGTTTACAGAAATAAAATTAATCAATCACAGCTCCATAGACCAGGGGAGTAGCGTGGTGGGGTGGTGGGGCTGGGGAGGCCGTGCCCCTGGGTGTTTCTTGTTTTTTAGGGGGTGTAACCAGGCAACCCCCCCCCCCGACAGGCTCCCTCATCAGAACCCGACTCCGGTGCGCGAGGGAGATGCAGAGTCATAAACAGCATATTCGAAACGATGCAACATCCCTCCTAAATGTGTCAAAATCTGTCCTGGAGAAGCAGTTCCAGAATTTAACACGATTTCCATTTCAGGTGATACAACCACTTAATAATTTGGCTATTTGCTGAAAAACAACCGAGGCTGCAGTTCTAGGTACTCTTAACTGGGAGAGAGGATGCTTTCATTCATTATAAAGTAACTTTTTTTTTAAAGAAAAACAACAACCCAGAACTATTGGGATTAGAAACTATTCTAATTTCGCTGTCTAAACCTTTTATAAGAATTAGATTTATTCAGATCTATTGCCGGAATAGGTAGGGAATTTTAGGCATAGGAGCTCATTGTGGCCCCGAAGCCTCCCTCTATCCGACCCTTGGCTCCTCCCCAAGCCACGCCCCTCACCAGCCCTACTTTGCCCCTGCCTTCAGTGTTTTGGCCTGGCTGGAACATATCCTCAAACTCTGATAATGCATGGATGGAGGAGGATAGGTGAGCATGGGAAACTAGGCCACTGTTGTTGTTGTTGTTTAGTCGTTTAGTCGTGTCCGACTCCTCGTGACCCCATGGACCAGAGCACGCCAGGCACTCCTGTCTTGCACTGCCTCCCGCAGTTTGGTCAAACTCATGTTCGTAGCTTCGAGAACACTGTCCAACCATCTCGTCCTCTGTCGTCCTCTTCTCCTAGTGCCCTCCATCTTTCCCAACATCAAGGTCTTTTCCAAGGATTCTTCTCTTCTCATGAGGTGGCCAAAGTATTGGAGCCTCAGCTTCACGATCTGTCCTTCCAGTGAGCACTCAGGGCTGATTTCCTTAAGAATGGATAGGTTTGATCTTCTTGCAGTCCATGGGACTCTCAAGAGTCTCCTCCAGCACCATAATTCAAAAGCATCAATTCTTCGGCGATCAGCCTTCTTTATGGTCCAGCTCTCACTTCCATACATCACTACTGGGAAAACCATAGCTTTAACTATACGGACCTTTGTCGGCAAGGTGATGTCTCTGCTTTTTAAGATGCTGTCTAGGTTTGTCATTGCTTTTCTCCCAAGAAGCAGGCGTCTTTTAATTTCGTGACTGCTGTCACCATCTGCAGTGATCAAGGAGCCCAAGAAAGTAAAATCTCTCACTGCCACTGTACAAAGGCCACTGTACAAAGGGGAAAGTTGCAATTTATTGTTCTGCATGGGTGCAGCCAAGGGTGGGGGACCAGGGAGGAGCAGCTTCCCCCCCAATCAATATAAATACATAGCTAACCGAGGTTCTGCCCCCTCCCAACAAAAATCCTGGCTACGCCTATGCTGTTCTGTTTTTGCTTCCGGCATTTTTATTACGATTTATTGACTTTATATACTGCTCTATAGCTGGAGGTCTCAGGGGCGGTTCACAGAACAAAATCAAAAGGCAAAACCACAAAACACTCAATCAAAAACAAAACAAAAAAAACCCACATTTTGAAAGGGCATAGGATGACAACCAACCAACCATGCGGCCCTCAGATGGCTGTCCGGGAGGGAACGTTGCCCTCGAGCTGGAAAAAAGGCTGCTCACCCCTGATCTGTTATCATATTGATGCAAACGTCAGCTTGCTATCGCATTCCTGAGGGTTATTGTGGCATCTCTCCCGGCGGCAAGCGGAGAATTCCTAGTTAAACGGTGTTAAAACACGGAAGGCAGCATTTTTTTCAGGATCCAGAGCAGCGCCTGTTCCCTGATGCTCCGTGATGCGCGTTCTCCCTTCTTCTTGCAGCGCAAATTTCGGTTTTATTCTTATTATTTTTGCAGAAGGCTCGCAGAGCACAGCACTAGCCGCCTGATTGCGACCGCGTGCGGGCGAGCCCTTCGGAACGCGCCGCAGCCAATGAGAAGCGCGTTTCATATTGATGAGCCGCCGCCAGCCAATGAGACGGCGAGCGAAAGTCGCAGAAGTCGAGAGGAGCGAGGCAAGGCGAGCCAGAACTTCTCACCCCTTCGGAGGGCGCGCTGCTCTCTTGGGTCGCGTCCGGTTGATCGCCGGCCGGGGATCGCGCTGCCCTCGCAGGTGATCCGCGTGAGCGGCGCTCCCTTCAATTAGGGGAAGGGCTTTTAAGGCGCTGTCTCTGCTAAGGACTGAAGATCGCAGCTGCGGGAGCGGAGAGCAGCTGGGTGGGGATCTCTCGGGGATCTCCATGCCCTGGCTATGGAGAAGGGGGCGCCCTGGGGAATGCTGCCTCGCCTGTGCGTGCTGTGCACGGCGCTGCTCTGGCAACTTTGGCCCTGCGGCGCCCACGCCAACTGGATGTGAGTAGAAGCGGGTACCGAGCGGGATCCCTTATGTCCCGGGGTCGGGGGTGGGGTGATCGAATTGGCTGCGCCTCTCCTGCCTTCGGGATGAATGCAAACCGTTCTCAGCTCTGCAGAATGTCTCTCAAATAGTAATAGAATCGTAGAGTTGGAAAGGGAGCACGAGGATCATTAATCCAACCCCTTGCTATGCAGGAATACGCAGTTGTCCCGTAAGGGGATCGAACCTGCAACTTTGGCGTTATATCAGCACGATTCTCAAACCAACGACGTTACGCAGGCGTTAACTCGATTCTGGGCTTTTGGCAGTTTTCACACGTGCGGGGTTTGAATCTCCCGGGTCTGTGCGTAATAGAATGCCAGCTTTCCCGCACGACACGGAAGCGCCTTTCTTTTTTTGCATGTGCGAGCCGCGGCTTTTTATAAGGAAAGCTCTTTGGTGGGTTGTCACACGACTTTCAAACCTTCGCCTGGTGGGCCAGGATGCTCATTCCCATAACAAATGCCGCCGCTTTTAAAGGGGCGGTTGCATGCATAGTCATTTATGCTGATCCAAAACGAGCTGCTTTTCTAAGGAGGCTCGAAGAATCTGGGGAATCCTGTTGCCTTCTTGAGAGAAGAAACGCCAAGGCAGGATGTGTGCAAATGCTCCTGAAACACCTTTTTAAACGTCCCTTTTTAAACTGGGAAATGTTAGTGTGTGATATATGGCAGAGACATTGCATGTACATTTTTACCAGGGTTGGGCATTTTCACCATCAAATAACACATTGCAAATGTAGCAAAGCGGAAGGCTGATTTCATCCTTAGAAGTTTATAGAACGCCCTAGAAAGCGAACTTTTTCGATTCCTTTAGTAAAAATAAATACAAACCTGCCTCCCCTTTTATAATATTCATAAATGGTGGCAGCCAGGTTTGCAGATCTACTTTGTGTGTTGTTGTTTGAGAAGAACCTGAAACCCTGATTTGATTTGAAGGTACGAATCTGTTTGAAACTTGGTTACATGATAGAGGGCTCTACAATTCAGCATGAATTTATTCATGCCCTACCTTTCCTCCAAGGAGCTCAAGGGGTACATGCCTGGTTACCCCCCCTTCCCATTTTATCCTCGCAACAACCCTGCAGGGTAGGTTAGGCAAAGAAACAGTGGCCGGTCCAATGAGTGAGTGAAGATTTAAAGCTGGTCTCCCAACCCTCTAAACCAGGCATAGGCAACCTTGGCTCTCCGGATGTTTTGGAACTACAACTCCCATGATCGCTAGCTAAAAGGGCCAGTGGTCAGGGATCATGGGAGTTGTAGTTCCAAAACATCTGGAGAGCCAAGGTTGCCTATGCCTGCTCTAAACACCAGATCACCCTGGATGGAATGAGAGAAAGTGGACTGTGAAGCATTTCTCCCTTGCTCTGTAAATACTAGAAACCAGGGTTATCAAATAAGGTGGTGGTGGTGGTGGGATCCAGCACACCATTTTCATGGCAACTGTAGTGGGTTTCTTGCTTCCCATGGGCTTTTGCTTGGGAAAGAGAATGTCTTTGGTCTCATCCTGCAAGGCTTTTCTTAGTTGGTGCTCAGAGGATGCGTTTTGTGAAATGATTCTGCTTCTTTCACATTTCCAGAGATAATTCTGTGCTCAGGATCTGGCAAGGTGGAATCCTGCCTGGATATGTCTTGTGGTGATTACTTTAAATTAAACACACACACACACACACACAACATAGGCCTGGGGCATTTGCGGGAATGTCATTAACTGCAGATGTGATACAGGCTGTTACAATCCGGTAGTCTCTCATGACTGTATTTTCCCAAGTGGCTCCAGGAATTGTGTTTGAATTATCTTGTATCAGTACAGTGGTACCTTGACTTACGAACGACTTGACAACCGAATTTTTCGACTTATGAATGGGGGTAATGGCCGCGCACTTACGAATGTCTCGGTGTCCGAAAGAAAACTGTGGTGGTTTTAGATAGGGATTTTTTGACTTACAAATTTTTCTGTTTCCAGTGCATTCCTATGGGAAATCGCGTTTCCAATGACATTTTTCGACTTACGAAGGTGTCTTCGGAACGGGTTAAATTTGTAAGTTGAGGCATCACTGTATATCAAAAGGGGAAAGCAACATTCTACAATGAGGTTTTTAAAATCGGCCTTTTGTTTACTATGGGAATTTCCCGGGCAAAGGGCTTTGTAACGTTCCTTGGTGACATCTATCACCCAATAAGGGACTGTTCAGTCCTCTTTCTGACTTGCCGAGTCAGAAGGCCAGAGTGGGGAGCCTCTAGCCCAGCCTTTCTCAACCTTGGGTCCGTCGTTGGACTACAACTCCCATCATCCCTGGTAGCTGCGGATGATGCGAGTTGTAGCCCAACAACATCACCCAAGTTTGAGAAAGGGTGCCTAGCCCTTGGACCTCATTAGATTCTAGTCTAGAACACCTGTGGGGCCCTTTTGGCCAAGCTCACCTGCCCCACACCTGATGTCATATAAGGTAAAGAAAGAAAAACCGAGTCGCCTGATATCATGGTGGCACCAGGTGATTGACAGATGGGCAAATCCACCCAATTGTCAAACGCGGCAGCGCCATATAATGCTTTTGGAAGTGGCCCAATAAAGATTGCAAGGTATTCTGAGCATCACTTTATTTAAAAAAGGGAAACGTCCAGATTTGTTTGTTTGTTTTCAAATATATTTATTGGTTTTATAAAACTGGAAAAAGAAAACACAAAAATACAATAAAGAATCACATAAATCACAAAACATAAAAATACAAAATACACATTAAAAAAAAGAACCATATTATATCACTCATATGTCTTAACATTGTTGACTTCCTCAAGTCCCTCCTTTCTGCTTTTCATTATATACCATCCTTAGTAATTTCTATATCATGCAACGTCCAGATTTATTTATTTACAGTCGTACCTTGGAAGTCAAATGGCATCCGTTTCGGAAGTCCGTTTGACTTCCAAAACATTTGAAAACCAAATCACAGCTTCTGATTGGCTGCAGAAAGCCCTGTCAGACGTTTGGGTTCCAAAAGAATGTTCACAAACCGGAAAAAAACACTTCCGGGTTTGCAGCGTTCAGGAGCCTAAACGTACAAGTTCCAGGGCATTCAGGATCCAAGGTATGACTGCACTTGATTGATTGATTGATTGATTGATTGATATATGGCCCTTCATCATAAGATCTCAGGGTGGTTTAAAGATTAAAATGCAGGATAAAACAAGTAAATAAGTAAAACAAAACAACAAAATCATAACACACACACCCCTTCCCACATCAATCAGCCAAAGGCCTGATGAAGAGGAACGTTTTTGCCTGGTGCCTAAAAATATAGAATGAAGGCGCCTGGCGAACCTCCCTGGGGAGAGCATTCCACAAATGGAGCCACCACAGAAAAGGCCCGTTCTTGTGGTGCCACCATCCGGGCATCACGTGCAGGAGGCTAAGGAAGAAGGGCATCAGGTGATGAATGCAGAGAGGCGTTCCTTGAGGTATTGCAGTCCTGAGCCATTTAAGGCTTTATAGGTCAAAACCAGCATTTTGAATTGGGCCCAGAAACTAATTGGTAGCCAGTGCAGGCGTGCCAGGATCGGTGTGACAACTCCCATTGGACTCAGCCAGCGTGGCCAATGGTCAGGGATGATGGGGGTCGTAGTCCAGCAACATCCGAAGGACACAGCCTGGGCTACTCCCTCTGCGGGTCTTCCGTGAATTTGTGTTCCTTTGACCCTCCTGTATTTCGATAGTCCTTTCACATCGCTGTGTTGTTTGAGCTGCGGCTCCTCTTTCCTGTTTTGGCCGCTCTCATCTTATCTGTGTCAAATGAAATGCCCAGTGCTTGGGTCTCACCCCAGGGGCTGCTTTTTCAGGTGGCTGGGCATGGCTTCCTTCGGTGTCCCCGAGAAACTGGGCTGCGCCAACCTGCCTCTGAACAGCCGTCAAAAGGACCTGTGCAAGAAGAAGCCCAACCTCCTACCCAGCATCCGCGAAGGAGCCCGCCTAGGGATTGAGGAGTGCCGGAGCCAGTTCAAACACGAGCGCTGGAACTGCCTCCTCCCTCTTGAGATGGCCTCTACGGCTTCCAAACCTTTGCCCATCTCTGCGGCTCCTGCTTCCTCCGTCTTTGGCTATGAACTGAGCAGCGGTAGGTCCTCTGGTTGGGGGGGAAGTAACGGGTTTGAGACACACCATTTCTCATGTCCCAACAATGCAATACGCATTAGAAATTAGCCAGGAGCCAGGTGCCTTTTGCGACTGGCGCGGGGCCAATTGTGTTCATGTGGAGACCATGGGCAAAAGTTCCCCATCCTCGCCCTAATTCAAAGGTAGCCAACATTTGCCTTCCAAATGTCGGTGGTCTACAATTCCTGTCATCCCCAAGCAGCAGAGCCAATGGTCAGTGTTGTTGCAACATCTAGAGGTAAAGGTAAAAGGTAAAGTCCAGTCAAAGGCGATTGTGGGGTTGCGGCACTCATCTCGCTTTCAGGCCACATACAGCTTTCCGGGTCATGTGACCAGCATGACTAAAGCACTTCTGGCACAAAGGAAACCAGAGCGCATGGAAACGCCGCTTACCTTCCCGCCGCAGCGGTACCTATTTATCTCCTTGCACTGGTGTGCTTTCAAACTGCTAGGTTGGCAGGAGCTGGGGCTGAGCAATGGGAGCTCACCCTGATGTGGGGATTTGAACCGCCGACCTTCTGATCGGCAAGCCCTAGGCCCAGTGGTTTAGACCACAGCACCACCTGCATCCCTCCTAGAGGACACCAACCTGGCAACCGCTCCCCTAAGTTATGTGATCTCGGTACACTGGCCCCAATCCAAAGCAAGCTGGTAACACTGAAGTCCCTTTGAACTCCGTTGTGACTAAATTGCCCTGTTGATTTCAGCTGAACGTAAATGGAATGAATTTCCCCGGGAGGGGGGCCAAGATTTCTCTCTCTGCTGGCTTAATGGGAGCGGGCACCATTCTGGCCACAGGACCATGGTGCCAACCTTTTTGAGTGATGCTTCAAAGAGTGGTACACTCCTATCTGGGATGGTCGTCCTCTTCCCCCCAAGCGTGCAGCTTTGGGAGGGATGCACATGAGGCGGTGGGGGTGGAAGGGGACAGCTGCCTAGCCCACCAGATCAGTCGAATCCAACCCTGGCAATCAGTGGGGTGACAGATGTCACAGCCAGATTGCCCTCACCATCCTAGAGATTGAATTCCATATTTACACCAGCTTTCAATCCCCACCCATGCAGAGCTCTCTCCCTCGCAAGATTGAACGTCTTGCTGCCTGCAGGTAGATTTTCGAAAATCCCGTCCTCTGAAAGACACTGCCTTGTGGCACAAAACGGATCGAATCCATCACACGTGTTTTATTTTATTTCCCAGTTTCTCAAAAAAAACATAGGGTAAGTATTCGGCCCCCTTTTTGAAGGAGGGGATTTATCGCACTGACTCTTCCAGGGTGCCTTATCTGCTGAGCAATTGTAGAAATGACATTGTGGAGAATGTGGCAAGATTTTTGAGTGACGCCACAAAATTACGTCACCGTAGGTCCCAAGAACCATTTTCGTATCTCACGGTGCCTGTACAGTTTCATCCTAAAGTATCTCTAACTATGTTTCGTTAACTGTGTTGTGTACAGTTGTACCTTGGTTGATGAATGCCTTGCGAGTCGAACGTTTTAGCTTCCGAACGCCACAAACCCGGAAGTGAGTGTTCCGGCTTGCGAACGTTCTTTGGAACCCAAACATCCGACACGGCTTTCGCGGCTTCCGATTGTCTGCAGGAGCTTCCTGCAACCAATCGGAAGCCGTGTCTTGGTTTCTGAATGTTTTGAAAGTTGAACGGACTTCTAGAACAGATTCCATTTGACTTCCGAGGTACGACTGTATATGATGCACTTTTTCTATGCCGATAAAGGAGATTGATTGATTGAATGAATGAATGACTGTGTCTTTCTGCAGGTACCAAAGAAACAGCGTTCATCTCAGCGGTGACGGCAGCAGGCCTTGTGCATTCCGTGACTCATTCGTGCAGCGCGGGGAATATGACCGACTGCGCCTGTGACCCCAAACTACAGAGCGGTGGCTCGGCCAGCGAAGGCTGGCACTGGGGCGGCTGCTCCGATGACATCCAGTATGGAATGTGGCTGAGCAGGAAGTTTTTAGATGGCCCTGCGGAAAACGTCACAGGGAAATATGGCAGCAGGCTGCTAGCCATGAACCTGCATAACAACGAAGCTGGAAGACTGGTATGGATCTGACCCCTGCCCTCCCATTCCATTTCTTTCCCTGTAATATGTAGCCAATGAATGGCAGAGGGAGACCGTTTCTTGGCTGCTTCCCCATGTCCCTGGTCTTAAGCCATCATGCCCTGAGATCGTCCATCTCTTTGACCTGCACACGAAAAGATAGCTTCCTCTGATTATGCATTCCCTTTGTGGAGCTTTTCTTTAAGAAACCTGCAGGTGTTAAATGTGAAGGTTGAAAACTTGTCTTTCCCCCACCATTGCATTTCAGTCTGAACGGTGCCCCTGTCTGACAAATTCTGGGCCATGCACAAAGTGGCTTATTTATTATGGGGTAGATCCAGGCCTATGCAGAGTTGTGTTCGCACGGTTTTTCAGCGGTTCCGCCTTCCCTCTGCAGCCTGCTAAAAAAACTACTCCGGAAAGTTGGGGGACAATCCTAAGCCGCCTGGGAGGGCAGGTGTTGGGGGCTGCAGGTGGAATTTGTGAAAATCACTTCTCCCCACCCTTCGCATGAACCTCAGATGAATCGGGGGCCCTGCTGTGAGCAGAAAGAGCCTGATCATTCATGGAGGGGCCTGTATTTTTATCCTGTCCACCCTCTAAGGTTGCTCAAAATAACTGCCCTGCCACCTTTTGTGTCTTCCTCATCCTGTGTTGTCTTCACAGCAACTAGCTGCGAAGTAAGTTAAAGTGTTCACTTAGTGAACATCACAGCCAAGTCCAAGGCTAACCACTAAACTCTCTAGTTTTTAGAGACCCAGGATTTGCCACAGAAGGTGTGACTTATAAGCAGCATCCTACCACCACCACTGCAGGAATTAAAACAAAAATATATATTCTAATATATTTAACATATATAATATATAATATATTCTAATAATATATAATGGAGCTCTGATCAGTACTGTACTCGGATTTTGCAAGCTCTTAGCTGTCAGAGATGCTATTTCAGATATTAGTTGGTGCTTGGGTTAGCAACGATTTCAGTAGAGGACAAGATTCTCGTGAAAAGGATGGTTCTCGTGGTTCAGGTGCACACACCAGCTGCTCTGGCATAAAATATAGATATGATCTTGCGCTTATTCAGATGCTTCCACAGATTGATGTGCCATTTTTAAGAACATGAGAGGTGCACTTGGGTAGAGTTATTTTGTTTAGGTGGGGAAGACGAGTATTTTTGTGTTGGAGAAAAAAGCACGTGTGTCTCTGGTATCTATATGTGTTGAAAGTGTAAGAGTGAGACTAGCATGCCCGCCTTACATATTTTTCCTGGTCCGGGAGGAATGCTTTTTTTGTTGTTGTTCTTAAACACACAAAAACAACCATAACAATTGTGTTGCTGTCCATGTGCAAAATCAATTTTGTGTTATCTCCACAATCGGAGCCAGCAGGACATAGGTGATTCCCTGCGGCAAGTATGAGGTGGTCTGACGATAGGGCAACAGCAACGACGGCGCTGTCTCTAATTTTGAGTTATGCAGCTCTATCACCACCACGGCAGTCGTGTTGTGTTATGCCACGACCCCCATAACAACCATTCTGTGAATCGCCCCGAGATCTTTTCATGAAGGACGGTATTTAAATTTTGACAACAATTAATAGCAGCAACAGTAATAATAGTTGTTGGGTTTTTTTGTGACTACTGCCCCACAGCTCTTTCTCAAAATTTGAAATTTGCCTTCTGCTCCTAAAAGGCTGCCAACCTTTGCCCATAGCTGAAGAGACGGTGTAGTTCTGTTTTGAGAAATGGCTTGGCTCTTCGGCTGCAAGAACTGTTGCAATGAAAACAAGAACCTGAGCTCTACTTGTGCATATGGCTCTCTCTCACTTACATGTCTGCTTTTTTGTTCTTTAATCTCTGGCCTCATTTCTGAGAAGCAGGCGACTCCCAAATGGAAGATGTTTAAACATTTTGGGCACTGTCGTTTCATAGCCTCAGAAGTGTAGAATCTGTTGCTTGGTAGTTGTCAAATGAGCGGAACGTTGCTTGATCGTGGATTGTTTTGGTCTCAACTTTTCCCCAGGCCGTCGCAAAGCTGATGTCGGTGGATTGCCGTTGCCACGGAGTCTCCGGCTCCTGCGCTCTCAAGACGTGCTGGAAGACTATGTCCTCCTTTGCCAAGATTGGCAGTTTTTTGAAAGAGAAGTACGAAAGCAGCATCCAGATTTCGGACAGGGCGAGAAGAAAGATACGCAGGAAAGACAAAAGGCAGCGGAAGATACCAATCCGCAAAGAAGATCTGCTGTACATCCACAAGTCCCCCAACTACTGTGTTGAAGATCCCAAACTGGGAGTTCCCGGGACGCAGGGGAGGGAATGCAACCGTACCTCCGAGGGGCCAGATGGCTGCAACCTCCTGTGCTGCGGCCGCGGTTACAACACACACGTCGTCAGGCAAGTGGAGAGATGCGACTGCAAGTTTGTCTGGTGTTGTTACGTACGCTGCAGAAGATGCGAGACCATGACCGATGTCCATACTTGCAAGTGAAACCGTACCTGCCCTGAAAATAGATGACGAGAGAAACACCTTGAGAAGTAGCGTTCTCGGGGTCGTGCTAAGGAGGCGTCTCGAGATGAAGAGCCTCAAGGTCCAGAGGTGTTGGTTCGTATCGAAAGGGCAGCTCAGAATAAGTAGAGGCCCCATTTAAAACTAATAGTAGTGGAGACCTGGATCACCTGAAGAATTTTGCCTAGCTGGGTGGCCTACTTGAGCGACTCGTGTCCATGATGGCCGTGAATAGTCAGTATTTTGATCAGTGAAGTCGAGATGGACACGCTGGACACGCTCAGTTCTCAAGGCAGCCAGAAGAGCTTAAATGAAACATTAGGAGGCTACAATGACGCCTGGTACGAGATAAGCTGATCCCGTGTATTAAGAGTACTCTGTTTATTGAGTACCTCTGGGAGCAAAGGATTACTAGCAGTTGTACGGCTGTTTGCTTAGCTAGTCAAAGGTTAAGGGTAAGACTGAGATGTTCATCATTTAACCAAGCCAAGTCTAAGATGGGTTGAATAGCTTCCATGGACAGATCTGGACCTTGGCGTTGGAGTACACGCCAGTTTAAAGCAAAATGATGTGTAGCTGTGACCTCATGGTGGTTTTTTTTAAAAGTTTTTTTAGTTGTGTCTTCTCCAGTGCCATTAAAAGCATCATTGAGGAACAGGGAGAGAAATGGAGCAGCTTTGTGGTGTCGTCGCTTAAGGCATTCTCATTCCTCCCCCCCCCACCAAATTATGCTGATTATTTTTGTTTTGTGATGTGATGCTCCATTCTTTTTATGGAAATGTGTCCCATATGCTATTGCTAAACACACCTGTCTGTGACTATAACATGCCAGTGTGCTATGAAAACTATGGTGTGCGGGTCAGCGAATTGGTGCATGCTCCATTGACAGGAGGATCATGAATCCATGATGATCTTCTTCACATTAGCTGCAGAGCTGCCAGCTCAGCTTATTAAGAAGGGTAGATAAATCCTAGAAAAGATACGGACATATTGCTCCCTTTAGATCTTTTTGGCCACCCTGCAAGAGGCATTTATTCTGATCAGGTTAATCAATGTCTTGTTTTTTTTGGCACAGTCTTCGTTTCCTAGTCATTGCAAGTATGGTCCGTCAAAAGTGGTTTGCCAGCTCGGGTGGAGGAAGGAAGGGGGGTCAAAAAGATCTAAAGGGAGCAATATGTCTGTATCTTTTCTAGGATTTATTTTGGGCAATGTTGGCTATTCAATGAACGTGCATCCTGATTTGTTCGCCCAGAGGTTAGATGACATTGCGTCACAGCAAGCATTGTCCCATACTTTCTATCGAGTGCCTTTTCCTGTCACTTTCCTTACTGCAAAAAGTCTGTTAAAAAGTTAAGAGAGAGGAACACAAAATTACCCTTGATTTAGTTTTTCAGGTGTTTGCTGGTGTGCCCTTTGGTCTTACGGGAAGAAACATCTTAGAATTGTAGAGTTGGAAAGGACCACAAGGGTCATCTAGTGCAACCCCCTGCAATACAGGAATATTTTGCCCAACATGGGGCTCTAGCACACAGCCCTGAGATTAAGAATCTCTTACTCTGCCATCTGAGCTACCAAGGCAGATCAACTCTTTTAATCTGGTTCACCAACCTACTGAATCACCTTGGCTCTTCTAGCTTACCCAAGCTGGTTTATCCCATTTACTTATTGTACTTACTTGGAAGTAAGGCCCATTCTGATTAGTCATGGATAAAGTTGTGCTGTGAAAAAGGCAAGTCAAGGCGTTCCTGCTTTGTGAATGGTGCCATTGTTTCTAAGGACATTGTCCAACTGGAGCATGTTTTGCCAATCAGAAGGTCGGCAGTTCGAATCCGCACAACGGGGAGCATGTCTACAGGAGGGTTGACCTGGTGAGGGATCTGGGAACCAAGTTTTGTGTGCAATGCTTGAAAGAGTTGGGTATGCTTTGCCTGAAGGAGTGATGATTAAGTTCAAGCCTTCAAATATTTGAAGGGAATGTCATACAGGAGACAGAACAGGCTTCTTCTCCACTGTTCCAAAGGATGGAACTAGGACCAGCAGTGAGATTGCAGGGAAGGAGATTTCGGCTATAGTTTTTAAGAGAAGCCTTTCTTAAGAGCTTTCTTAAGAGAATATGCAGTCTCAGACATTTGTGGGCTGTCCATTGTGGGAGGAGTTCAAGCAGAGGTTCAAGTTTATGCTGTTTTTTCCTGCACTGCAGACCTTGCCTGGACCAGATGTATCATAAAATCACCACCAATGAACTACAGTAGGTTAATCTGTTGCACAGCAGGAGCAGCTCTGAATTGAATTTTAAAATTCAGTGAGATGGCATGTGACTTTTCTCTAAAAACAGCAGAAAATCTGACTGTATGCTTGTGCATGCTTTCCTGGATCATGGCTTCTGGTTGTTATGGGGAGAGAGGTGTGAGGGAAAGTGTTTAATTCTCAGGTGGTGAACTTTTTGGCTCTGCAGATTCTTACTGGATCAAACTTCACAGGTGGATAGGGCTGCCCACCTGTCAACACCTGACCTCACATTGATGTCAGGTAGTTGGGCGCTTTGAAGTCCCAAAGTTAGGACTTCAAAGCACAGCAGGATTTTCAAGAGAGCTTTGCATGTTGTTTTCAAGCTCCTCGAGCATCACCTTTACCCATTAGCTGATGGGCGGCAGTTCCAAAACCTACTGCCTACAGACATCAGCTACTACGGGAGCAAGGGCCACCTAGGAAGCCTGTTTGCCAGTGCTCATTCAGCTTGCTCTAAGGCTTGTAATGATGCGCTGAAAGCCACATTTCTACCTGCTGCAACCTGATGTCACATATGATGTTGTGTGAGCAGCAAGTGAGCGTGGATCAAGGAAGACAGTCTTGTGCTCCAGATCTGAATCCCTGTTGGGCTAAGTTTGGCCTGCAGGCTGGAACTTCTCCACCCTGCTTTAATGGCTAGTGGTCTCCTTTCCATCTTCCATAACTGCCCTGTTTGGTGTTATGCATTGGCCTGTTTGCTGAATCATTGGCTTCTTCGTGGAAGCATCTCATTGATTTGAATGGACTTACTTGCATCTGGTTATAATCTCCCAACTGGTTATTTTATATGCTGGCTTAGCCACTCAGCTTGGCTCGTATATCTACTTAGCAGCCCGAGCAGAGTTTTGTCAACATCAGCACTATTGATGGGGAGAAATGCTGGCAGAATTGGGCAAGCCTCGAGTTTCAGCTCAAAAGCAGAATTTTTATTAGCTCTTGCAGATCTTGCTTTGCAGCCACTGTTGTGGTACATAAAACCCCAAATGCTATGCACATGTGGGTTGGCTTCCTGCAACTGCTGGAATACATATGCACATGAAACCCACTACTTAACCCAGCTCATTCCTATGCTTGCTTGCTTCTGATCCTATCGAGTTCAGTGGTTTTGACTCCCAGCTAAGCATGCATTAGGGGTGGCAGCCTCAACACAGTCTTTCGGGACTGATTCTACTTCCACAAAAATGACGGCTGATGTCATGGTAATTATTATTTAAATGGAAGCTTTGAAGGAAAGCATTATGCTTAAATGTCTTGTGTTTTTGATAAGACAAAAAGTCTATATAGTGCATGTATTTAAGTTATGCGTGTTCGCATCCAGTGTTTTATTTAAGCCTGTCAAATTTCTAGAACTGAGATAAGCTTGTGTTGGTTTTTCGTGAATGGCTTCTCAGCAGCAAGTCTGAGATCAATGAGACTTCTTCCCATGCAAGCGTGTGTCGAACTGGCAGTGTGGTCATAGGGTTGGGTCCAGAACTAATCATGCTTAGACTGAAATTGGTGGGAACTTAAAATTAGCCACAACCGACTTAGAGCCCATTGATTCCAGTGGTTTCTGCCTGAAGTATGGTTTGATCTGGACCCCACCCCTTTGTCTTTGATGGCGACAAGCTTAATCTTCCCTATTTGGTAAGGCGGTTTTTAGATCTTTTATAACTCATCACATGGGTTTGAGAGCAGAGATGCAGGCAGCTCACGTGGCATCTGCACAGACAGACACTCAACAGGACAATGAGTAAGATTATTGCAGGTGGAGCAACTTAATGGCATAGCAAAGCAATTTCCATCTAATTTGCTTGATTTTTTTAAAAGATGCTGTATTTCATCGCTTTATACTTAAAATATGCCCATGTTCTTTCACCTTTGTTAACTGAATAAAAATTATTTATTGTTACATACGGTATGCATCACTCTCGAAGTCCAAGCCTTAGGTGGGGCCATCTGCAAGGGGACGCCTACATATATAGGCTTTTTCCCTACATACTGAAACCCTAGTTGGTTCCAGAACCCAGGGAGGTTTTGTGGCACTGAAAAAACCTACGCTCAGGAGGATTTCCCTGGGAAATGCCCACCGCTAGCATGCTTTGCACAATGTATGCATGAAGCAGCTACAGTGTTGTTTTCATACTTCCTGATCCCAGGGACCGGCGTCCAAGAGCTTGCAAGCATCAAACTCTGTTTTTAAAAGAGGTTGGTACTGTGCGGATTCTCAGCAGAGCTGCAGCCAATCAGGAATTGATGCTTGGGTTTTGTCGCATTTGTGCTTCGCCTTTCTAAGGCAGCCTTTCAGCATCTTTGTACACCAAGTAAAAACATGGGCTTCTGGCGGAGCCCATAAAACTTTTGGTTGTGGGTTTAAAAAACTTTATTTGATGAAAAAATATAATACTCAGAAATGTGACTTTTATTTCTTCTGAACATGAACAATGAACCTGCATGGTATTTACAAATAATTGCCTTGACGGTTGAGGATGCATTTTATTGCTAGACTACAGTAAATTGCTAAGAAGGAAGGGGAAAAAACATGGTATGAACAGGTTTAAAACAGTAAAGCAGCTCAGATTCCAGTCACCAGCGCTTCGTTTGGAAAGTTGGGTGGCTCTTCTGAACTATTTTAAGTCATAATTATCAGTATTGCTTTAATATCTTTAGTGCAAACAATATTTCATTAGTCCAACTGCAACTCTCAGTAACCAAGTCAACTGCTTGTTTTTAAAATGCTCCTACTGTCGGGGCGGGGAAGGCTGCCTAACCCTATCTGCCAACACAGCGCAGACTTGACAAGACTCTACACAAGAGTAAAACTTGTGGATCCCCTACAGCAAACACACCATCAAAATTATATTACACATTGATAAGGTCTCTAAGACCAGTGGGGGACGGGACAGTAGTTGTAGCTGAATTACATCTGAAGGGCTGCAGGTTCGCTGCCTCTGAGCTGTGTACAAGTCTAAAAAATGCACCCCCAAATTGGAACCCCAGTGGAGGAATGCAGAAATTAGCACCACTGCAGCCCCCACTACAAAGCAGAACCCAAATGGCCTGAGTCACTTAGGAACACGGCCCACAATTCTCACCAAGTACCAGCAAGTTGTGGAAGAAGCTTGTCTTTTGGCTTCCTGGAGGTGTTTTTTTTATTGGGGGGGGGCAGCAGGAAGAGAAGGAATGGGATTTGTGGGGGGGGGGGCACAAGCAGTCTGTGGATTCTAGCGATTGCCAGAGGTGTGTACTGTGCATGTAGAGCCCTTTAGAGCCTAGTCACAAAAATGTGGCACATTGATTTTCGAAACCATCGGTACCAATAGGATGCACACAGCTGCCATGTGGAAGATGGAGGGGGCAGGGGGTGGTGAAATGCACCGTAAACCAACATCAAATACCGGTATCGGTAAAGATGTGGTCTGCCCTTTTACACCCGATCGTTTAAGCGAGCTATTCAACTGGCAACCTTTTCAGTCGTATAATATAGGAGATGTGGTCTGTAAGAGTTCCCTTCCCCAAAATATTGAACCCCTTTCTTCAATTTTTTTACTTGTAGGGTAGGTAGCAAAACTGCCCGGGTTGGCTGATTTGTGTGCAGAGTTTAATTCCTAATAGAAATCAAGTCTACTTTTTAACATGCAATTGCTTGCTTCTAGAATAACACTAACTGCCAATGGCGGCTTTCTCTCCAATAGTATCTAAAGTAATTGGTGTGGTTGGTGGTTTATAGAACTTTAAAAGATGTCTAGCTGAACACACAGACACAAAGCAACTACATTATACTGCTCTATTAGCAGTATGTTTTGCTAACCAGAAGCATGGGCCACAGATAATCTAACAATAGCAACGAACGCAATGATATACATTGGTTTTCATTTTTAAAGGGTTTAATTGTGCTTCTTATAGCAGCCTACAATTTTGTATTCAACGCTCAACCTTTACCTATCTGAAGGTTTGAAAAGGAGGAGGGATCACAGAAGAATGCTGCTTTCAAAGAGGGCAGAGCATAAATAGAAGTTCGCATTTTTGGCTAAGGTTGACATATCCCACTAGATATGCACTTGCAGCCAACGTCACCATTGTTTGAGCAAACTACAACATAGCTCAGGATCAGTTCAGTTATTTATTGGGTACATTTAATGGCCTATGCTGGTAGATCTAAAAGAGATTTACCATAAAATAACCTGAACATTGTGCTTTTTTGGGGGGGGGGAGTAAAAGAAAAGCAAATAAGGAGAGGAGAGGAGGAAGATGCTTAGAAAGAGTGATTCCCTCGGTCTGGGCCTATGTACACATTTACACCCAAAGGAGGACCTCTGTTTTGACAATAAATAAATCGGATTTTCAAAAATGTCAATGCCCATGCACATTCTAAGGTGGAAACATGCTTGGAGAGTATTTACATGGGGCACAATCTGGCCGGATAAATCCCTGCACAAGTCCCATTTAAAATGAAATGCGCGATTCACCATGCTCATTTGCTCAGCTCCCATTCATTTTTATGGACCTTGAGCGAGATACTAGCCTGGAGGGGATGCGCCCATACATAGTAATTCTTCTTCCTCCATACAAAGTATTCTCTACCCAACAGCAGCAGAAAGTGCAGTTTCCCTCCAATGTCCTTTTGCACTGTAAATGTCCATTTGACGATGCCTTCAGTCCAGCTTCTGTGGAATGCAACCTTCCATCTCCACGACCTCTGGCCATCCTTCATACTTGTTTGTATCTTTGTTGTTCTTAATATGCTGCAAACAGGGTGGGTAATTGGGGAACAATTGCAACAGTCAAAATACTAAAGCGATAATTGGCTTTCAGCCTTTCAGCAAGAGACCCCCATATATTTACAAAATAAAAACTTTTTTATATAATCTCCTTTCATCTACAGTGATCTTGCAAATATATACAATACCACGTACAGTGGTACCTCGACTTATGAATAACTCTACTTACGAATGGAGCTCTGTCCGCCATCTTGGATGCGGTTTAGATAGGATTTTTTCGACTTACGAATGTGCGTTCGGAACGCATTAAATTCGTACGTCGAGGTACCACTGTATGTCACAACTGGTATAATAAGACTTTACTCCCTGTAGAAGAGCCCCAACATGTTTGGAAGTGTGAGCTAGTAAGATAAGACACCTAGTTAAGCTATCCTTGGTCAAAGGCTAAACACTTATTTTTAAAATCTATATTCTAGCTTTCTGTTTTGTTTTTTTTAAAATGATAAGGAAGCAAACATGGAGCAAACTTGCTGGTGTGCCTAAAACATGGAAGGTAGAGGCTTTTGGAAACGTGTGTAACAGAACTGAACTAAACATTCCAATTGCACCAAATGAAAGGGAAAATTCAAATGAACGCAGATATAACAGTTGCAAGTTTGCATACATTTGTACAGCTCTGTAATACAGAAGAGGAATGTGCTCCGGGGCTAATTTTCAGAGCCCGTTAAAAGCAATGTAGTTATGATCTAGGATCCAAAAAATGTGAGCGTTATTTGGGATGTTCCCGTATCTGTTAAAGAAACGGCAAGTTCCAACTTCCTTCTCGGGGTGAATGGTGGAAATTCAATGTGCTTTGGGATTATGTCAAAAGGTATTACTGAGACTTCTTGTAGCAGAGTAAGGTGTTTAAAATGCTGGAATGGCAGAACAGGCGACACCATTTCATTCTGCAGGTGGAAACCACTCAATGTTTCCCTATATTAAACACTTCCTGCAAACAGAAAGCCTGCAAAGTTAAAACTTCTCTCTCTTAAAGTGCTGGATTGCTAGTTAAAGATTGGTTGGTTTAATGTGCAGAAACATTAAAATGGGCACCCTCTGTCTGCAGCCTGAAGCAGTGCAGTCCTTTGTATCATCTCAGGATTCTACAAGGACATTCATTCTGCTGCCTGCGGAGGCCAAGGTGCGTCAGCTGTGAGTCTTTGACTCCACGTGGCTTTTCCAAACGTTAACCCGAGAACAAACCTGTTCAAATGGGCTTTTAGTCTTGATTCCTTTCCCGCCACAGAAGACCCAGTTGTCTCTGAAGCCAAGGTTTGTGATGGTTGTGCTTCCTAGTTCAGATATTAGTTTCCGAGATTCTTCATTAAGCCTTGGAAAAGATTCAAAAGGATTAATATACAAATGAACTGATAAGGTCCTGGCTGTATTAACCATGGGTTGCCAATGGGGTTGGCTTCTGAGTGTGCAACTTTCATCTGCCACTACCAGCATGACCAGATGTCAGGGATGATGACAGCAGCAACCTCTTGGGGGGGGGGTCACATTGACTGTCTGCGATCTACACAACTGATTCAAATAACCATTCCAATTCGTGTGCCATTCGAGTTGTGTTTACTTTGGGCAAAACGGTACAATTCAAGTCCAGTGGTGCCTTCACTTTGATACAGATGGATGCTATATGATGCCAATGCTTTAGATAAACTTCCATGGTCACTTAAGAAAAATACGTATTTCATCTAATTATCCTAGCCTCTCTTGGGCCACTACCCCTTCTACTTGCCCCCAACTGTAAACTCCAGAAGCATGGCCTACTCGAGGGCAAATGCACTGAAATTCTCAGGGATTTTCCTAGTCATTTTGCTTGATTATATAGCTAGATCAGGCCACGGACCTAATTAGATCCACAAGGACATTTTCTCAAAACCACAACTACCAGCCCCCCACCTGACATTGGAGAACAGGAGGCTTAGTTTGGTCAAATGTACGCTTCCAGAGCTAACACTAAATATGTAACTGGTAAATGAGCCACCACAGCATGAAAATTTGGGTCCCGGGCTTTTCAGACTCGTCTATAGAATCACAGAACTGTAGAGTTGGAAAGGACCATGTGGGCCATCTAGTCCAACCCCCTGCAATGCATGAATTTGCATTGGTTGCAAAATGTGATTATTATTATTTTCTGCTCTCCTACCCCACTACCTTGATATCCATGCTTTGGCAAAGTGTATCCTCTCCTCCCCACAAATGCTTAGGCTCAGCTGCCTCCTACAGATTGGGGAAATGACCTTAGGAGTGTCAAGCATTCGGAGAATTTGTGTCCTCCACTGCTACTATAGCAACTGACAAGTTAAGACATTGCTGCCTTAGTCCTTATCCATATGACTGATTCCCTATGTGTAAACAACCCTCTTTTTTTGGGTGGTCTTAGCAACTGCTTACTTAGTTGCGCCATCATCGTAGGTTGCCATTAATACGATTGTTCCATCTTTAATGGTCTTCAGAAAGTCAATAAGCGGGGCGACATCTAAACGAAACAGAAGTTTAGCACAACACAGTCACAATCGCATGCAGGGCTAAAATTTCTACATGGAACTTCCTTTCAAATAAGTTATAAGATGGAAAATAGCAATGCTAGTTAGATTAAGAGCCCAAACTAATTTATATTTAAGAATTACCCTTGAATGTTCTTTGCTAAATTTTGATGCTAAGTATTTGCAGACTGCTCAAAATTTCTATTTCTGGCGTTTCACAGTAGTGATAGGTGACATGCCATGGTGTTTAGCATTTGATGATAATGACAGCCAATATGTAATGGTATAGGCTAATGTTTTTAACTTCCTGCAAATGGGGAATGCTATCCACATTTATCTGTCTACTATGGAACTCCTGCAAGCCAATTACAAAAATCCTACCGTAGCAACCGTAGGGATGAGGAGCATGTGGCATCCAGATGTTGCTGGAACTCCATGGGCCCCAGCCAAAAGTAGAGAGATGTAGTTCAACAACATCTGGAAGGACACAGGTTCCCCAGCTGTGATCTTCTGGGGGCACTTTCTAGGTGCACACTCCATTCCACACATGGCTCTACTAGTTCTTTCCATTTCCCGCTGCGAGCTAAGAGTACTCCCGAAACGCACCCAGCCTTTTGCTGTGTGGATTTCAGAAGCACGGTTGTTGTTGTTTTTGGACCATTTATATACCGCTCGTGGGACCCAGGTGGCGCTGTGGTTAAACCACTGAGCCTAGGACTTGCTGATCAGTAGGTTGGCGGTTCGAATCCCTGTGACGGGATGAGCTCCCGTTGCTTGGTCCCATCTCCTGCCAACCTAGCAGTTCGAAAGCACCTCAAAGTGCAAGTAGATAAATAGGAACCGCTATAGCGGGAAGGTAAACGGCGTTTCCATGTGCTGCGTTGGTTTGCCAGAAGCGGCTTTGTCATGCTGGCCACATGGCCTGGAAGCTATACGCTGGCTCCCTCGGCCAATAATGCGAGTGAGCGCGCAACCCCAGTCGGTCACGACTGGACCTAATGGTCAGGGGTCCCTTTACCTTTACCTTTATATACCGCTCGTAGTTAAACAAAACTTTTAAGCGGTTTACAACATAGGTTAAGACATCTCAGAAGATAAACAGCAAATAATACCAAAACAAAAATAAAACTTAAACTAAATAGAGCATCCTCGTTCATATCAAAATAAACATTGCCACATAAAAATCAGCTGCGAAAAAAATGCAAGGAAAATCCATAGTAAAGGACTAAATCCAAGCATCCTCTAAAGATCAGGAAGCAAAATAATTAAAAATGAAAATGAGCTAAAAAGTATGAATTTCACATTTAAAACAAACAAACAAACAAACAAACAAACCTGATTTGCAAGGAAGCAAAAGAAAACCAACTCATTCTTCCCCACCACCGTACAGCAATCAATCATACCATTAAATGAATCAATCCAATTAAATGCCCAGCTCCCTATTCAGCAATTTGCACAAGCTAAAAATGCAGAGAGCATTCAGTTTTGCTCACACACACCCCAGCATATATATAATGTATTTGATAGTTGATGGGAGATTTTATATTTCGAGTCTGCAAACAACCTAGCAACGCCAACAAGTTTCAGATTCTGAGATTATTATTATTTTTAAATCAAAATGCAATTTTCAATTCTTATTATTATTTTTAAATCAAAATGCAATTTTCAATTCAAAGTTCTTCTTTCAACATCTGAGTGGGAAAACTTGCTTAACTACTTTCATTTTATACTGATTTTTAATATAAGAACAAAGTATTCCAGCACTTACCTCCACCCCACATGTCAAAGAATTTTGTATCCACCATGCTACCTGTTTTACCTAGAAAAGGATTAAGAAGTAAGTTTAATGCAATAGCACGTTTGAAAATTGCTACAGATGAAGTGAACAGATTTTGCTTACATGGAAGCTGCAAACAGCCCCTTCAAAAGGCACTGCATTGTTGTGCTTATAACAAAGCAAAGTGGCTTTTAACACAGCTGCCAACCAGCGACAGAATCTGGCTAAGTGTACAGGATGCCTCCATCTTTGGCCATTGCTTGACTTTAGCCATCACCAGCAGAGGCCACAAGCAATTTCCACATTTTTAAAGCTAGTGATTATCAGAATCTTAAAAGCCATTACACAAAACTTTGGTTAAGCTTTCACCCCTCCTCCACTGAAATTCTCCTCCAAACTAGTGGTTTTTTCCTTTAAAAAATATAATACCGGTACTAACAGATGCAAGTTGTCATTTTGTAAAGATTTTTAATAAAGTTATCGAGGTGGGCTGCTTACAACAGGGATGCAGTGTACACACAAAGATTGGATTATGTTTGGGGACAGAAATGTGAACTCCTATTGGCCAACAGTTTCATTAGCAAACCAAAATCACTGTGTAAACTACAAAAAACCACAATCAGAAGTGGTTTAAGAGTTTCATGAATGTTTTAAGAAGTAGGTACTTAGCAGGAATACCCCCAAAACTCTGCCCATTTGGGGCTGGACTGCTAGAGGACAACATCCTAGGAAGCAACGGGCAACAGTTCAGCTCAGAGTCACCCAATTATTAAGGTTTTTGCAAAGGGCAATGGCAGCAACCTCTTTTTGGAATTATTTTTAATGACTTCAGCAACTACAAAAAGGCAAGAGCGTGCAAGGATCCAATAAACTTTTATAAGTTTCACTGTGGTTTTGTTTCGGTGCTGTCGGCTGCCATGAAGGAAGGAGCGAATAAAACCTTTCAGTTAACAAAGCGAGAACCAGTGCCAGCCAGACCTTGTATTTTTCTTCTCAAGGAAATAGTCAATACATATACACTCTTTTTCCAAGTGTAGATCTATGTGTTGGCAAAATGGTGCCATCCACACACAAAGAAGGGAGGTTATCAGTAGCATCGGTGGAAGCCCAAGGTTTGCGGGGGGGGGGGAAGGGACCCTAGATGAAGAGGACCACCCCCCTGAAAAATGAGGAGTGGGCATGTGTGGGGAAAGCAGATGGTGGAATGGAATTATTCTGGAAGGACCCTGAACAGGACCACTCTACGCTGCAACATTTAGTTGCAGGTCACCCTAGCCACTTTTGAAAGTTACCACTGACTGTTCATTTGCAGCTAGATCCAGTCCTTCCAAATGTGAAATTGCCTTCTACTATGACTAATTCTCCACGCCAACATTCAGGCTTCCTTACTACTTGCCTGGAAATAATTGTAACGTTAATATAAGAATGCTGATATGGTTTAAAAACCCCAAACCAGTCACTTACCATTGACCAGAGCTATATTAATGCCTCTTCCGACGTTGTTTTTAACGCCACTCATCAACCTGAAACGAAAACCGCAGAGAAAGGGAATTATGACAAGCTTTCCCCCTCTGCAACTCCCCGCTGCCAACTGGAGGTTGTGGAGAGTACAGTATACTTTCTAACGATGTCCTGTAAGAAATGTTAACTTCTCCCCTCTGGGCTAAATGAAATTTGCACATCTTACAGGTACAGGAAGTGTTTGGTTCTTTTTCCATAATCACTTTAAATTATTACAGATGGCAGTCAGCATAACAAATTGGACTGTGCATCTGATCTAGTGAGCTAACATGCAAGAGGAGTCCATCCAGGGTCTACAATGAAAAGCTGCAATTCAGGGAGAAAAGTAATTCCACTGCCAGGAGCGAGACTCATCTAGCTACTTTCAAAATGCACAGCTTTAACTAACACACGTGCTTCGAGTTAAGCAAATCCGACTTTATTAACCCAATCTATGGAAAACAGAACCTCCTGTTATAAGACAAAGAAAAACATGCACCGTCTTAATCAACTTCCTGTTAAACAACAGGTCCATCTACAAAGCAGCTTTTCTGGCACTATCTTACAGAGCATAGAAAGTGAAACAAGAGCAGGGCTATAGAAGAGAAAATACTCTTGATATGGCCTTTGCTGGGTTATGGTTTGGGTTCAGCACACAGTCTGCACTCTAATATGCAGCACAATGTTCTTTATGGACCATCAGATTTTCTCAGCAGAACGGCGTTTGTGAGCCAAGTATTTTATTTCATTTTTAAGATACAGGTGTTTTTTTTTTTTTTTTTTACCAATTCTGTCGTGATTTAGCTACTGTGATGCAGAGGATTTACCACAAGGGGGTAGCAACACATCACTTTAGGTTTCTTGCTGGTAGAAAGGAACCTGAACAGGAAGATGGAGAAGTATTTCAAGGTCTAAAATTCCATTCAGAGTGTATGATTAACACTGCGTTTGTCAAACGTGGGTCCCCAGCTGTTGCCGGACTACAACTCCCATCATCCATAGCTAGCAGGACCAGCGGTCATGGATGATGGGAGCTGTAGTCCCAACAACAGCCGGGGACCAGAGTTTGAGAAACAATGGATTAACATTTCAACAGAGGATGCCTTTGGTGAGGACACCACCAGGTGAGCTTTGAGAAAGATGTTGTGTGACACAGGTGAGCTTGGGGATGCACAGTTAAAGAGCCAGATCTGAAAGCATCTCCCAAGCTGCAAGCCTTAAAAGGGACACTGCAGCCCTGCTCAGCACGGCCTGAATGCCATCTTAACTTATGAAGCAATGGAGGAAGCATTTAAAGGAGGCCATCAACCTCATTGGATACATCAAGAAAGACATCCCCTCCTGCTTCATAAGTCCCTCAGATGTCACCTGTGGTTCCAGATCACAACTCTGGCCTTTGGATAAGTAATCTAATCTTGCAGTGAAATAAATCAATCTGGAAGCTTTGGGGTGAAAGGGCAAAGGAGCAAGGAGGCTAAACAATGGCTCCAGAAGTTTCGAGAGAAATAGTGATTGAAAGAAGAAGAAAACTCTTAATATGAACATGCACAAGAATGCAAGACCAATTTGTTCTTTCTAGTAACTCTCAAAGTTGAAAGAGGAAAGCAGATGACCAGGGACTCCGGAGAAGCTGGGCCAGAAATACCCCCGCCCCTCCCAAAATAAGTTTGGAATATATCCAATTAAGATCCATTAAAAACAATGGGCCTAAGTTAGTCATGTTCATTAATTTCAATCAGTCTACTCTGAGTAAGGCTAGCCTTGGACTGGCAGGGCTGAGCCCTTTCGGGATGGTGGGGTACACAGCAGAACAGTAAGGAAACCATGCAAATATTTGGCATGGCTGTTAAATCACTAGAACAAATCCGTCCTTAAACCTTGACATTATCTCCAGCATTCCAGGGTAAGTTTGCATCCAGGATACAAAAACACAGACAAGTATGGAGACAGCTTAGGTTTCATTCTGGTACATTAAAGCAGAGTATGAGACTGACTAACTCCACTAGGGAAAATGGCCTGTGCTGATCAAAAAAATCTGCAAAGAGATATATGAGTTTCGGTGGCTCATCTGTGCCGATCCATGACGTATCCCGCCCCACCCCACCCCCAGCTCATCCCTGTGACTGGTCCCACTGTGTCCTGACCTATCCCGTCCCCTTCCCCCCCAACCCCCACCCAGGCGAGTCAGTACTTCCATTCGACCTAGTCTGTAAAGGCTTTGGCCTAGTATGTAAACGGGAGCTGAGGTGCTGTTGAGAGGGAAGCTTTTATAGGTGCAGTACCAGTGTAGCTGCCTCCAGGGGCCGCTGGTTTGCAACCTTGTTCTTTTCCCAGCATGCATTTTCGTCTGAGTGGTGTGTTTTGAAACACGGGTTTTTACCTGGCACAGGTGTGACATCTGTCTTTGAAAGTGGTACAGGGGGTCACTCTCATATTCACATGTGGCATTGTGTCAAAATTTGAACGCAATCGGTCAAGTGGTTTTGGTGAAAAGTGGATACTAACGGACATGGCCAGTTTACATTTTTATATCTATATAGATTGTGCTGGAAACTAATCTTACAGAAATGGACTTGAGTTTTGTATACATAAGTGGGGGTGGGTGGGGAAAGTTCTGCTACTGACCCTGATGATGAGTTGAAGCCACACGGAGAAAAGCGGCTGCCCCATGGTCACAAATGCTTCTAATCTTACAATGCCATTTTAATCACAGTGAAAAATGACAAAACCTAACCTACTACTGAACATTTGGGGCTGTATCCAACCGTGTCAATGCGCTGATGGTTAAGGTAGGCTTTTGTCAGTGGAGAGGGGCAGGAAGCCATTTCTGGCAATTCCTTCTTCCCCCAAGCCCTCCCAGGTCCCCCTTAAACCTCCAGAGGGGTGGGAGGACCCTCTAAAAGGCGACTACGGGGTGCGGTGCTCATCTCGCTTTCAGGCCACGGGAGCCAGCGTTTGTCCACATACAGCTTTCCGGGTCATGTGGCCAGCATGACTAAACCACTTCTGGTGCGACGGGACACCGTGATGGAAATGGAAACACCATTTACCTTCCCCACCACAGCAGTACCTATTTATCTACTTGTGCTTGCATGCTTTTGAACTGCATAAGCTGGGGCAGAACAACGGGAGCTCACCCCATTGTGGGGATTTGAACCGCCAACCTTCTGATCGGCAAGTCCAAGAGGCTCAGTGGTTTAAACCACAACGCCACCCACGTCCCTGGAAGGACCCTCTAGAGCACGTTGAGAGGAGATGCAGGAAGAAATGCCGAAATCTGCACCCTTTTGCCAACCGAGACCTGACTGCCAAAACCCTTTGCAAGTAAAAGAGTAGCCTCCAGCTTGACACCAGGTCTTATGACGTTATCCAAGGAGGAGACTATCTTAACAGAGTGCAGTTATGTGAAGCATGTGGAGCATACATGCATTAACATTCATAACCACAAGATACCCATAAATTTTTATTGCTTCCACTTTCCGCGCTGCCGGTTTGGCACGTCAGCACACAACTGGAAGAATGGATGTGCTTGCTTAAAAACAAACCAAGACGGGCTTCACGCACCCTTCTCTCGTACCATGCGTTTTGGTGCCAGAAACACCAGCTCTTCCCATTTCCCCTGGACTGGATCAGGTATTGTTTATTAAGAAAACTTATATCCTGGCAATCCAATGTAAAAACAGCACCCAAGGCACTTAATTACATTTCAAAAAATCCAGCACTGAAACAACTTTTGCGACGCCCCCCCCCAAAAAGGCAGCCAGCATTAAAAATTGAACTAATGAAAGCTGCCCCACCTCCTCCTGCAAGTCTGCCTAAGCAAAATCATCTTGACTTGGTAGCAGAAATGGAATCGTGAATGCGCCAATCTCCTATGGGCAATAGTGTTTGGTAATACCGTACACCATATATAATTATAGCCTGCTGTAGAGATCTAGGCACAGGAACAATTGCAAGCACTCAGGGAATGTGCCTTTTGTTTCCAAACTAAATTAAAGGCAATGTACATTTTCTATTCAAGACCAGAGTGAAAATTATCCAAAACTACTTTCCGAAAACCAACAGAAGAGAAATCAGGTGATACGTACACATTATCTTCTACGCAAATTTTAGGCCCCACGACATTGGCTGCTCCACTTGCCATTTTGAATGCAAAATGGTTCTCTGGACAAATTTTAGTCGTTCCACATTTATATCTCGGGGGTTTTGTAGCTTTGGAGGGAAAAATAAAATTCCATTAGCAGAAAAAAACGATACAACATCAGATGTTCTCTTCTCTTTCTAAAGACAGCATGAACACATTGATTTCAACAGGACAGTCCACAGTGTGGTTTTTTTAAAAAAGAAAATCATCTGGAAAAGTGTTTTGTGAAGCCAAAAAAAATTACACACTTGTCTTGATGAATATTATGTTAATGGTTAAGAACTGGGAAATAAAAAGCAGTATCCTTTACCCCGCCAATTTCTACTAGAGCAGACGTGCAAATTCATGCGTTCTGGAATGTGAATTCTTTCTGAGATATCTCATAGATATTTCATAGAGTTGGAAGGGACCCTGAGGATCATCCAGTCCAACCCCCTGCAATGCAGGAATATGCAGCTGGGATCGAACCAGAAACCTTGCCATTCTCAGCACCACACTCTAACCAACTGAGCTGCTCAGCTGTTCTTATATGGCTCTTTCTTTTTCAGGCTCCACACATTACACAGAAGGACGGAGGTAAATGCACTGGCTATCCCAAGCTTGAGTCTCCAAATGTTGTTGGGACTACAGCTTCCATCGCCCATCCTGCTTAGGATTGATGGAGTCCTGGTCCAGCAAAAAATGGAGACCCGGGTCGAGATATAGCTCACTATAATGTTCACTGGGCAAAACATAAAGAATGTGTGAATCTGGAGCTGAACATTCCAGTGACGGCTCATAATGGGTGGGGTGGAGGCAGTGGCATCTTCCCAGTGGCGATGTCAGGGGAGCTCCAGGTTCAGCAACCCCACACAGATGCTCCCGCAACCTTGCTCTTGCTGCCTTGGCCATGACCCATCCCTGTGACGGCCTCGGCCCCGTATACCTGAAGGAGCGTCTCCACCCCCATCGTTCAGCCCGGACACTGAGGTCCAGCTCTGAGGGCCTTGTAGTGGTTCCCTCACTGCGAAAAGCAAAGTTACACAGAGCCAGGCAGAGAGGGCCTTCTCCACAGTGGTGTCCTCTCATCAGATGTCAAGGAAATAAACAACAATCTGACTTTTAGAAGACATCTGAAGGCAGCCCTGTTTAGGGAAGTTTTTAATGTGTGATGTTTTATCCTGTTTTTAATATTCTGTTGGGAGCTGCCCAGAGTGGCTGGGGAAACCCAGCCAGATGGGCGGTGTGTGTGTGCCTCTGTCTGTCTGTCTGTCTGTCTGTCTGTCTGTCTGTCTGTCTGTCTGTCTGTCTATCTATCTATCTATCTATCTATCTATCTATCTATCTATCTATCTATCTATAATTTATTATTATTATTGTGAGTACAGTGCCAAGAGGATGAGCTACCATCTCTGAGATGAGCCACCTCTTTGAAAAAGTGATCAAAGCAAATGTCAAACGCTCCTGAGCAATTTTAATGGCCTTACTGTAAGCCCGAGTCAAGAAGTGGGAACGTCTCCATCCAGGAAGAATAAGAAAAGGGAGGCGGCAGAATAGGTACCTTCTAGGGCCCCATCTAGGTGATGGAGTTAGCTTCAGTTCATTAATAGCTGGGAGGGTTTTCAGCAAGGAAACTCAAACCCTGGGTTCATGACCACTCCACCAAGGCTTTCTGCCCCAGCCCTATGGTCCTGCTCTGCCACTGTGTGTAAATTCACATGTGGTCTAGTCATTCTTAGGAAAGTTGGAATAAGAGAGTAGGCTGGAGATTGACTGTGGGTCATGTGCATCTTATTTTGGGTCTATGCAAGAACTAAGAACATAGAACAGAAAAAAAGTAAAAACCCTGCTGTATGATACTTACGCCGTGCAGGTAGCTCCAGTGGTGATCTTGCTGAAAGAGATAACATTTTATATTATTCCTTAATCACCTTCAAACAAACAAAAAACACGTCAACATCTATCAAATAGAAGAGAAGGCTTAAAAGTTATGGCTTTTCTCCAATGGAATAGATGGCCTACAGATGGCCTTCCAATAGAAAATGATGGCCTACAAAAGCTGTACAATTCCTGTTTTAGTGCAGAATGTGTTGTCATGGAACAGTATATTTACTGGATGGGATAACTGCCTACAAATTAATATTTTTCCGTTCTAAATTGTGTGATTGAGTTATTGGCTCATTAAAGAAAGCCATTTTAGGTTCTATAAAGTTTTATTTGCTATAAGGAAAGATTTAAAATAAAACTTTTTTCTGTATATAAAACAGGAAGCAAAACACTAACAGATTAGCAACAAATGAAATAAAATAGAATAAATAAAAGCAGGACTCTCTTTGACTTGCTGCTGATAAGCAATTTGCAAACAAAAAAACAAACCACCCAGCACAGTTTAGTTTAACATCACAGCATATATGAGAACACGAGGCTCAGAAGAGAAATAATTCTTTCAAAGCAGTATTATAACATGCATAAATCACCTAGCTTGCAACTCTGTATGCACTTACTAGGAAGGAAGCTCCACTGAACTCATTGGGAATTAAATCTGAATAGATGTGTGTAAGATTACACTGTTTAGCAGCATAATTCTGGCTGAAATTATAGGCAGGGAAAACAACAGAAGCAAATCACTTACCAAACAGGTTCCCTAGGCTGGTGTCCATTTTTATTTCAAATACTTGGGATATGACATAAAATGTCAGCAGAAATACGGCTACCGCTACCGCCAATTTCGCAGCTCCTGCTCCCAAAAAAAAAGGGGGATGCGTTAACACCAACTGCTATTATTTTGATGCAACAACACATTTGTCAAGCCATCTGACTAAGACTTCTAGATTGAAAAGAGCAAGACCCTGAACACTGCTTGGAAAGGAACAAAGCCCTTGGCCCACAAAAACAAGCCTTGCTTGTGTGTGTCTTTGTTTTGAATAAATTTTATTAGAATATAAAGAATACAGAGCTTATTATGGTTTCCCCCCCAAAAAAAACCTATATGTCTATATACAGGTGAAACTTGGAAAATTAGAATATCGTCGAAAAGTGCATTTATTTGAGTAATGCAATTTAAAAGGTGTAACCAATATATGAGATAGATGCATGACATGCAAAGCAACATATGTCAAGCCTTTATTTGTTGTAATTGTAATTATTTGCCGTTAGGTGGGTCAATTATAAATGGAATGTAATTAATGAAATGTAATAGCGATGTTTATTTTTGTATTATTGTAACTATTTGTTTTATTACTGTGGAATTTCTAAAAGAAAGCATTTGTAAAAAATAATAATAAGTTGCATTACTGAAATAAATGCACTTTTTGATGATACTCTAATTTTCCTAGTTTCACCTGTATAGCAATGTATCTCTAAAAATACGTATCTTACACATCTCACTTTATTATAGAAATGGACTGGTGAAATGTGTATTAACTCTGGCATGAACGTGTATGACTGATCTGAATAGTACTGTTGCATTTTGCTCCTCTTTTTATTCATTTGTATTATAGAAGTGAAATAAAAACATTTATGTAACAAAATAACTTCCCAGACCTTAAACATACCAAAATCCATTCCTAATTGCTCCCTTTCCTAATATAATGATATGCTACGAAAAGCAGGCCCAGCAAAAACAGATACACCACAAACCACAGATACTTTACACCAGCCTGGCCATATAGTCCCAATGAATTAAATGGCAGCTGACCATTTCAAAACTAAACACTCAAGATTAACTGAACTGTGAAACGTGAGCTCAGATCTTCATTTCTGTGCAGATTAGCATATCTTGTTTCACCAGCCAAAAAATAAGGTGGTCGTTCTTCTTACCTGCTATTCTCATGGTTGTCCTTCTTTCGTTATTGACACAATTGCATTTAATCAGCTCCCTAGGAAAATGAAGGGATAAAAACAGCATTCAGTTATACTGTGCTAGAACAATCAAGCAGAGCATTTTTTTTGTTAATCAGTGGCCGTTAAAAACTTCATAATGGGCTGACGACAACAACATCATGATCCCAAATAAAATATATATAATTTCACCATGCAATGAAATCTGGAGACTTTTAGAAATTATTTTGGTAAGCAACTAAGACTGGATACAAGAAGAGGCTGAAAGGGTTGTCTGTACACATTTCATTTTAGGTTGTGCACTCTGAGCCCCATGCATACTTCTGTTTTACTTGGAACACTGCAAAAAATTTATTAGGTAACAAGAGGCAACATTACGGAACATTAAAAAGAGAAGCCATGGGATTTGTTAGAGACGACAAGTGCTCTACGAACTCTCCTACGGAAATAAATAAATGTATCTATTTTCATTCCTATTGCAATGGAGTTGTGAATATGCACCATGAGCTGTATTTAGTAGCATCTACCAATTCCAAATAAATAGATTATACACTGTATGGATTAAAAATAAAGGTTAGGGAGGGAAGGGGGGAATCAGAGTAAACCATCTGCACTCATTTGGCGTACACTCACTCAGTGAAAAATGTTTGCACAGGAAGAATGACGCCAACTGTGCTACTATCAAAACCAAGAAGGTGCAAAAACGAAACCTAGTTCTGTGTGCTGAACTGCTTTGAATAGTCCCCCATGCTGCATGCAAAACAGTTTAGAAATCCCCCAGAGATTTCACAAGCATTTTGCAATACAGTATATGACACAGGGGCCCAGTTCTCAAAAAGGAGGAGTCAGTTCCCCTGAGGCTGCCTGCATGCTTTTGATTGTGCCTAAAACAGCTCGTAGGATTCCAGTCTTAATATTAATATAATGATTTTTCTGCATGCTCAAAGGCTGTTGTGGAATAACTAGATTCTACGTACACCTGTACCACACCGACGAAACCAATAAACTAAAGTATCATGACTTACTTTACCAGTTTCACATATTCCTCGCTAATTTTGTCTTTCACCGAATGCTCCTAAATTAAAATTTCATAAAAATAGGGAGGGGGAGTGTGTTCTAAGGATCCCTTTCCCGCTCAAGAAAGTAGGGCACTGGGCTAAAAGCCAGGACTCTGGCACAGCTAGATTAGCATTAATTCAAATGTGTTTTGGAGGAAGATTGTTTGTAGCTCTTCCTACATTCTCCAGGCTGGAACAGAGCTAATCTCAAAAGGCAGGTGCAACTTCCTTCTCTCTGATACTTACAGCATACACCAAATATAAAAGCAGGTTGGGTGCACACTGATATCTTTCCAAGATAGAGATCTGGTTCAACAGGACCTGCTGCCTGTAGATCCTGCTTCCTTTGAATGTTTTACCGCAGATGAACCAATTTCTACACCACGCACAAAGACTTGACCATCTGGAATTCTAACACGCAGCGACAGTTTCTGGAAAATTGGTCATCTCCCACCCTTGTAGAATTCCCCGAGCAGGTATTTCAAAGTCCAAGCAATGCTTTCAATAGGCTTTCCACACATAAATGTAATTTAAAAGATGCCTTTAACAGCCATTTTATTCTACGTTTCCATTTCACTAAAACTAACTTATTTTAAAACTCCAATTTCAAAGCAGTTCAGTTTGGGCAGTCTCATAAATGGGCTGTTAATAAGATCATTTTATAGCATCACATATGCTCAGCTGCAGGAGCAACCATAATTTGTCTGAATTAAGCCACAATATTTTCCACTGCTAAGCCTATGACCAAGGCCTGCATTATCTTTTAATTGTTCCACATCACCATGCAGAGTTGGGAACTTTCTGAACAATTCAGGACACAGAAAGAGAAAAGAAAAAGAAAGAAAGAAGAAAAAAGATAAGAGAAAAGAAAAATGGAGTTGAATATAAAAGAGAAGAGTCAAGATTGAGGTGCTGTACAAATTCATTCCAGCATCGAAAGCATCAAAATGGAAAGTGAACAACAGACCTCACCTTGAAATGCAGCATGCAGAAAATTTTATCCCTCTTAAGCAGGCCTTTTTTATATAGTTGTAAGCTCCTGCCATGCCTTTCCCTTGGACTTTCCCCTTGTCATCCCAATCTTCCAGTTAATAATAATAATAATAATAATAATAATAATAATAATAATAATATACCGCCCTACACCCAGGTCTTAGGGCAGTGCACAACAACAACAAAAAATCACAATATAAAAACACAAAATACATAATAAAAACAAATTCCCCCCCCTCCCCATCACATTTTACAAGGGCATTGGATGTCAATCAGCCAAAGGCCTGGTTAAGGTGTATAATGAAGGTGCCAGCCAACTCTGTCTAGGGAGAGCATTCCACAAACAGGGAGCCATTGCAAGATCACAGTGGGAACTTTTTCGCCCTCTTCCCCCACTCCTCCTGCAGGCAGTTTCAAAATTCCCATTGCTCTAGGTGCACTTCATTAGTTTCTGAGCTCTGAGTGCAGTGCTGCGCCCAAGATTTCAGATTAAAACTGCAGAGTGGAAGGAAAGGAGGACCTTTCTCTGCCTCCCCGCTCCCAGCTACTCTCCGAAGACTGGACAAGAGACCCTCTGAAGAATATTAGGGGGGTGGGCAGGGGAAGGACTAGACCAGGGGTCTGCAACCTTTAAGACAAAAAGAGCCACTTGGACCCGCTTCTAAAGGGAAAAAAAACCTGGGAGCCGCAAAACCATTGCGACATTTAAAACAAATATAACACTGCATATATTGTTTCTTAACTTAATGCTATATATACAGGATCGTGCAGTCAGCTGTCAATCTGAAGAAAAAAAGGACTTTCACTTAACAGTTCTTGTGCTCAGGTCTTGCTTGTGGGTTTCCCACAGGCGTCTGGCTGGCCACTGTGAGAACAGGATGCTGGACTAGATGGGCCATTGGCCTGATCCAGCAGCCTCTAAAGAACACACTGTTCTCCACTCCCAGCCCAGTTCCCTGACTCCATTTCTAAAACTGTCCAAAGGGGTAGCGGCTTCCTAGCATGCCTAGATGTAAGCCCCTCATCCTATACAGGCTGCCACCCCTGCTTGCTCCACTCGCCATCCCCTTTGCCAACCCTATTTCCCCCACAGCTCACCAAACCCTGCCCCCTTTACACCTAACGGTCCTAACCGAAACGGACCTCTCTTTGCACCTCACCCAGCCCCTCACCCATCTCCCTGCCTGAAGTCCCTCCCCTCCCTGCTTGGCCCAAGCCCCATGCCTTTTCAAAAGAGGGGGAAAGTGCTTCAGAAAACAGTTTGCCAGACAGCTGTTTTCATATGAAATTAAGGTTGCAAACTTCTTTCACCACTCCTGATCCTTTGAGCAACAGTCTGGCCTGGCAGAAATTAACAATCAATACTGTAGAGGTGTTGTTGTTTTTTCACAGCACAGAGATAGCTTATTATTCATTTCCTCTGTATGTCGGGTGCAGGAATTGTTTAATAATAAGAACCAGTTGCTCTTTACAGTTTGATGGGTCAGTGCGTCTGGCTGTTAACCACAAGGCTGGTGGTTCGAGCCTACCCAGGGATGGCTCACAGCTGTGGGCAGGATTCCTGCATTGCAGGGGGTTGGGCTAGATGACCCTGGGGACCCTTCCCATTCTACAATTCTATGATTGTATGAAATAATCCTTTAACCAAATATTAAGTGATGCTTTATTGCATTCTCTGGATTTTTAATACAGCTGTTCCATGCTCAAAACTAATCCAGTTACAGAGCAGGAAAAAAGGCATGGAAGAGTATTCCCTTTTCCAAAGGGAAGGAGGGGGGAAAGGCAGAGCGGGCGAAGAGGGCGGGGCACACACACAAACCACAGGGGAGCAAGTAGAGGTGGGGAAGTGTAGAACGCTGGCTGTGTAAAGCAGCCTTTGTCAACCTGGTGCCCTCCAAGAGACTTTGAATCAGCACCAATCAGCAAGAGATTTACTGTATTGAAGTATGTATTGAAGGAGGAGAGAGCTGATATTGCAGCTATAGAACAGAAGCAAGCAAAAAAGGGGGGGTGAATGAAAGAACAGTGCTCAAGAATGTGAAGGGTAGGTTTATATTGTAGCAGAGCAGAAAGAAGAACTTATTCAAGCTCCAGTTCTGACATGCAAGGAAAGGGGGCAGGGGAACAAACAGTCTCTCTCTCTCTCTCTCTCTCTCTCTCTCTCTCTCTCTGTGTGTGTGTGTGTGTGTGTGGCAAAGGGGGGCAGAGAGAAGAAGGATGCAATGAGGATGGGGGGGGGATAGAAGAAAAGGAGGACCAGTTTGAGAGGGAAACACCGTGAGGGGGGGAGTGAAGCGAAAACTGAAAATCCTAAAAGGAATTTGGGGGGAGGAGGAGTGTGGGGAAAGAGAGAGAAGCATGGGGAAAGGGGTGGAAAGAGAAAATAAAAGAGAAAAGTCACTATCAGGTTTCGATTGGAAAACAGCCTTGCATCCTGTGGAATACACTTCAAATGGTAGATCTTGTTAAAGGAAACCACTTTTTTATCATTCAAACAAAAGGTCAAAACACCCCAACATTTAATTGTTATTTCCTCCGTCCTGTCATCAAAAGGGGGCAGGAAAAAGGACCTTATACATTTTATGAATGAGTAACAGATGGGACTCTAAGACTGAGGAAACCCCTTTTTCAGCTCCTGACTTCAAAGGTGCTATGTGTTTACACTTTCAATTGACACTCTCAATTGGGAGAGATCAGATAAGACAATAGGTGTGCATTCCAAACCCGCTGATGTTACAATGGACTGATCAACGAAAAGCAGCCAGCAAGGAGGCTTTACTTTAACAATTAATATAAAATTGAGATTTTAACCGATTCACAAAATTCCAGTGCCAGCTCCCCTCTGCTACACAGAACTCATAAATAAAGCGAACCAAGAGCACTCGACCACCCTCCTACCCCTCTTTCCCCCCTAGGAAAGAGACGAGCCCCCATCCCTTACACACCTCTCCCGCTCGCCCCACCTCCGCCTCCCGAGGAGGCGGCAGCAGCAGCAGCAACAACACCATTTCAGCGGCTCCTCAAAAGCTGCCCTTTCTCGCAGCCGCGCCCGCCTCTCTCTTTCCCAGCAAGCGTGTCTCTTTAACCCTATCAGGGCTGGCCTATCCGTGCCTCCGTCACCCAATTCTTCCAGCCTCGGCAAGTCCACCATTTCGGAGCCGGCGAGTAGGAAGCCCCGATAGGGTTAAAGAGGCTGCGTGAGCCAGGCAGGGGCAGAGAGCCACGGCAAAGCTGTAAAGGAGCCGCATGCGGCTCCGGAGCCTCAGGTTGCCGACCCCAGGACTAGACTATGTGAAAAACCAACATAATATTTTAGCTGCAGTTCATTTAAAACATTAAAAATACATTTTCAGCTTTGTATTCTTGTTGTAAAAAACAAAAAAAAAAAACACGTCTAGACATCCCATTGTTGTGCCCATTACCTAGGTTTAAGGTGCCATTTAGCTCCTAGCTTTCATATCTCAGTTTCTCACACTGCCTAAAAGGAACGCAGGTGTCGCTGTGGTCTAAACCACTGAGCCTCTTGGGCTTGCCGATCAGAAGGTCGGCGGTTCGAATCCCAGCTCCTGCGAACCTAGCAGTTCAAAAGCAGACCAGTGCAAGTAGATAAATAGGTACCACTGCGGCGGGAAGGTAAATGGCGTTTCCGTGCACTGCTCTGGTTTCCCAGAAGTGGCTTAGTCATGCTGGCCATATGACCCGGACAGTAAAGCGTCTCCCTTGGCCAGTAAAGCGAGGTGAGAACCGCAACCCCAGAGCCGTCCACGACTGGACCTACGGTAATGTTCAAGGGTCCCTTTACCTTATGGTGACCAGGTGAACAGTTGAATATACATTCCACAGTATTGTTTATTCTGATCGCTTAGAACTCACATCTCTATGCACTCATACTTCTCCTGAGTCTGCTGCCCCCACGCTGTCCCTTGGCATTAAAACAAAAAACAGTTGGAAGTTCAGCGCTTCGGACATTTTAAACTGCTATAACTCATTTTTAAACTGCTATAACTCAGCTGCTCTTCAGTTGATTTTTATGAAATTCATCCAGATTAAACCAGTGAGTGGTTTGCTTTTTTAACTATGTATCTGTATGCTGCCCAAAGTAGTTATTTGGGTGGCTTGCAACAATTAAGTAAAAATAAAATTTCATTACAAAATAAATATATAAAATTATAATTTGTGCCCGCAGAGGCTTTATAACATACTCTCCAACATTTCTCTGATGAAAATAGGGACATCCTATACATACATACATACATACATACATACATACATACATACATACCCTGGTCATCTGACTGAGACTGCCAGTCTGGGCAGCTTCCAACATAGATAAAAACATAATAAAACATTAAAAATAACTTCCCTATACAGGGCTACCTTCAGATGTCTTCTAAAGGTTGTATATATACTTATCTCCTCAGCTCTGGAGGTCACATAACTCCATACCCTCTAATATTTTTTCGATGAAAATAGGGACATCCTAATGGAGTCAGATCAGAAACCAGGACCATCCATGGAAAACGGGGACACTTGGAGGGCCTGTTATAATAGCAGGAAGTTTGGAAAACCCAGAGATCTTACATCCATATTTGCATGACCTGGAGAGAGACTGATATAAGGCTTCTGCATTATTATTATTATTATTAAGCTATCTAGAAACCTGACCCGATGGCAACTTCTGGTAGGGTACTATAGTACAGTACCATCAGAAAATGTAAACATTTTTCATCTCTTTTTCACCATAGTCACCCTGCAAATACATGAACCAGCAAAGTCAGCAGTGTTTTCCTCATTCTTCCCTCATGTCCTTGCTTCTCAGATCACTGAATACTCAGTCCTCTTTGCCTCTGTGCCTTTTCCCCCACTGACATTTCCTGCTCGAACACCTCCTCCACTTCCTATTAACAGCCAACAATACAAGTTCGCCTTTGCTTCTGCAGCAGTCCCCACCACCTAGAAAAAGTTTCACTTCTTGCTCACAAGCAGTGTTAGATAGCTGGCTCCTTAAACCAGGGTTACAGCTGACAAAACAGAATGCCTAGTTGCCGTTTGGGGGCCTGACGGCTCGAAAGTCGTCTTTTTCAATAGGACTTTTGGTTCCTGAAATTCTTTCTGATTGCGCAGATAAAATATAGTGGAGAGAATTCTACAGGATGTGTTGCTGGCTGGTGTATGAAAACAGTCGAGATCCAAGGATCCCCGGGCATGCACCTCCAGATGGCCAAGATGTCAGGTGCCATACTGGTGCCTGGGCATCTTCACTTGGTTGCAAGTGGCTAATAGCCAGGTTCAAAATGCGCCTGGCAAATTTCGAATGCTGGGAAGCATAAAAGTTTCATTCCTTGATATATACTGTACTGAAGCCCCCATGTATGAGACACACCTTATTTTGGGGGACTCAGATTTAAGAAAATGGGGGGGGGAGATGTATCTGTGTATAAGACACCCCCCTAATTTTTGACATTATATTTTAGGGGGGAAACTTAGTCTTATACATGGAAAAATATGGCAAACTAGGTAAGTCTGGTGCCCCGTGGTGCAAGTGAAAGTCCTTGAACTGGGCTTCCACTTAGCTAAACCCTGCCCCATAGTTTGGAAATTATGGATAAAATAGCAGATGATGCTCTGCATGAATGGGGAAGTGAGAGAGATAAAGTGTGTGAGGGAAGCAGAGAGCATGCAGACAAAGCTCATTTGGTACGGCTGCCATACATCCAGGTTTTCATGGACACATCCGGGAATTGGGCAGCCATTCTGTGGCCTGGCGGATTTTTACTAAATTGGCAAAATGTCCAGGAAAACCCAGACGTATGGCAAAGGGGGGGATTACAATAAATAAATAAATCGGAAAAGCCCCAAAGAGTCCTATCATTTTGACACTCATAGTTTGGTGTTAGATATGAATCGAGCCCAATGTTTGAAGAAAATGCTGAATGAATCTCTCCATTTAAGATATAAGCTGCATTCAGTGGGGAGGGGAACAGCTCATTCATTCATGAATGGGTAGGGAAATACATTCTCAAAAGAGAAAGGCAATTACCTCACTTGTTACGCACTAAGTAGTACAATTCATCAAAATACATACTTAGCACTGAAAGTAATTGCAGTTACATCATACACCTTTGCCTCTCTCAGGGGAAAATAGGTAGCTTAATTGCAAGTGCAATCGGAAGGAAGTACACAAGGAACCTGTATGGTTTGGAAGGAAGATATACCCTTTAATTGATCAAAACAAGGATTGGTATCCAAGCATTCCAAGCCCCTCGAGGAGATAACAGGCCAGGTTCCAGTTCAAGAAACGAACTACTGATTGCTGTTATCAAGACACCTAACTCTCCTGTTACTAGAGACCAGTCTCCCCATGTTTGGACAAAATCGGAAACGGAAGTTTGTTACAGATTCCGCTCCAAATTTATTACCTTACATACAAACCCAAAGATGGTCTATGGTTTACTGCTATGTCTAAGGTACGTAAAGGTAAAGGGACCCCTGACCATTAGGTCCAGTCGTGACCAACTCTGGGGTTGCGCACTCATCTCGCTCTATTGGCTAAGGGAGCCAGCGTACAGCTTCCAGATCATGTGGCCAGCATGACAAAGCCACTTCTGGCGAACCAGAGCAGCACACGGAAACACCGTTTACCTTCCCGCTGTAGCGGTTCCTATTTATCTACTTGCATTTTGACGTGCTTTCGAACTCACCCCGTCACAGGGATTCGAACCGCTGACCTTCTGATCAGCAAGCTCTAGGCTCAGTGGTTTAACCCACAGCGCCACCTGGGTCCCTCTTACAACAAAGGAGGGCAATGGTCAGAGAAACAGAAAATTCACATTCCTCCCTATGTCCTAGCTCAAACCTGATTTTCTTCCTTATCTTTACATGAGATGGAGGAAAAAGGCCTTGCCCAGGGTTAGATGAACAGCCTACCTACCCAATTTCACAATTGCTGCCCCCACGCTTCCAAATCTTAAGAAGCAACTTTTTCTAGAAACTTCCCTTTTTGCAGCTTGATCCAACAAGGTATGTTGACTCAGATGCAAATCCCAGTGATTTTAAAGGAGCCTCTCACAAGTGTTTGCCACCTAAGGAAAAGGCTATAGTAATGCATATTTGTTTAATGGAAAAAACAACCTCTTTTTACAATCAGATGCAGTTTCTGATGTAGACCTTTCACCCAATGTACAGAAACAGAAGTTAAAATATGGTTCTTAGAACCATTTGCCATGGGGCGGGGAGAGGAGAAGGCCCTCTTAGAAACTGCTCAAATTAAACTTCCGAAAAAGCTATTTGCGGGCAAGATGAAAAACTATTCACTAAAATCTTTACGGTTTTTACCCGCGGCAGGCTGCAATTACACACAGCAGGTGCACCAGTATTAAAAACACCAGCCTGTCTTAATCATTCTTAATTTAGTAATAAGTAACTACCGCATGCGTGCCCATGCAAGATTGTAAAACATGATCATTCTGGCCTGCTTAAACCTGAAAAGCATGGGGGGGGGGGAGAGAGATTGACAGCCTTCAATTAAAAAATTTGCTTCAGGTATAAGTTTTTAAATATATATATACACACACACTATTCCTTCCTGGCACTTAGACAGCAGCTACACTTGAGGGATCTTACCATGCAATGATTAACACACTTCCTCAGAAGAAAGTCCCCATTAATCCCATAAAGCTTACTCCCAGGGAAATGTCTATTGTACATCATTGCAGCCTTCATAAATCTGCACACAGCCTTGCCCATCTTGGTGACCTTCAGATTTTCAGACTGCAGCTTCCATCAGGCCCAGCCAGCATGACCAATGGATGGAGATGGAGGAACTGGGAGCCCTCAACAACTGTTGGGGAAAGCTAATCTAATATTTTAGGGTTGAGTTATTGAATCGAGTTGTGAAAAAGAAAAGGGTGAGGAGTGAAAAGCATAAATAAAAAGAGAACGTGCAGCCAATTGTACCCTGTGTTAGAAATTAGCCAGGCGCCATTTGCGTCTGGCACGGGGTCCAATTGCGACCACGTAGAGATCTCTGGATGCCAGGTTGGCAGCTGACATCTCCATCTGGCTGGCTCCTCCAGCTTTCTTAAGCAGGTAAGCAGAAGAGCTTATTTGTTTGCATTTCTATCCCACCTTTTTCTCCAAGGAGTACATGGTTCTCCCACCTCCTCAGTTAATTCCTGCAATGACCCTGTGAGGTAGGATAAGAGGCTGTGACTGGCCCAATGTCACCACTGCACCCCACTGGCTTCCTACAATATTTGTGCCGTGGGGCAACCCTATAAATTAAGTAAGTAAATGAATATGGGGAAGGCAAAATGTCACTTAGAGAAGGATCTGAAATATTTTCCTTGAATTTGTTTTATTCTGGATTGCTGTATTTGATATTTTAATGTGTTGTAAACCACTTTGATATTTTTCTTTAAAATATAAAGTAGTACAGAAATAATAATAACAATGATAATAATAAGCAATTTCATTGCAAAAAAGTGCCTGGATATTCCGTTGTGGTGACCGTAATCCAGGTTTAAGATGCCATTTGGCGATTATCTTATATGTATGAGTTTCTAACACTGCCCCTGAGGAAATGCCTAATTTCCGTCACAGGTCAACACTGCTTCTTCAATCTTTATTCCCAGCATTCAAGTTAATCCAACTTAATGTGAAATAAACATGTTACTTATGCATAAATTTTTAGAACAGTTGACATCACGCCATTAGGCATCAGATATGCAAATCCTAATTTACAAATTGTTTTTCTTAATAACTGATACCATTTCCACACAACTACTTCAGGCTCATTATCATGTTGCCAGATCGCCACCGGCGACTAAAAACTGTCCCAGGCGATTTGCAGCGGATTCCCTTTTAAGTAATAATATTGGACTAGATGAACCTCAGGGTCCCTTCCAACTCTGTGATTCTATGAAATATAGAGCTGCCGTTGGACATGCTCAGTGCACTGCAAATGAAACTCTTTATCAATTATCGAGTCCGTACCTTCCCACCACAAACCTCCACTCCTTATCATTTTTCTTGACCTGATCAAGGCCAACTGTAGTCTCTGTCTCTGGAAAGAGCTCCTATCTTGTTCCGTTTACTGAGTCGCAGGGCATGGTGGGAAGGCAACTCTAATCAGCTCATTGGCTTTGCTGCAAAAGCTGCACCTCCCTTAAGAGAAAACAGTCTGCAAAATTGCTTCTGTGTACAAGTTTATTTGAAGAACTATGCAGGATTGAATTTGGCGTTTTATTTCATAACCAGAAGAGGCATTTTACTGATATTCAGAGACCATCCCTTCTCTATGTAGTTGTGCCAAATCCTAACAGCACTTGCAAGCCTGGCTTGAATTAAAGAAGCAGAGGCAAAGAAAGGAAACAAGGAAGTTCACTTGCAAAATATTACACATTGCGCTGCAAAAAAAGTACTATCGGTTACAATCTGTGAAGGAGAACTAGGAAATAACAGCTCTTGTACAACAGTGGTCATGATTTTTCTATTACATGTTCCTTTGGAGGTTAATAATTAGAGGTTGTGGTTTTTTTCCAAGTCCTCAAATATTTTTTCTCCAAGCGTGAGTGCACTTTCACCTTTTCAATTTCCTAATTGCAGAATAGCTGGATTTTGAAAGGATACGTCAGCACCTGCTATCTCTGGGTAGCTGGCCGGGCCCAGGGACAAAGCTTGCCCTGGACCCCTCCTAGATCCTTCTTTCTGACCCATCATTCTGAGCAGTGGCAAGTGACTGGGAATAGCCACCCTTTAAATTTCCCACAAGGCCTCCAGCCCATGTTCACTCTGGGGCATTGTGGGAAATTATACAGGTGGCTTAATGCTCTTTGGATAATTCCCACTGCAGTCACATTAAACCCACCAGGGCCACTGACATAGAGAAGGGGGTTGACCAGAAGACACTTTGCCCAGTTTTAGAAACTCAGATAATATAAGCCCAGATGCCAAATGGGCTTATACAAGGTTAGGCTTGCCAAGGTTAGGCTTATACAAGGTTAGGTTTAAAACAAGGTTAGGCTTGCCAAATAGTTTACATTTTGGGCCAAGACAGCTTTAAAGTCTTATTTTTCAAATGATATTACTGACTGTGAGTGATTCTCAGTTAAACATCCAGCTAGGTCAGATGACAACATTGAGCTCGGTTAAGAACTTTGAGAACTTAAAGAGGATCCAGGACAGTCTGCCTATATATCAGCTTATTCCTACCTCTTTTTCTGAATGGTGACACAGACGATTCCTAACGTAAGAATATTCTTCACAACTGTGAGTAGGGCAATGGGGTGGGATAAAGGAAGACAAGTTACAACAATTAACTACAATGCAGTACACCGCTGCTGCTCAGGCGGCAAGGAAAAAGCATTTTGGTTCCTGAAATTCATTCTGATTGCGCAGATAAATATAATTGGTAGATTAGGATGTGGATTTTAGTGTGTGAAAATAGTCAAGTTCCAATGATTCCCCAGGCATGTACCTCCAGATGGTGGAGATGTCAGGCGCCATCCTGGCACCCAGTCATCCTCACTAGGTTGCAAGTGGTCAAAATCCAGGTGCCAAATGCACCTGGTGTTTGGCTAACCCTGACTTTGCCCAGCACTCCCAACAGGCCTTGTACCAAAGATCTCATTCCGCACAACCCACGCAAAAGGAAGGCGCTTTAAAATTGATTTGTGTATCAGTAGACGGACCATTAAAGAAAAAATGGTAGGGCTAGCAATTTCTCAATTTCATTTTTAAAAGCTAGATTGCATGCATTTCTTCAGATGTAAAAATACAGATATGCAAAAATACTGAGCCAGAGAATTGGTTCATCAAGCCCAGTATGATCTACTCTCTGCTGGCCATAGATCTTTGAAGGTGCCAGAGTTTGACCCAGGGTGTTCTTCATGCGAAGTGTGTGCTCTGCCGCTGTGCTTCCTCTCTACGCTATGCTTCCCCACTTCTGCCTCTGGCCTGAAATCACATAAGGCCACATGCATTTTCAGTTTGACGCTTTAGTGGTAAACTAGGGGTTGTGAAGGAAACCATTTCAAGGACCAAAAGGGGATATACCTTCTTCAGGAGGGTAATTTTTTAGCCATGGCTTTAACTCACCCAAGCAGACAGTATGGCTGGCTGCTATCAAAAACTGCATGCCAGGAAAGGCAAGACCTGGCGGTTTTGCTTAATGAATTTGCTTCTAGGAAGTAAGGAGCTATTGTGGACCACTGAAAAACTTTGGTTCAGAATTCTGTGCAATTTTCCCTCTATTTCCTGAGAAAGAATTTCACCAGTCTTAAGGGCTACAAATCTCTCTCTCTCTCGATACATAATGATGATTAGGGGCCCAATATAAATGTACATGCTTGTATCATGCAACTGCAAAATAACTCCGCTGTTAACAGTTCCACTTCAGAATGAAAATTAAAAAGCAATTTAAAACCATGATACCAGAAAAGTCAGGCCTACAGTGCAAACACTTGTGGTTTTTATTATTTTACAGCTGGAAAGGCAAATAGTGCTTAGATAATAAGGAATCCTACGGTAAGTCCCATGACCTCCTGTACAATATTTTACTATAATATTAACAGTGCAATTCCCATGCATGCTTACTCTGAAGCAAGTCCTCAGTACTCTGCGTTCAGTCTCCGGCACGCGTAAATAGCATTGCAGTACAAGACTGAAAAGTATAGGCATAAGCCCTATAAACACTTTTCTGTACACTCAGTTTTAGGATTGCTCATCAGTAAGGCATAAATTACTATGGATTGGAAATACTATTGAGTTGACCTTCAACTTATGTTCCAGGGATCCCGTGCAAAGACAAAATTGTGTATAGTCAAAACACTCTCACTGCACCTCCAAACGCTCTCCCAAGGTTGTACACACACTCCCAAGGCCCCAGTCTCCCAAGGTCAGTGCCATTTTCTCTTTCCTGGACGCGCCCTCCCCCCCTCTCATATATCTATTAGACCAAGCGCAAAAACCTAAATTTGCACAATTTAAATGCACCTAAGTTATAAGCCGATTATATACACACACACACAAACACAAACTAAAGCGCTAATTGAACTATTCAAGAAAGGTATGACCTCTACTGCTTTTTAAATGCCTAGTCTAAAGGCATGCACAAAAAAATTAACTGAATTCAACTGAGCGCTGTCAGATATTTACTTTTTGTAAAACAAACTGCTAAGACTTGGGAGAAGGGCAGGAATGTGGTATCTACCAATGGATCTCCTACTGTGTACACAGAGCTATACAAAGTAAAGAAGGTCATCCTCCTGCTTCTAGATGATGATTACAACCTAACAGAGGAAAGGGAAGTACGGTAAATAAATGCAGGGGTGAAACCAGGGAGAACGTAGATTTACTTCAGTTAAAAGAATCTAGGCTTAAGACTCAGCTATACAGCTGCAAATAAAACGTTTTAAATGTGTTGTAAAGTGCAATATACAAATATGATACTAGATGGCGAGAGTGAGCTATGCCAAATTTAATGTATTTTTCAAAACGTTTTTTTAAAAAAGCATTTTCACAGCCGAAACAAAATAAAAAAAATCCCTTCAGCAGCACCTTAGAGACCAACTAAGTTTGTCATTGGTATGAGCTTTCGTGTGCATGCACACTTCTTCAGATACCAATGACAGATACCAAGTGTGCATGCACACGAAAGCTCATACCAATGACAAACTTAGTTGTTCTCTAAGGTGCTGCCAGAAGGAATTTTTTATTTTGTTTCGACAGACCAACACGGCCACCTACCTGTAACATTTTCACAGCGTTTTTTATATGTGTATAGATTTCACCTTAGTTACCAAAGAGATTGGAATGCTCCACACTGTACTACACATGGAAGAAGTGGGTGGCCTGCGATCACCCTCTAGGGAGCCCCACGGGCCAAATTCTCCACATTGCCAAACCAGGTTTGTCGAGCAAGAGAAGGAAGTGGTGACTGCAGCCTCTCTGATTTCTCTTCCATCTGCCCTCTCCCTGGGGCAGAGTCACAGGGCACAATTCCCTGCCATGCTCCACAGAGAGAGACAGCATGTGCACTCCTCCTCTGAGTGATGCACCAACCTTTATTACCACACCCCCACGAGAGGGGCAGGACATGAAAGCATGATAGTGGTCCCAACAAGCGTCAATTGACACTTACCGTATTTATTAAACCCAATTTATTAATTTGTTCTCAATTTACCCCGCCCTTTTAAAACTCTTTGCAGTCCATCAAACTGCCTTAAGAACTACTCTAAATATATGCAATGCCTCCAAATTCATAGCCCTTGTGCATGCTCCCTTCTGACAAAGTTTTGTCAGCTAATTGCATCTCTGAACTCCCCCACCCCAAAGTGAGGTGCCTCCTCATACTGCCCCACAGGGGCCTGGGAAGCATCCCCTGGCCAGCGCCAGAGGCACCATTCCCCTGGGGAGCTTGCAGCCAGAGCTGCTGCAACAAACAGCTGTGCAAGCCTTTGGGAGGCAGAGACGCAAGAGGGCATCAGAAGAGGGAGGGAAGGAAAGAGGGACAGAGGCCAGTGTTGCCTGCAGCACCATCATTCAAGGCACCCCAGGGTTCCATGGCACACAGGTTGAAAACCACTGCCAAAGACCTAGAGGCCTCTGTTTTGTAAGTGGGATTCAACTGCATATTCGGGTTGCACAATTAAAGTACAGCAACCCCCCCCCACATCCCCCCCAATGGGTTTTTTTGCAATAAGGAAAATGCACCAGCAAGTGTGGAATAACAACTTCCTCATGCGGCAGGGCAAACAAATCAGAACAAATGATCGACAATGGGCTAACCTCATCTAACCTCCCTGCAAACTTTGCACAAGGAAATCACAATCATGACTCAACAAATAGGTAATCCTGAAGCCTCCCACCCAGTACAGAAGTAGAATAATCTCTACTTTAATGGGTCTGTAAATGTTAATAACGCAACAGTGGTGTGAAGGGGAAATTGTCCAGTAGGCTTTGCCTTTTGGGAACGCTGCCACTTCCTTGAAATACAAGGAATGCTCCAAGGCCGCAGAGAAGGAGAGGCCAGGGCAAGAAACCAATAAATATTTGGCACAGTAGCAGAATCAAGATAGATAAAAAGGACATAGCCTAGGAGGAAGAGGAAGAAAAAGTTTTCAAAGAGGCTTAGTTGTAGCTTTAACATGCACAGAAGTTGTCACTGTAACCTCCTATTAAATTTTATCTAGAAAACCAATCCCCACTTCACTGATAATGAATTGAGAATGCAGACTTCCACCACTCTGGTGGTGACGTCGACAAGAGACAAACGAATGTCATCATGCTCAGCTTTATGCACCCATAATACATGAGGCAGGGAGGGAGAATGTACCCTGTTATCACTCAGACTGACAGAGTACAAGAGGATTAATATGTGTTAAGCAGTATTTAATTTCTCGGAAGAAGTGTCGGTGCTCAAAGTTCCTGGAGGAGCTGGGACTTCAGACTTCCCCAGCTCCAGGTGCATGGCAGCTGACTGGGGCTACTCAGTGACCATGAAACCACACTCTGTAAATGCTCTGGGATGTTCATTTAACCCATATATGGGATTAACATCACGCAAAATAAAACGTTTTCAAGCACACAAAGAGCTTCACATGTGTTATGCCTTCCATCAAGTACAGGGGTGCCAACTTGAATAAAATATTGGGGGTGCCAGCTAACCGCAACCCCGCATAACCAACCACATGATGCATGCACACCATTGGAATGGCAACGCCTACCCTCAAATATTTTAGGGGGGTGGTTTGAAGGGATCTTGGCCCCTAGGAGTTGGCTCAAGTGCCTAAAGTCAGCCAGTATTACGGCACACACACACACATACCCCATTTTGCAGATGGGTAGACTGAGAATGAGAGAAAGACATGAGTAGCAACCTAGGAAGTTCAGGGCTGAGGCAAGACTCAAAGCAAGGGGTCATTGTTGGAAACTGAGATATGAAAGCTAGGAGCTGAATGGCACAGGGAAGCCCTGTCCTAATCCAACACTGGAACCACCACACAATGTGTGTTATATATTGGCTCCTTTCAGCTCTTGAATCACTATTTCTGTATTCAGCTGAAAGCTTCCTTTTGCTACTAAGCAATGAATAAAGTATGAATGTGAAGGCATCAGTGTTAGAAATGGAGATACGAAAGCTAAGAGCTAAATGGCACCTTATAAACCGAGGTTATGGGCACAACAATGGAATGTCTAGGCACCCTTTTTTATATAACAGGAATACAAAGCTGAAAACAAACTGCAGCTAAAATATTACATTCATTTTTCACACGGTCTAGTCTTTCGCCTGCCCACCCCCTAATATTCTTAAGAGGGTCTCTTCTCCGGTCTTTGGAGAGTAGTTGGAAGCAAGGGGGCAGAAAAAGGTCCTCCTTTCCTTCCACTCTGCGGTTTTCATCAGAAATCTCAGATGCAGGGCTGCACCCAGAGCTCAGAAACTGCTTCCACTAATGAATTCCCTGTTGCAAAATGCCACTAGAACAATGGGAATTTTGAAACTGCCTGCAGGAGTGGGGTAAGAGGGAGAAAAAGTTCCCACTGTGCTATCTACAATGTCTCCCCGTTTGTGGAAAGCTCTCCCTGGGAAGAGTTGGCTGGCACCTACATTATACACCTTTAGGTGCCAGGCAAAAATGTTCCTTTTTAACCAGACCTTTGGCTGATTGACATACAATGTCCTTTTAAAGTGTGATGGGGGATTTATTTTTATTATGCATTTTGTGTTTTTATATTGTGATTTTTTTTTTGCTGTGCACTGCCCTAAGACCTGGGTATAGGGCAGTATACAAAAGTAATGATCATCATGTCGTGGATTAGAGAAGAGGGTCTCTTCTCCAGTCTTGGGAGTCTTGGGAGAAGAGGGTCTCTTCTCCAGTCTTCCACTCTGCGGTTTTCACCAGAAATCTCAGGCGCAGTGCTGCTGCGCCCAGAGCTCAGAAACTGCTCGCGTTTCCGGTCGCCAAATGCGCCTGGAGCAACGCGAGTTTCGAACCCCGCGACGGGTGCGTGTTTGCGTGAGTTGCGTTGCATTATGCGCGCGCTCCGAGCCTCCTTCCTCCCCATGTTTCCCGCCAGCGTCCGAGGTGAGCGGCCAAAGGCGCCCAGCCGAGGAAGGGCGGCCGCGGAAGAGGAACCGAGGCCGGAGAAGAAGCCCCGCTTCCGAAGGGAAAGGGAGAGATGCAGCCGGGGAAAGGCCGCAGCAGGGGAGCCTCCTCCCGGGGAGCCTCTTCTTCCCTCGCCCGCCTTACCTGCCGCCTTCGCCGGCCCTCCAGCAGCGAGCGCCTCGCAGCCGCCGCCGCCTCCCCGCCTCCTTCGACTGCGCATGCGCTTTGGAGACTCGCGCTGCGCACCCGGCGGCGGCGGCCCAGAGCGGTGGCTCAGAGCGAGGGACGGAGTGCCGCCACCTAGCGCTGGAGGTCCGCCGCGCCTGTGGCGGCGCAGCGGCCTTCGCGTAGCCTGAGGCGCTCCAAGGCAAGTGCAGAGCGCGGTGTCCCGCATTGTGTCCCCCCGCCCAAAAAACACCTCTGGTTATTGAGATTCTAACAAATCGACTTCGCGTGCAATATAGCATTCTTTTTATGTTTCCCTGTTTGACTTTTTTTCTTTCCCCCGCCACCTCGTTTCGGCAGGGTTGCCATACGTCCGGAATTCCCGGGACGTACGTTGAGGGTCGGCGTGCGTCCGGGAAAATCCGGTCTGTTGGATCGCGCTCCTTTTTACTCAAATAGCTGAGAAACGTCCAATTCTTTGGAGATTTTGCCGGGAGGGGGTGTGTGGGGAGCAGCTCAACAATTTTGCCAATGAAATCTCAACGAAGATTTCCCAAAGATTTTCACTTTTTAAAAATATAGCAACCCTATCATTATAATCATGACCCTTAACTTAATCTTATCATTTCTTTTTTTTCTTCCCGCCTCTTATATCTCGAATCCAGCTCACGATTTCAGATCATTATGATGCTTCAACGGATAGCCCTAAACGGGTTTTCCAGAAGCAGGTTCATCATTGGAGTCTCTTAGTTCCGCAGTCGAATTTAACCCATTGTGCCCCTCTCTTTCTCTTCTTTTTTCCTGCAAATTTTATTTTCAGGTTTTTCCAAATGTACAGCAACAATCGTCAAATACGACATAGTTGTCGTTGCTTAGACTTCCCTCCACCTTAGGGTCGCCATATTTCAAAAAGTGGGGGGGGGAGGACACCCCCAAACTGTTTTTTACACAGACAGAAAAGCATGATTTTTAAAAAATAATTTTTTTATTAAGCTTTTCAGTTTTACATTTTTGAATATTCATTTAAACAACCTTGAAATATCGACGAAGACTTTCTTCTTCTCTTTCTATTGTTCATTTTGCATACCATAAATTCCTGCATCTTTTGCATAAACTAAACCTTTCAGTATTTTTAGATTGACTTGCCTAAGATCCAGGACAAAGTGCCACCTTATGGGTATTCCCCGCGGACGTCAATTCCGCCTTTGAAATCCTGCTAAATGTCCGGAAAAAACCCTACCATATACTGTACTGTACAAACATTTGCCTCTCTTCCTTAGCTCCTTTTGTTCCTTACTCTTTGTATTTCTTTAACAGTCACCTTTTAACTGCTTGATTTATTTAATTGTTTACCATTTTTTAAAAAAATAATCTGCATATCTCCCCCATTCTTTGTTGAAAGTTCTTCTTTAAAGGCATTGTCCCCCCCCCCTCTTTTTGGCAATTATTAATTGACATTTTATTGAGGGAAATCAAATATAACGTAGTAAAGTAAAACAAAAAAGAAGGAAAAAGGAAAAAGAAGAAAACACAGAACTGTGTAAAGGTGGGAGAAACTCGTTGCTTGTTTTCCTTCTCTTGTTTTGTGGGATGAAGGTTTTGTTGGGCTAGTATGCAATGAATTTTAATACTTTTAATTATTGTTGTGTTGATATTTGTGTACAGGCATGGTCCTCACAATAAAGAGATTTGTTGTTGTTGTTGATATGAATAGATACCCTAACCCAGACATTCTTTTTATAAATTTCATTGTTGTTGTTGTTTAGTCGTTTAGTCGTGTCCGACTCTTCGTGACCCCATGGACCATAGCACGCCAGGCACTCCTGTCTTCCACTGCCTCCCGCAGTTTGGTCAAACTCATGTTCGTAGCTTCAAGAACACTGTCCAACCATCTCGTCCTCTGTCGTCCCCTTCTCCTAGTGCCCTCCATCTTTCCCAGCATCAAGGTCTTTTCCAAAGATTCTTCTCTTCTCATGAGGTGGCCAAAGTATTGGAGCCTCAGCTTCACGATCTGTCCTTCCAGGGAGCACTCAGGGCTGATTTCCTTAAGAATGGATAGGTTTGATCTTCTTGCAGTCCATGGGACTCTCAAGAGTCTCCTCCAGCACCATAATTCAAAAGCATCAATTCTTCGGCGATCAGCCTTCTTTATGGTCCAGCTCTCACTTCCATACATTACTACTGGGAAAACCATAGCTTTAACTATACGGACCTTTGTTGGCAATGTCTCTGCTTTTTAAGATGCTGTCTAGGTTTGTCATCGCTTTTCTCCCAAGAAGCAGGCATCTTTTAATTTCGTGGCCAGTGGAAGTGATGACATTTCAGCTGAACTATTTAGAAATTTAAAAGATGATGCTGTTAAGGAGCTACAGTCAATATGCCAGCAAGTTTGGAAAACTCAGCAGTGGCCAGAGGATTGGAGAAGATCAGTCTACATCCTAATCCCAAAGAAAGGCAGTGCCAAAGAATGTTCCAACTACCGCACAATTGCAACCAAACTGCAAACATGCACTGGATTATAGAGAAAGCTAGCGAGTTCCAGAAAAACATCTACTTCTGCTTCATCGACTACGCAAAAGCATTTGACTGTGTTGACCACTATGGCAAGTTCTTAAAGAAATGGGAGTGCCTGATCACCTCATCTGTCTCCTGAGAAATCTCTATGTGGGACAAGAGGCTACAGTTCGAACTGGATATGGAACAACTGATTGGTTCAAAATTGGGAAAGGAGTATGACAAGGCTGTATAATGTCTCCCTGCTTTTTTAACTTATATGCAGAATTAATCACGCGAAAGGCTGGACTGGGTGAATCCCATGCCGGAATTAAGATTGCCGGAAGAAATATCAACAACCTCAGATATGCAGATGACACAACTTTGATGTCAGAAATTGAGGAAGAATTAAAGAACCTCTTAATGAGGGTGAAAGAGGAGAGTTCAAAATATGGTCTGAAGCTCAACATCAAAAAAACCAAGATCATGGCCACTGGTCCCATCACCACCTGGCAAATAGAAGGGGAAGAAATGGAGGCAGTGAGAGATTTTACTTTCTAGGGCTCCATGATCACTGCAGATGACGACAGCAGTCAAATAACATTACTTTTGGCTAAATCAATACCTAAAGATGGTAAGAGAAGCAAGCCCTTGCAAACATTACTTATTTCTTGTATGTAAAGATTCAGACTAGACACTATAGGTTTAAATGAAACAAAGAAAAATAGCCTTTTCACGCACTACTATTATACTGGGATCGAGGAGCATATTGGACACTTTTGAGAAACCCAGAAGCTAGGAAACTAATCACAACCAGATACTGGGTATATTCTGGGGGGAATTTCTGGAAGGCAGCACTTTGTCCTGTATGGACAAAGGGAAGTCAAAATTGCGTTTTTTTTTCAAAATTGACCAATGACCACAAATTATGGGAGTTGTAATTGTATTGTGGGGGGAAATACAACACAGGGAGCAATCATGCTTTTATTACTTTCCTTCTAGCTTCAGAAACATCATTTCTCTCTAATCAAAGCCTTATGACCAGTAACTGTAAGTTTACGACCCTTATAATGAGATTCTTTTGCACTGCCTAATCTATTAATTCCACAAAATTACTTAGAGCTGATGAAAGGCAAAATCCTGCATTTATTTTTTAATACAACACAGGGGACCAAACATCTCGTTCAAACAAAATGTTAATATGCCATGGTATTAATATTTTTCAAATCAGCAGGATGTCTCTATCCCCCTGCTTTATTAGATTTAGGAGAGTTAACTGAATTTGAAAATTTTAATTATTAGTCTCGGCTCGGACAAACAAGAATCAAACGGAGGAAAGAAAACCCTTATCCACCATTCTGTCAGAGGCCACAAAAAGTGGCAGAGTTTTGCTGCCTTTCCAAAGTGTTCTGCAGTGACAAAAAAGAAAGCCACACTAAAAATCCATACGATTCATTTTTATTTTACTTTTTCTGCTGTCCATTTGTTCATTCGTTCATCCAAACAAAAGAAAAGGAAAACCTGTTTGACCAGGGGCCAAAAGGAGACAGGCTGCACAATAAATATGTGCATTGTGGCCAACGACAACCCTGCCATCATTGAAGTTTCTGAAAATCCATAATTTATCATAGCTTCACACAAACACAATCATCATTCTGTACGTGCAGCAGCCAGTGGTGACTCGCGAGTGTGAAAGAGAACATATGCCACAGACATATATCATTGGTCTCACACCACCACATATTCCACATTTTCCAATGGAGGATTCCGTCCCTCTCATCTCCAGTTCAAAGGAGATCACAGAGTTGGAAGGGAACCCAAGGGTCATCTAGTCCAACCCCCTGCAATGCAGGAATCTCAGCTAAAGCATCCATGACAGATGACCATTCCACCTCTGCTTAAAAACCTCCAAGGAAGGAGAGCCCACAACCTCCCGAGGGAGAATGTTCCACTGCCGAACAGCTCTTACTGTCAGAAAGTTCCCCCCCATGTTTAGTCTGAATCGCCTTTTTCGTAACTTGAAGCCATTGGTTCAAGTCCTACCCACCAGAGTAGGAGAAAAAAAGCTGGCTCCCTCTTCCATGTGACAGATATCATATCGCCTCTTGTTCTTCTCTTTTCCAGGCTGAATGGGTTGGATGTTGGGTGCTGAGTGCCGAATAACATGAAGGCAGATCCTTTGCACGGAGGCAAGTCTCACTGTGCTCAGCGGAACCAATTCCCAGCTAATTGCGAATAGGATTGTTGTAGCCTTACTGATGCAAACAGTTATTAAAAAGAGCTGAATCAGGATTTGGAAGCAGGTCACATCCTGACTTGTGCATGTTTGTTGTTCCGATTCTCCCTTAAGCATCAGTTACAGTGTCATCCTGCCTTTGACATCAATTTCCAGTGCTTTTTAAAAGGCGCGTAAAAGGTATCTGGGCAACTTTTATTGGTACAAGTTGTCTAGTCACCATGCATTTTTAAAAAAGCGAGAGGGAAAGCCTAGAGCATATTTAAGTCTTTAAAACAAATTTAGCTTTATGGCAGTTTTTAAAAAGGTCACGCTAGAAGTGAATTTTTCTTATACCTAATTAGCATTCAAGAAGTGGCTTTCTATTTTGAGCGTGGCAACATTCTGCGGCCTTACCGTATTATTATTATTATTTAATGGGTTTCCTAACTGTGTTTAGTTTGGCCTGTGTGAAAGAGAGAATTAAGGGCTCTCGAAAAATGAACGTTTACGTCTCCTTTGATCCAAATAGCAGAAATTAAAAGGCCCAGTTCCCAAAGTGCTCTGTTAGATGAGACTTACCGTATATTGAAATGAATGGCAGTGCTGTTAGCAGAGCAGTCTAAGGATCAGAAAATAGCATCGCAAGGCACTTCAGACAGCTCAGTCAATGGGCTTCCATTATTCTCTTGAAATATCCAAGGAGTTGCACACTTACTGCCTATACAGAAACACTTCCGACAGTATGCATAACACTGTGCTGTTTCCTTACGTAGTTTAATTCTTCCCGTGTCCCTTAGCAGTTAGCTGTGGTTAAGGGGCTGTCTTGTGTTTTAGCAGTGTAGCCTTTTATGTTTTTACAAAATCCCAGAAGCTGTTGAGCTTTTTTTTTTTTTTTTTTTTTTTACACAAACGCGATCTTCCGATTAACTTGCCTAAGATCCAGGACAGTGATTTTGGAAATCCGCCCCCCCCCCCTTTCCGGACGTCAATTCCGCCTTTGGAATCCCAGTCATGTCCAGGAAAATCTGAACATATGGCAGTCCTATGCTATGTGCCCCATCTGTAAATGAAGTTGTTGATTGGATAACAATGGCCTATTCGCAAGGCAAGATTCTGTAGTGTGACATTGAAGTTCTGATGCTATTTCAGTTGCTGTCTCATCTTCCCTTTAAGAGATTTCTCACAGAATCATAGAACTGTAGATGGGAAATGGGGCTTAAAGCAGGGGTCGGTCAGCAAACTTTTTCAGCAGGGGGCCAGTCCACTGTCCCTCAGACTTTGGGGGGGGGGCGGACTATATTTTGAAAAAAACAAAAACAAATTCCTATGCCCCACAAATATTTTTTTTAACATAATTTCTATTAATTTTACAAATTACAGAAAACGGTACATACATAAACACATTTTCCACCTTCTTCCCACCCCCCTCCATGGGTCCTCCCCTGCCACAGGAATATCCCATGCAGGTGAACAGTCAGAGATGGTCCATTTTATAATTGGGTTTCTGTCCTCCTCCCCCTCCCCCGCCCCAGAGCCCCCCCCCCCCTGCCACCAGAGAGCTCCAGGAGGTCAGCCTATGCCCCACAAATAACCCAGAGATGCATTTTAAATAAAAGGACACATTCTACTCATGTAAAAAAATGCTGATTCCCGGACCATCCGTGGGCCGGATTTAGAAGGCGATTGGGCCGCATGTTTGGGGACTCCTGGCTTTAAAGTAAACCACCAACCTTTTGGTTAGCAGCTAGATGCACAGACCAGTTGCACCATGAATGTGAAACTTTTAAAACCACAACTTTTACTGCTATACTTCAGTATGTATTGATTTCAGGGCAGTCTTGAGCAGGTCGGCCGCCCTGGTGTTGAGGGGCGGAGATCGCTCCGGGGCCCCCGCCCTCGCAGGGCGCAGGATGGTTTCCGCGCGGCTTTGCCACGCGGCGCCCTGCCTACCGGCCCGGTGCCCTGGCGCACCGCACCACCGGGGGTCTACCTAGAGCCGGCCCTGATTGATTTATTATTTTTAATGATACTAGAATAGAGGCGGGGACCCCTAGTTTGTCTGTTTGTTAATTCATTTTATTGCCATGAAAGCTTAGCTTGAGTAACAGCACCAAAAACAACATTAATAAGTTGAAGTGCCTAATGTTGTCCAATTGGACAAAATGCTCGATATCAGCTTTCACCAACCTAACGCCACCCAGATGTTTTTTGACTACAACTTCCATCTGCCCCAGCCAGCATGTGGGAGATGCTGACACAGGAAGGCAACGGCTGTTCTGTAGATAATTTCAGCCATCAAACAGGCAGTCAAAGTCAGATGGTCTCATGCCACTCAGAAAAGCAGCCCCTTCCACCGTGCTTCCAGGCTGTTGCTATTTTTGGATGGGATTGGCAAATTCAGGTTGCACAGTTATAGTTGTTCTGTAGCTCTTATGCAACAAATGAGGACCGCAATACCTCAAGGACCGCCTCTTTCCATATGAACCTACCTGGACCCTGCGATCATCTTCTGAGGCCCTCCTTTGTTTGCCGCCTCCTTGAGAGGTCTGGAGGGTGGCAACACGAGAACGGGACTTCTCTGCAGTGGCTCGTGGTTTATGGAATGCTCTCTCCAGGGAAGTTCACCTGGCGCCTTCATTATACACCTTTAGGTACCAGGCAAAAATGTTCCTTTTAAACCTTTTGGTTGACCTGTTTGACATACTATACCCTTTAAAAATGTGGCTCTTTTCTGGGGTGTGTGTCTTATTGGGTCGTTGTTTTTATTCCGATTATATATGTTGTGATCTTTTCCATGAACCGCCCTGAAACCTCTGGGCATAGGGCCGTATATAAACTCAATAAACAACAACCACAACAACAATAACAACTGAGCACTACTTATATGTGCAATAGGAAAGGATGTGTGAAACATACTCTAAAATATGCAAACTGTTTTGTATTTTAAAAAACTAATAAGAGCTTGAAAAATGTGGTTGAAGTTCCTGAGATCTAATTTGGTCCTGCCCATCAGCTGAGATTTCTAGGTAGAAATTGTGGCATAAACAACAAGCAGCGGCTGTTTATAAGATGCTCCTGGAGGCTATATAGCCTATTTTTGCAATATATGCAAAAATACTGACTTTCATTTCAGTACATGCTTAATTGACGTGCTTCATCTCCCTGAAGTTTGAGGAAATGGGAAGCCTGTCTTCATCTGCAATAGGCGTGTGACCTAACATGATGAATTGGAGTTTAAAAACACATTACTTTTGACAACGGAGCCTTATAAATCTTAATGAAACATTGACGGAGAAGCACCTAAGGCATTTAGTTTCATCATGTTCTGGAGGTTATGCTTTTCTAGTTGGTGCTCATACTACCATCTAGTGGTATTTCAAAGATATGGCATAGGGGAGGCTCAGAGTACTGTACTCTTTGATATTTTTTCAATAGAATTCTAGGGTTGCCATATTTCAAAAAGTAAACACCAGGACACTGTTGAGCTTTTTTTAAGGAAGACCCTTTTTTATATACAAAAACACCAGACATCAATTCTGCCTTTGAAATCCCTGTAATGTCTGGATGTAGGGCAACCCTATTTGGGGGCATTTATGAGGATAGGTGTCCAATCCTGTCATCTAATGAAATGTGGGAACTTAAAAAAAAGTTATTATTAAAGTTTTTTGTGTTACAGAACAAATAGATAAACTTATTTCTGGGCAGAAGTGTGCCCCCCCATTTTTGGCAAGCATTCTTTTGTCAATCCTTTAAATATCCACCTGCAAAATAAACTGGCTTATAAATCAGGATGCAGGAAGCCTTTTCACTGGCAATTTTCCTGTTGCGAAGCAATTGGCTGTCTGTTTTAATAAAGAGTGATACATAATAAGCAATTGTGCCTTGGTCAGGAATTTGATCTTGGGGAATTTTCTGCTGAGGTTTCAAAGTAAGGTGTTTGGCTTGAACAATTTATGAATGACAGCAAGTTCCTGGCATTGCCCCAAAGCACAGCAGAAGCATTCATTCTGGTTTTCACCCCCCCCCCCCCGGTTGTTTACAACAGGAAAGGACAGGGAATCTGAAATGCCAACAGTTATATCTCATGCTATAGTGTCAATCTGGTCTAATCAGCAAGGAAGGAAAAAATTATAGGGAGCTTCCCGAAAATATTTGGTTTGAAATAAGTTCATTTTTGACCTCTTACAGTGTCACTTGTGCAGAGATCGTTCTGTTTTCCAATGCATTGCAGAAATGTCTTCTATAGACATTCTAACATAGCAGTCTTCATTTGGGTAGTGGGAAATGAAATGAAAGCATCTGTTTGGTGGTATCTGACACAGAAGTGGGATTAGATGCAACAGAGTTAAAAGGAGATTATGGTGCATTTGGCAAAGAAGGGTTTTTTACAGGAAAATAATTTGTTGTGGATTACGGGGGTGGGGGGCAGGGATACTTTTCCAACATAGATGTGGGTTTTGTGAGAAGAAAAGCAAAATCATCAAGTTGTCAAATTCTGGGAGAACAGGAGCATTTCAACATGTTTTGAATTTATTTTATTTTATGTATCATCAGATGTAATGAAATAAATTCCACCACTTAAAAGCTGCTTTTGCTCTGGATTGCCTAAAACTAATTATTAGAAGCAACACAGTTGCAATTAACAGGCACAAAAACAAAAACAAAAAAAGACTATGAGAGGCTTTTTATCTGGCATATTAGCGATGCAGATTCCCTGCCAAGAAGCCACATTTGTAAAATTATCTCCTTCTGGCAGCATAAAGGATTTAGAGATTTCCTCTTCATTCAAGCCACCACGAACCATTGATAGGTCACCTGACTGGTGTTGGATTCCAGTGTCGAAATTAAATCATAGAATTGTAGGGATGGGTGCCAATTGGCCTGCCAGTCACCTATGCCCTTTGTGTGGTTAAAATGAATGCTTTAACCCTTGCCAACCATCTCGTAATAACAACCTCTGGAGGGACAGAAAATTACCCAGAACATGCCGGCTATGCTCCCCCACAGGTTTCCTGCAGCTTGCCTTTCCAGCCCAGGAAAAGCACCACATCAGTCATGCATTTTGGTCTCAGCCAACTACAAGAACCTGGAGTCATGGGGAAGAGGGAGACAAAAGGAGTATTAAAACCTCCAAGCGTCCCTATTTTCCAGGGGTGGTCCCTTGTTCATACAAGGCAGCTAACTCTTCACACTGTAAAAATCCTCTTGCCAAGCTGACATTTAAACTGAAGGTTACTTTTTAAAAAAAATGTTCAACAATCTACCAATATGTACGTCCAACAGGTACGTCCAACAGGTAGATCGTGATCTACCAGTAGATCACTGGAGTGGACATCTGTGGTAGATCACTGGTAGATCACTGGCTCCCCCCAAAGAAGCTAAACAACTTTGGCTCCCCTAAAAAAAAAAAGCCCTGCACCCCCCCCAAAAAACACAGGGCTTTCTTTCAACAACTTTGACCTGAACCCCCAAAAAGGGGGTAGATCACTGCCAGTTTCTAACTGGGTGAGGAGATCGCAGTCTCTTGGGAGTTGACCACCCCTGCTTTAGAGGGTTATACAAGGTTGGCAGTGTTGGCCATCTCAGGAAGACAATTGCGATTTGGTATCTTAAGTTCTTGCAAGTTCTTGCAGGGCACTGCCTTTTCACAAGTTGATTCTACGCTAGGTGTTAATGTCACAAAAGTAGGGGAATGAATCAAAATATTTTGAAAAATGGGGGTTGGGGAGGGAGAGAGAGAGAGAGAGAGAGAGAGAGAGAGAGAGAGAGAGAGAGAGAAGGCAAGCTGCAACCATTGTGGAAGAACCCATCGTCTTACAGACCCCTGGTTTCTGATTTGATCCCCAAATGTCCCACTTTTCCTTAGGATGTCCCTATTTTCATCGGAGAAATGGTGGCGAGCTGGATGTCCCTATTTTCATCGGAGAAATGTTGGAGGGTATGTAGAATCACTTCCAGCTCTGGAACTTCCTAATATTTCCCTCAATTTGGCACTTCTGTAAGAAACCCAATGTATTCTTCAGTAGGTGAAACTTCCTCATACTTTTCACAGCTATCCCCAAATGGAACACAATGTGGTTGTCTGTCTCCAAAGTTACAAAGTTACTGACAAATTAGTGATTTCCTAATCCTGCTGTAATAAGCACAGAATGAAGATTAACATGTTTCATCATATTAGCTCGGTATCTAACACTAAATGTCTGGGAGGAAAGTAGTCACTAAGTGTGCAATGCTAGCTTGGGAATTTTCCCATATGATCCATTTTAACCTTATATGTTATACATTAGCTTTGCATATTTGACTCGGAAATGTGCAGAAAGGCTACAGCTCAAATGTCTTCAAATAAATTCCCAGCAAAAATATAAAATGCCATTGTAATATCAAATGCCCCAATCTGGCTCCAGTTCCTCATTAAACCTGTATTTACTGCTGACCATAGCTGCCAAGTTTTCCCTTTTCTCACGAGGAAGCCTATTCAGCATAAGGGAAAATCCCTTTAAAAAAGGGATAACTTGGCAGCTATGCTGCTGACTGGTTGCACCATAATGGGCGTGAGCTGTGTTCGAAACTCCCATTGTTCTAGGCACATTTTGCTACAGGGAATTTCATTAGTGCAAGCAGCTTCTGAGCTCTGGACACAGTACTGCGCATAAGATTTCAGATTAGAACTGCAGAGTGGAAGGAAACGGTGGCCTTTTTCTGCCTCCCCACTTCCACTTGGGGGTTTGTCTTAAAAAGCTCAACAACTTACAGGTTTCCCTTTAAAAGCCTCAACAATTTGGGGGGTTTCCCATTTCCTGAACTTAGAGTAGAATAACCCCCATATTTTCCTTCTCAGGCTTTGGCTGCAACCCTAATATACCCTTACCTAGAAATGAGCTCCAGTGAACTCAGTGGGACTTACTCCTGAGTTCTTTGATTGAAATGCTTTCCTCTGTCCCTGAAATTTAGGAAAACCTGAAAGGTGTCGAGCATTTATGCCAACAAAACAAAAACAAAACCCAACCAACTGTGATTTTTCTATTGACTTGCCTAAGATCCAGGACAAAGCGTCACATTTCGGAACCCCCCCCCCCGGACATTATTTCTGCCTTTGAAATCCCAGTGATGTCAGGGAGAATCCGGATGTATGACAGCCCTAGCATATTCCAATGCATAGCAAGTGTTATTGGAGTACGATTCATTGTTAAGTCTGACTTTAAGTCTGACTCATCCCGAGTTCTCTGCAGGTGAACAGCTCGGATGTTCTTTCTTTCCAGTGGTTTGAAGCAGAAGTGTGCACATTGAAAAGTTAATGAATAACAAGACCCTGAAATGCTATCATTTGCCTTTTCTCCTGAGCCTCCTGCTTCATACTGAGCCTCCTATTTGGGTGCGAAAGGCTTGCATGTTTGCCATGAGACCGGGTGGCTGAGGAGGGATTGTCACATCACATGCTGTCATGAAAATTAACAGCATTCTATGCTATTTATTACATGCTGTCGCTACAATTTGAATACCACAATCTCCTGTCAACCAGCCTCTGTCAAATTCGTGGCAGGTTTGGGGCCTTTAGTATGCAATTGTCATGCAAGGATTCAGGCCAATTAGCATACAGTGGTACCTCGGTTTATGAACACAATTGGTTCCGGAAGTCTGCTCATAAACTGAAGCGAACTTTCCCATTGAAAGTAATGGAAAGTGGATTAATCTGTTCCAGACGGTCCGCGGAGTACTCAACCTGAAGCGTTCATAAACTGAAGCGAACTTTCCCATTGAAAGTAATGGAAAGTGGATTAATCCATTCCAGACGGGTCCGCGAAGTACTCAACCTGAAGCGTACTTAACCCGAAGTATGAGTGTAATTGGTTCCGGAAGTCTGTTCATAAACTGAAGCGTTCATAAACTGAAGCGAACTTTCCCATTGAAAGTAATGGAAAGTGGATTAATCCATTCCAGATGGGTCCGCGGCGCTCGTAAACCGAAAATTCGTAAACCGAGGCGTTCATAAACCGAGGTTCCACTGTATCTGTGCGGGGGGGGGGAGCTTTCATCAAATGCTGAGCAAGGCATGTCTAGAGATATGCTTCTTGAGGTGGGCACATCTCTCTGGCCAGGGAGGGAGACAACGAAAACCAAACAGTCCTTGTGTGGAAGATGGAATTTCTGCAATAATATGAGAGGCTGCACTTGCTGAAATGGCCTGTTTTACCCTGCTCTCACTCATATTTCTTTGTCACATCTGAATCCCACAGCTCCTCGAAGGAGCTCAGGGTGGCCTACACATAAGGATGTCGGAGAATTCAAACAGATACGGGAACGGGATGCAGACATGCCTGACGTTCATTTATTCGTCCTGTGTCCTGAATGGAAATCAATGCAGGAAACACGATCGACATTCACTGTTGTTGTTTTCAGCCCACAGACAATACCTAATTGGTGAGGCCCACCCCACCCCGCATTTGCATTGCATTTCCTTTTATGAACAGCCTCTGCATGTAAATTAACGGTGTGGAATAATGTAAAAAGGGCGTAATTAATTCTGTTTAGACATAAAAACAACATCATTCTCACTGGGGTGGGTGGATGCTCAACCCTGTGTGGGCCTGGCTCCACAGGTGAACTTTCAATCCCTTGGGGTTTAAAGGATCAGGCAGTGAGGGATGTGAAAACCCTGGAGAGCAGCTGCCAGTCAGAGTAAACAGCACTGGACCAGATGGACTAATAGTCTGATGGGGTAGAAGGCAGCTTGCTATGTCCAAATATACCAGCAAATCAAACCTTCCTCATCTGCTTATTCACTTCTACCTCTGTCTCTAGCTAGGGAACGTTAACAAAGTACCACTTAAGCTTTGTGGATGAAATGTTGCAACTACTTCTTCTTCTTCTTCTTCTTCTTCTTCTTCTTCTTCTTCTTCTTCTTCTTCTTCTTCTTCTTCTTCTTCTTCTTCTTCTTCTTCTCACTCATAGCCGAGTAAAATTGTCTTCCATAACAATGAGTCCATAAATGACTGTGGTGACCAATTCTGGATCCACACGTCCTTCCGCAGTGAGGACATAGGTTTCCGGGCAGGAGTTGATCACGGTGAGGGTTTGCCAAGTGTGCCTTCCTCTTAGCGCATTTCTCCCTTTCGTCCTGAGTTCAAGAGTCTTCAAAGCCCATGGCATAAAGGCTGTTCTCCCATTGGAGCGCTCACAGGCCAGTGTTTCCCAGTTGTCAGTGTTTATACTACATTTTTAAGATTTGCCCTGAGAGAGTCTTTGAACCTCTTTTGTTGACCACCAACATTACGCTTTCCATTTTGAAGTTCAGAATAGAGTAGATGCAACTCCATACTCCCTTAGGCCCTGATCTTTCAATGTGCTTTATTAACTTACCAGCCCCCAAGATAGTGCCCAGGAAACAGGGGGAGGAAAATGCTGCCTTCAACCAGCATTTGATTTGCTGGTGTGCTCATCCAATAGTTTATCTGTGGGTTCACAACACTGTATCTGAACACACTGTGAGCCCTTTTTTTATATTACACCAGCCTTCAGCCTAAGAGTTGGTTGCTCAAGAGAAGAGGCCACCCACTGATCTTTATTGAAATCCATTTTGCATAGCCATGCCCAGCATACTCTAGCTATTACCCCACATATGATCTGGTGCAGGAGTCCTTCCCTTTATTTGTATTAATTCTGAATATATTGCGACTCCTGGTTGCTTAGCAACAACTCGCGCTGCCCATACAGACCGTCCAAATGCAAGTGGGCAAGTTTTTTTACATGCTGTCCTCTTATCAGCTATTTGAGGTGCACTATAGTTTGAAATGCACATTTGGGCAAGAGAATTTATGCTCCATTTCCTCCCTCCCTTTATATTATTCATTGTTCAATTGAAACTAGTGAGAACGCTGCTAAAGCCACCTGCCTTTATGTAAATGCACTATGTGTCATCAAAGAGGTACTTTCAAACAGCTGATAAATATCCATTTGTTGCCAGGATTACGTTACTTTATTAAAGCAAGATGTTCTGCTCGGATAAACTTGTTGGATCTTGCTACCTCACCAACCCTGTACACGGAGGGAAAGCAAACTGCATGGGAGATTTCAAGTTACATAAAATGTTCTACACAATGACAGAGAATGTAGAATAGAGATTAGAGAATAGAGTACAGATTTTGAGGTCTACCAGCTCCATCTGGTACACAGGCTGAGACCCTACCTGCCCGCAGACTGTCTCACCAGAGTGGTGCATGCTCTAGTTATCTCCCGCTTGGACTACTGCAATGCGCTCTACGTGGGGCTACCTTTGAAGGTGACCCGGAAACTACAACTAATCCAGAATGTGGCAGCTAGACTGGTGACTGGGAGCGGCCGCCGAGACCACATAAGACCGGTCTTGACAGACCTACATTGGCTCCCAGTACACTTCCGAGCACAATTCAAAGTGTTGGTGCTGACCTTTAAAGCCCTAAACAGCCTCGGCTCAGTATACCTTAAGGAGCGTTTCCACCCCCATCGTTCTGCCCGGACACTGAGGTCCAGTGCTGAGGGCCTTCTAGCGGTTCCCTCGTTGCGAGAAGCCAAGTTGCAGGGAACTAGGCAGAGGGCCTTCTCGGTAGTGGTGCCCGCCCTGTGGAATGCCCTCCCATCAGATGTCGAAGAGATAAACAACTACCTGACATTTAGAAAACATCTGAAGGCAGCCCTGTTTAGGGAAGCTTTTAATGTGTGACATTTTAATGTATTTTAATCTTTGTTGGAACACGCCCAGAGTGGGGCGGGGTACAAATAAATAAATAAATAAATAAATAAATAAATAATGCTTTTTTGATAGCGGTTTTCAGCCAGACACAACTGCCTGTTGTAAAAGTGGCCTCCAAACCTCCCCCCCCCATTCTTTGCCTCTAACTTCTAACCTTTCAGATCCATTCTAGGGATCAGACACTTGTAAAATGCATCAGAAATGGTGGATCTTTACTCAAGGTGGATGTGTGTGTGGGGGGGGTTGTGGGTTGTGAGCCCCACCCAGTTCAAAGAATCTGAATATTCTGGAAGTGCCCCAAGTAGCTGACAAAAATGTAATACTGTACACAGCTGGTAGGCTATGTTCACCCTGGGAAGTCATACATTGTTCTGGTCTGATCTATGGATTCAAGCATTTGAAATTTTACAGCCATCTCTCTACTAAATCCTTGCTGTGTGGCCTAACTAAACCTCCATGAATCCCTGGACAGTGCTAAGCCTTTGACATTTCCCGGCCCCAGTGCGAAAAAGCCAAACAGAAATCCCTTGAACTCCTTTTTGTAAAAATGACAGGCGGAAAAACGCTGCTCAAATGAGCTGCTCCTTGTTACTTTGTAGTAAGGCTAGCGGCGGCTGGTAGATGTGGAATTCTAGTGAATGGTACTTATTTGGAGCTGATATGCAGAGGTGAAGATTGCAGATAAAAGATTGCCGAGATAAAAATGTAGCTGCTATACATCAACCCAGAATAAAATCCATCGTGTGTATGCTGCACAGTCAGTTAATGTTATATAGCCTGCCAGGAAAAAGAAGCTGTAATAGATGGCCAGGCCTTGATTTTTGTGGTTTAATATTGTTCAGGAGAAGGAATTGCAAGTCTGTGTTCTTTTCCTAAAAATAGGCAGCTTTTGTGCATGTGGATAGATGCCACGCTCTCAGCACCTCAGTTTACTGCACCAGTAAACTGAGGTTGGTGTGTTTTTCCTTAATCCATTTCTGACTTTTATTTGCTACGCTGCCTTCGGAAATATGCTATCACCAGTGGCCAGTGAAACAATTCACATTCCGACACCGCATGAAATGGGGCAAAATAAATAAATCTTAGTGTACTTGCTTAAGATGCTGCTGAAATTGGCCACCAATATATTTTCTCGGCCTGTTTTGGGAATAAAGCAGTAAGCAGGTAATGTCTCCTTTTGCTGCTTGCACTCTTGACATGGGAAATGAGGTCTTGTAGGTCTCCTATTGCAGGCCGAATTTGCAAATCCATTCCATTACAAGAAAATGGAGAAAACAGAAGTGCTACTTTGCAGCATTAGGGACAGGACTTTTCAATAGTAGCTCCATATCCAAGGAGAGGGAGGAGAACCTGAATGAATGAAAATTAATCCCCTGCTCTTTCCAAAATGCTCTTGACGGAGAGACCCCTTTGAACATTGCATTTGGGTTCCCCATCTGGCCTTTTGGATGTTAGATAGATAGATAGATAGTTTATTACGGCCATAGGCCCATATTCAATACCAATATACATTGTACAACAAAGCAAATATGACAAAATAAAATTAAAAAAATTAAAATACATATCTAAAATCATAAATTTCTAAATTCCATTAAAATAAGAGCAATACAGCACTTAAAATATCAGATTATCACTATAAATCAGTATTATTTAAGCGAGATCAATAATCATAAAGTAATCCATTTTTTCTCTTATAAGCTAAGACTGTTATCAGAAACCTGGCAACAAAAAGGGACCTACTCGGATCAGAATCTTGCAGTAAATGTGTTAACTGTGTTTCCAAGGAGTCACCCGAGGTTTCCAATAATAAAGGGGACAAAAATCTGGTCCGAGAAACTGAATACAGTGGACAGCAAAATAGTATATGTTGTAAGGATTCAATAGATCTATTATCACATACACACACAGCTGAAATCTGACCTTTGGAAAATCTATTGTTCATAACATTAGAAGGAAAGGCATTAAATCTTGCCTTAATAAAGGCGTATCTGTGGACCGCTACAGACAAGGAAGTCAAATAAGATGGTATCTGCTGGGAAGGCACTATGGGCCTTTTGGATGTTGCCCATACCAATCAATTTTCATGAGATGGCACATAGGTTTATCAGAGCTTTTTATTACCTTAATATTTAACCTCAGCAGTGGTAGGGCTGCCATACAGCTCAACAACTTGGGCAAAATGGGGGGCAGAGAGAGCTCAACAACTTTTGTGTCCAGATTTTCACTGTCTTGTCTTGTAATACCTCATACCTCCCATTATTTCATAGAGGAATCATAGGACTCGGCCATAGCTGCCAAGTTTTCCCTTTTCTCGCGAGGAAGCCTATTCAGCATGAGGGAAAATCCCTTTAAAAAGGGGATAACTTGGCAGCTATGGACTCGGCTATACAGCTGCAAATAAAACGTTTTAAATGTGTTGTAAAGTGCAATATACAAATGTGACACTAGGTGGTGGCAGTGAGCTGTGCCAAATTCAAGGTATTTTTCAAAACTTTTTTTTAAAAAAAGCATTTTCACAGAGGTGTTTTTTTAAAAAATATATGTGTGTGTAGATTCTACCATAGAATCATAGATTTGGAAGGGATCAACCCCTAGGGATCACATCTAGTCCAACCCCCTGCAATGCAGGAATCTTCTGCCCAACATAGAACTGAAACCCACAAACCTGAGATTAAGCGCCTCATACTGTACCGGCTGAGCTACTTGATTGTAATAAAACATCAAAGGAGTTTACAAAACACACACACACACACAAACAAACAAACACCACCCAGTAAAACACACACGCAAAAAAGTATTTTAAAGCATTTAAAAACAACAACAATAAGCTCAAACCAAATTAAAACACATGACAGCTTCTACATGCCTAGATAGACTTGTCTACACAAAAATGCCTGATGTCAATAGTCAGGGAGTTCCAAAATGTACACACTAACTCACTAAAATAGCAGTTTCTTACAAGTACGGAATGATTGTTATGTGGAACCTATATCAGGGCCAGGCATACACAGTATGGGGTAAAGGAATCTTGCTAGTAAACTGGTCCCAAGCTGTCAAGGACTTCTTCCACTGATGGTAACCTCTTGAACTTGCCTGGTAGCAGATCAACAACCAGTGCAGGTCCCCGAGAAGAGCTGTTCCATGCTGACAGGGTCTCCCTTCCATCAGCAACCGTGCCGCAGCATTCTGTACTAACTGCAGCTTCTGGATCAAGCTGAAAGGAAGCCCCACATAGGCAATCTCTCTTGTAAACATGCTTCTGTATGGCTCTTTTTGGGTTGGGGGGGGCGATAATAGTGGTGAAAGGCTCACCAGGCAAATATCTTTGTTCTCATGGAGAAATGTCGTGCCAGCACACGTGGCTGTGGAAAAACTGCACTTTTAATTACTTCCAATAACTTAGCTGAAAGGGTTTGTATAATATATTAGCCTTTTGGGGAAAAGAACATGTCTCTTCTATATAAATGTTTCCTTCGCCGATAATGGTGGGATTGCCATGTATCAAAAAGTAGAAAACCAGGGTACCCTGAAAGATGTTGAGCCTTTTTATAAGGCGCCCACTGGGCATCAATTTCACCTTCTGTCCAGGAAAATCCAGATGTATGGCAGCCCTAGATGTTGTTGCTGTTTAGTCATTTAGTCATGTCCGACTCTTTGTGACCCCATGGACTCCTGTCTTCCACTGCCTCCCGCAGTTTGGTAGGTAGCTCTATGCCAGCCCTAGATAATGGTAGGTAAATAAATTGTCGTAGTCCTGTGCTGCCAGCCACAGCAGAGCTTAGTGGAGGGAGAAGCCAGCCAACCAGCCAATTCTCAGAGTGCTACTTTCCTGGAGGCAGAGTCCATATACAAGGTCCAGTCCAGTCCTAAGGTCAGGAATATCTCAGATCACGTAGTCAGACGATCCAGGGGTCAAGAAAGCCAAGGGTCCAAGGTGGTGTGAAGCAAGAAGCAACAAGGTCTGGTCAGGAGCGATGAATGTTGTTTCCAGCAACTGACTGAGGCTGGAAACCCTCACTTTGCCTTCTGCTCCTTCAGGCTTGCTGCTCAGCAGGAGAAGCCAACTCCTGACTCATGGCCTAAATACATTTAAGCAAAAGTTTATTAGGCTCCCGTAAACCCTTGGGATGGTGGGTTGAACTTTTCACCCATGGCGAAGCAGCCATTGGGAAGCCAGCCTTTCAGAACGTCCTTCCGTCAGTCTCGGGACCACAGTACTTGTTCTACGAATGGCGACCACTTGACAGTCGCATTGTTGGCACCGGCAAGTGTTGATGATTTAGTGATGTTGCCCGCCTTGCCATGAGGTTGCAAGTATGTGGCATTTTGCAGCCTTCTGAAAGGCACAGTTCAAACGGAGACATTGGGAGCGTCTTGACCAGGACTGGGATTGCTCCGGAGCAAGCCGCTTTCTGGACTATTCACAGCAGCTGTGCAAAGATTAATGTATTATCCCAGCAGCTCCGAGTGAATTGCTGGGGCAGCTGCAAATCAAGAGAAAACTCATGCAGTTATTTTTGCTCCGCCACATTCTGAGTGAGCATGAAGCCGACATAAATATTGGAAGTGCTTAGAGCTAAGATTTAGCTACAATTCTGGGATCCGTGCCTGTAATTCCTCCACTCATTCTGATGCACCCAGATGCTGTGTGTGTGTGTGTGTGTGTGTGTGTGTGTGTGTGGCACCAACATGCATATAAAACCGGCATCAAAATATACATCTTTTTGCTGCACTTTGTGTGCTTTATTACATGTCATGCCAGCAAACGTAAGCTGAGGGCCTTTACACGGGAAGAGCTTGGTCAGGTCTAAAGGAGAGATAGAGTGTGCTGCCTTTAGGATGCTCATAGAAGTCAGTCCTTGCCAGTTCCCATACTGAATGGCTGATACCTCCCAGACTAAGCTGTGGATGGTAACCTACTTACCCAGAGCTGGCTCTAGGGGTAGGCTGGGTGGTGCGGGTCGCCGGGGGGGGGGCGCTGTGTGGCAAAGCCGCGCGGAAACCACCAGCCGCGGGAAGGAATGGGGCGGGGTGGGGGCAGCGGAGCGATCTGCGCACCACGGCACCAGGGCGCCCGACCTGCTTAAGATGGCCCTGTACTTACCCGCAGCCTTTTGCACTCCCTGAAAGTTCTGACACGGTCCTGATCTCAATATAGAAATTTTTTAAAGTCTGTTTTGATTTTTTTATTATTAAAAAAAAATCCTTTTAAAATTAGCATTTTGAGAGAAAACATGTTGTGAAATACTGTGGCGATCAGCCTAAAGTTAAGCCAGGTTACTAAGGGTTAAATAAAATAGAACTGTTAGAACCCAAGGGGGAGGGCTCTGGCTGAGTATAAAAACCCCACCCCTGGACTCAGTTATTCAGTTTTGTGAGGGAGTTTGTGAGGGAGTTAGTTGGTAGTCAGTTTGTGAGAGTTCGTGAGGTAGTTGGTTGGTTATCAGTAGAGAGAGAGCTGTTTTAAACATTGAGGTGAAGCATAGATGGTGGATTATAATCAGACAGGGTGGAGAGTTTGTGAGCTTATTTATAAATATATATTTAGTTGTCTTTAGCGGTAATAGGCCGGTAATAGTATTAATTAGAGGTAATAGGCCGGTATAGGAAACATCTGTAATTTGGAACATTCTAAGATTTATACTGAAACCATTACGCTTATGTACGCACAATAAAGCAACATCTTTTTACTTTCACCTTATCCTGGTCTGAAGTGTTTTGAGTGACAGCAGATATTTATTTTGTCGTTGGTGCATCATCAATAGACCCTAAAACGTCCGGGGGTGCTGCGCAGGTCAGGGTGACCGCGAAAAATACATATTTCAATTCCTGCTTTAGGATGAAAGAAATAAGCTTTCAGATGAATGTGGAAGGACTGTAGCTGAGGGGTGGACCACATGCATTGCAGGCAGAAGATCTCCAGCATCTCTAAGTAGGGCTGTTTGAAGTCCTGGAGAGCTGCTGCCACAGTCAGTGTGGACAATACTGAGCTAAATGGACCAATGGCTTGATTCGGGATAAGGGTAGCTTCTGGTGTTCCTACTTCTAGGAAGGCATATTGGGGGGGGGGGAGGAGAGACTGGGCATAGATTGAGTCATCCATCTATGGTTGCCATTAGCAATCTAATTCATCAATTAACTTTTTATTCCTTTCATTTGCACCTGAACTGGAGTGTCTACACACCCACCGTCCAGCCTGGACACTGAGATCCAGCTCTGAAGGCGTTTTGGTGGTTCCTGCATTGCAAGAAGCAAGGTTTTGCACTCCAAAGCAGTGCAAAGTGCCAGAAAAAGACCCCCTGCAACGTTTGGTTGTGTAAACCCTACGTTTCACAGAGCCCGGCAGAATGAGCCTTTGGCACCCTAACCTATGGGGTCGCAGTTTCACCGGAAATCCGATGCCGTTCGGTTCACTCCAAAGCAGTGCAAAACACCTGCAAAAGGCCCCCTGCAACATCTGGCAGTGAAAACCCCATATTTCATGGAGCCTGACAAAGTGACCCCTCCAGACAATGGAACAACTCTTCTTTTCTTATCTCTGCGGCTGTGATCTTCTGGTTGACGCAGACAATGTTAGGAAATTGAATGCACATGTGTATTCCATTCCATTCATTTCCCTACCTCTTCCCCATTCCGCACAGCCCCGGGCTCTAGCAACCCACGCTATGCCACTGGTGAAAAGGACTGTGAATAAATCCACCCACAAAAACCTCCAAGTCAGAAGTCTTCGTGACAGTGTGTTTGATACTGTTCGAGTTGGCAGGTTTGGATCCAAGCCAGACAAATGTAGCCTTAATAAGATTACTATCATTGATGCCTGAAGAAGCTTAAAGTGCTTGACACACATATGTTATCTTTGGACATCCCATCAGTGTTTATAATCTGGGAATTGGAAGTATTGCGTAATAGGCAGATTTTGACTAATAGCTAATGAAAGGTGGCTGCAAAGAAAGTTCCGTTTAAACAGTGAATGTGATGGCTTAGATCAGGCATCCCCAAACTGCGGCCCTCCAGATGTTTTGGCTTACAACTCCCATGATCCCTAGCTAACAGGACCAGTGGTCGGGGAAGATGGGAATTGTAGTCCAAAACATCTGGAGGGCCGAAGTTTGGGGATGCCTGGCTTAGATGGTGCCACCTGTTTGTTCCATGAATGGAGAGAGCTTCAATTCATGGCAGGCGAGGTGTTTCTGCTCTTAGAAAGATCCCTAACGCGAGTCCAAATTTCCTTCCGTATTTCATGTGTGGTGTGAATTGTTAGGTTTTAAGGCCATGATTTTAAAAAAACAAAACAAAAAACAAAAACAATACAAATGCTCACAAATATTTGAAATATTCATTTCTCCTCCTCAAATTGTGAATTAGAAATTTTGAATTTGCACATGAGGTGGAGACTTTCCTGTGAAGGCCCACAGACTGTGTTTTAACCCCTCATTTTTATTGCCTTTTCTTTTTCTTCTAGAGAGCTCTGTAAGTCTTTGATATCTGTTGTAACGGGACTTTTAAATAAATGTTGCTGCCTTAGTTGCTTTCAATTATTTTTGGATTGCTGCATTTACCATGTTTATATGATGTTTTGAGCTGCATCATGTGAGCTATGCCCAAAACAACAGCATATAAATAATGTTATGAATAAATAAATGTGAAATTTTACATCTAAAATTGATATATTAGTGCTCCACAGTGCAATCTTATGCATGCTGATTCAGAAACAAATCTCTCTGTATGCAATAGAATTTCCTCCCATTTAAGTGTGGATCACAACCATATACCCTGATATTTTGTTTTTGTTTTGGGCAAGTATTAAAAATGAAATCCCATAAGATGCTGCCTGAAAATGCTTACCGTTGCATACCATCTGTCAAATATTAAACGCCTTTGAGTGCCAAATATCAAATGCTGCTGAAAACACTAAATTCCCAATGCATGTCAGCTACCTTCTACTGTCAAATATCAAGCACTGAAATAAAACATAATCAGATGTCAGATACAGGTATTGAACATACTGTATTTGGCAAATGTTTCAATATCCGTACAATATCATGTGGTTGACTGACATTCTATTTTACAAGGGGAGAATTCTGAATTTAAAAAAATATAGGACCAATTCTTTTTCCTTAGTAGGAAAAGGCAACTAAGGAGCTCTTTATAACAAGTTCAGGCGGAGGATTGTATTAGGGAGCAGTGAGCTAAGGGGGGGCACCCTCTGATCTCTGCCACCAATGAGGTGCCCTTGGGCAGGGATGTGGAGAAGGTAGCTCTCTGGATGATTGCAAGAGTTTAAGCGTAGCAGCAACAAAATGACTTTTCCACCTAAAATTATTATTATTATTATTATTATTATTATTATTATTATTATTATTATTATTATTATTCCCAGCCCTTCCCAGTCAGGGCGGCTAACAACAAGAATATCAAAGGAAGCATAAAAGAAACAATTCAATTAAAATGCAGATTAAATTAGGCTGCCAAAATGAAGAAAGCTTGCTAGGAATGGACTTTTGTATGAAAGGGCTACGAATGCAGTTTCTTTCTGGTACTGAAAACAAATTCCGAGGCTGCAGATCTTTTGCACATGGTTCTGATTGCTTCCCTCCCACCTGTACGTCTAGCTTATCATCCAACTGTAGGTTGCCATACGTCTGGAATTTCCCGGGCATATCCAGAATACTGCAGTCGGCAGCAGTATCCATGAAAAGAACTCAAAAATGGCAAGTTCTTGCGATTTTGCTAAACAAGCTCAACAACTTTGGGCAAAAAACCAAAAACAGAACAACCCTGGCAAGAAGAAGAAGAAGAAGAAGAAGAAGAAGAAGAAGAAGAAGAAGAAGAAGAAGAAGAAGAAGAAGAAGAAGAAGAAGAAGAAGAAGAAGAAGAAGAAGAAGAAGAAGAAGCTGTCTGGATTCTCACTTTTTGGAACATGGCAACCCTACCCAGTTGCGTACCCAACAAGAGCAATTGAGATTCTTGCTTAAATCCCTTCCATTTCTCAGCTGCCCTATGCCAGTGGCAAAGCTTCATGCTCCAGTACCAGGGGACAGAGAGCAGGCAGGGGCGGGGCTGGTGCGCGTCCTGGGGGCAGGGTGCGACACCTGTGGGGGCGGGGCGCCCCGCGCGGGCGGGGGGCAGCCGTGATGGCACCCCACCAGGATCGCACTGCTGGGGGTGGTGCGCTCCCCCCCGCACTCCTCTTCCTCCGCCAGTGCCCCACGCGAGAATGATAAAGGGTGTGGAGCCTTCAAATATCCCATCATACCGTCACACAGATTCGTTGGGATTCATTGGGGTAGAGAGGTAGGCCTGATCTAACTGCTTCTTTTGCAGAGAGCAGCATTGCCAGGACTCAGCAGTCTGGAATGGTGATGCATCCTTGAATTCTGCTCCACTGCCAGCAGCGAGGTGCAACTTCTGTTCAACGCAGCAATGGGTGGTGGGGACTCAAAGGGGCCAACATGGTACACACATTTGTCGTTATACCGCACAATCAGTGAGGCTGAAATCGACGAGTTGGGATACACTTCGTGTTCAATGTAAGTTGTTTGTTTTTTTTAAAAAATCCCCCGATTATTATTTTTCTGTCATAATCCAGTGGTGTTGTTTCAGGACTGTTTAGCCTAGACTAGTTTTTGAATGTTTTATGGTGCTACTGAACATTATTTCAACTTCATACTTTTTGGGGGAGGGGGCAAAATTGGAGGGGGAATTTTTGCTCGTAATTGTGAACGTCCTGTGAAAGAGCTGCCATTTTTATTGCTCACCTAATATCATCTCATTCTTCAAACAGAACTTTTCAAAAGGCGTCCTGTAACCTATCCACTATTTTAAATTTGGTGGCTTTACAAGTATATCTTCTCTTGACATTTGTCATGAACGGACTTGTGATCATCACCACTGGCCCATAAATTATGTGAATCTGTTGCAAGTATGCTTGGTTGCCTGATCCTCATTGGACCATGGCCTAATTGAGGTCTGTTCCATCTGTGGCCACACTTACTGCCGTCATTGGACTATGAATTCTCCATAGATCTGCTTCATCCATGCTTGGTTGGGAAAAGCTGCAGCTTTCCCTGCAGGCTGAATGTGCATTTTTAGATTTATGTAAGAGGCCAAAAATATATAATACTGAAATTTCTTTCAACAGGCCTCTCAACTACATATGACCAAAACTCACTCACTCTCTCTCTCTCTCTCTTTGTGTGTGTGTGTGTGTGTGTGATGAATTGGAAAGGCTACAAGTGATCTTATTAAATTTGGAGGAACCATCCTGCTTTTAAACAAATGTATTACAGAGCAAAAGACAGAATACTTTCTTCTACCTTCTCATAGAATTATCTTCAAATCAACAAGTCTGCGAGAGTTGTCCTGGATCCTATTTCATTTGAAGGGTTTTTATATGTTGTGTTCATAGTGTGCTCAACAACAGTTGTACGGTTCCCCCCAAAGGTTTCTGTCTCTTTCATTTCCCCAGCTGAGCATGTCAAGAAGAGGACCTAGCTGGAAGGGGTGCTGCTCCATTAGACTATCTTGGGAACATGCATGAAGCATCCAAGCATCTCTGTCAGAGAGGAGGATGAGAGAACTGCTGTGGTTTCGGTCAGACCACCAGCCTGCAGCCAAGCATCACTTAAAATAACTTGGCAGAAATCCTGCAGGTTTCGAAAGAGGGAGCATTCAGTCATGCCATCCTCTGCTTGCATCCTGAAGTGGTACAGTTTTAGGAGAGATCTACCATTTGTGTTTACTGAACGGGGGCTTAATGACATTCTAGTTTCAGTCAAGCATTTTTTCAGTGGCCATTGACACAACATTAGCGTATTAGTGGATTTAGACTGGACTGTCCACACATCATTCTGCTTGATTCGTTCTGTGATGCTTCCCCAGTGTTACCACAATATTGCTGTCTGGAGGGCTGTTCTTGCACAAAAGTGGGACAAATAATAAACTAGAACGTTTGTGGTGTAAAAAAACAAAACAAAACAGAATTCAGCAGGAAGTTATGGGATATGCAATGATTGGAAATGAAACTCTGCCTGTCCCAATTTGTTTGCAGGCTTGGACAGTATTGAAAAACAGATCACATATAACCACCCCAAAACCATCATGAGCACAAACCATCATGAATACAAAATAAAAAGGACATTTGGAGGGGCCATAAACCCAACCTGGGCCAGAATGCTCATACTCATTATAAATAGTCCTCTTTCATATTAGCCTCACTATTGGGAGTGGTTCTGTCCAAACAATCAAGATACAGTGGTACCTCTATTTACGAATTTAATGCGTTCCGAACGCACATTCGTAAGTCGAAAAAATTAGTAAGTCGAAGCAACCCTATCTAAAAATTCGTAAGTAGAAAAAATCCTATCTAAATTGCATCCAAGATGCAGGATGGAGCTCCATTTGTAAGTAGAAACATTCGTAAGCAGAGTTATTCGTAAGTAGAGGTACCACTGTACTAGGGTTAATTCAAGATTAAACGCAGCCTAAGGGGAATTGTTTGAAATGTGAGATCTTGTGTTAGAGGTAGATTTGTGGGAACATTTTTTCAACAGCAAAAGCAATTAGATTCTTTTTCATTCTTCAACTCATTAAATTTCAACATCCAGTTTTCAAAAACACCACAGCATTGTTAACAGTAGCGTGTTGCTTCTCATGTATCCCTTTCACATTTAGGGATTAGTACTGACTGAGGTATATCAGGCCCACAATCTTCATCTTAATATCTCAATGATTTGCTTCAAACATCACTATGTACCAAGACGGATCAAATGAAATTATCTGAGCCTGAGGGTGAAGATGAAAACTTGGTGCAGGCAATTAATGCAAGCCTATAAGGTGAGTTTCAACAAGACACAAGAGCTAACTGATTAGTTAAACTTGGTGACTAAAGCTGATCTGACAGATTTTCTTCATGCCAACACAATGATTCCATCTCAAAGTGTCATCACAGTATGAGAACGAAATAACGACTAAAGGAGAAGACAGCCATTTAGATAGCATCTTTCAGTAAAATAAATTTACCATATGACAGGCAGCTTCCTCTTAGCACAATTTGCCATTAGAGATCCAGGAACATATTTCTTGTGCTTAGATATTGTTAAATATTGGCCTACAGGGAAATGTTAGGAACTTTGCTGAGGACAATATTTATTGCTGAAGTTTATGAAGCACACCATTTCAGGGTTCTGTAGGGGAGGTCAAGGGGAGGCGGCAAGATTTGCAGGAAGGCTCAGAGTCGGACACAACTAAACGACTAAACAACAACAACAACATCTGGTGGGCAATCTCATTCTTTATTTCCACACTGTGGCTGCACACCAAAGCACTCGTCTGGAGAGCTATGAGATTCAGGTGAGGGTCAGATCCCTTGTCAATCCCAGCAGGTATATAACAGGAAGACCCAGCCTGCGGCCTGCCCAGGTTTACGAAGTTCAATTATTGCAAAAGTTTCATATTAATATTTCACAATAATATCTTATGTCCTTCAGAGGAGAAATTGTGAATCGCAGAATTTTAAATACCCATCAAAAGTTTAATATTAATATTTCACAATAATATCTTATGTCCTTCAGAGGAGAAATTGTGAATGGCAGAATTTTAAAGACCCATCATCACTCAGTTTTGTTTATAACACTCTTCCATTTTCTTCTAGTTGTGAGGGTGGGGGATGGGGAGGGGACTCACAAGTGGAGTAGCCTAGGGCCTCTCTTCATCTAGATCCGGCCCTGAGGAAACTGTAATGGAATTTGGTGAGTTTCCCCCAAAATATTTGTGTGGCTGGTCCTGCTGTGTTCAGAGTCCAAATCTGCTGCAGCATGTTTCTTGAATGTGTCTTTGCATGGAACCCCCATGCACTACTTGAGAAATATCAGTATCCTTCCCAACAAGTATCATTTGTTTTTAGTGCTTCACTTCTAACCACTTGTACCTCCTTGCCACTCCCATTCCAAACTGCTCCGAGGAACCTAAACACCTTTCCTCCCTTCCCAGAAGGAGACAGAGAACACCCAAGATGCTGACAATGTGGCAACAACCCACATGATTTTACTCAAGCATTTCCCAATAAGTGTTTTTAGATAAACCTCTTGTTTTTTGGTTTTGTAATCTATTAGCTATTCTCTTTATCACTACGTACAGGTTTGGCTTTATGTCTACTCAGCAGAAACTAGCTTGTCGGCTCGTCAGGGCAGAGATCCTGGTATTGAACAATCAAACCACACAAAGGAGACATGGCTAATTATTTTGATTGCAATTGTGTGATGTGATAGCACATGGAAGCTAGCAGTGGCTTGTGTGTGTCTCCACCTCCATCGTTTAGCACTATGGTCCACCTTCAGGTGGTTCCATCACTGTGAGAAGTGAAGCTACAGGGAACCAGACAGAGGGCCTTCTCGGCAGTGGCGCTCTCCCTGTGGAACACCCTCCCATCAGATGTCAAGGAGATAAAGAGCTACAGAACTTTTAGAAGACATCTGAAGGCAGCCCTATGTTAGGAAGTTGTAAATGTTTGATTTTTTTATCATGGTTTTATATACTGTACTCCTGAAGTTGCCCAGAATGGCTGGGGAAACCCAGCCAGATGGGCAGGTATAAATAATAAAATAGTTGTTGTTGACTATCAATGTCCACGAGGGGAAGCTGGAGGATGCAACAACAAGGTGTGTCATTCTCTAATAAGGATATAATGTCCTCCTCTCCCATTCAGTGGGTCTCAGGGGCAGAACCTGGTAATGTGCCAGTGAACTGCTACATGAATCATTGCTAGAAACTGTTAGCAATATTTCCCTATTCATTGGGTGTCACAAACAAACAAACAAACAAACACACTTTCAAAGAGCCAACACTGTATCTGTGCTATAAATTGAACATGTTTCAACTGTCTTGGCATCCCATAGAACCCTGGGAATTGTATCTTAATGAGAGTTAAAGGAATCCTTTGTCAGAAATCCCTTGACCCTTTCTAGAGTTGTATAGAGGGCATCTAGGGTTGCCATATCTTGAATAGCAAAAAAGAAGACACATTTGCCAGTGCCTGGGGTAGGGGGCTAGAGCTGGCGCATTCTACAATGTCCCTTAAAAATATACAAAAACAAGGACCTGGTCCTTTCCTGCATCATGCAAAACTCAGACAATATGTATATTATTTGCACTTGCTTGTCTAGTACTGCTTATGCAACATAAAAAGTAGTCCACTCCCACACCCTAGGACATTTTGGTAAATTCAAAAAATCCTCCCAGACAGAAATTTTACCCCTGAAAAAAGAGGACATGTCCTGGAAAAAGAGGATGTACGGCAACCCTAGCATGTGCCTTTTGTACCTCCCTGAGATGGAAATACAATCAAGCTAAAGGTATAGGTAAAGGGACCCCTGACCATTAGGTCCAGTCGTGACCGACTCTGGGGTTGCGCGCTCATCTCGCATTGTTGGCCGAGGGAGCCGGCGTACAGCTTCCAGGTCACGTGGCCAGCATGACAAAGACGCTGCTGGCAAACCAGAGCAGCACATGGAAACGCTGTTTACCTTCCCGCTGTAGCAGTTCCTATTTATCTACTTGCATTTTGACGTGCTTTCAAACTGCTAGGTTGGCAGGAGCTGGGACCAAGCAACAGGAGCTCACCCCGTCACAGGGATTCGAACCGCCGACCTTCTGATCAGCAAGCCCTAGGCTCAGTGGTGTAACCCACAGCGCCCACAGCGCCACCTTTTAAATTATTTGTTATGCAGAGCAACCCCGCGCCCATGCCGAAAAATGTTCAAAAAGTTTACTTCTGCCATGATGATCTAAAGTGCTGGTGCATTTTAAGCACTTATTTTGGTGCAATCATGTCTACTGGAATGGTGAACTTTCATGATGTAGAACAATAAGCTGTGTGAGTTGGGCTCATTACCCCACACATTGGAGGAAGTGCAGAGTTCACAGTGCAAAATTTCCTTTTGAGATGTGTAAGTTTAATTCAACTTGTTTTTAATGCAATGCAAACTAGCCTTGCATTAGGATAAATGAAATAAGTGAAAGTCACATAGTATATTTGAGTTCAGTGTAATAGCTGTTTCCCCTTGCAAGACAATGAGCCCACTCAGAACTAATTAACATGTCAAACCACATTAAGGCATGCAGTGATTCAGAGTGTGGTTGCTGTCACAGCTCAGCTCCAGGAGATTATTATTTACAATTCTATTTATTTGCATCAAGTCTTTGATGCTCTTGGCAGTGTACAGGACTGGGGAAAAGACACAATTCTCTCTTGCCCTTAATATTATTGCACAGCACCCCAATCTCCGAGCAGTGCAAGATTCCAGGAGTTCCAGGCGCTTACCCAGGGTTCATGTTTCCTTTTGGAATGAGACATAGCGGAGACTGTGGGGTCTTTGTGATATATGGTTTATTTGCACAAATATACAACCTGAAACTCCAATGGGAGGGGTTCACAGCATAACCACCCCAAGAGAGTCTTGCTTCTCCCATAGCCACAGCCTTGTGGGGATTCTAGTCCTAGCCTAAATTTCAAATGAAATCATGGGATTTTCTCCATAATCATTACGTTACCCCTGCCCAGTGTAAGATCTTCAGCTGTTTTTCACTGAGTTTCAAGAACAAGACAGGCTGCAGAGCATTTTCAGCATCAGAGATATTTAACAGCATCAGTTTAGGATGGCGTATTGTTTGCTCTCTAGAAACGCATCACATCCATATGAAACAACTTCCAGATTTTATTTTTTAACCCAGGTACATTTCCACCGTGAGACGCACATTGCCCACAGTCTCTCCTGTCCCGCATAAGGGGGATATTGGTAAAATCATTCAACACAATTGCCCGAGCACGTGATACCACCTGTGTAATAGCTTTACATGGTTTGTTCAAATAAAGCTGGACGCTTCCATTTTGTGCAAAAATTAATAATACGTAAGAGCCAGACAGACCAAAATGACATCCTGGAAAAGGGAATGCTGGTGTGTAATATACCATTGCTCAGCATTAGCAAGCTCAGGAGAATATGCACAACTCCTCTTACAATGATCATTTTTAGATTACATTGGGGGCGGGAGATATTGCGGAGCCCAATTGGCAGCATTTGATCATGCCTACATATTAATCACATTTCAGGGCCCTTTTCCATATGCAAATAGGTGCTGCTCCTGTATAATTTGCAACAGAGGAATGATTGTGGCAGAGGCATGTTTTTTTTTTTTTTTTTTTTTGTAAATCAAAATACACATTAGAAATGGGATCAGGTACCCAAAACATGTCTCGGAGCAACAAAAATACAGTGGTGGAGCCAAGTCTGCATTACTAGATTAATGTAACTTTCACTCAAGCATATAATAGGCAGACAAATACCTGTCGTCAAGTTCCTTGCTGAGTCAGTCAGTTTCCACCCTGAGGATTGGACAAAAGTTCCCAATCCCAGCTACTGACTTCTAAAAGACATTTGAAGGTAGCCATCTTCAGGGGAGTTTTAAAAGGCTGCTGGTGTATTATGTTTTTAATATTTTGTTGGGAGGGGCAACCCATTCATATGGACAACTTCTTCTTCTTCTTCTTCTTCTTCTTCTTCTTCTTCTTCTTCTTCTTCTTCTTCTTCTTCTTCTTCCAGTGGACCCTCCGGATACGGACTTTATTCATTCCAGGGGTCCGCATGTATCCCGAAAAGTCCACATCTAGAGGCACTGCTTCTGCGCATGTGCGTGGCGAAACCTGGAAGTATACACTTCCGGGTTTGCTGCGTTTGCAACCAGAAAGTTACGTTACCCAAAGGTAAAGTAACCCGAGGGTCCACTATATTATTAATCAAAGGGTAAGTCGAGTCCCATTTCAGGATTTCTACAGTCCCTCAGTCAAGACACCTGGCAAGTATCAAAGGACTCCCTGCCACTGAAATTCTCCTGTATATATTGCTACCACAATCCACCCTACCTGCTGATATCACGAGCAGCAGAAAGGAGTTGAGGATTAGGGATCACACTAGCTCCATATTTGTACAGGGTTAGTTCCACCCGCTGTGAGCGCGAAATGGGAACAGTGGCGCCAATGAGATAGGCCTCAAGACATTTGAATTCCCTTGAGAATTTTAAAGCTCAGAAACTTCTGCGCTCTCCAGAGGAAATGAGCCTTCTTCAGATGATAGGCATATCTAAAACCATTTTGGGATTTTGCACTTTCTGACTTAAGTTTTTATAAATATTACTATTCTTCGCTCCATTGCTTCTTACAGACCACAGAGGGAAAATGTGCTGAAGGGAGGAAGCTGACAAAAGCTGAGCCTTTATTATGCAGTCGCCAGATAATACAAAGGGACAGAAAAGTGGACTGGTCGCATGGGGGGAAGGCATGAAAATGGGGGTGGCGGTAGAAAAGCAGAGGATTTTGAGCAGGGTAAGATGAGGACATTGAAAGCAAGAGGAGGAGGAGGAAAAAGAAGAAGAAGAAAGAAGAACTAAAGCGTAGGGTGACTTGGAACAGTCTTCAAGACCCTGGATTTTTTTGCTAAGAGAAAGAAATCAGTCAAGGAGATGAAAGAAGGGTCAGAATGCTAGAAAGGTCGGGAAAGAGGGGGAATTTAGCATCAAAGAAATCATTTAACAACAAAAAAGTTTTTCCTTTATTATGGCAAGAGTGGGACAAGCAGGTGCTACATGAGTTCAACCACACTGTAAGAACCCCAGTTGTTTAACTATTACTTGTTATACATTACGAAAGCACACAGGTTGTGCTTGGGAACACACAATGCAAACACTCCCTCGCAGCACTTATTGTTACATTTCAGCGTGGAAACGGAGTGACTCAACAAGGAACTAGATGATAGAAGCTGCTGGTAGGCCACCCCTGCCGGAACATGTATTTGTGGACTAGAGTTCATGCCACGCTAGGAAAAGGTAAAGGTAAAGGACCCCTGGACCAGGCATAGGCAAACTCGGCCCTCCAGATGTTTTGGGACTACAACTCCCATCATCCCTAGCTAATAGGACCAGGGGTTAGGGATGATGGGAATTGTAGTCCCAATACATCTGGAGGGCCAAGTTTGCCTATGCCTGCCCTGGACGGTTAAGTCCAGTCAAAGGCGACTATGGGGTTGCGGCACTAATCTTGCTTTCAGGCTGAGAGAGCTGGCGTTTGTCCACAGACAGTTTTCTGGGTCATGTGGCCAACATGGCTAAATTGCTTCTGGACCAACGAAACACTGTGACAGAAACCAGAGCGCGCAGAAACACTGTTTACCTTCCTGCCACAGTGGTACCTATTTATCTACTTGCACTGCCATGCCTTTGAACTGCTAGGTTGGCAGGAGCTGGGACAAAGAAATGGGAGATCACCCTGTTGCGGGGATTCGAACCGCCAACCTTCCAATTGGCAAGCCCAAGAGGCTCAGTAGTTTAGACCACAGCACCACACACATCCCCTTTTATGCCACACTATGGCCCCATCTGCACCGTAAATTTAAAGCCATATTATAGCACTTTAAAAAGTCATGCTTTTCCTGCTAAATAATCTGTAATTTGTTGTGGGTGCTGAGCATAGGAGCCAACTCCTAGGAGCCGAGGGGTCTTTGCCTCCTAATAAAATATTTGAGGCGGTCTTCCCTCCAGTTGATGCACATTCAAATGATAAGCCAGTTTTCCGTGTCATCCTGGGAAGTGTTGAGACTTTTGATATCCAACAGGTCCAAAACGAGTAAAAGGAAGCGGAGCCTATGGTTAGGGATTGGGGTGAAATTTAATTTAGTTCACATTTAAAGGTGAAACTACCAGTTTACACTTTTCGAAACTGATAAAGAGGCATTCTTTGAAAGTTGCACTTCTCTGAACTCTGCAAGACTGTTGCCCAGCCAAGTAATGTTCATAAAATGCATGAAACTAGGGAGAAATGAATAAAAATCAATATATTAGTGAAGATGTAATGCAAAAATGCATTACGTTGCTTTGCAAAGATATATGCATGCATTAGGCAAAATGTGTCTACCGTAGTAGAAGAAATTAATACCAAAATGCTGATGAATTTTCATGAGGACTTAAAAAATAAATAAATCGCAAAGTGATGTGGAAATGTGGGGAACAGAAATTAAAATTGATAAAATGAGAAACTGACAAATTCACAAATCCCCACCGGTGGCTGCCTCTTCCCTGAAGCAACTTACAAATGTTAAATTATATTTTGCATAGGATCCAAACGTCCTCCTCATTCTCAAGCTGTAGCATTTTCTTCTATGCTTTTCATCAGTTTTTTTATATATACACTTTGTCAATTATTTACTTCAAGCGTCTTGCATTTCTGCCATGCATAATGGACGGGGCCTGCATCTTTAATGACCCGTATAGTATGTCAATTGGCTTGGAAACTTCATCGAGGACTTTTACGGGGCATTTTGTACATGGAACTCTATTATATTTTAACAAATTCTCCTTCTGTCCACCTGTTTCTGACACATATTCACAGTACTGTTTCTCTTGAAATAGTTGGTTCTTTCCAATGGTAGGTGTGCAACACATCTTTTCATATCATAGATGTTGGGCAGATTGTATTAATATCAGTGTACTGGAAGAAGCAAAGATCACCAGTGTTGAAGCAATGATTCTTCAACATCAACTTGATTGGATTGGTCATGTTGTGTGGGTGCCTGATGATCATCTTCCAAAGCAACTACTCTATTCCGAACTTAAAAATGGAAAGTGTAATGCTGGTGGTGAAAAAAAGAGGTTTAAAGACTGTCTCAAGGCAAATTTAAAAAAAAAGTACTATAAACACTGACAACTGGGAAGCACTGGCCTGCGAGCACTCCTGTTGGAGAACAGCCTTTACCAAAGGTGTCATGGGCTTTGAAGACACTCGAACTCAGGACGCAAGGGAGAAACGTGCTAAGAGGAAGGCACGCTTGAACTCCCATCCAGAATCCAATGTCCCCACTGTAGAAGGACGTGTGGGTCCAGAATTGGCCTCCACAGTCACTTATGGACTCATTGTTAAAACCGTATTTATGGAAGACAATCTTACTCGGCTATGAGTGATTGCCAAAGAAAAGAAGCACTGTTATAATTCATTATGATATTCCAGAACACCCCCCCCCCAAAAAAAGAAACAACTTTTGGGTTAAGACTGAGGCAATATGCTAAATATCCCAAGATTCTCCTGTGATTGCCTGTGAATATTACATGCTGTGGTTTCAGATAAGCCTAGAATGTATAGACTTGAAACGGAGTTGAACAATGAAACAACTGGCTTTACTCTGGAACAAAAGCTCCTGCAGCGTGTAATCATGTAAGGTTTTGAACAAAATACTATAGGCAGTGCCAACTGGCACAAATAGTTTTTGTGTCTTTACATATTTTATTTGTTTCTAATTCATTCTGGATTATTGGTTTTTACCTTTGATGTTGACCAATGTGCTTTTAATTCTGCACATTTCTTAATTGTTTAACTGGATTGCTCATTTTTGTGAGTGGCTTTGGAAATTTCTAATTCTAGAAATAGGATGGATATAAATGTTTATACAAAGTTTATAGATAAACATAAATAAACAAGTGTATGTGATCATGCTAATCTTCTTCTTCTTCTTCTTCTTCTTCTTCTTCTTCTTCTTCTTCTTCTTCTTCTTCTTCTTCTTCTTCTTCTTCTTCTTCTTCTTCTTCTTCATCCACTCATCTGGCTGGATTACCCCAGCAACTCTGGGCAGCTTCCAACACATAAAAGCATAATAAAATGTCAAGCATTAAAAACTTCCCAATACAGGGCCCATATCTCTTTCCAAACTCATCCTCATTTACTTTAATTAAATGCATTTTGTTATAATGTATCATGCGAATTAGGAGAACAATTTTTGTTGTTGTTTAGTCATTTAGTCGACTCTTCGTGACCCCATGGACCAGAGCACGCCAGGCACTCCTGTCTTCCACTGTCTCCCGCAGTTTGGTCAGACTCATGTTGGTGGCTTTGAGAACACTGTCCAACCATCTCGTCCTCTGCTGTCCCCTTCTCCTTGTGCCCTCAATCGTTCCCAACATCAAGATCTTTTCCAGGTATTTACACGGGCCATTTTAGCTCCATATCTTATGATTTTGCATTGTGCAAAATAAACTAAAATCATCAAATGGCCTATTTTATATCTGATGAAATTGTTTCAATACTTTCAGAATTTTTTGATGCGATTTTACTGTTCTTAGAGCTTGCACTTCTGTGTTTTATTCTGCTTTTACAATGTACACAGTTTTGATGGATTTATGCTGTGCTTGCCTTTGCTGTGGACTATTTGGTGGTCGCCATATTTGGGGACAGGCAGGAATGACTCCATCAGACTAATTGGCTCTGTCCTTTGGTTTTTCCTGCCTCATAGCAATTGTCACAACTTTAGCAATTTAGGCGTTGAATAAATTTCGTGGACGGGAGCCCAGTTCTCGTGGACGGGGTATATTGATAAAGGGATCTGGAAGGAGTTGTTTCTGTCCAGAAACCCAAGTGGAGGCTAGGGCCATAGCACTCTTCAAAGCACCAACCCAGCAAGGGGTTCCTACTTGATATGTGCCATAGGACCTCTTCTCCTCCCATTGATCCCCAACAGGTATACCCCAGCAGGTGCCCTGGTGGTTCACTGGTTAGACTCAATGCCCATGCCAAACCTCCCTCCAACTGAGCCTAGGGCTTGCTGATCAGAAGGTCGGCGGTTCGAATCCCTGTGACGGGGTGAGCTCCTGTTGCTCGGTCCCAGGGCTCCTGCCAACCTAGCAGTTCGAAAGCACGTCAAAATGCAAGTAGATAAATAGGAACCGCTACAGCGGGAAGGTAAATGGCGTTTCCGTGCGCTGCTCTGGTTTGCCAGAAGCGGCTTTGTCATGCTGGCCCCATGACCTGGAAGCTATACGCCGGCTCCCTCGGCCTTTAATGCGAGATGAGCACCGCAACCCCAGAGTCGGTCACGACTGGACCTAATGGTCAGGGGTCCCTTTACCTTTAATGTTGTCCTATCTGTTTATTTGGGAGTCCAGCATTGGGGAGGAGACGCCTGGGCCGCACAAGAAGCTGATGAGCCACTGTTTTTCTTTGTGGCTTCTTAACACGGTCTGCTTATTGAGCATTCATCCTGATGTGCTTGCAAAGCTGATATTAAAGTTCTCTTTTTTAAAAAAAAATCCGTAGAATTTTTATTTGCAAATATCCACCAGTTTGAATTTAAATGTATAGATTAATATAAGCAGCTCATGGGTCCAAATACGCACCTAAATGAGACCGAGAATTAGAAACCACGTGTTTGAATACTGAAAGGGCAGTGAGATCTTCCAACCACTAAGCAGAAAATCATGGGTGCTTGTCCTTGTAATATGTCTCTCAACAAGCAAAGGGGCCTGTAAAATCCATTTTTGTTGTCCATCTATTAGACCCTTCGCCACGCAGGAATATAATTTAAGAGCATGCACAAATCTGAAAATATAAAGGATTTCTGCAAAACAAAGTGAATGCCAGCAATAATTTCAGTCCAGAAAGACAGTCTTCCCTACAGAAGTTAGACGATATCCAGTCTTCATCAAGCATTCATTGTGATTGGTTTGTGCGGAGGTTATATGGCAATCAGCATTCATCTTAATTTCATCCTGGCTTACTTATGAGGTAGTTATGCCCTCTTGTCAATCAATCAGTTGTTTATCGGTTGTGCATTTCCTCAGCACTTTCCTAACCCCAAACAGTCTGGTGTTTTTTAAGTGGATTTGTTGCAGCAGAGCAACAGAACACTTTAATCCACTTTAATTATGCAAATGTAAAGTTCCAGAGTGCATTTGAATCCCTGCCAGTCTGGAGCTGATTTAGGCTGTTGTACAACAAGACAGTCATTTGAGCACAAGTCTTTGTTGAGACTACTGTACATCCTTGTTTTGCCTAGCAGCTCTTCTCTTTCTTGTGCATGACTTTCTATTACTTCTGGGTTTGCTACTGCACCAAAGCCCTGCTCATTGGGTTAAATTATTGAACACTTTCCGCTGCCCAACCACCCCAACGCAAATTGTGGATGTGCTTTGTTATTTTCATCAGCAGTGGTGCAAATCAGACCTAACCCTAAAGCACAGGCTGTTGTTAATGTGCACATGCTGCGTCGAATCTTAGGGCTCACGCGATCCCCTTCCCCCCTTCTCTGGGTGTGAGGAGGGATTTTTTTTAAAGATTCTAGTTAAGGTGAGTCACAAAATGCATTCTCTCTGTTTGCTCAAATACAGGAAACTGTGGTTTGCAGAACCCATTGTGGCATTGATATCCTGATTTATTAGCTGGCCGTGGTTTATGCAAATCACTGTTTTGTGGGTATTCTCTTGAAATGGAAACCAATGGTTTGTAACACCCCATGCCCAAATATTTAAATTGTTTCCCCAGGTGAAAAGGAGAAAGGAAGAGAAGGAGAGTAGATAAACCTGAGACTTTGGGCGGCTACTGCACAGAATAATAATAATCTGTGGTTTGGTGTTAGGTCTGAATTGGCAAATGTGTCTGGAATGTTCACCTAGGAAGAAGTTGTTGGTGCCTTAGGCTTTTGCTTCTGATACCAAGGTGGGGTAGGACTAAAATACTGGACCTGGATACGGTGTGTGGGGAAGATAAAGAGCCAACAGTCAGTTTTCCTAGTTTTAAAGGGACGGGGGATTTAAGATCCATACAAATCTTGTCCTTGGATATTTCCAATAAGTGTAGTGCACTGGTAAAATTCTCTTTACAGCACTTACTGTATTATCTAAGTCTTGTTTTCATTTACAGCACTAAGGGCTTACTTGGCCTAAACCAGAAACAGAAACTAATCTAAACCATATGTTGTGTTTTTTTAAAAATACACTAACCTATGGAAAACATTTAAGTATTTGATCCTATATTTCACTTTAAAGATCTCCTCTGTTTTACATAACATTAACATAAAACTAGAGAGAATAATAGGACAGAGATCCATGGGGGTGGGGTGAGGGAGGCTGGGTTTAATTTAACGATTAGGCAAATAAGCCCCTGGTTTTCTACTCTTTCATTTCAGGTTGTTCTGTTTTTGCTCTGTTGCTGACCAAGGTACCCACTTTCTCTGTGATGCGGGATCATTATGTTCCAGGAACATGCATGTTGCCTTGACAAAGTCAGTGCTTTGCACATTCCATTACAAAGGAAAGCCTTAACCCGTTTATTCCCAACATCTTTGCTGAATTGTACACACTAACAATAGGATACTGTTCCTTGTACATATGGAAAACAACAGGAGGCATTGCTTTGAGCTCTGCGGAAGTGCTGTAAATTTGCAACATGGTGGGAGGGGGAAGGAAGTCCCCTCTACTTAACTATCACAATAAATTCTCCAGCTGGCTGCCTCGTACTGAACCATGGCAATAAACACATTCCAAGTGCAGAGCTGGAGCACCATGAAAAAGCAGGTACCGGTAGCTATCAAACGGTAGCCGTTGTTCCCATAAAAAGGGCATTGCCTTTGTGTGCAATAAACAAGGCAAGGTATTGAAATGTCCCATGTGCTGCGTGCCTCAACACATTATGGGATCAACCCCAGCATTCTCTTTATGGGTAGAAAAGGCTAGGCAAACAAAAGCTAATGGCGTCAGTGCAAGAAGTCTGCCTTTTGCAGGTTCTCTCTTCACTCCCTACCCACCCAAACTACGCTTGTCCTGGATTTCAGCCAAGTCAATTGAAAAATTGGGGTGTCCTGGTTTTTACTTTTTGAAATATGACAACCCTATTCTAAGTATAAATAACAGAATCGTAGAATTGCAGAGTTGGAAGGGACCCTGAGGATCTTGTACAGGATTAAGCTGTCATTTAATTTTTAAAAACAACAACAAAGTTAAATGGATCAGAAAGTCAATCACACCTACAACTTGCCATAAGGATTAACCTTTCCTATGTTAACAGCTTGTACACAGATCTTTCAGACGGATAAACACTTCTCTCTCTTCGCCTTCTAAATCACCTAGGAAACCCACAAAAATCTTTGTGCATGAAGCCGTGAAGATATTCACTGACCTTCTAGGATTACATACGCTGGATCAGAAACAAGCTTCTGAAATATTTGGGTCATTGTTTAAAGTGCTGCATCACTTTGGTGAATGATTGCAAATAATCGCAACTACCGAGTTTAAACTAAGGGTGGCTCCTGAAACAATTGATCTGTCTAGTAGCACTAGGTAATGCTAGTAATGCTAGCAGTTACTAACTTGTCTTGCAGTAATTGAATTGGTCACCTTTTCTTCACCCAGGCAAAAATCTAGTTCGTTTCTTCCAAGTACGCCAACATGTAGGTCAGTACCATCAATTACGCTTGTTTTAGACAAATGGAAAACTTCCAGGCTGATTGTATTTCTTGTTTTTCTCTCCCAAAGGCCAATCTGTCATCTTGTTAGATGCTGTTTCTATGCAAATTCTGTTACTGGGTTGAAAGTAGCAAGTGAGGCTGATGAACATGTGGTAGCTCCAGTGGTGTTTTTTTCAGATTGGCAAATGAAACTGAGGTGGAATCTGCACACAGCCTTTTTAAAATTTATGCAGGTGGCTAACTAGCCCATTTTCAGGTGCTTTTTGTGTTCCATTATTGATATATCTTAAACATTTGGTATATAGTATTGCCTGGAACCAGGGGGACCCAGGTGGCGCTGCGGGCTAAACCACTGAGCCTAGGACTTGCTGATCAGAAGGTCGGCGGTTCAAATCCCTGTGACGGGGTGAGCTCCCGTTGCTTGGTCCCAGCTCCTGCCAACCTAGCAGTTCGAAAGCACATCAAAATGCAAGTAGATAAATAGGAACTGCTATAGCGGGAAGGTAAACTGTGATTCCATGTGCTGCTCTGGTTTGCCAGAAGCGGCTTTGTCATGCTGGCCACATGACCTGGAAGCTATACGCCGGCTTCCTCGGCCAATAATGCGAGATGAGCGCACAACCCCAGAGTCTATCACGACTGGACCTAATGGTCAGGGGTCCCCTTTACCTTTACCTTTATTGCCTGGAACAAATGTCCTCCCAATGTGAGCAAACCACTTTCAGAATAATTTCTGCAGTTTCATTATTCTTAGTCATGTATCTGATTTCACAACCATCGTGAGAAATAGTTTAGCACCACCTAGACTATTCTTGCTAGACCTCTTATTCTGTTGGGTTAACCACCCTGGCCCTAGGGTCTAAATATTTATAGAAATATTCCAAATTTCTCATGAAAAAAACAAGAGCTACGTTTTCACCCTTGTGTGCTTGCAGCCTTTCGTACTCGCCCAACATTTTCCTACTAAAGGCAATGTGATGAAATTAAGCGAAGTGGTTATTATATAAAGTCATTACATCTATAAGATCCCTTGAAGCAGTAACTTTTGATTGTATAGCACTGAATAAGAAGGCAACTTTCATATGGCATTGCATGAGGATAAGCCATACATAATTAAAAAGGGTGTTTTCTGTCCTTACACACTCATGCCATAATTGCCCATTTAATTTTATCAGAAGCCTTAATGAGAGATCCTGTGATAACCTAGTTACTTGGAAAGGGAGAAGGTGTGGTTTGCAATTCCACAAGGTTTCACAATGCATCTCACTTTGCTTTCTTATTGCCCTCTGTTTAGTAATGGACTCGCCTTCACGACTTTCAACATACATCCCATGGGAAAGCCTTTCATCACCGGCTACGTACAGAGGACCGTGTTTTGGAACCAGTTAAAACATGAGTTAGTTACAGTACAACTGAAACCGTAAAGGTATCACTGAAAGGCAACTTCCAAGAAACTTTTACTTGTTTGTAATACAGCAGCCCGCTTTGTTTTGCCCAAGCTACGTAGGTACAAAACCATCCAGCTCAATTGAACCAGAAGGGTTTGATTAAAGCCCCAGAAGCCTAAGTTTCGATAATACTAAACATCTGTAAATACTTCACATATGTTCTTATGTTGCATCCCTTTCAACAGGCCTGTCACTTAGGTAGGTTATAACTTCATTATTACTCCCTCATCTGCACTACATTTAAAGCAGTATCATACCACATTAAACCCTCTCAGTTCCCTAGTAACAAACATACTGATTCTCATATACCTGTATACACTTCTGTGGAATGGAAGAAATGGTGCATATGGTTAATTATCGCTTGACATGTATTGCACATATCTCTGCGATGGAGCGTTGCAAATGTGTACCTACCTTTTCCTCCACTACTGTGAGCTAATATTCCATTGGGTGAAAGGAGAATGAATACGTTTAACTAGACCAGGACACCCCAACCTGTGGCCCATGGGCCAGAAGTGGCCCACGGAGGCCATTTAACCAGCCTACAAACCGCTCCCGAACCAAGCCGCCTGCTCGGCGAGTCCCCGTGCGCTGCGCTAACGCAGCACACCACAGCACAGTGCAGGGACTCTCTTCTGTGGCTCTGGAAATCGCTTCTGCGCATGCCCAGATGCCGTAAATCATGTCTGCACATGTCCGCGGTGCTGGAAATCACTTTTGTGCATGCCCAGATGCCAGAAATTCACGCCTACGCAGAAGCAATTTTCGTCATCTAGGCATGTGCAGAAGTGATTTCCGGCGTCGTGCTGCACTAGTCCAGCTCATGGAGGATCTCTGTGGGAGTGATCTGGCCCATGCCCAGTAAGCCTTGCCTTACCCCTGAACTAGACATTACTGTATCAGTTTAAATCAATAAAACATGTCATATGGATGGATGTTGGCTAACGGATCAAGGTTGAATCCTGACAAGACAGAAGCACTGTTTTGGGGGATGAGAGGCAGGCAGGTGTGGGGGACTCCCTGGTCCTGAATAAAGTAACTGCGGCCCTGAAGGGCCAGGTATGCAGCCTGGGAGTCATTTTGGACTTACAGCTGTCCATGGAGGCACAGGTCAATTCTTCTCGCCAGGGTGGTACATGCTCTGGTTACCTGCTGCTTGGATTACTGCAATGTGCTCTATGTGGGGCTACCTTTGAAGGTGACTCGGAAACTACAACTAATCCAGAATGCGGCAGCTAGACTGGTGACTGGGAGCAGCCACCGAGACCACATAACACCAGTGCTGAAAGAACTACATCGGCTCCCAGTACGTTTCCGAGCACAATTCAAAGTGTTGGTACTGACCTTTAAAGCCCTAAACGGCCTCGGCCCAGAATACCTGAAGGAGCGTCTCCACCCCCATCGTTCTGCCTGGACACTGAGGTCCAGCTCCAAGGGCCTTCTGGTGGTTCCCTCACTGTGAGAAGTGAGATTAAAGGGAACCAGGTAGAGGGCCTTCTTGGTAGTGGTGCCCTTCCTGTGGAACGCCCTCCCATCAGATGTCAAGGAAATAAACAACTATCTGACCTTTAGAAGACACCTGAAGGCAACCCTGTTTAGGGAACATAATGGACATAAATCTGACATCAGGATACTGGCTTGTAAATCTGACATCATTTGTTTTATGTCCATAAACAAATGGACATAAATCTGACATCAGGAACCACAAGACAGAGAAACCAGTAGGAGAACACTTCAATCTCCCAGGACATTCTATACAAGATCTCAAAGCAGCTGTTTTTTTACAGAAAAATTTCAGGAACAGACTGGAAAGAGAAGTTGCTGAATTGGAACTCATTACCAAGCTTAAAACCATGGATCCACCTGGGATGAACAAAGACATAGGATTCTTATCTCATTATGCATGATCAAGCTTTCTTTAGCGCCTCAGCCCTTGCTTTCCCCCCGCAGGACCAATTGCAGTCATCAGCAGTTGTTAACAGCCATCTACAGGTTTACCACTCCCATCAGCCCATCACCCATTCCCACCCACCCACACCCACCACCCTCTGTATATACATAAGGGTCTGACTCTTCTGTTTCAAGTGTATCTGAAGAAGTGTGCATACACACGAAAGCTCATAACAAAATAAAAACTTACTGTATATTCCTGCGTATAAGACTACTTTTTAACCCAGGAAAATCTTCTCAAAAGTCGGGGGTCGTCTTATATGCTAGGTCATATTTCTTATACGGCGAGCATATCCCAAACTCTATATTTTAACTGGAAAAGTTGGGGGTCGTCTTATACGCCCAGTCGTCTTATACACCAGAATATACGGTAGTTGGTCTTTAAGGTGCTACTGAAGGAATTTTTAAATCCTGTTTAGGGAAGTTATTAATGTCTTATGTTTTGCAATTTTTATGAGCTGTAAACCACCCAGGGTGGCTGAGGAAACCAAGTCAGATGGGCAGGGAATAATAATAATAATAATAATAATAATAATAATAATAATAATAATAATGTGCACCAGGGTGGAATTTGTCGCTTTTTCTGTGTAATTTTCAAGTAGGTCAGTCTTTATACGATATGGCAGAATTGTATCATTTTTGTAGGTTTGCTCAATGCTTTAGATACACCAGGTTTGCATTTGATGAAAAGTAGGTTACAGCAGCTCTGGGATTGAAGAATTCCATCTAGGTTCTATTCCAATTAATTTTCAAAAGCTGTTAGTGCCAGATACTGGCTTGTAAATTCTTGCTCTGTCTCCTGCCAATTCAGTCATCTCTTTGGTTTCAGTTATGTCCCACATCCTAGGACAGATTCTTGTTTAATAATACGAAGCGTTTCTGAGCCTGTAACTTTTGTCATTTTCAAGCCCTGTGCAAAAAATCAAGCTTCTGCTATTCTGCACAAATATCTATCTCTCCCCTTTCTGGTGTCCATACATACTTGTGTCCATACATAAAGCAACAATGTTATACAAAATTATGCTAAAATACAACAGCATTAAAGACCACAGATAAAAAGCACAACCTTTAAATAACTTTGTAAAAAAATAAATCAGTACTTAGCAGGCAAAATGCTACAGAATAACAATTTATTCACTAGCCAGAAAAATACAGCCAAAGAGAGAGCCACATGTACTTTGTGGAGCAAGTTGTTCTACAATGTCGGTGCAGCCACTGAAAAGGCCATGTCTCTTGTCACCCACCCACAACCAGGCTTCTACGTTCACAGTTTCACTTCTGCTTTATACATCACGATGCTGATATTGCATATTATTAATCCCAAAATAGCAATTCACAGATTGGTATACATTAGCATTACAACTAAATAAAAAGCAGTGATTTTTATGCTTAATCTTAGCCTAAGAAGCTATTGACAACCAGCGATTTTGGGAGAAGTCTAGAAAGCCATAGAAATATTATTTATTTATTTAATTCATATATCGCTCTGCATCTGAAGATCACTGGGTGGTTCACAAGATAAAGTGACTAAAAAGTGAACTGAGCAGGCATAGGCAACGTTTTCCGGCCATGGGCCGGATCGTTCCTACGGACAATTGTCCGTGGGCCGGACATGTGCCGGACATGCACAGAAGCGATTTCTGGTGCCACGCTGCCCATGTCCAGGGCTCCAGAAATTGTTTCTGCACATGTCCAGACGTGATTTTCGGCTTCCGGACATGCACAGAAGCATTTTTCGGCGCAGCAGCGAATCGCTTCTGTGCATGTCCGGAAGCCAAAAATCGCCTCTGGGCATCCACAGAAGCGATTTCCAGCACCACTCGGCGAGTCACCACACCGCACCGGTTTAGTGCAGCACACGGGGAACTTGCTGAGCGGGCGGCTCGGTGATCGGGTGGCTCGTGGGCCAGATAAAAGGCCTTCGTGAGCCACATCCAGCCCATGGGCCGGACGTTGCTGACCTATGGTATAGAGTTCCTTCACTAGAGCCATAGATATAGGAAGATGGGGTATGTGGCTAGTCAGAAATATGTATTATTATTTTTTAAGGCTCGTGTCTTTCACCTACCATATTGCTGCATGCTTGGAAATTGTTAAAATGGGTGGTTCATCAGAAGAAGAGTCCTAGCCTAGATATCACATGTAGCGGTCCTTTGGTCTAGCCAGCTTTAGCTAGAACCTAACATGGCAGCAATAACTTCAGACCCACCAAGTGTCCCTTTTTCCAGGGACATCTCAGACTTAGAGAAGCTGTCCCAGTTTTTGTTTTGATCCTGGAAGTTTTGCTTTTATATATGTTGGAAGCTGCCTAGAGTGGCTGGGGCAACCCAGTAAGGTGGGTGAGGTATAAATAGTAAAATTACCATTATGGAATGGGAAGGCCCTATTTTCATCAGAGAAATTTTGGAGGGTATGTAACTTTGCTCTGACCCGTGTAGAAAATGGTGTGAGTTTGCCCCGTGGAAGTCGAGAGAGTAGAATTAAACGAAGAAACAGCAGCATCTGGAATACAAGTCGTAGAGCAACAGATGGAATTGAGGAGGACAATATTTCAGAAAAAAAGCCACTACAACAATAATTTGGATATCGCAAAAAGGAGCAGAACCCTGTTGTGGGGAGGGACATGAGCAATACTAAAAGAGATAACATAGTGATTTGACAAAAAAGCAAAAACAAAACCAGTAGCAGAAAGATCAGAAATAGAGAAGTTATGAGAAAGGACAAGACCTCTTAATATGAGTGGGAAATGAATCCAAGATTTTCAAATAAAAAGAAGCAAGAAGAAAAAGACAACAAGAAGTGGCAGAATGAGACGGATCATCCATCTGAATACAGGCATTTCCCGCTACCAAAGCACAGGTATTACCTGAAAGAAAAACAGTAAGCCAGGAATCAAAATCAGATATGAGAGATAAAAGAGGGTTATATACCAAAGTCCCTATAGCAAAGTGCAATTGATATTGAACCAGGAAGACTTCAACTGCTTCAATTATCTTCATCTATTCCCACCTCAGCTTGACCTGCTTAAAGAACCTACAATTAAACTGCCTGAACTTTTAACAAATCATTAATGCTCACCCATACCATTACAATAGCTTCTCCTGAATAAATACCATAACTTATCTTCTTTTATTGGGATTTAATAACTTTAGGGCTTATAAAACGTACACTTTATTACACACTTTCCGCTATAAAAGAGAAATTGAAAACTGACTATTTGCTACTAAGGCTTTGGTATTTTATTTTAAGAACGCCAAAGTGGAAGCAGCACAAAACACATAGGAAGGCAATCCCCATAGCCCCAAATCAAGCCTACCGCAGAAGATGCATTTCATTACAAACAATTCACGGTGGGATGCAGAGGAAGGGTAATGAGATGTACATACATTACGGGCCTGTGAGATGAAGCATTCCCACTGAAAGCAGATACCCCTGAGCTATCAACACAAAATAACCCCCCTCGAGGAGTTTTCTGATATTTGCGCGCATGTACTTGTCTGATGCCGGAGCTATAAATTATTGAAGCAAAACCATTCCTACGGGAGACATGGGAGACAGTAAAAAGCACCGCCATTGCCTTCTAAATCACCACGTGACTTTCTGCATTTAAACACTTTGGGTGGCAGACTCTTGGAGGTAATGGGTAACAATTAAAAAACCCCAACTGAGAAGCAGATAATAGCAGCCCAGTAAAAATGAGCCAAATGCAGTGGTTTTCAACCAGTGTGCTGTGCCACCCTGGGGTGCTTTGTATGATGGTCAGGGCAGCCTCTTTCCTTCTCTCCCTTCCTCTGATGCCCTCTTGCCTTGTCTCTGCCCCACAACCCCAAGGCTTTCACAGCTGTTTGTTGCAGCAGCCCAGGCTACAAGTTCCACAGGCAAATGGTGCCTCTGAGGCTGGCCAGGGGGTGCTTCCCAGGCCCCTGTGGGGCAATGTGAGGAGGCACCTCTCTTTGGGGCAGGGGGGGGGGCAGCTCAGAGACCAGGGGCGGCAGCAGCGGCTGCCTGGAGGACTCCCAAGGAGAAGGGAGAGGAGGCTTCCACAAGGGAGGGTGTTTGAAAAAGGGTGAGAGGCTGCCAGCTCTGCAGGCAGGGGGGAGACATAACTGGGCTCCTGAGCCCCACAGGGGTGCCACAGAAAGAATGTAGTTGGTCAAGGGAGCTGTGGACTCAAAAAGGTTGAAAACCTCTGGCCTAGTGGATGAAACTTTTAGCACTCTGGTTCTTAAACATTGATGATGGTAGCTAGCTATGGGCACTGGTATAAGGTTACCTCAATACCTGTGTGAGATAGAGTTCATCGTAAGTTTCTGTGTTCATGCACAGAACATTTTCAGACTCTACATCTTGTTTTCAAATTGCCCTATGCAGGGCTTTTTTCCCCCAGACAGAACTCACCGGACTCAGTTCCAGCACCTCTCAGATGGGCGCCATTGCCATTCTAAGAGAATATTATTTTTTTACCATATGTAAAAACCATAACACAGTAATAGCACAGCCTTAAAACAGTGGCATCAAGTAAAAATCAATTGCAACTCTTGGTGGACAGAAATATAATAGCTGGTAGCAGAAAGCAATAAACTGCAGCCTTGGTGGGATTCCTTGGGGAGAGCCAAATGGTTTTGAGTTGTCCAGAACTGTTCCAGAATTGCCTATTGCCTTACTAGTTACCTAGTTAAGATATGTTGCAGTCCAACTGTGAGATAGCCACAATTTCCCCAGCCAAGCAGCGGCAGAGCAAGCCAATTGGGCACCTGGGGCAACGTGCGCGCCCTGCGCCAAGGGGTGGGGCCAGCCACCCATGGGGCGGGGCCAACTGGGGCAGGACGCTCCGCGGGGCCTCCAAGGATTCTGCCTGCCTCCTCCCACTCAACTGCCCTACAGCTGAGGGGGAGGCAGTGAGCGGACCGTTTGGGGCAGCACGGAGTCTGCGGGCGCCCAAGCCACCGCATCACTTCCAGGAGAGACGTGTTGCTCAGGTGCGCTGCAGGCCCCGCGATGAAGTGCTGTCTGGCATTTTGTCACACCCCTCCTCAGTGGTCACACCCGGGGTGACTCGCCCCCACCACACCCCCTTCCTCTGCCCCTGCAGCCATGACTATAATAGGTAATTTCACTATAAAAAAGATGTGCCTATATTGATTATATTGCAGGTAACCTAGCAAGATATTGATTGGTATGGATTCTGCACATTTCATGCTCTTAAGGAAAGAAGAAAATTAAAATGCGCCAGCAGTCGCCAAGGAAACAGTTCTCAATGAATTCTGTGCCAGCCAGTTTGACTAACCACCGGGGATTAGGAGAGAACAGACAGAGATATTAAAATCTTCAATGAAATACTTTTGATGTCAGTGCAAGCAAGAGACCAGAGTAAAGTGATGGAAAAAAGGAGGATGCTAAATAATGAAAAAGGCATGATGAAGAGCAGGCAGCTGAAATGGAAAATGCTCGCAGACAAGTCATTTGGGGTGAAAAATGGGGAAAGAACTATTTTGAAAAGAACAGATGTTCTGCCCTAAAAAGCATATGGGCTTTGATAGCATGATAGGACATTTCCCTACCCGCTTCAAACATGCTCTGAATGAGAGCATTTTAATTTCAATAAAATAAATGTATAAATATTAAACAGTTATTGCTGGTTTCCTCTTCTTCTTAAGAGGCAGTTTAGCAAAGCGCCAAATTCATTTCTCTTCAGTCATGTGGTTAATATAGGCCCACATATAAAGATTTAAACAGAACATAGCACATGAACACACCTGGGTACATACATTCTAATTGCCCGAAATCAGCACATTCAGTCCGTATGCCAGATTTTTGAAGAGTTCTGTCCACATGAAGACTTTCCATTCACCTCCATTCACACAAACATATTCCTTGCATATTCCTAGCGTAACGTGTGAACAGCCCTCACAGCATTCAACAACATGGGCAAGGAAATACTGAAAGCTTCTGCTTTGCAGGTTGCCTACCCATGTGGTACCTTTTGGAGCCAAACTACGTTATGCTTAATGCACAGCATGTGACCACTGTATATTCCTGCGTACAGTGGTACCTCGACTTATGAATGACTCGACTTAAGAATGTTTCAAGTTATGATCAGAGTTCCATCCGCCTTTTTGGGTGCGGTTTAGATAGGATTTTTTCGACTTATGAATTTTTAGATCAGATTTTTTTGACTTACGAATTTCAAAAAATTTCCCCCCCCATTGGCTTCGACTTATGAATTTTTATTTTTTTTATTTTTCTAATATAATTTTTATTAATTTTCAGCTTATACATTTTCCAAATCATCACATCATACAATATCCTAAATACAATACAAAAAGGCACAACCACAAAAGAAAAAAAAGGGGGAAAGGGAAAAAAGAAAAAAAAAGAAAAATAGAAAAATACTAAAAAGAAAAACACTATAGAAAAAAAAGCAAAAACAAGATTCTTTGTTCACATCTAATATTGCTTAACATATCTGCGACCTCCCCGTTCCTCCCTTATCGAGTTCATTTTAAACCCAACTTTAACAGTTTCCTTGCTTTCAAATTATTCTTATATCAATACTCTAATTCATCATATAGTCATTTATATTCACATTCTTACAATATTCCCTCAATCATACTTAATCAAATATCTAAACTAAACCCCTTAGCCTATACTTTTCCCTAAAAAATATTCCCCATTGATTACTTTCAAAGGAAAAAAAGAAAACATATAAAATTTCTCAGTTACTTTATTTGTCTCCCCCTTCTTCCCCTAATAGGCAATTTCCTGTGAACCTCGACCAGTTCCTTGCAACAATCCAGTTTCCAACCATTTAATCCATCCCGTTTTAGAAATTCATTATTTTTTCATCCCACTCCATCTCTTACCCACACCATACTTACCCTCTCTCCACTCCTCTTTGTGTTGATCCAATCTCTTTCTCCAGCTCTCTTTCCTCCCTATCACCTCTTTACCCCCCCCCCCCAAGGCCACCACTCAATCAGATTTGCAAACTTTCTCTGGTTATCCAAGCCCAGATTCTGGGCTCCCTCTCTCACTGAGAGTCCAGCATTCTGGGTCTCTTGGGCTGATGCCGTCTGAGTAGAGTCCATGTCCTTTGCAACCTCTCTCACAGGTTGCTCGGGTTCCTCCGTTTTCGGCTCTTCTTTGTTTTCTTCCTGTAGATCTAACGTATCCTTTAAGGGAAACAGTTGTATCTCCTCTTTAAGATTTTGTATCTGTTTCGTGTATTCATACACATCTTCTCTTAGTTCGTATACAAGTTGTAGCAAAAGTTGCATTTTGTCCTTGTCCAGCTGGAGACTCATTGTTTTGTCTATTCAATTCTATTGTGTTCTCATATTACAATGGCGGGCGCATGTTATTTTCCCAAAGATGGTGCACAGTTGCTTCCCAGATTTACTTCAGTCCCTTTATCCAATTCTTTTCCGGTGAAATCACAATGGCGACTGGTCTTTGTTCCCAGGGTCTCGCCCTCGGTTTAGAAGGGCTTGTTCCAGAACTTCAAAAAGTTTTGCAGAGATCCAAAATAGAAATTTCCTCTCCCTCCCTTGGCTCTGCTCCACCGGGAGGGGGTCCAACTTAAATTTTTTTGCGGATTTTCCAGTCCGTTCCAGCGTTGCAGCTGCAGGTCTGGTGACTGCTCTCTTATCTCAATAAAGGGGGGGGGGAACGACCTCCGTTTCCTTTTTAAATTCCCTTCCCCGGACCAAATCTTCTCTAATTTTTTTCCAAAAGAATTTTACTTTACTTACAAGTCCAATCTTTAATCGAAACGGGGGTATCTGGAGCTCAAAGTGGCTTCGGCATGGAGCTTCGCGTTCCAGAGGTAGCAAACTTCCCAAGGCTCCATCCCGCTCAACCGGCTCTCGGTGCACCTCAAAAGGCGCGATCCGGGCGGCGAAACGGGACTTACGGGGCTCAGCTGGGTCCCACGCACCCGGAAAGCTCAATCCGGGGTGCGACCTCCCCCCTCCTCTGGATCGCTGGGGACTTTCAGAGATCGAAAATCCCCCGCCGATGCCAATGGCTGCCAGACCGGAAGTCTCGACTTATGATTTTTTCAACTTACGAAGGTCCATTCGGAACGGATTAAATTCATACGTCAAGGTACCACTGTATAAGACTACTTTTTAATCCAGGAAAATCTTCTCAAAAGTCGGGGGTCGTCTTATACGCCGGGTCGTATTTCTTATACGGTGAGTATATCCCAAACTCTACATTTTAACTGGAAAAGTTGGGGGTCATCTTATACACCCAGTCGGCTTATACACCGGAATATACGGTATGTCTTTTGTTTTCCTCTAATTGCAGGCATGGGTGGGGGGCAACTGTTATCAGGAGCACAGTGGCGGAGCTTCATGCTCCGACCCTGGGGAGCACAGAGCAGGCGGGGACGGGGCTGGTGAACATCCTGGGGGCAGGGCACGCCACCCACAGGGGCGTGGCGCCCAGCACAGATGGGGGGGGGGACAGCCATGATAGCACCCTACTGGGATCGCTCTGCCGGGGGTGGTGCACTCCCCCTGCACTCCTCTTCCTCCGTCAGTGCAGGAACGCAGTGCACAGAAGGAGAGCAGCCATGACTGCCTTAAAAATCATTCCTCACCTGTGCAGTTATGGGGCTTAGGGGGGAGTTCCCATTGGCATCATGTGTGGGAAACAAATTTGCAAGAGAGTCATGGCTGGAAAAATCCCATGATCCCATGATATTGTTATTGTCACCCCTCACCAGCAAGTCCCAGGGCAGGTTACTACCATTTTTTTTAAATAAAAAATCAGTATTAAAAACAATTTCTATACATTTTGTTATTGGCATCCATCTGTCTTGGGAGACGAAGGAGGAGTGAGCCTTTTGGGTCAAACTGTTGAAGAGTTACAGGGTCTGCTGTGGTTGTAGAAACTGATATGGAAGAGACATGTTTTGTTGCAGCTGGGGCATATGAAGGCATCCAGTTGTGCTGCTGCAGATGCAACACGGCGTTTCTTCTCTCTGTGCTCCTCGCAGGGGTCATTCCTCCTCTGGTCCCTGTTGTGGGTGCATGACCTGACTGATTGTGCAGTCGTCTGCAAGGGATTCCCACATGGTGGGCTTGATGTTGCCAGTCTTCATGCCACGTTTGCAGACATCTTTGTAACACAGAGTTGGTCTGCCGATGGGCCTGGTGCTTGAAGCCATTTCCCCGAAGAGCACATCATCTTCCATTCTGAGGACATGACAAAGCAGGAATAACACACATCTCAGCTGTCAAAGAGGTGTGTCTTCAGCATTCACCTAAAGTTGTATAGTGAAGGTGCCAGATGCATCTCTGTGGGGATGTAATTCCACAACTTAGGGGCTGCCACAGAGGATGCCCTCTCCTGGGCCACAACCCTACAAAATTCAGAGAGAGGTGGCACTACCAAGAGGGCCCCCTCTGCTGACGTGAACACCTGGAAAGGTCCGTAGAGACCCTGGTATCTGATCCTGGTTGCAATCACAACTGTGCCTGTGACAGAAGTAAAACAAGAAGCACAGTAACATGCTATACAATAAAGTGTAATATGTAGCTTGGCCCTCGTGGAGCAAATAGTAGCTTCTGGGGAGTAAGAGCTATTTTCATTTGGGCAAATGGTTGGCAGGAAGGGTTATGCCCGCTATCACTCAATGTTGTTGTTTCAGTTACGTCAGCTATCAATTTGAAACAACAACAACAATTTGGGAGAGTTGATCATGAATTGGCTGCCATCATATCAAATATGGAAGACCTATGCCGTATGTACTCTGTGCAAATGCATATTCCAACTGTAGAATCCCACAGCCCCTAATTATGATAGTCTGCATTCTATACATTATTTTTGTTGCTTCATTGGAATATTGTTGCCCACTTGACCCATTGAAGAATAGATGGAGCAAAATGCAAGATATAAACAGACAAATGAAGCTCTAGGTACAGCATAGACAGAAAGCAAGGTTTCAAAAGATTTACAACTTTCACATCTTGCATCTATCTGCAGGTGAGTGGAGAAAAGCACAAAAGAGCAATTAACTAAGTAGGATCTGTAGTGCGGTAATTAAAAAACCTGAAAGAGCACCTGGAATATTACTCCCGGAAGAGCTCTATATATTTTTCTCAAGAGATCCCACAATAAATGAATAAAAAGTACTGGTGCACAAATAGCCCAGCATGAAACAATTAAAAAGGAGATGAAAAGAGATTCAAATTTAAAAGGCATTGTTCCTTTGAAAGCCATTCTCAGTGAACGTCCTTTGCATCTCTTCTGCATTTTTCCCCGACAGGTTATTTGTCTTCTCTATCAATCTCGCTCTGACTCCCTCTCTCCCGGCAGAGCATGCATCTGCCCTTGATGTAAAGAATGACAGGCTGGCAGCTGCAGACGCCTTTTAGAAATCAAAAGGGAAAGTTTTGGTTTTGAGTCTTCTTTGGTTCCCCTCTTTATAACTTAAGCGAGTGAGTCGTGGGCAATGATTATAAAAAGGGATGTACTTTAAAAGAGAGATGCACTAATTGAGCAACATCACAATGCTCTCAATTAACCAATAGCTTAAAAAAAAAGAAATTAAAGCCATTTTACAAGAGGAATCAAAGTCCTGAAGTCCTTTCTGAATATTAATAACCCTGGGACTGAAAGTGTCTCTGATACGCTTGTAAGAATCAGAGATGGGAAGTTCAAAGGTGACCCGACTAGGCGTACAAGGGTTTGATTATTCACAGGTCACATGTCTTGCAGCTGTAGACCATCTTGAGAGGCAGCAGGAGTTGGTCACCACCTTTATCGCGGGTGGTTTTCAGAGGTTGATAGTGGAGCATCTGCATCTTCTCCCTGCTTTGATCATCTTGGACTTGGGTGGTGCTTCCAGGCAAGGGCCTTTTGGACTTCTGTACTTTAAAAAATATGAAAATGAAATCCAGGTGTATGCACTGTGATGACATTCTACGAGGAGGAGGAGGAGGAGGAGGAAGAGTTTGGATTTGATATCCTGCTTTATCACTACCCTAAGCAGCTAAAATAAAAAATTTCCTTCAGTAGCACCTTAAAGACCAACTAAGTTTTTATTTTGGTATGAGCTTTCGTGTGCATGCACACTTCTTCAGATACTGTGAAACAGTATCTGAAGAAGTGTGCATGCACACGAAAGCTCATACCAAAATAAAAACTTAGTTGGTCTTTAAGGTGCTACTGAAGGAAATTTTTTATTTTACTTCGATCCAGACCAACACGGCTACCTACCTGTAACCTAAGCAGCTAACAATCTCCTTTCCCTTCCTCTCCCACAACAAACACTCTGAGAGGTGAGTGTGGCTGAGATATTTTCAGAGAAGTGTGACTAGCCCAAGGTCACCTAGCAGCTGCATGTTGAGGAGCAGGGAAGCAAACCCGGTTCACCAGATTACGAGTCCACCACTCTTAACTACTACACCATGCTGACCCACATGTTCTGTGTACAGACCTTGAAAGAAAGCTCTGTCTAACTGAGTTGCTGAAATCTGTGTGTGTGTGTGTGTGTGTGTTGGAGGGGGAGCGATACAGGTATTCTTGCATTCTTTGGGACAATGGTAGAAAAATGGCTAGATTGTGCTCAGGCTTGGATATGTGGTATCAAGGGGGTGGGGAGCAGGAAGTGGGTGCATAATCTTGTCCTTTCACTCAGGCAGCAAAATGTCCCGAGCTAGTTCTGCCAGCTACCTGACCTTGTCTTTTTAACCAAAGATTCTAGGCTTTGAAAGTGGCCCCCAATGCATGCTTAGCATGTATTCTAGCATGTATTCAGTTCTAAGTGCTCCCCATTCATTTAAATGTGAGGTCTCCCTGACAACTCCACCCCTACCCCTGTTCATTTAAATATAGATTGGTGTCCAGTTCAATACCAAGTTTAACAAGTTTAACAAGTTTAACAAGTTTAACTTGTTATTTTCTCACAGCGGTGGAATGGAAAAAGAAGGGCACATGGGAGTCTAAAATGTATGAGTACGGTGAGATTTCTCCCAGGTAAATTAGAAGTCCAGAATCTAGCAAGCTGGAATTAGTTTCAATAACATTGTCAGTGAATGTTATTTAATTTCCAAGGGAACTATTCATTCTTCTTCTTTGGCGATCACTCGTGGCTGAGTAAGATTGTCTTCCATGAACACGTTCTTAGCAGTGAGTCTGTAAGTGACTGTGAAGGCCAATTCTTCTACAGTGGGGACATAGGTTTCCAAGAGGGAGTTGATCACAGTGAGGGTTTGGCAAATGTGCTTTCCTCTTAGCACGCCTCTCCCTTTCATCCTGAGTTCGAGTGTCTTCAAAGTCCATGACACTTTTGGTAAAGGCTGTTCTCCAAAACTGGAGCGCTTGCAGGCCAGTGTTTCCCAATTGTCAATGTTTATACTACATTTTTTTTTTGATTTGCCTTGATAGAGCCTTTAAACCTATTTTGTTGACCATAAGCATTACACTTTCCATTTTTAAGAGTAGAGTAGTTGCTTTGGAAGACATTAGGCATCCAAACAACATGACCAGTCGAATAAAGTTGATGTTGAAGAATCATTGTTTCGACACTGGCATTAGTTCACCTGTCTTCCTAACTGATGTGTAAGATTTTTCAGAGACACTGTTGATGGAATCCGTCAAGGTTGGGCCCAGGGGTTCCCTGCTCGGTGAGGGCCAGGTGGGAAGCTGAAGTATCTCCTGGAGCCAGGCCGCAGCGGTGAATCCGTCTGAGTCAGCAGCGGGGTTTAGAGCGTAGCAACAGTCTCTGGGCCTAGGCGTTAACAGGGTTGGGAAACAGTCCATAGGTAAAGCTGGGGAGTCCAAGTCCGAAACTTACAGACGGATAATCCGGGGAACCAAGTCCGGGTTCGGTCCAGGGTCCAAGGGTTCGGTGAGGAGCCTGTCCGACAGGGCCAGGGCGGGAACACCGGGCAGGAGTCCAGGCAAGGCAGGTACGAAGACTCAGGCAGGATCTGGCTTGCAGCAATGTTGCTCCCGCAACCTGGAGCGGGACCCAACAGCCTCTTATCTTTGTTGGGGCAACGGCCGGTCCCACCCCCCCGGCAATTCACCTCCCTGTTTAGCCCGAAGACGAGCACTCCTCCTGCGAGTACTCAGGTCTTTCTTTCTCTTGGACCTGAGTCTCTGCAGCTCAGGAGACACCGGTGTGGGTTACTAGCTTCCCCTGACCAAGCCGGTAGTGGAGCAGCTGTAGGTGATGGCCCAGCTGACAGCAACGAGGTAATCCCCGCATCTGGAGCCAGGACAGGCTCAGGCCCCTGACTCAGCCCAGCTGGTGTTTGCTGCAGGGGAACCTGTGCAGACTGGGGCCTTTCAGGATCGGGCCCCAAACTAGGATTAGACAATGTCTGAGGCAGAGGATCTGGGGCCGACTGAGATACCCCTGGTTTCGAGTCCGAGCCTGAGTGCCAGGCCATTACACAAGGAGCTGGAGATGCCATTTATAAGTGGTCCATGTTTCAGAAGCATACAGTTAGGTTGGTAGTACAATAGCTTTGTAAGCAAGCATTTTGGTTTCCCTGCGAATGTCATGGTCCTCAAACACTCTGCACTTCAACTGGGAGAAAGCTGCACTCACAGAGCTAAAGCTGGGTTGAACGGCATAAATTCTCTTGCTGATGCAGTATTCATCTCTAAAGCTATGTATATATACACAGAACAAACCCTGCCCATGTAAATTCTATTTGGTAATTATAGCTCTCCCTAAGAGAGAAATTAGCAATCTTCTGTTAACTTGCTAGGTGTAGCTGGGAGGTATTTCACTGTGTTCTCTTTTCTCCCTCCCTGAAACAGGGTTCAATGTGGGCACACCTGAACTGAATAGGCATTTCACAAAGCCTTCTAGCAAATTTCATGCACAGGCTTGTGCGCCAGGCTCCCATCAACCACCCATGTTTGTTCATTTGTTTCCTTTATCTCGCTGTCCTCTGCATAAAAGTTGCTGCAAGTGGATCCATCACACTCACAATTCTAATCACATCTGGATTGTTGAACTTCTGTAAAAGTATCCAGATCGATTCCTCACAAATGCCCTGTGACATAACTTCACTGACCAAAGTCTCAGTACAATCGACAAAATCTATTTTTCCTTTTTTTTTGTGCGTCACTGCTAATTTGCTGGCACTGGTAATTTTGTGAATGTTCATGGATTAAAACCTTCTTTAAGGGACTCAAAATACTATTCTATCACACTTCTTGTTCAAAGGGAGCTAATACCAATTGACATCTTCTAGGACTTTGTCAGGTCAATGTTTTTGGTTGTTGTTGTTGTTAGAATTTATATACCGTCCTATACCCGCAGGTGTCAGCGATAAAATCAGAATAAAAAAACACAGAGTACCTACCGTAATCAAAATAAAAAGAACAACGCAATAACCCTCCAACACATTTTAAAAGGGCATACGATGTCAATCAAATTGACCAAAGGTCAGGTTAAAGAGGAATGTTTTAGCTGAGCTGCCAGCCAAATACTTACCTTTGAGCAGGGCTTTTTTTCTGGGGGGACACAGGGGTATGCATACCCCTAAACGTTTTGAGAATCTTTGTACTTTTCTTCATTTACTGTAATTATTTTTCCCAATTTGAACTATAAAATGGTGATTTTCTTGAGTCAAAATGAGAGTACCTCTAAACATTTTAAGGGGGGGGGAGCACTGCTTATGAGACACCTAGCTACTTTGCAAATGAGCCAGAGCCTTTATTATGACAGTATATGGAAATTGCTGGATCTTCATACTTATTCACAACACTACCAACAAGCCTTTCTTTTTCTTTTTGCAATAAGCCACTTCTAAAGAATTGGGGGAAATCCCCATTCTTCTTAGCAGCCAGCCATTTCACCAGTAAAACCATGATTTAGAAGTACTTTTTTAAAAAAAGGAACTTAAAAAGAAATCTCAACTAAACTTGATTGGGGTAGGGAGGAAGAAAGAAATTATATGGTCCAATCAAAGGTAAGCATCTTTAATTTCTATAGATTTCAATGTGAGAAATTTAAGCGTTTGGTTGACTCTCCCACTGAAATCAATGGAATGTGAAAGTCCTTAATTTGGGATGGCTCAAATTATTGCTGTTCATGATGAATATTCAGAATAGCCCTTCTCTCTGGCCATACATAGTTCCTAACAAAATGAAAACAAGATGGCATTTTGAAATACTTTACTTTACCAGAAAGTATGCATCCCTTCATCCATAGCTGTTAGTAATAGTATTGTTTTGTTTTCAACTATACTCTTTTTCTTGTTCCTATATGTTCATGAATGTATTCTCTTTTACGTTACTGCTCTAATCACAGGCATTGATTTGCAAAAAATGTAGGTCAGTCATTATCTGTCTCCTTGGCTCCAAATATATTTTCAAAGGCAGTTTCAAAAATTGCATGCTGAGCTGTTGCATGCTATTAAGAATTATCCCCAACTAAATAATTGCCAACCGGGATCAAGCAGTGCCAATTCTGTACCTAACAATAACACAGTAACCCTAATAATTCTGTGCCCAACAATAACACAGTACAGTGGTACTTGGGGTTACAGACGCTTCAGGTTACAGACTCCGCTAACCCAGAAATAGTACCTCGGGTTAAGAACTTTGCTTCAGGATGAGAACAGAAATTGTGCGGCGGTGGCAGCGGGAGAGGCCCCATTAGCTAAAGTGGTACCTCAGATTAAGAACGGACCTCCAGAATGAATTAAGTTCTTAACCCGAGGTACCACTGTAACTCTAATAATGAGTGGCTTCTGTTGCTACCAAACAGAAACTGTTGTGCATTTATACATGCTGCTGTTAGCCACTTCCATAATAAATAATGGGGAATTGTGAATTACAGGTATTTAATCCCACTCAGTTGTGTCAGAAGCCACAAACCACCACTTGAGCAGTGCAATTACTTGCCAGAGCCTCTTAATAAAATTATAGGTGTGTTGCAGGAAAGTTCTTTCCTTAATAAAGGGAATATATCTGATCTTGAATCTACACCTGGCGTCATTTGCATCTCCCTTGGGTTTTGGGCTTGCTGATCAGAAGATTGGCGGTTCGAATCCCTGTGACGGGGTGAGCTCCCGTTGCTTGGTCCCAGCTCCTGCCAACCTAGCAGTTCGAAAGCACATCAAAATGCAAGTAGATAAATAGGAACCGCTACAGCGGGAAGGTAAACGGCGTTTCCATGTGCTGCTCTGGTTTGCCAGAAGTGGCTTTGTCATGCTGGCCACATGACCTGGAAGCTATACGCCGGCTCCCTCGGCCAATAATGCGAGATGAGCACGCAACCCCAGAGTCGGTCACGACTGGACCTAATGGTCAGGGGTCCCTTTACCTTTACCTTTAAGCTCCTTAAATAAAGATATCTGCTGGGATGGCAACTCACCTTGCTTTTCCAATGCATCAAGTTACCCACCTTTAATTCTGGATGAAGCTGACCCATGCTAGTGCTGTTGGAAAGCCAGGTCAACCATAAATTTATTGGGTTGAAACCAGTACTTCAACTGAGGTCAAATGTGTCACTTGACAATGCTTGTTAGCATCATCGCTCAGAATGCTGATGGAGAAACTGTGGCTTGTTTCGGTTTCATGACAACTCGTATGGCTTTTCTCCTTTATCCTGGCCCACTGACCATCTCTGCCTTTTTATTTGGTGGTCTCCTATCATCATCATCATCATCATCATCATCATCATTCCCTCTCCTAGCTAGGCTCACAAAACTTTCAAACCTTTGGATACTTGATAAAGAACAGGCTACACAAAGCCAGTTTATTAATTTAAATGTGTTTAGTTTATGTGATTGAACTTAGTCTGAGAAGAGGATATCGATGAGAACATTCAAAGTGCTACCTGGGCATTAGCAACAACCCTCTAACATCATCCAGTATTACGGTATTAGCTGCATATCAGCGGTGGGAAACAGAGAAGTGAGGTTGGTTGCTAGTGACTTCACAAAGGACACCGGTTGTGATTTGATTTGTTCCTGATGCGCAACTTTAGCTTCAGTGGCACAAAGCAAAGTTTTTTGCAAAGTTCCCTCTCTTTACTGCAGCATGTAGGAAATTCACTTTTCTTCCACCCCATAGCAAACTAGGCTTGCAAGAATATGAATACGGAATTGTTTGATTCCTGCACTGCAGGAGCTTGGACGAGATGACCCTTGGGGTCCCTTCCAACTCTACAATTTTATTTGATGCATGAACTGAGGGTAAGGGGTAGCAAACAAAAAGACAGCCACACATTGCTAGCTCCCACCCTGTTTGGGGAGAAAAGGAAACGATAATTTCTTTACCAATCAAAACTTTTTGTCTATCGTCTTTAGAAAAAACTACTTGGAAAAACTTGCATCCATGAAAGTTTTTAAATGTGCTTAGAATTACCATCTACCATAGTTTTTTTTTGTTCTTCTGGTTTCTTCTTACAGCTGTGCTGTTTTTACAATGGCTGCTGGGGTCTTTTGGGTGGTGGTGGGGACCCTAATGCAAAGCTGCTGAACCATTCAGAAACAGGGACCCTCATTCTAGTAAATGGATAGTTGCCAAGAAAATTCAACCCAGTCACAATTGTTTTGGGAAAATGGTTAAGAAACAAGAAGCAGAGAGTAGAAATGAAATGGCTGTTCTTTTTTCTAAATTAGAAAGCCCTAAATGTTCTAACATTTCTTCATAGGGTAGTTGCCCCTGATAATTTGGGGGGCCCTCTCCTGAACTACTCCCAACTCTACAATATCCTTTTTGAGGCGACCTAACTGGAATTGTGCACAGTATTCCAAGTGTGGTCTCACCATAAGTTGACATAATGGAATTATGATATTGACAGTTTTATTTATTCTCCATTTCCATTTCTGTATTTTAATGTTTTGTTGGAAGCCGCCCAGAGTGGCGGGGGTATAAATAAATTATTATTATTATTATTATTATTATTATTATTATTATTATTATTATTATCCTAATGATCCCTAACACGGATTTCCCCTTTTTCATAGCTTCTGAGCACTGGGTCAGCATCTTCACTGAGCTATCTATTACAAATCCAAGGTTTCATTCTTGGTCAATCATCACTAGTAGGGCTGCAGAATTGATGTCCAGGTGGAATTTCTGAAATGTGGCGCTTTGTCCTGGAGCTTAGGCAAGTCAATTGAAAAATCACCTTTTTTGGTCGTTTTGTAAACTTTTGGGGTGTCCTGGTTTTTACTTTTTGAAATATAGCAACCCTAATCACTAGTTCAGTCCCTATTATCATATAAGTGAAATTAGGAATTTTCTTGCCTTAAATGTGCACCAATTTCCACCTGCTTACGTTTTGAGTTTTGTTTGCCATTTTACTACCCATCCACCCAGTTTGGAGATATTCCATAATTAAACATTATATTAAAGAGAAGGCTTGTTTTCAAGTCCACGTGCTGAACTAAGGGTATTTAATAGTAGCAAGCAACATAAGGCTGGACAGAGCATTCAATTAACCTTGCCTTATCCAATCTAATATACTCAAAACATCAAAGTCATTTTATGTATTTGACTTTAAATACTTAATATCATTGATCCTAATCTCCACCCCCCTTCTGTTTTGCTTTGGATCTGGAATTGTTTTCTTTTTTGCTTTAAACCTTCATGCACAACAGATGCCACTAATCAATCCTGCCTTAAAATTACAACCATGTCCACTAAAAGGAAGAATTTTACTCAAAAACACAAATCAATTACAAGGGAGATATTTTTGACAATCATTGTTGTAGTCAGTGATATGTGGAAGCACTTGCATGTTTTCAATATCATATCCAATAAGGATGACCTTTAGATAGATGAATTCATAGCTCTGATAGTCTTTGAAGACACAGATCAAAAGAACAGAATTAGTGTGAACTTCAGCAAAATGTCAGCTCTTCCACAAATAAATTACCACACCTATCAGCCAATCTCCCATTCCCACCAAACTTCTGAGTAATACCCCTTCCCACCCTCTCACTATATATAAGGGTCTGGTGACTTCTGTTTCAGTGTATCTGAAGTAGTGCGCATGCACCAGAAAGCTCATACCAATAACAAACTTAGTTGGCCTCTAAGGTGCTACTGGAAGGAATTTTTTAATTTTGTTACAAACAAATCTGTTTCCTTCTCTAGGAAAGCCACCTTGTTTTATAGCATCTACTAGGGTGCCTATTAGTTCTGTGATTACCCCAAATCAGGAGGCAAATTCAGATTATTCAGGGAAAGTTCTCATGTTTCCAGATTGGATTGTGACATTAAAAAGTGTTTCAACTAACGAAAAATGGAGCTGTCCATTTTGATTTTCTCCAAGTTTCTCATATTATCAATTTTAAATTCAGCTCTCTACATTTTGGGGAGATGTATATAATCTCCACATTTCTTGGAGATATATATAACCCAGAAATATACCAACTCTACAATTCTATGATTCTGTTCTAATCCCAAAGCCTGCTCATTTTCATTCACCCAGTCTTCTGCTCCTACAATCACAGAAACCTCTCTACTACAATATAGGGTTTCTTAAGTTTTCTCCAAGAAGCCCTTCAATTCCTTCTTGTCACAAGGCAACAGAGCTAAGAAGTGAAAGGGAATGGTCCCCAGTTCTCCTCTCCCTAAGCCTAGCGTCAAGCAAATGTTCCTATGGTATGCCATGCAGATCTCACAGCTAAATCTCTGAAAACTGGATCACGCAAAGGCTTTGGGTGTGTTTCAGCTCAGCTTGGAAAGCAAACGACTGTCTGAAGTGTATCCTTCTTCCATGGCCAGATTGTGAGCTCATTGAAATCAATAGAAGTCTTCCCATTGAACTGAATAGGCTTTGGAGCAGGTCTTCCTGGTCCATTGAAGTCTTCTGTAATTTACTGTGTGCCCACTGACACTCCCTTCGTGGCTGAGGCCTCTAGGGCTGCCAACTTTGAGGGCACTCACCATTATGCTGGTTTCCCTGCTTTATAAATTTTTGCTCTGCGTTTGCCAACCATTGGATTTGTTCTATACAGCCGGCAGGGGAGGCCAGCTCCAATTGGCTTCCTCTGAGAAGATCCACCAATTTGCAGTGACTAAGAAGGTTGAAAAAGAGACTGTTTTATTCTTTAGCAGAGGACAAGAAAGCCCTAAATGGAAAAGTGCCCTGGATTTGTCAGGCAGTTTGAGTTACCATGGAGTCTGAAAGCCTACAGACTTTACTGTTGCTCTGTATGGATTTTTTTTCACAGGCTTCAGAATGTCTTTCCAAGCCTGTTGGCCTCAAAAGAACGGAGCTGGAGATTGCTGCATTGCATTATAAGTCAATACTGATATTGTCAAGAAATGAATGAGAAACTGAAGGCTTGTGATATCACATTATTCCAGTGTAATTTTTTCTTCTGCCTCTTGTTCCAAAACTTGCAGTGCAACACGATGCATGCTTATTCCAAAGCGTGTCCCACCAGAGCTAAAACATTTGCTCCGTCTGTTTTTCACAGCCGACTGACCCAATTTGATGGTCTCAAATTTATTTGAGGATTGGGACGCAACTCCAATCAGATTACACACTTCTCCGGATATTGTCATGAATTTTTGTTACACAAAAGCAAGCATTTTATAGCTAAAATCCATATAAAACGTGTATTTTACATGAAAGCTCACTGGAAAATACGTATTTGGGGGGATGCATATAGTAAAACATACAATTATAATGCGAAGTTTTCATTAAATCTTTCAATAAATCTGCACTAAAGAGGATGAGACAGACTTATTTTTGAGTAACAGCAAAAATGAAACTGGACAAGTTGCAGCTGATCTGTCTACCCTCATGGTGCTTTCTGTCTAGCAAGTGTGCATAGGGTTACGGCTAGTCACCTAAGTGCACTTTTATTACCTTTTCTTAAGCATAATAAAAGGGAGAAGCCAAAAATAGGCTTATGCAGCTCTTCATTTTATTGAAATCCAAGTTTGGTCAGATTATTAGACTTGTGCATAGATTCATCAAGATAACAATTGTTCTGCTAAATCAGACTAAGATTGATCTAGTCTGGCATTCTGCCTCCAATATGACCGGAAGCTCACAAACAGTGTTAGAAAACTGAGATATGAAAGCTAGCTGCTAAATGACACCTTAAACCAAGTTTACGGGAGCAACAACGGAATGTCTAGGTGAGCTTTTTTATATATATATAGCAAGAATACAAAGCTGAAAATGAATGAACTGCAGCTCAAATATTATGTTCATTTTTCACATGGTCTAGTCCTCCCCCTACCCACCCCCCTAATATTCTTCAGAGGGTCTCTTATATAGTCTTCAGAGAGTCACTGGAAGTGGAGAGGCAGAAAAAGGTCCTCTCTGCAATTTTATTTGGAAATATTAGGTGCAGTACAGTTCCCAGAGCTCAGAAACTGCTCACGCTAATTAAATTCCCTGTCGCAAAATGCACCTAGAACAATGGGAGTTTTGACCACTGCGCACAAATGGGGTGCGAATTTGCTACCCAGAAGGAATCCATTTTGAAGATAGTTCAGGAAGAGGCTGATGCAGGACGACTGCTTTGGATGCAAGGTGTACAATTTGGAAGATTGGAATTTCTGGGGTCGGACAAGGGGCACTTTTGCTTGCATGGACTGAAGATCATTAAGAGAGCCTCCGTTTATAAACTGGGATCCATACGCTGCACCAGCATATAGCTTTCCTTGTTCAACAAGAATATGCTCCATAAATCACCATCAGCATCCTAAAATTAGCTGGAAGTGTGTGCTGCAAACAGTTCATTTTTAATATAGATTACTTCCCATGCACTAACAGGAGGAGTGTAGAACAAAACAATATTTTTTGTTATTCTGTAGAATTTTTAAAACAATAGATTCAGCTCCATTCAAAGTAATAAAAGCTTTGTCAAGAAACTCTGTGTTATGTGGATCAAACCCAGAGTGAATAATTCCATCAGCTATTGTCTGCCAGAATCCATAATTAATGTTGTCAAAGGGAGCTACTTGTATGTTGGCAGCATATAACTGGGCTATGTTGAATCAATCTGAAAAAGTTAACAATTAATTAGTTGTTGGCTGACATCTAGTTTAGATTCCATCAATTTAGTATTATATATACATTCATTGAGTCCAGAACTCACATCTTACTTATGGTTGATTGATAAGTAATATATGCCAGTTATATAAATATATACCAGGTGCAAACAGAGAATTTCACAAACAAACTGAACTTACCTTTTGTGCAGCCTGGAATTGGATATTCTGCATTCATGGAGAATACAATAATCTCTAATTACAGAGATTAATTATCTCAAGACCATAGGATCTGATAACCAAAAGCTTATGAATTCTTTATATATGGTTGTTTTAAAGCTCTCAAATGAAGATCAAGGTATGCTTGAATGGCAACATTACAAATTGTTACTCACCAGTTAAGCCACCCCCAAATGGTGCAATTGAAACTGCATTTCCTACAATTGCCCCAAACTTCAGATCCGAAGTTACTTTGCTTCACTTTCATGAAAGAACGCAGCTGACTGCCATGCAAATGTATTTTAGGATTGCAGCTTTACACATATGAGTCCTATTAGAGTGCATGTCATAGAATCATAGAATCATAAACTAGTAGTTGGAAGGTGTGGCGGTTGCCTCAACCTGCACAGGACCCCCAGATGTTTAACGGTCCCTTGATACCTGCACCAACCACGTTTTATTCCGCTGCCACCAACCAATATAAATGTGGGTAACTATCCATTCACTCCAGTCAGGGATAGCTTTGAAACAAAAGATGTTTATTTAGAAGTTGTACATAAGCGTGTGGTTTCCAAAAGATAACTTCATAAATTCCTTTTATAACAGTTCCAAACTCTCCCTTCAGGTGTTCTCGCTACCTCTGTCTCAACCTCAGACTCTCAGCCACACCTCCCCAACCTCCCACAACCAGCCCCAACAACCCAGCTTCTCCTCTACCCCGTCCCAGGGTGGGTTTATATACTCCACCTAACCCCGCCCCCTAGGATTCCAACTGTCTAATCCCTTTAACCCCTTCTATACTGTTCCTGAGGTTGGGGTGATCGTCACAGAAGGGACCACAAAAACCATCTACTCCAACCCCCTGCAATGCAGGAATCTTTTTACCCAACATGGGGCTCGAACCCACGGCCTTGAGATTAAGAGTTTCATACTTTACCAACTGAGGCTTATGTCATAGGGCCATTTGATGAATTTATGACAATTACAATGTTACATAGGGCCTTCTAATAACTGTGCAACACCATAAACAAAGCTACATACTTCGCAGTGAAGATAAACCACACACACACACACACACACACACACACAATAATCTACGCTGAGGTTTTGGTAACATGCAAATATATCTAGCTGACGAAGAGAACCAAGATGATCTTTCTGTAGGCTGTTTAAGTTGCACCATCACAGGCTGAATGTGGTATGATCGCATGTATTTCATAGCGTATAAAACTAGCAACTCTTCCTGAAGGTAAGCCACCCAGAGAGAACTACTTGGCATATTCTTCCCCCACAAAAATAGCCTAGAATCCCTGGGCACTAATAGGAAGCTGAGAGAAAAATGCTTTGTCCCCACATGGACAACAATGTCATGGCTAAGGTTGGCCCACAAGCAACTTAGACTTTGCACACTCTCCTTCCAAGGACTAAGAAACTGCCATTGCCAAGAGTGATTGGATAAAGGGCAGATGATTAATTAGCCAAATATCTTTAATAATTCTGCATCAGTAGTATGTGCTTAAAAGAGAAAAACACACACACCATTATTATTATTATTATTAGTAGTAGTAGTAGTAGTACTCTGCCCATCTGACTGGGTTGCCCCAGCCTTCCAACATATATAAAAATATAATAAAACATTAAGCATTTTTTTTTAAAAAAAACCTTCCCTATACAGGGCTGCCTTCAGATGTCTTCTAAAGGTTGAATAGTTTCTTATCTCCTTGATAACTGATGGGAGGGTGTTTCACAGAGAGGGCACCACTACTAAGAAGGCCCTCTGCCTGGTTCCCTGTAACTTCACTTCTCACAGTGAGGGAACTGCTAGAAGGCCTTCAGAGCTGGACCTGTGTCTGGTAGTAGCAAGTGTGAAAGGGCGAGAGAGGAGGTCCCGCCCGGCTGCGCCACGGTTAAATCTCCCATGGCCACACCCTTTACTGGTGCTGATTGCTCAGTGGGGCCCCCCTGGGCAGGGTCCCGCCCAGCGCCAGTGATACAGCCGGGAAGACACAGATGGGGGCGTCAACTCTCCACCCCTCACGTCGGATCACTGTTGATTCCTGGCTGCCTGGCCGCAACGCCGCCTACCAGGAAAGGGGAGCGGACTTATAGGAATAACAATTTCTTCTTGCATTCGTATATACTGTAAGCATTTATTTAATTATTATTTTAAAGGAAACTCAATCTAACAATTGTTTCTTCTCTTAGGAAATCAATACAGTGGTACCTCGGTTTATGAACACAATTGGTTCCGGAACTCTGTTCATAAACTGAAGCGTTCATAAACTGAAGCGAACTTTCCCATTGAAAGTAATGGAAAGTGAATTAATCCGTTCCAGATGGGTCTGCGGCGTTCGTAAACCGAGGTGTTCATAAACCGAGGTTCCACTGTACAATACAAAAGAAATCCACATATTTCTATGTAAATGAATGTCTGAAAAAAATGGGGGAGGGAATTTGAATATATAAAATGTATCCCTGCTTTTACACACACACACACACACACACACACTGAATAAAGGCTTGAATGGGCAAGAGTGATGTAGATATTCACCTGCTGTGGGATCACAAAACCACTGTGAAAGTCCAACAGATATAGGATTAGAATACTCTAAGCACCAATCAACCTAACTGAGGCAGTTAAGCATCACTTCCTGCTTAAGACAAATATCATTAGTATCCCATCAAAAGTAGAGAAAATGCCCAATGAACTCTTGGTCTGAAGAGGTGCTCCTAGAGATGCCCTTGTTAGCTGCCCACAGAACTGCGCATAAATCTGTGGCACAGACAGCTGAGAAAAATAAATGAACTGTATTAAAGAGTTTATAATTTTTTACAGTTCCTCATTACAGCTGGCAATTCCAGCAACAGATGATCTCATAGTCTGCGGTGCGCCTGCCAGAGAGCTTGCATACAAATGGATGCCTTTGTACCACAGACCATAGAAACCTGCATCAAATTGGCCTTCTTTCCTTAACTGAGCTGCACAAACAAAGATGAGTTTGTTGCTGACCAAGAAGCAGGAGCTTTGTTTCATAAGACTCTCTGAATGTAGTGCGCTTTACCGCAGGAGAAGGTCCTCGACTTAAAAAGAAGGGAGAAAGCGAGGGAGGAGGGAGGGAGAAAACAAGAGAAGAATAGTAAGCGGAAACTAGACAACAAATCAAAGTGTATACTCTTCTGGTAGATATTGGTGTTGGAAGTACGGTAAACCCCCCCCCCCATCTTTGTGAATACTGGTCACATTTCACGAGTTGAATAAAAATGAAAGGCAAAAGGGCTTTAATTAATGGGGTGCCTTTTGATTTGTAGAGCAAGACTGCTAGAACAGATGTAGTAGCAAAGAGGATTAGATTGTCCCTTTGCTGACACTCTGCAATTTTCTCTCTCCCTTTTTGGTAACCCCCCATTGAGGAAGGGCTGTCTTTTAGTAAATTCAGCACTGCTAAAGAAACTGTTGTATTTGGTTACAATAGGCAGTTCTCATAAGCCTAGACAGAATATGTGAGGAGAGAGCTAATATTCATTTAAATTCAAGGTTTCATTAAGACCGAGGGAAAGTGAAGTGCTTAGTCTAAATTCCTTCAAAGTCTATGAAATGGATATTAAAAAAGGAAACCTACAATAATCTCGATTAGAGACTCTCGTTTTGTAGAACACAGATGAAAGGACTCACACGCCTGCATTGGTTTAGCATATTTTGCATTCATTTTGTCAATGGCTCTGTCCAATTTTTACTCCTGTATTTTAAATGCTTACCAGATTAACACTTTTCAACAGATGTGAAAATGTTCTCATTGACGAGAAGGAATTATGCCCTGCTATTTGTCTTGTTTGTACCTTTGTTGCTGGGATATCAAGTATATAGAAAGAGTCCCATTCAGCCCCATTTGGGGGGATCAAATCAATAGAATGTCTTCCACATCATGAAGAAGTAACATATTTAATGAGACTCTACTGAGACATTTATGGCCATGCACATCTATTTAGATTTCAAGCCCATAGTTTACTGGTAGATCACATGCTCTGCATCCATACAGACCCAGTTTATCCATGGCATCCTAAAAGCTAAACGATCTCAGGTAGCAGGTCTGAGAAAGAACGCTCTGGCTAAAACCAGACAGTAAATATTACTGGGATGAAAATTGCATGGTATAGCAGACTGAGAAGATACTCCCTGTTTGAGATTCACTTTGCATGAAGGTTTCCCAAGCTCTCTCACTCACTAATATCTCAAATGGAGCAACAGAGTTTAAAAATGGAAGAGCAATACATGGGCACGGTTTATCCTACAATGTCTCTATAGAAACAACAGTCTTCCACGTATGCTTCAGTGTCTCCCCACTCTCTACATATTTTAGACACATCTAAATTTGGTAGCTGCTGTAATTAACATTTTCCTTGCATCCAAATGAGGCAGACTATAAATTATAAATGAAGAGCTACAGATATGGAAGCATTTGGGCAACAGGTTTTCGCTTTAAGTTCTAACATGGTGTTTTCCCTTTACAATTTTTGCTCTTATTGATGATTGCCTGGTGGGAATTGAGGGCTATCTGAGCATTGCAGCTTTCTGGCCGCATGAGATCTTGCATGAAAAACCAGAGGCTTTGTGCTTCAGGTCAGCAGAGAGAGAAACCGGAAGAGAGCTTTTGCTCATTCACAGCTTTGCCAGTATAGGAACTATCAGTCAAGGGCACAGCTAAGAGAGCTTGGGAAAAGTCATTGAACAAGCAAGAGGGAGGGGAAGTGAGACAATTTTTAAAAGAGATTAGTTCAGCAGGAAACAAAGGGACACAGCCATGTCAAAATAACAGCATAAGGAAAGCACTGGGGAATATGGTTCCCCAGCACCACCACTGTTCTAGGTTGAGGTGGTGTGTTTAACTTTTCCTCCCTTCCTGGGAGTGTTGTAAACAAAATCTGCCCTTATAGAGTCCTTTGTAGGTTCTCCATCGGTAGGAGAAAATAACAGAGGCCAACCAGAGAATATTGAGAAGCAAAGCAGCTAGTAAGCCTGATCTTTATTGAACTGTTGCAACAGGGTGCCCCCTCCCAGGCAGAAGAAAGGAGGAGGACCCAGAACAAAGGTTTGCCTGCCCTTATATAGACATTTTGAAATTCCCTGCCCTGGAGCTCAAGACCACCCCTCCATACATCATACATACATCACAGAAAAGGCGGTCTACAACTGAAATTTGAATGTTGTTTTTGCCAGGTTATCTGATACTGTAATGCCTTATCTAATTGCCTTTCCCGGTTGTCTGGCCATTTCTTTGAGATGGTAATTACTTAATTCCTGAGACAATGGGAAGGTCCCCTCACCTCCTCCCTCCTTGCAGAGAAACATTTGGTCAGTTTGGGAGTCGAAATGGTTTCAGGACTGTCTTCCTGTACTGTTTTCAGTCATTGGTTTATACATTTATGTACGTGTTTGCCTTGTACATTTATTATACATCTAAGACCTTAAAATTCTTATAACAGGAGTAAGCCACTTTAAGCAGACATATATAGGATTGCACTTCAGGTGGCATGGCAAGAATAATGGTCTTTCTCTTCCCCTCTGCACAGAACCACCCAACCATCAACTGTCGTGAGATGCATTTCAAGACAGAGAGGGAAGAAAGAAGTCAAAATTATGCAAGTAATTTCACAATTAGTTGTGTGCCTGCCTTCAAGACACTGTCCCTCATCCCTCCAAACTAGTGCCAATTCTTCTATGTCCTCTGGAAACCAGACCTCTGGTTTATTTACCGACATAAGTTATGGCATCTGTAAATCACATCTCCTGCTGTTCCTCAGAGCAAAAGGTCCCTGTTTTTTATTACATTTGCCCATCCCGCTTATGAAAGGGGAATTCTTCCTTTTTATATTTGGAACCTTATTATAAGATAATTTGTGCTACAGTATGTGTAGCACCATAGTAATATTATTCTTACTGCTGTCATTTATTAAAGTTAATGTTATTCAGGGAAGTCACAGAGACGCATACGACGGGGCCATGCATTTTAACTTCATGGTGACTGGCTCAAAAGCTGCTGACATTCTGACACATCCAAATAGCCAAAATGTTGCAAAGGACTCAGGGGGGTGGCGGCTATGATACGATGTTGGGAAATATGGGTTGAGTGGCCCTGGAAGCCAAATTTTCCGTGCTGGCCACAGACATGTGGAAGCTAATGCAAAACGGTTTTAAAATATAAGGTGTTATATCACACATACCAAAGTCAATTGAAGATTTGTGAGTGTTCACTGTCATGGGACTGCATATTCCACTAGAAGGAATAAGCATTTCACAAGCCACTCAGACCAAATTTCTTCTAGGGTTAACTGTCTTAACATTCTCTTGCTATTCCTTGCTGCATCTAATCTGCAGGGTTTGCCCTGTGATCCACACCTGTTCTCTCCACCCCACAACTAATAATATATGAATCATTGGGCACAGCCTGAGGAGATGAAGGCAGAGTTGGCCCAGTTGCATGTGGTGTTAGTGCCAAGTTAAAACATATCACCTTGTTTCGCTTTGGAACATCATGTGTTCCTGTTGCACCATGATCTAACTATACTTTGTCGGAGGAAGTTAATACAGTGGTTCATGCACAGATTTGTCGCCTGCACCTGTTTAGAAAATCCTATGCTAAACAGAATAACAAGACAATCATTTTATGTGCTCTATTATGTAATCAGCTGCATGGTTTTAAGTCTCTGAACTCGCACTCGCAATTAGAATTTACTCGGGTGCTGCGATACTTTGATTTGCAACAGTTTGAAATGTAGTGTTCCATTTATGAAGAAAATATAATAAAATCTGGTTGCATCAAGTCTGATGCCATGTACCGTTCACTCTCTGCTAAGGAATTACAAATGTCACCAATAATCTCTTAACAAACTTAAGAAATGGAATGAGAGAGTGGAACTTTTCCTGCTCCCAGCCTACAGAGGCTCACAACATTCAGCCTCAGTTAAGCTTTCAGTTTTAGAATATCCGTTGCTTGGCAACCAAATAACCCTTATCTTCCAGAGGTGGCATTTTGCTAAACTGTACTTTTATGGACTAGCTCTTCCTTAATACGGTACCTTGTAAATATATATATATATATTTAAAGCGGTTAACACAAAAGGGCACTATGAGACACTCCAAAAGCTCCATGACATTTATCATTAATGCAACAACCCTGATGCTTCTGCTAACAACCCACATTTTTGGCGATGGTATAAATGAAAAGATATAATAGGCATATCAGTTGCCATGGGGAAAGCTTCTAGAGCATTGCTTTGCACAGCACTCCTTCCTTCTCCTCCCCATCCGATCTGCCACCTCCCTACAAGAAAGAGGCTAAAATGTCACGAGTTCTATGCTGCTTGCAAACTGCATGGTTCTTTCCTAGAAAGCCTCACGATTCCCCCAACACAGCTGGATTAGTTCATGGGTTGCCGCTGACCCTTCGTACCTCTGTAAAATAAAGAAAGAATACTTGCATGGAAGACGCTTCAGTAGGAAGAATTGGGGAGGGGTCATTTTGCACCGCATGCATAGATGAGCAAAAGTTTGTAGGTCGCAAACGGTATACTCTTTGAATGTTCTTACCTGTGAAGTAGTAAAGGTAAAGGGACCCCTGACCATTAGGTCCAGTCGTGACCGACTCTGGGGTTGCAGCACTCATCTCGCTTTATTGGCCGAGGGAGCCAGCATACAGCTTCTAGGTCATTTGACCAGCATAACTAAGCCGCTTCTGGCAAACCGAACCAGAGCAGCACACGAAAACGCTGTTTACCTTCCCGCTGTTTATCTACTTGCACTTTGACGTGCTTTCGAACTGCTAGGTCGGCAGAGGCTGGGACCGAGCAACGGGAGATCACCCCGTCGCGGGGATTCGAACAGCCAACCTTCTGATCGCCAAGCCCTAGGCTCTGTGGTTTAACCCACAACCCCACCCGCGTCCCATGCTTACTGGGAAATAAATCTCTGGGGCATACTTTTAAGAAGAGTCTTGCTGAATGCCTGGTGAGCAGAGAGCCAACTACTTGTTGAACATTCAGGCCACCAAGTCCTATGTAAGGTAAAGGTAAAGGGACCCCGGACCATTAGGTCCAGTCGTGACCGACTCTGGGGTTGCGGGACTCATCTCGCTTTATAGGGAGCCGGCGTACAGCTTCCAGGTCACGTGGCCAGCATGACTAAGCCACTTCTGGCGAACCGGAGGAGCACACGGAAATGCCATTTAACTTCCCGCTGGGAAGTTTGACGTGCTTTCAAACTGCTAGGTTGGCAGGAGCTGGGACCGAGCAATGGGAGCTCACCCCGCCACGTGTGAAGTAGTAAACATTTTTTTTTTTAAAAAAAAAAGGAATGGTGTATTAGGAATGCAGGAAAGGGCACATTTAAATGTATTTTCTTCCATTGTATCACACATAATGGCTCTATTAATATAATTCATTTCTTCAGAAGCAAAGCTTCCCTTTTATTTCTATACTGTTTGGTACACATGCTTTGTATACAGAGGAGCGGGGCTATCTATGCTAGCACCAGGTTTCACATCAGTTTTCCAAATGATCCTTGATGGAAAAGAGCTGCAGTTGAGAGCACAAGTGCTAGCAACTGAGCCCCAGTGAAAGCTCATGACTTTTTTCTTCTTTTTTCCAAATTTTATTTATTTTGTTTAAATAATTAGTACAGGAAAAAAAAACCAACAACAGCAAAAAAGAAAGAAAATTAGATTGAAGACAATCCAAAAATATTGAAAGCAAATATTACATACTTACCATATAATACTCTCCTCCCCCACCCACAGCTTCCCTCTGCCACCATTTGACTTCTTCGAGTCTCTATTTCCACCGTTATCTTTGCATTCTCCAAATGTGTCAGTCTTTCTATTTCTTTTATCTCTTCTCTTTTCCAAATCATAGATATACTTTACATTTTTATTCTAGGCATATTAGCATATCTTTCTTAGAACAATATTTTAACTTATAGTCTTTGAAACATTTCCATTCCTTTTTTTAATTTTTGATTTGATTGATATGATTGAGGTTAGCTTTGCCAGTTCCGAATATTCATTTAATTTGCAAATCCACTCCTCTTTTGAGGGCAAGACTTGAGATTTCCATTTAGAAGCAATCACTACCCTGGCTGCTGTAGTTGCATATAGAAAAATCATTTTTTCTACTTGTGGTATATCTTGCCCTATCAAGCCTAGGAGATATGCCTCTGGTTTTTTAACAATTGGGATTTTCAACATTTTCTTTAATTCCTCGTGTATTATTCCCCAAAATTTCCTCACAACCCCACCACATGTGTATTGTTGTTCCTGCTTCTTTGCCACATTTCCAACAGAGGTTGGATTACAATTTATATATTTTCTTTTCTTGATTAACTGATACATAACATAACAGAAGCTACTGCTGACCTAACTTGAACAGAATCATTGGTCAAGGACATGCACAAAATGGCCTATTGTAAAAATATATACAATTCTTTGTTTCTGAGAGAAGGTAAGGATTTTGATGAAAATATGAATACAGTACACAAAGTAGAAACTGATGGCATATTCTGATGTCTAAGAAGGCAGACTTGTCTTAGGGAAGGTGCCTCCTGGAACAGGGGTGCCGACCTGAATAAAATATTGTGGGCACCCAGGTAAACCCTGCCCCACTTAATTGATCACATGGCATTGGTGCGCATACACCATTTGAATGGCAATGCCCATCACCTTTGCAGGGGTCCAGCCCCCTCAAATATTTTATTGTGGAAGCTGAAGCCCCCACGGCCCCTAGGAGTTGGCTCCTATGTCGTGGAACCTATCAGAAAAGTCTTTGCGGGCCCAGTCACAGAGCCATTCTCCCCTTTGCCAGCAACTAGACAACCTGTGACAGAACAGACTCAGACCCTTTTATGCATTGCTTTCTGGCCAGTCATGGCTGTGGCCAGGAGCACCAACTTGCCCCACACACTGAGGGGTCGCTGTCATGTGATGTATCACATGATGCGTCACATGATGCCACCCACTGCATGTGATCTTCGCACAGAGTGCACTTGGCAGCCTGCTGCCCCCTGATGAAAAAGATGGGGGGGGAGGCTGAAGCCCGCTCCACCCCATCCCTGGCACCGCTGGCTTTGGCCAATGCCTGGCTGGCCAGTAAAGGAATCCCCAAGATCTGGGCCGTGATTGGCTCATTTTTAACCTCACTTGCTGGTAATGCCCTCATGTTCGCGGCGGCCGAGGGAAACTCCTAATTGGCCAGAGACCATGTGGGTCTGGCTTGCAGGGAAGAAGGCAGAGGGAGTGGGTCTGTAACAGATACCTGACAGGAAAGTGGTGAGTGCCCATTCCTTTTGCACCAGATGCCTCTGGGCTTGTGCTGAAACCTAGCCAGATGATGTGAGGCAATGACATTATCAATCTGTGAGGCACGCCAGGGTTTAGCCCAGCCCAGCCTGCTGTGCAACTTTACCACAACACATAGAAGGCTTGCCTCTCTCTTGTTGAGGATAGTGGCAATGACCTGGCTGAGACCTGCTGTGCTCCAGATCCAGACATGGCAGCTCCAGGGGTGTCATCACAACTACTGCTGCTCACTAAGGGTGCAAGAGCTGCTCGTCCCCTGCTCCTCAGTGACAGAGCAAGCGGAGGTGCTGATTAGAGCTTGTATTCCAAACCACCCCTCCCCTAGCAAGTGCAGTGTTGGTGTTATTGCTATCTGCACTTAATGTGCTGACATTTACCTTTTTCAAAAATGACCTAATCCTATCTCATGCAATTGCCTTCTCATTCCAAAATGAAGAAGTACATACATATAAAAAAAAGAATGATAGTCACCCTTGGGACATCAGGGGAAAGAAGGAAAGAGAGGGGGAGGGGCAGAAATGAAGGGAAATGAAATTATTCTTGCAGCAAGGGCTTAGATACAGACATACCCTTATTGTATACAAAGTTGGCAAATGGGTACCAGTTTTGTTGAGTACAAGCTCTTGTCACTATCAAGAGACGTTGGAAAACTGGTGATGGGCTGAACATTGATTCTTGGTATGGTCCATAGCATTGGCTGAGAAACTAACAGGTGAGAGCGGCAAAGGGCAAACACAATCCATATTCCTTTTATAGCATATGGCAAGTGTTTATTGAATACATAAATTGTATGTGGCAGGAATCCACCTAGCACTCATGGGAAAATGTGGTATGATCTCTTAGAGTAATCAAATGAAACTTTAACACATGGCATGATAAAAGCCTGTAATTTTATCAAGACAAGTTACTTGTTGTTTAGAGTTGCAACAATTGTTTTCTGAAAATTTATCTTCTGTACCATGAAAATAAATAAAAACAGTATTTTTTAAAGGGGGGAGAATATATTATTTTAATGAATTGTACTAATGCTGTTTTTCTGTGACAAGGGCTACTAAGAGGATAACAATGGCATAAATACTTGAACTAAATTAAGGGGCAATGCAGAATGATCTCGTTCATAATACAAAGTAGCTCCAAAGAGTGTCTCACTGAACAAAAAAGAAAAAAGAAATTCTGGATAGCACCGGGGGGGGGGGGGTGAGATCTGCTGTTATACAAAACTATATTAGGGCCACATATACTAGAGACATTGTTAATTAACAGAGCCCCCTCACACATGGATTATCCCTGCAGCTCTGCCAATGTCAGTTCCTGAATGGGTGATTTGCCAAGGAGGTGCCAGTTTTGTAATATACACTTTAGCAGGCATGGAAGGAATTCTGGCTTTCACACCCGCCTCCCGAATTGGCGCCCTTTGTCCTCTTTGTGCCACTGTTTCCCATTCAGAAATCCTATGGCTCTTGCAGAAAGTCAATGTCCATGTGTTTTCTTGGTAGGAAATGAAACCTGCTGACCGCAGTTTTTCATGAAAGCCAAGATCCTGATTCAGAGCGCCATGCATGCTCTAATATACATACTGAGGTCCTCGTCTGGCAAGGTTGTACACTGATTCAGTGGAAGGGGCAGGTCTACAAAGATCAAATTAATAGGGAAGGGCCTACGTGCACTAGCGGAGGAAGAGGAGTGTGGGGGGAGCACACCGACCTTGGCAGCGTGATCCTGGCAGGGTGGCATCGTGGCTGCTCCCCCGTCTGCGCTGGGCGCCCTGCCCCCAGGACATGCCCCAGCCCCGCCCCTGCCTACATGCAGTTCAGAATACATGCACTGAAGCTTGTATACTTCCAAAGAATCACCCACTGGACTGAGGAAAAACTATATAACATTTTTGGAACTCCAAAGGTTGCAGAGCCCAACCTGAAATACAACAGAACGAGGTGAGGAGGCAGTAACAGCACGTGGCTTGAGGTTCCGTTGGCTGATGAGGGAGCTCAGAATATGCCCACACTTCTACTATATCTCCTCATTGCACATCTAGGCACAGGTACAGTGCAAGGATTCTCCATTGAGTTGATCTGCCTCCACCTTTGTCTTTATCCAAGTTTGATGTTTCTTCACTGGGACTGAGATTTAGGACTGCCAGCACCTTCCATGCCTCTTGCAAAAAGCAGAGTGCTCTACCATCAAGGATTCCAGGAGAAGCAGGCAGGCAGATGAAGACCACCTCAGGGCCTGTTGAACTACTTCCTCCCCACCCAGCACCACCAAGTGATCTAGCACCAACCACCATGTGGGAAGGATCCTGATATGGCCATTTTTAGACTACACTTTTAAAGCACATAATTGAGCATTACTTGTAAGCTACCTTGGTAGGATTTATATCCTGAAAGGTAGAGTATAAAGATATGCAATAATAAATAAACAGACATGGCAAGGGATTGCACATTAGGACGGACCCAGATGAATGTCTACACAGAGCAATCCTTCTCAAGGCTTAACCCTGAATTAGGTATGCAAGCGCTTCACTTTGTGCTGAAACAGTAGTCAATGAGAAATCATTTGCTTCCTTTGAAACATTGTCCAAATCTTGAGCTATGTCAGTACAATATACAGAAGGATGTGCCCAAATCCCAATAAAATCAATGGAGCCTGATTTTTTTTCCACCACTGTTTTCGTTGGCTCTTTGCAGACACACTTAACATTATCTGTATTGCACCACAAATCATTTATTTATATGTCAAGACTGTGGTGCAGTGCTTTGCTACATGTGCTTGAATCATGCTGAAATAATTGTAGCTCAACTTGCTGTACATGCGCGTTTTCCCTGACATTTTGCCAATTCGGCAAAATTCCTCACTGGCGCCATTTTTACAGCTGAAAACCAGGACATGTCAGGAATTTTCCTGACGTATGGCAAGCCTAGCCTGAAACAAACAGCTGCTTATTGATGAACAAGCTAATCCACAACTGCAGAGGAAATTAAAAGTATGCACAACAACCTAAAGGGTGGAGTCTTATCTCCAAAACATAAAAATTAGAGGCAGTACGGTATTTAACTCTGAAATTACTAATAACGACAGCACCAAATTGTAACTTGTTCACCAATTAAAATGCTCTAATTGTTTTTATGTCCTGCTTTAATGTCCTGCTTGTAGCCTCATGGCACAACCATGATGCCTTGATTATGAAGGGGTCACTGAGCTTCTCCCCTACTACAGCAATATGGCCTTGGGAAAAACATTACCTTTTAAATATGGAGAAGGTTGGTGAGATCAATGGAGATGCCCCATGATACAAAGGGAAGAGTGATTATACAAATCTCAAGAACAACAAAAAAGAGAGGCCTCTAATAAGAAGTACTGGACCCGAAGAAGAAGCAGGCATGGCGAGGAAAAGCAGAAATGAATGCAGGAAGGATGGTCTGAATGGAAGCAGGGAAAGAATGGTCAGAGAACCTGAAAAGAAAGGAAGGAGGGGGGGAGCAGCAAAGGTGAAGAAGAAGGGGAAAGCAGCAGAAAATAACTAGAATGTGGCAAATTAAGCAAAGCTTGCAGAGTGATTTGGCAATTAGGGTAATATCAACTTCAGACAAAGCTAACTATCCAGACTTGTTTTAAAAGGATGAAGTCAAATAAGAATTTCTGCATCTGTTTGGGAGAATATTGAGTAAAGGCTGTAGATCAAAGATAGCTGACAACTGGGAACATGCCTGTCTATGAGTGTGTGCAGTTGATCACTTATAGCTTTTATAATCACATTGAAAGGAAATTAACCAAGGGCCTTTGATTTTGCTAGGCACTTCCATATCTTTTTTAGTCTCTGTCAGCTTGATCATGGAAACAAATCACTCCTTTTGTACCCATTTTTCATGCCCAGATTGGTGGTAGTGCAGAAACAAGAGATTGTCGTTAGATAACCCTGGTTGTTATCCCAGGATCATGGAAAGAGGTACATAGAAGCACCGTGACATTTAAAAATACTAAGATTATGTGTTAAGTGCTAGGAGAATCATATGTTACAAGCATCTATCGACTCCCAGTTTCTGACAGCAAGGGCTGGACTGTGATTTACAAATCCGCAGTTTACTATTAGGACAAGGAACAGAAGCAAAGTCACCCACTGAGGCAGGAATGAATGTCAGCTTTGGCAAAGTCAAAATAAAATATACTTTTGTTTGATGCAATAGATGCTTTGCACTCCTCCTAATGTTTCCTTGAAATATTTATTAAACATCTCAAGCCGTGCAATAGAGTTGGGTTCCCTAGGGAAAGGTATTGAAGGAGAAACCTTGTTCCCTTTCTCCTGTAATATTTTCAGTACATGTTTATTGCTTATGTAATGTTGAATGTTTGGATACATAGTCTTTGTTTTGTCCTTTTGCCTCTTTCATGAACTCATGAAAGATTAATTTGTACTGCGAAGTAGGACCAGTAATTGTAAGCAGGAGTTATTACAAATAATAAGGCAAATTTTAAACCTTGATAATAGATGTATGATAAGCTAAGCAGTATGGCAGATAAACACACAAATGGAAAGTTAATCACATCTGCAAACAAAGAGGAAGGATAAGGTTCATGATGAACAGTTAGTTTTTTTTCATTCCCCTTACTTTGTCCTTCCCATTCCTTAGAAAGTTCCCATTTTTTCTAAGCAGCAGTTGCTTATAACTAGAAAGTGTCTTTAGTATTCATTGCACATAGCCCAACTGTTCTTTCCAAGAGACACTGAGTCACAGCTTTTGGCTGGAATGGATATCTTTGCAAAATAGACTAGAGTGAGGTCTAGCCAGTTAATGGCTCCTTTTGCTAACCAGTGTTCTAGATAACACTACAGTCATGCCCTGTTAAGACGATCAATTTTTTATCTGAAAACACAAGGCTCGATAATGCCAAGCCTCCACCCAGATTAAAAAAAGCATTTGTGCAGTACCTTTGCTGTGTAGTGAAAAACTGAATTTCGGCCACATGGTAAATGAATATCCACATTACCATGCACCTAAAAACGCATTTAATCTCTAATATGAGAGATGCTGAGGTTCAAGCTCGCCAAAACCTTTGTTCCCTCTTCTTTCTGCTGTTGGGCTTGGATTCTCTAACTCTGACAAGGAACAAAATAATAATAATAATAATAAAATTCCTTCCGGCAGCACCTTAGAGACCAACTAAGTTTGTCATTGGTATGAGCTTCCATGTGCATGCACACTTCTTCTGACAAGGAAGTTAGCAAGCCAGAGAATGAGCAGTGTAGCTGCTGGCGTTGGCTTATTCTTCCTGCTAACTATATGAACCCCTTCCCCATATTCCCTCTACAATCTGTTAGAAGGTAAGGAAGGACTGCTCAATCTGCCACCAATACAAAAACCATGCACAAGCTGCAGTAACTTGACAGCTCACTGTCCCTCCCAGGTGGGCAACAACAACAACAACAGCAACACCCCCTGCCATGTAGTGCACAATGTCCAGAATACTAAATAATGGGTGAGCCGTCAGCCATGTTTCTGGGCTTCCCTGGATTCCAAGCCCACACAGTAGTGGGGATCTACTATCCTATTAGTGGCAATACACTATCCTTCCCTGACTCCTTCCCTTTCCTAAGTAAAAGGACACCCAGCTTTGGAAATACAGAAAATGCAAGGGCATATTAATTTTCATAAAGATCATTGGAACCTGCCCAATTCTCAGAGCTCAAACAAAAATATTTTATTTGAGCCATTCAAATCAGAGCAATTTCAGCATCGATTTCCCAATTAAAGGAATCATTAATTTCCCATTGAATTCCTATCGAGTAATACATTTGGTTAGACTGTGTTCATAAAAATAAAGCTCCAGTATTTTTGTGGAACCTGTTTTCAAACAAGAAGGCTTAACAGATTAAAACTTGTCCCTAGGGTGTCGAGAAATCCTCCTAATAATGGTTATAGCATAATCCTTAATATGTTTACTCAGAAATGTTCCCCTAGAGTGCCATTATTTTTTTGGAAATCATCACATACTGGCAAATTTACATTTGTGGAATTTCAGTGGAGTAAAGTGTTCTGGCCTGTTTGTGCAACAAACCCACTTAAAAAAACTTTTTGCAGTAAAGAAAGTGGTGGGGAAATGCACTAGGAAGTATGGGATAACAATAAATTGATGTGAAGTTGAATAACCTGCGTGTAGGCTTTGTGCAAGCACATCAGGATGAATACTCAGTAGGCAGGTTGTCTGGAGGAGCCACAGTGGTGTCAGTGGGGCTTCTGCCCAATTGTGTGTTCGGAATTGCAGCAATGCAACCATGCATGCTTATTCAGAGGTCTCACTGCCAGGTAAGTGTGTGTTGAAATATTGCAGTTCAAGCTTATGCATGTTTGAGAGCAGGGGTGAATGTATCTGTCAGTTTCGGTTTTTCTCAGTTTCTCACTTTTCCAGTAAGTTCAGATCTCCACATTTCCACATCAGTTTGCAATTAAAGAAGTTCTCATGGAAGTTCATCAGCAAATTTCTTATAACATGCGCATTTTTTTTGTATGCAACTTTGTCTGAGATACATCATTTTACAAAACAATTCCCCCTAATATATGTTATTTTTTTTGTATGTGATTTTTTTTTGGGGGGGGGGGAGTAATATTTGCATTTCTGTACACATGGCACGCCTGTTGTTTTTGTCCATGGAGTTTTCTTGGCAGCGATACTGGAGTAGCTTGGCAGTTCCTTCTCCAGGTGGATCACTTTTAGTCAAAACTCTCCACTATGACCTGTCCGTCTTGGGTGGCCCTGCACAACATAGCTCATATCTTCTCCGGGTTATTCAAGCCCCTTCACCACGATCACTGCAGATGGTGACAGCAGTCATGAAATTAAAAGACGCTTGCTTCTTGGGAGGAAAGTGATGACAAACCTAGACAGCATCTTAAAAAGCAGAGACACCACCTTGCCGACAGAGGTCCGTATAGTTAAAGCTATGGTTTTCCCAGTAGTGATGTATGGAAGTGAGAGATGGACCATAAAGAAGGCTGATCGCCAAAGAATTGATGTTTTTGAATTATGGTGTTTTTGAATTGAGAGTCCCATGAACTGCAAGAAGATCAAACCTATCCATTCTGAGTGCTCCCTCGAAGAACAGATCCTGAAGCTGAGGCTCCAATACTTTGGGCACCTCATGAGAAGAGAAGACTCCCTGGAAAAGACCCTGATGTTGGGAAAGATGGAGGGCACAAGGAGAAAGGGACAACAGAGGATGAGATGGTTGGACAGTGTTTTTGAAGCCACCAACATGAGTCTGACCAAACTGCGGGAGGCAGTGGAAGACAGGAGTGCCTGGCATGCTCTGGTCCATGGGGTCACGAAGAGTTGGACATGACTAAATGACTAAACAACAACAAACAACAACACATGACATGGCTGAAGAACTGCACTGCCAAATTCGGAGAAGTGCAAGTTTTGAAGAATTATTATTATTATTATTAAGACCCCACCCATCTGGCTGGGCCACCACAAGGATGGCTGTGTTTGGGTCTGTATGTTGTTACAGGAACTGCAAATTAGGTATGTGTTGCTGCCAGACTGGACATGGCAGCAGCCAATGCTCAACCAGCCAGCAAGGCACTGCCAACGGTGCCTCTGATTTGCCCATTTGAAGCTATCTTTCTGGAGGGAAGTCCTACCCTGTGATTGTACTGGCAGGGGGAATTCCCATAATGGCCAGCAAATGCATGTGTTCTGGCTTCTGGGGATGGTGGCCAAGGGTGAGGGGCTACAACTGCCGCCCACCTGAGAAAGGACTGAGAAGCCATTAGGTATGTTTCCCTTCAAATGTGAACTGAATTAAATGTTGGCCTCATTCCTATTTGGGAATATGTTCCTTTGAACTCATTGAGATTTAATTCCCTGCACAGAATAGGGTTGCTAATTTAGGGAAAGGTAGCTGCCTCAGGGCAGGGCAGGGAAAAAACCCTAAGATGCAGTTGCATAAGACGATGTATGCAGTTATCCTTCTAATGTTAACAAAACATAATGAAGCTAGAAAAAATAGAAAACAGATATGATACCTAAGTACAGCAATCAGCAAAGCATACCTAGGGTGTGTTGACATATTTGCTACATGGTAGAGATAAAAGAGAATACAATCTGGCTGTTGCAACAACACACCATCCACCTTACTGTGCAAGCTGTGCAATAGTTTTCAAGTACAGTAATAGAAGTGGCCAAACTTGCATTTAGAATGGCACAAGTAGCAAAAGAGATGCAAGGAGTTCTCAAGAAATGAGATTGGAAAAATGAAGATGCAACGAACAAATGTAGCTTAGTTGCTGGTAGCTAAACTAGCTTCACTTTTGACTTTTCTATGCCTCTCTGGATCCTGTGAATTGCTTCTCGTAAAGCATGTCTCAGTTCCTCCTCCCACATAACAAATGGTATCTGGGCAATGTTGCCAGTTTCATTTTAGCACTACGTAACCGCTAACATACAACACCCACACAGGCAGCCCTGATATATATATATATATATATATATATATATATATATATATATATATATGTGTGTGTGTGTGTGTGTGTGTGTGTGTGTGTGTGTGTGTATGCACACCAGCGTGTGTGTGCGCACACACACACACACACACACACACACACACACACAGTGGTACCTTGGTTTACAAACACAATTGATTCCAGAAGTCTGTACTTAACCTGAAGCGTACTTAACCTGAAGCGAACTTCCCCATTGAAAGTAATGGAAAGTGGATTAATCCGTTCCAGACAGGTCCACAGAGTACTTAAACTGAAAATACTCAAACCGACGCGTACTTAAACCGAGGTATGACTATATATATCCTGACAGATTGCATGGGTATACGGTATGATAAAAATATAATTGAAATCAAAGGGTGCTATCGAGTTGGGGGTGGGGATTAGATGTTGCCTTAAGTCTTTCTACCCACAACAGATAGCTTGTTCCTAAAAATTTGAAATCAAACCATCTTACATTGAGCCCAGTAACATCTGCAGGGTCAAGGGTTCTCCGCCCCTGATCTTGTGCAAGCAGTCTTCCCCATCCCATCCCACCCCCCTCATTCTCTACCTGAATACCTTGTCAGCAAGACAGGGCTAGAGTATACTCATTAAATGTTAGATAACACCCAATGGGTTTTTGTAGAGCGCTTTATGTTATCAAATATAGAGCGGGTTGTGGAAGGGCTGGGAAGAAGTCCCTTAAGGTTTGGGCTGGGGCCTAGACGCTGAGTAATGTGGGGCATGGTTATTTAGATGGGCATAATTTGATTGGCAGGAGGGCCCCTACTTAATCCCAGCTTCTTTCACTTTTGAGCCACTCTTGCATTGGTGTTTGAATCTCCCTCCCACCCGCCACTTTCTCTTACAGGTTTTAGCCTGACCTTCCTTTGCCTTTCATGGGGTCGCCTGTTGAAGGGGCCCAGTAGGAATTTTGCCATTTGGCTGATTGGCTTTGCCACTTGGTTTTTGCCTACTGCTTAGCAAATCGTCACAACTTGTTAGGTTGGCGGTTAGGCTTTTGGTTATTGGATTTGGTTGGAGGAGGGGTGTGGCATCCAGATGCCTACCCCCCTTCTTAATGTTGCTCCACATAGAAGTATTCCGTTAAAGGAATCCTGGGGCTTTCGCTCTAGTCCTTACATCCCCACCATAGGCGGGGATGGGGGGCCAATTACAGAGTACGAGCCTTGGGGAACATTCTTGGTTGAGAGGGGTGAATGTCTGGGCACAGCTACCTCCTCTCCCCATGGGTGTTTACTTGACTTCCCTATACCCTCGGGGAAGTCGGAGCTGGTACTGTCCCAAGTGGACAGGTTGTGAGTCCTGTCCCAAAATGGACAGATGATCTGAGTCCTGTCCTAAGTGGACAGATGCTGTGAGTCCTGTCCCAAGTGGGGCAGATGAATATGGTCCTTCCAAGAGAAGGATGAATGGTTAACCAAAAGCCTAAGCCAACACTCAAATTATAATTGTATTTAAATAAAGTTGTGGCCAAAATAATGCCAAAAACCCAAACCTAAAACATTGTGTCTGTTGTGAGTTATTAGGGGGGATTTCTGTCAGCCTCGTCACACAATAACCTTTTCAGTAATGTCAATGTGTGATTCTGCTATTTGGGAACAGTTTGGCAATAAAGTATGCACATTTTCCCTCCCCCCCCCCCATTGCATCCAGAATAGCACTAGTCGACTGAAGGCCTCAGGCTGCTGTACACATCTTCTTTACACTTCATGTAATAACAGTAGATGGCTTTGAGTTTTTGGTTTTTAAACCCATACAGTTACCATTTAGCCCCCATCATTTTTTATTTTATTTTTGCTAAGGAAGCAGCCTGGCGTGGACACCAAATGACAAAATTCTATGATGAATGCTGACTTTGCAGTGTTAGAGAGGCCAGCACTCCATTGCTTAAGTGTGATCAAATTACTAAGTAAAAGTGACAGGTCATTGCATAATCACTCAAGAAACACCAATATGTTTTCTGAAGGGTTAGTTAATGACTTTGCTGAAACAAGTTAGCTGTATTATTATTTATTATGTTTATTGTGTGTGTTTGGGGGGGGATTATAAGAAAAATTATCCCGTCTTTCTACATCAAAATGTGCTCAAGATGGCTCACAGTAAAAACAACAGCAAACTATAAAACACAAGCAATGATCACAACTTCGTCATTTCGACCTTACATCCACAACTTCCAAATCTTGTTTGTGGAACGCCCTCCCATCAGATGTCAAGGAGATGAGTCATTATATATATAACCTTTAGAAGACATCTGAAGTCAGCCCTGTATAGGGAATCTATATATGTTGGAAGCTGCCTAGAGTGACTAGGGCAACCCAGTCAGATGGGTGGGGCAGGGTAATAATAATAATTGTTGTTGTTGTTTAGTCGTGTCCGACTCTTCGTGACCCCATGGAGCAGAGCACGCCAGGCACTCCTGTCTTCCACTGCCTCCCGCAGTTGGTCAGACTCATGTTGGTGGCTTCGATAATAAAATAATAATAATAATAATAATAATAATAATAATAATAATAATAATAATACTGCAGTGTGCTCTATGAGGTTGGCCCAGAGGCTGCAGATACTTTAAAACATGGTGCTGGATTGCTTTGTGGGGACAAATTACCGCCAGCATATAACATCCTGTCTGTGGAATTTGTACTGGCTTCCCTTCTGCTACGAGACCAAGTTCAAGGTTTTGGTACTAACATATAAGACCCTTTACAACACTGGACCAGGTTATTTGAGAGACCACCTTATTCCTTATACACCTAGGTCACTGCATTCTGCAGGAGTGTTTACCTTCAATTCTCCAAAATATCAAAAGCCCACTGCTCAGTAACTTGGAGCGGGTGTTTCAGTGTGGCTGCTGTTGAGATAAGATAGGCACTCACTCTCTGTACTGTTATGAGTTTGGTGGGATAGGCTGTTTGCCAGGGCCCCCTACCTAAATCCAGCATGGATTCAGTTCCTGGAATAGCCATGCTAGCTTCCTGGCGAGGTAATGACCCTCTAAGTATGGGTCATTAAGGTAAGAAAGGAAGCGGCTCTATGCCAGACAGCAAATGGGTAGCACCCCCCCCCCCGTCCCTCAGCTTGTTGGTAGTTAGAAAGACTAAACCATATATCATAGAGACACCACAGTCTCTGCTGAACCTCATTCTAGAGAAAACACAAACATTGGGTGGGCGATTGGGGTGGTGTGAAACAGTACCGTCCAGAAACAGTTGAAGACATTTTTGTTTTGACAGGCTCTTTAGGCCTGTCAACCCAGCCAGATGGGTGGAGTATTATTATTATTATTATTATTATTATTATTATTATTATTATTATTATTATTATTTTATAGCTGGATAAAAGACCTCTTCTTTAGATGTTCATTTTGTATTGTTTTTAAAACCTATATTCAGTTATCTTCTGTACTGTACTGTTTTTAAAACTATTTAAACCTGTTTTTATATACATTTGTAAATCACCTTGACACAACTGTAGAAGGAGATTCATTAATAAAACAAACAAACCATGAGAAACAGATGCTCCTTAAAAGGGGAAGGTTAGTTGAGTTGCTCAAGGTTTTAATATGAACCAACAATAAAATAGTTAAAAACCAACAGTAAAGAGACCAGATTAGGGGAACTCTCATTGGAATGAAATCCTCTTTGCTCTCTCCTGAAAAGCGAGCAGTAAGAAAGAAGGTCAAGAGCGTCTTCTCATGCAAGCTGTTTCAGAATCTTAGCACTACAGTCCTCTCTTTCTTAGGTCTGCTTGCCATATCTCAGACAGCAAGGGAACAAAGGTTTTCCATAGACTGGAACAGATTTCCTGAACAGACTCACAGAACTGAAAGGGGACAATTTTGGAGTTCTCTGAAATGAAAAATGAAAATCTGACCGATTTTTCCTTCTGTGTCTAGAGATGGACAGGAATATTGTATTTAAAGTTTCTCATAAACAGCCGCCTGAGAATAAGAGAATGAGTGTCACAGTTTTCAGCTACCTCGTATGTATCCACAGCTGTCATTGGCTTAGACGGGTATGTGTATGCACACAAATACACCCCCTCCCAGATGTGTTCATGCCTTCATGCATTCATTGTGCATGCGCTGAAGTTGACTCAGACTAGGGATTGACCCAAAACCATGACTGGGGCTTCTGAGCTTTGGAGGCAAGCAATTAAGTTGTTGTGTTACCCAATGTTTATTAAAATCTCTTCGGTGGACAATAATAGTTATGTTTTTAGGAAGGATGTGCCCATGTACAGTTTAGCTAAATAAGAATGAAAACATGAAATGTTTTGCAAACTGTTGATGAAACAAAAAATCCCTCTCAGCTGGAAAGTTAGGTTACAGTATTCAGTGTAAATAGATAACGGGATTGTTCCCAAAATTAGACAAGTAATCTCAGACCATAAATTTATATCCTCACCATTATTTTGTACATTTTTATCCTATCTATGGAGTCAAAATGAATATTAGATTATTTCTTTTTTTTTCCTACTGACATTAAATTGGTCACACAAACAGAACACCAGAATATTCATACACACATAGTACACACACAAATCTGCATGCCCTATCACTATTTTGGTGGGGGAATTTGGAGGTAATAATGGCAATTCCAGAAGCAATCTGAGCTGGCTGATAATTTGGCATATGTGGACAAAATGCGAAGAGGCCATGTGGAATATCGGCCACGCAGCCTATGCGGTGCCTTCTCCTTTTCACTCCCAGCGCTTAGTTCTGTAGCCAGCCTTGGGGGGAGATGGGTAACAGCAGGAGCCTGCACAAATTGTACTCACCCTGTCAACACACGTTCTGTCAGTGCTCATGTAATCTTCCTCTCCTCCTCAGCTCCATGGTGGATGGGAAATGGAGAGTTGAGGGGGTGGGGAGGTCCCTGCATTTGTAGACTCTGGAAGCATGCACAAATTAGCTACAGAGCAGGATTTATGTGTGGCACGAATTCTGAACAGTGAAATTTTGCACAGCAGATGACATATTTTTATATAACTGCAGGACTGGCCAGAGGTGGATTTAGGACAGTGCGATGGGTTCCGCCACACTGGGTGCCAAGCCTAGGGGTTGCTGCAGGGCATCACAACTATGATGTAGTGAATTGAGCAGAACAGAAGGTGAGAGGCAGGGGGTGCCGGATTTTGGCCTTGCACAGGGCACCGCTGACATTTGAAATACCAAAGCTTTGACATCCTTTTTGCTTGGGCATCGTTAATGAGAATCAGACTAGGTGAGGTTCAGAAACTCTGGGCCCACTGCAAGGCAAGCCAAAGCCAAGTCAGTATAGAACTGACCTTTCCCTAGAGGCTTCTGTCGAGGGCCCACACTGGACAGCTGGGCAGGTTAATTTGTGTGATGGAGATAAAAGAGACCATAAAGTAGATTTTCCATGTACAGTTAAATAAGGCATGATGCAGGATGTGGTAGGATCGATGATGATTTTTACTTACCAAGAGTAGGGATTCAGATGGTTACTGAACGCTTGCCATGGAGAGATTCAGTGGTTAGAGTTAGACCATTTGGAGATACCGTAAGACAGACATAGTCAAGGGAATCATAGCAAAGTTGAATTAAACTGCTTCCCCTACAGTTCCAGTAGCTGAACCAAGCAATCTTTTATCTCTTGTATGGACTTGCATAGAAAATTAAGTCATAGATAAGAACAGATTGTCATCTGAAGTGCAGTGTTTCCCAATGAGCTTGTCCTCTCTCTCTGGACTCTCAGCCCTTCTCATCAAATAGGAGAGGCTTTAATATGTTTCAGGGTATGACAAAAGGAGATCACGCTGATCAGAGATCTTGGGCTACTGCAGTCATGGCAACATCTTGCATCGCTCCCCCTTCTGGCCACTGTGTCTGGATTGTTACTTTTTGAAATATGGCAACCCTAGAAGAAATAAGTTAGAAAATCATGATAAGTTACTGCGGGATGAGCATCTGAGTCATGAAGCCAAAATAAACCAAGGTGTTGCAATACCCCCCCCCCGGTCTCTGAGCAACTGAATACAGTACATATGTGCACTTTCAATAAAGCTTTGCTGCCCAAATAACTTTACTGCTTGCTTTCTGGTGCTCCATTTTGTCTTGGCCATGATTAATGTAGACAAGGCAGACCATGCAGGGGCTGGAGAACCCCACACGGAATCGCCTTTGTGTTGGGAGCTGAGAGTTGATTATAGCCCCTCTCATTGCCTGTTTTACGCTCTTGATTAGAAGATGATACCCAGCTCTACCTCCCATTGAAATACGAACCAGTGAAGGCGGTGAATGTCCTGTGTGAGTGTCTGGAGGCTGTTGGAGGATGGATGACGGCTAACGAGTTGAGGCTGAATCCGGACAAGACAGAAGTACTGTTTCTGGGGGGACGGGGGAGGGCAGACGTTTCTTGGATGGAGAATGGCTAAACCAGAATGTGAAGCTTTCCCCCACTTGTTGGGATTCAAGAGAATGGTGCAAACCTACCTAATTTGGTAGGTTCATTTTTAAAACGAGTGGTGCCAGAGTTTATGTCAAACTCCTCCTAATCTTGATGTCCGAGGGCTGCTAACAGTTGTTATATTCAGGAAGCACCCTAAGGGCAGAATCCCATGTGCCAAATTGCTGTAAAAAGGATAGTAAGAAGACCCACACTCACAGAGTGAAGCCAGCACTATGGGCTACCACAGCCTTTGCTCATCGCTAATAGTAGAGGCTGAAATATAGGGCTGCCATACGTCCGGACATTACAGGGATTTCAAAGGTGATGCTTTGTCCTGGATCTTAGGCAAGTCCATCGAAAATCTTTTGTTTTTTTAAAAACAGCTCAACAACTTTGGGATTTGTCTTTTAAAAAACTTCAAGAACTTTGGGGTTTTCCTTTAAAAAGCTCATCATTTTGGCTTCCTAAAAAATGCTCAAAAACTTTTGGGGCATACTGGTTTTTGAAATATGGCAACCCTACTGAATACCTCTCACAGGTCTGTGGGGAAGTGACCCCATGGGACAGAATGTGGGGCTGGCTCTACCATTAGAAAGAGTGAGGAAGCCTTTAGGTAGCTGATCCCGGGGATCCGTTCCCAGTGGTGGATTTAGGGCAGCACGACCAGTTCGGTCGCACTGGGCGCGGAGCCTCGGGGCGCGCGACAACTACTGTATGATTCTGAATGGAGCAGGAGAAGCAGAAGGGCTGAGGAGCCCGGGAAATTCCGGACGGGTGGCAAGAGCTTTTCCGCAAGCTCTGAGGTTGCGCTACTCTCCGTCTCTTGCTTTCTTGAGGGGAGACGAGAATGAGAGACTTGAAGCAGCCGCAGCGACAGGGAGCGAGAGCCCCAAAGAAGGATGCTCGGGCAAGCTGCCTGCCTGGATTTCAGGCGCCCTCTTTCCCTTCACACGGGGCGCTTTTCGTCTCGCCACCCGCCCCGCGCCTTCCCGCCAAACCTCCCCCCTCCTCCCCGCCCCCCGCTCCTTCGAAGCCGCGCTCGCGCGCCAACTCCGCCTGCCGCGTCTCTCGCGCGCAGCTCTCTTTTCTTCCAGCGTAGCGCGCGGGCGCGAGCAAGCGAAAAAGATGAGCACCCCCCCCCTCCTCCCTCTCCCTTCTCACAGCTACGCGCAGACGCGCACGCGCAGACACCGGCCGCAAGAGCGCTCTCTCGGAGCGCATTCGGTCCGAGGAGGCTGCGAAGTCCCTCGCGGAGAGAGAGGCGCGTCTCCGGAGAGAGAGTCTTAGTTTGGCGGGGATTATTTCATTCTCTCGCTCGCTCGCTTCCTTCCCCACCCGGGGTCGCCCTCACTAGCCCGGAGAGACCGAGCGAATAGAGGGCGGTATTTTGTTTTACATTTCGAGGGGAGGAAAGAAGCAGCCGAGACGGTGTGGAAATGCGAATCCTCCGGCGCTGGCTGCTCGCGTCCCTGCCGCTCTTCTTCTGCCTCTGCCGACTCGGTGAGTGTTTGTGGCGGCTGCGCGTGAGGGAGGCAACTTCGCCCGGCGTCGCCTCGCCTCGAGCCTCACGGGCCTGGACCCGGGGGTGGGGTGGGGGTCCTCTCCCGAAACGGGGGTCTGCCATTCCCCTCGCTCCCAAACTTGAGGAAGACTTCTCGGGATGTGCGCGCAGCCTGACGTGCAGGGCAGCCATTCCGTCGCGTGTATGTGGAAGGGAGGGAGAGCCCCCCGAGTGAAGAAAGAATCAGAAGCACCTGCTGTTTCCCCAGGGTCTGACTCTGTCATGAGGGAAGCTCGGGCCAGCCTGAGCCAACTCCGAGGGGCCGAGGTCCCTTCAGAACCCTTCCCCCCCAATAAAATATTTGAGCTCCCCTCTCCCCCAAATTGATTAGCATCGCCATTCGAATGGCGTGCATGCTCCGATTCTTGCGATCGATTATGTGGGGCGGGGCTTAAGCCCTCTTATTTTATTCAGGTTGGCACCCTCCCCTAGATGCCAAGTTCTGGGGACTGGGGGATCTCCCCCCTTCCAGTTGATGGGCATTGTCATTGAATGGCGTGCGTGCGCCGGATCGATTGTGTGGGACGGGGCTTACCCATGGGCGTAACCAATAGGGGCAGGGAGGGGCAGCTGCCCCCCCCCCATAATAAAAATGCATAGCAAGCTGAGGTTCTGCCCCGCATAACAAAAATCCTGGCTATATCCATGGGCTTAACCCCCCCCCCAATATTTTACTCAAATTGGCACTCTCCCGTAGAAGCCAACTTCTAAGGGCTAAGGGATCTTTGCCCCCCCCAATAAAATATTTGAGGGAGCAAAGGGCCCCTAAAATTTATGGGCATTGCCATCCAAATGCCAATTTGATTATGTGGGGCAGGGCTTACCCATGGGCGTAACCAATGGAGGCAGGGATGGGCAGCTGCCCCCCAATAAATAAAAATAAATAATTTTTTATTTGAGTTGGCACCCATGCCCCCTCCTGACCTCCTGCTCCTTGTTTATCACAGTGTAGGAGAGGTGTCCCTGTTTCTCTCTGGAATTGCCAGCAGACACATCGATTGGGAGGAAGCTGGGGGGGGCTCCTTTCCCCCTTCCTTTTGCCTTAACTGTGAAACCACAAGGGAAAGCCTCGCTTGGTTGCATTGCAGAGCAGGAAGGAAGGATGTCCCCAAGGCATAAGCTGTGCACAAGGAAGCAGGGACATGGGGGAGCGGGGCGGGAAGAGATGCTGCTGCTTCAGCCATTTGTTCTTTGCCTAGCTCAGGCAGCTCCTGTTGGCATCTGCACATGACATAAGGAAGAGAGAGAGAGAAGGAGGGAAGGAAAAGAGTCACTGAATGAGAAATTGCCTACAGTCCAAACAACGCGTTGGAAACAGGCATCGACCTGCCTGTGCAATGTGCTCCGTGTTGGATTGCACTGCGTGTTCGGGCAGTTGTCACTGAGTAGCAACCGCAAGCCACAAATGTGAGAGCTGTTGCCATTGACATGAATGACACTTGTGTCCAATGAGGTTGGGGGTGGGGGTGTCGTAAGTGGGATGCGGTGAGAGCGGGCGAGGGTGGGAATTTCTTGAAGGAATCGTGTCAAATAGATAAGCTAGGCGTGTGAGCAAAACAACTAACTGTCCAATAAATGTTAAATGAAATGAAATACGCGGCCGCGTTGTTATTTGCATGGAACATATAATGATGTCTGTAGTTACATTATTAGCATTTGCCAAACAGAGGACACGAGCATGTTGCTTCCTGTGCTGTGAGTGAAAGTAAATATTTCCTGCTGTCATTTATACCCATGCCCAGTTTTACAACAGATAAAGTAGATATTAACCTACATTTTTGTCCAATAGGTGCTGCTGCATTCGGTTCATTTGTAAACTGTAAGGGATCAGTGTCGTATACCAGCTCTGCAAGAGATGCCATTATATTAAATGTATGATTTATGGCACATATAAAAGTAATTTGAGTTCCCATTTTGAAGACTGCTGGAAGGGCTTAATCTGTAGCTAACTGTGACTGGTTCAACAGAGGTTACATTAAAATGACTTTGAGTAATTTAATGCCATTCTTATTGTCACTATTAAGTGTTTGGGGTTGATTCTTTACAAAGAGGCCATTTTAATGAAATTAGTATGTCCACAACTGTAGCTCAAATTGGGTATACCCTGTTTCTCTAAAAATAAGCCATAGCCATAAAATAAGCCGTAGCAGGATTTTTAAGCATTCAAGGAATATAAGCCATACCCTGAAAATAAGCCATACTGATAGGCAGTTTAACCTTGTAGGTTAAACTGAATAATAATAATAATAATAATAATAATAATAATAATACATCCCCTGAAAATAAGCCATAGTGTTTTTTTTTTTGAGAAAAAAGAAATATAAGACAGTGTCTTATTTTTGGAGAAACACAGTAGTAGCAGAAACCCACCAACATAGCTGCCAAGTTCTCCCTTTTTTTAAGGGAAATTCCCTTATGCTGAATAGGCTTCCTCGTGAGAAAAGGGAAAACTTGGCAGCTATGCCCACCAACTGAAGTCAGTGGCAAACTCAACAGTAGATGAACTTTATTTATTGCCTCATAATGAGGAAATGTTCATGGCTGCTGAAATGTTTGCAGGTAATTGATTGTTTTTTTGTCTGCATCTGTTGCTTCCAACCTAAATATTACAGGAATATTTATTGAGCCTTTAAAAAAAAAGCCTGCTTTTTCCTGTAGCTTTATATTATAAATCATCTTACGTAGTTAAAAGGCATAAAACAGAACCTTGAGATTTGCAGACTCGATGAAATATTTCCTCAAAGCTTACATTGGAAAATAGAACGCTAATTTCTGATATGTGAATATGAGATACTAAAACATAGTATAAGGTGTGGTATAAATAAATATATTGTAACTACTCTGTAATCCTAGCATGCAAAGTGTTTGCCATGATGATGCTGAAGGCTGTGGTGATTTGATTGATCATGATATGTAGACTTAGTTTGTGGTGCATTGTGGTGCAATTTCATTTGCTTCGTTTCAGTGCAACTTTTTCTTCTTCTTTTTGCGTTGCGCGTTGCTTATAATATACTTGTATGAAATATCCTCCTCTTGGGAGCACCATTATTCATATCTTCAGCTATGCTGTATAAATGGATGTGTGGGTGTTTGGCATCCTTACTAGTCTTTTGCCTCTCCCCAGTCTTAAATCTCTGGAAAGTATTGCCCGGTTGCACATTAATGGCCAGCGGTAACTCCTCAACTGAATGATCTTTTGTACCGTCTTTGTTTATTTCGCTCCATTGAAACTGTTTGAGCCTATTTAGTGAATCTTGACCATATGAAAATAAATGGCAGTGCACAGATTAAACCAGAGGGTGAGCAAAAGTTCAATAATGATACAAATGATGCGATAGGTTCCACCCACAAATACTGCTGAGTTCAGATTCATAGGGTTTATATCTACCCATCCCCCCTTAAAATTGACAAGTCTCTCCAAATCCACACTGTACGAAGAAAATTACTAACATTTTACATTAGATTGTTGCAAGACATTTGAAAAGCTGAACAAATGAAATCAATGCGTGGACACTATGTATGAAGGAATGAAACAGTGTAACATTTGCAACTGTTAGTATGTTGCAATAATTTTCATGGAGCAATGCTATTTACTCTTATTTGGACACATTTGTCACATCATAATAAATAGTTTATTTTAAAAGCAGTGGTGAGTGGATACTATAATGCAGCCTCTCCGAAACTGGAGCTCTCCTCCAAATGTTGGGAAATCAGAATCAGAGGTGGAAGGGACCCTGAGGATCATCTACTACAGGCGTCAGCAAACTTTTTCAGCAGGGAGCCGGTCCACTGTCCCTCAGACCTTGTGGGGGGCCGGACTATATTTTGAAGGGAAAAAATGAACGAATTCCTGTGCCCCACAAATAATCCAGAGATGCATTTTAAATAAAAGCACACATTCTACTCATGTAAAAACACGCCGATTCCCAGACTGTCCACGGGCCAGATTTAGTAGGCGATTGGGCCAGATCCAGCCCCCAGGCCTTAGTTTAGTTTGCCTACCCATGATCAACCTGAATATGCAGCTGTCCCATATGGGGATTGAACATGTAACCTTTGTGTTAGCAGTACCATGCTCTAACCAACTGAGCTATCCTTATGTTGCTGTACTGTACTACAATCCCCATCACCCTGGCCATGCTGGCTGGAGCTGATGAGATTCCAGCAACATCTGGAAGGGACAAAGTTGCAGTAATGAACTGATACATTGCTCCCTGTTTCCCCTCACAGCATTCTTCAAAGTGCTTGAGTCACTTACAGTGCAATCGGCAACCTAGTTGTGCCAAAGTATTGAATTTCAGCCTATTTAGGAACTGGTTCCCCCCCCCCAATAGGCCTGAAAAGGGCTTAAGTCTCACTTTGGTCCCCCTGCATTGTCTTTGCATCTGACATAGTTTCCATTGAATACTGTGGGATTACTGTGAAGTAATTAGTTTGAGAACTGTCATCTTAGCAAGTCTTGTTTTCCTTCTTTCTTCTACTTGTCATTTAAATGGTCAGTTCCCACTGTGGCTGCTCTAATTAGGAATTTAAGGGCGAGAAGGTTCACCTCTTTTGCTGACAATTTCAATTTATCTTGAAACAGTGTTCTTCAAGTTTTCCTTCGGGGGCTGGATGACTGAGTTGGTTCCAGAAATCGAGTATCACAGCTGAAAGCCTTATTCTTGAAACTCCATGCACCATTTGTGAGCCTTCCCAGTATTGCACCTCTCTTGTCACTATGCTTATAAACTCATCTCATTAAGACAGGTTCTGTTTGAACACACCAGAGGGTTCTCCAGAAGGAAACATAAATCAACAGGAAGAAAATCTTTAAAGCGAAAAGTCTTTAAAGCTATAAGCTAAAAGTAAGCAAAGTAAAAAAAAAATGTACTCATCACCGTACATTCTCTTTCAAAGAAACTTAACTACTAATATATACCGGTCTTTTTAGCCCCCAAAACATCTGAAGTATTTTTGTGAAGGCCCATGCCCCTGTTATAACAAAGATTTCAGATAGAAATGAACTTTCTCTGCAGAAAATGTGGGCAAGGAGTATGAGAGGGTGAGTTTACAAGTCACCTTCAGAAAATAATGCAGTGAGGCTAATGAGATTGCTCCAGACATTAGAATATTGCACCCTAATCACTTGTTTAGTTTCTGATATTGCACCTCTTTGTTTCTGATGTCATATGGGAGTCAGAATACCTTCATCCACATTTTTTTAAAAAAAATAATCCTAAAGGCAACTTAAATAAGTTTTATATTTATTTTTAAAAAACCCATATTCCATGGTGAAATCTATATAGAGCAACATCTATGCACAAGGAAGTGTATGGAAGTAACATTTATGCACATCCAGGTTGTTCTGCCTATCACATCAACACATCCTCAAACTATGAAGCAATCAGACTAAATCTGGGGGAATAAAGTAGGATGCCATGGTTGGGTTTTAGACCGACTTACATCCCGTCCTCACCCTGATTAGGAACAGTTGTCCTCCCAACTGCATCTACTTAACGTGGCGGTTGTAATCAGCACTTTAAGCTTCTCGTGTGGAGGGTCTCTGCAGCATGGGGAGCGTTATTCATGGTCTTCTGGCAGTGGTAATGATGTTATAAAATTATTTATGCATCTTGTTTTCTAAGTGCTCAAAGCACCTTGTATACATTATGCGTGATCCAGACTTTGCCATGCTTAGAATAAGTCCATTGAAATGAATTGGTCTTTTCTAGTATTGTTATCCCCATATTACAAATGAAGGCTTTTAGGTTGAGATGTCGCAGCTTACCTACGGTCAGCTATTACTCTGGGGTCTTCCTGGTTCTTACCTTGTTCTCTTAATCACTATGCTTCTATAGTTTTTGAATAAACTGACCTGATGTCTGAGATACCTTTCCCTTGGCAGGGTGATGTAGGTTCCACTCCAAGATCATGGAAACAATCCACATAACATCAATGATCCATCAGATAAACCACTGCAGATGTAATAGCCTCCTTGTGGAGCTGCCATGGAGGCTATTCCTATTGCTTCTGTGTTCCGGCCAATAATGTATACAGCCTAACAGAGATGTAATTCTCATTTCCATAGCAGTTTCTCTTAACCCATGTGTGCTTTTTAAGAAACACCCTACTATAAAACAATCCCAGTCCCACACTACTTACTTTCTAGCAGTTTCCTTGACCCTCATAGATGAAATGTGAATTCAGGGCTTTGAAACTTTTATTACAAAACAAACAAACTGGTGGCAATGGTCACCACTGGTTCATTTTTTTATAGGTGAAGGTAAAGGGACCTCTGACCTGACCATTAGGTCCAGTTATGACTGACTCTGGGGTTGCGGCGCTCATCTCGTGTTATTGGCTGAGGGAGCCGGCGTACAGCTTCTGGGTCATGTGGTCAGCATGACAAAGCCGCTTCTGGTGAACCAGAGCAGCACATGGAAATGCCATTTACCTTCCCGCTGTAGTGGTACCTATTTATCTACTTGCACTGGCATGCTTTTGAACTGCTAGGTGGGCAGGAGCTGGGACCGAGCAATGGGAGCTCACCCCGTCGCGGGGATTCCAACCGCCGACCTTCTGATCCGCAAACCCTAGGCTCAGTGGTTTAACCCACAAATTCAGAATGCTTTCTAGGCTTTCTAGAACCTGTGGAATGGTGGCTATCTTGAACCTGTGGGAATGTTCAGGGATGCAGGAGAGGATATATATTTTGATTATATCCTTTCCAACCTGTGTTAACAAGTTCTACAATTTAGCAGAATAACATTTCCCTTTTTAAACTTGCACAGCGGATGTGTTTGCCCAGGCTCGCTAAAGCCTCTAAAATAAATTACCTGGTAATTTCTCCTTTAGTCCCTCATAAAAGAAATAGACACAACACAGTCTTCTATAAAAGTATAAAAACAGTTTATTCACTCACATTCTGTTCACAGGTGGATCCCAGGAGGCAGACTTAAGTTACAAAAGTTATATACCTGGAAACTATCCCATAAGGAGACAGCTCCTTTGTCCTCTCTTGGCTGGCCAAGAGAGCATCTTAGGCTAAGCAGATGTTGCTTCTTCGATGACTTTAGTCAGAGAGAGAGAGAGAGAGATGGTGGCCAGTCCTATGCTTTTGTTACCTGCACAGGTGAGGCCACGCCCACCTCTGGTCACATGTAGAGGAAGTCTGCCCCAGCCTAGGAGGAAACAGGAAGTTCCGACTGGCTGGTCCAGACATCCCCTTTTTATGTCCACTCTAGGGATGTTGTACTTGACTGCTCTGTGTTTCCCACAGAACCCAAAGTAAGAAATTAGGTTGTGCAGCAAGATTATCTGGCATTACTGTTAAAGTGGGCATGGCAAGATCACACCACGTTAATAATACCGGGGGGGGGCAGAGATTAAGTAATATAGAGTCTGGAATATTTTCCAAAATTACAACTATCTTAGCAAAATCAACAAAAAGTATTGTGGTGCTTTAATGACTAATGCATTTATTATAGCATAAGTTTTCATAGACTTGAGTCCATCCGATGCATGAAGTGTTACCCTATGTTGGCAGCTGTAGACAGGAAAAATGTAAACAGGTGAGGTGAGCAGGGAATGCAATGCAGTACAATGCAAACAAACTAGACTGACATTATGTTAAAGCTTAAATGCATTTGAAGTAAGGACAGTGAACATTCACACACCAGTGTTGAAAATGACTTATCAGTGACATGATTTTTATATTAATTAACATCTGTAATGATGTAGTGTGGTGTAGTGGTTAAGAGTGGTAGACTTGTAATCTGGGGAACCAGGTTCGCGTCTCCGCTCCTCCACATGCAGCTGCTGGGTGACCTTGGGCTAGTCACATTTCTCTGAAGTCTCTCAGCCCCACTCACCTCACAGAGTGTTTGTTGTGGGGGAGGAAGGGAAAGGAGAATGTTAGCTGCTTTGAGACTCCTTCGGGTAGTGATAAAGCGGGATATCAAATCCGAACTCCTCCTCCTCCTCCTCCTCTTGTTGTTGTTGTTGTTGTTGTAATTCAGTGGTTTTGTGCTGGAGTCATTCTTGGAAGTTGAAAAATATGTTATATTGGCATGCACCACCCTTTGCATGCACCTACTCGCTGGATCATCACCTTGTTGTGGTGAGTGGGCTTGCATGTTCCTATGACCCTTGTGAGCGAAGCCGTCGGGAATCTCGTACTCCCAGCAGGGTCACCCAAGGTGGTAAGGTCAAAGGGAAGGAGCTAGACAAAGAATGATCCAAGAAGTCCTCAACAGCAGAACAGGGGGATGATAACAAGTGATATGTTACAATGGCTGTGAAGGTGGATGAAGGCTGCAGCAGATAGGAATCTACTGGTTTGTCGTGACTACTTCATGCCATCAGAACAGAGCCCTACTGCGAAGACTGTGCGTTGGTCAGCATGCACTGATCTACACACATAAAACAAAATCACGCACAGGTGTCTTCCAAAAACCCAAACTCTTTGCATTATCACACCATCACATATCTTTTTTTAGAGCTCAACACTTATTGCTGGTTGGCAGGGGGTTGGACTGGATGGCCCTTGTAGTCTCTTCCAACTCTACGATTCTACGATTCTATGCTGCATGTAAGTGGCTATTCCAGTGTAATTACCCATATGTGTAGAGGAATAAAGTAGACATTTCCAAACAGTATTCACTAAGTTCATTTGAGTTTATTCCTGCTTCCTCAGGAAGGAAGAATTGCTGTTCAATTTCACAGGCGATTCCATGTGTCTACAGTGTATTCTTCTGGAGTCCATTTTCTTTTCATCAATGTACTTTCACACAGTCATTATAATTGATCCCCCTAGCACTTCTTCATGTTCTAACTTCAGGGAGTGATCAGGAGGATATGGCAAGAGAAGTGGCAAATGATTAGGAATGATGGAAACTGTAGTGCAGGCATAGGCAAACTCAGTCCTCTAGATGTTTTGGGACTACAACTCCCATCATCCCTAGCTAACAGGACCAATGGTCAGGGATGATGGGAGTTGTAGTCTCAAACCATCTGGAGGGCCAAGTTTGCCTATGCCTGCTGTAGTCCAATAGCATTAAGAGGGCTATATGTTCCCCTGTACTACAGTAAGGCAACATAAAATGTAGGTGTATTAATCTCAATCCAGTTAAGAGCAGCAAAAAAATAATTTTAAAAAATGCTTATATCTTCATTACCTCCAACCACCCACATAGTCCATGGCATAAGAATTCACACATATCAACAGTGGCCATGCACCCCATCTCTCACCTGGGCTTTGCCTAGTGTATCCTCAACCCTGGCTTCTCCTTCTCTCAGGGATCCTAAAAGCAGCCATGCTACACCTCCCACTTCAAGCTGCGTGTTTGGCCAACGTGTGAAATACCCCAATGTGCATGCGGTCTACTCATGCAGAGTGTTTCCATGTTAGATAAGGTCCTGATAGGCCCAGTCTTTCCTCATGGCAGTGCAGGCATTCTATGCATGTCGGACCACTTTGCACACTGGCTAAAATGCACGACTGGCATGGGGAATTGCCAGAATGCTAGGTGGCAGAGGGGCATAGCCACCAGGGATGACCCCACTCTCCTATGAGGGATGGTGTAAGAGCATCTCTATTGTCAGGGCTTTTTTTCCCCCAGCCAGAACACAATTCTGGCGCCTCTCAGGTGGGTACCATTGCCATTACAAGACAACAAGGGAAGCTTTCATGGTGAATTCCAGAACCTCTTTTTCTAGAAAAAATAGCATTGTGTAGTGTGATTTAAAAAATTACAGGGTTTTGCATCAGCGTAACTAAAGGGTGTCCAAATGCCAGCTTTATATATACAACTTCAGTACACGGGTTGTTTGCAATGCCTATCCTGTGTCTCACCTTTAGAGCTTTGCCATAAGCATGTATGTTACAGATGGTGGACTGTACTTGTTTCCTAAAAGAAGAGGAGAGGTACTTGAAAACGCTGAAACAGGACAGTTAGAGAGAAGATACAATTCCCAGCGTAGTTGCAAACCCAGTTATGTAATAGCTACAAAAGCTATTAGTATGTGAATTACTGGGAGGTAGACACCTTTAGTGCTGTTGCTATTTAGCAACGAGGAGCATTGATAGAAAGGCATGGGCAAAAATAGAGCCTGAAAAGCAATGGGGGGGATAACAGATGGAGGTACAGAGACAGAACAATAAGGGATAGGGAGAAAAACAGATGAACTCAGAGAAGAGAGAATACAGAGATAGCACACAGGTTTTTAAAGGAAGCTAAAGGAGAGTAGACTAAAAAGAAAACACTGAGAGTGGAATTGCTTGCCCAATGGAATGATCTCCCCTTTCCTCCCACTGCTTGCAGGGTGAGGGGGGAAGCCCCACTGCACTAGCAAGAGTTCTTGCACTGGCTTCTTCTAACAGAAATGGGTGGTTGAATCTGGCTCTCAATGACAAAAATGTGTTGCCATGGTTGATATAGCAATGAAACTCTTTTTATTTGGTAAAAATGTAAAAGTGGGTGGCAGAGTAATCAGAGTGGAGTGCTGCTGCTGTAGATATTTATGGCTACAGGTGTTGTTGTGACAGTAGCTCCTTTATATCCTGAAACAACCAGAGCAGAGCAGTTTTGCGCTGAGCATTTGTTGGTCTTTGTTCTCACAGGTTTTTAATCCCAGCACCCATTCATGTGACCCACTTTGAAAATTATGGGTTACTGATCTCAGATGTTATTAGCAAAATTAAAAGTCACATATTTTGTGCATGTGAAGAATTCTGGCTTGGTTGGAGAATTAATACCGGTAAAACTTCAATCGTCCATCCAATTAAGTCAGCTCTGTCCTAAGGATATCAGTGAAACTAAAATGACTTAGAGCCAAACACTTCCGTTAAGTGATGTCTAGATAGCTCTGAAAAGTTGTTGCAGCTAAGTAACAACTTTAAATATTTTATCTCTGATAATGCAGAATGGAGAGAGATAAAATCACTAGAAAGCTTTTGAGAAATTAAACAATTTGGGTCCCCCAAGTATCAACATGCAGCTCTAGTTTTCTTCTTTCAATTGCTTTGTGTACTGAACATTGTATACAAATAAATGCACCCAGATGTATCTTGATGAATAAAGACCTGTTTCTGTGCACACAGTGATAGAATTTCACACACAGTCATTAGTGTATGTAAATTTTCTTGGCAAGTCTTTAGGCGTTTCCTTTAATTTGACTAGCTTTCTGTTGCCTTGAATGTTGTATATCAGCTAATTTCAGTATTCCAGCAGTCAGTGGAAAAGCCTTAATTTGAATTTAATAGGAATGGCTTCCTTCAAGCAATTTAAGTCTTAAGAGGGACTTTATTTAGCATAGACTATCCACTGAACCTCTGGAACACTGAAAATTTAAAAGCTTGAAAGCTCATGTTAAATACCAATGCAAGGAAGGCCTCTGGTCATCTTTGCCAGGCTCAGGCTACTTCTCTTCCAGTGGATATTGACTAGACCTGGAAGCACAGTGCAACACAGGCTATTGCCTGATCCATGTTTTGGCTTAACTCAGTCATACAGGTAGCTATTTACCCAAGGCAAGTAATAATGGCTTCCATACCATGGGTGGTATCCATCTAAGTTTTACTCAGAGAAGACCCCTAAAATTAATGAGCATGACTAAGTTAGGACATGCCTTTTTGTGGCTTTGTGAAGGTAGCCATAGGTGTGAAAGGTGAAGAACTATCATTATTATATTCTGCACACATTATAGAACTGAAGGGACTACTAAAAATGGTGGAAGGAATAAGTTATATTCTGCTACACTTCTCATGCTGCCTAGGGAGAAGCCTCCAAAACTGAGGATGGACTAGGATAACAATCCTCACCATATCTTCTTAAACTCTCATTCCTTTTTAACTGTGGCTAAAGGTACCTAGGAGTACTGCTCTGTGAGTTGCTGCAAGGGAGGCCATGCATTAAAACAAAAATTCTGAAGATTATGATTGAGTTCTTTCTGCCCAGATCATAATGACCACTCACATTATACAGAGCTTATAACCCAGCTACTCTCAGCAGCCACTCTCAGCAGCCAGAAGCCTCATAGCCAGACATTGGAGGGACCTGTCAGGAGTAAACATGGATATCAAATTGTATGGGGAAAGGCCTTACTAGAAAAGCTAACCAATAACGGGGGGAAATAGAAAAGGACGCCTTCACCCCGGTATGGCTTCCCTTTATCACATCACAGCCCAACAAGACAACGTCAAGAATCCACCGACAGCATATGAATCAATCTGGCTTACCTGACCCAACAAGCCCTCCCCCCCCCACCACAAATGCAAACAAACCCTACTGGAGACAACCACAGACAACCAACCACACCCTGCCCCCCAATACCTCTCACAATCAAGGAAATTTAATAAACAAATAGAGAACCTACCCAGTTGACATTGACACAAGACCCCACATGTACACTATGCAAAATAATATAAGCCTCCCCCCTCTTCTTCCCCAACCTTATACTGTACCCAACACTAATGCCTCACAATAAATGCAACTGATTTGTAAGAAGGACTGTACAACCTGGGGGGGGGGAGAGAAGGCATGTACTTTGGGAAACCAAGAAAATCTTTAATAAAAATAAATTTTTAAAAAGAAAAAAAACCCAGTTACATTAATAGGGTAGGTCCTGAAAACACATACTTCAGGTGCTTTAGCAGGAACTAGGCTCTCCTAGCCACCGAGGCCACACCTGAGCTTCAAGCTCCTTGGATCCAGCAGTGCCTCCAAGTAGTAAACTTGCTCCTTCCAGAGTAGTAAAGCCCTGCCCCAAACAGGCCGTCTTCTTTCCTGCCAGAAGGACCAGGGAGACTAGGTTCAGATTAAGTTCACCATCTGACCTTGAGCCAGACACTATATCTTAGCCTACCACATCTCACAAGGTTGCTGTGAGAATAAAGGGCGAGAGAATGAGAGGCATTTAGCCACCCAGAGTTCCCAGGAGAAAGAGTGGGGTAAAATATAACACATATATAAATATTCATAGCCTTTCCTAGGGTTTGTTATGCCACCATATTGGGACTGAAGTGGCTGTTCACATTTCCTTTCCAGTTTGTCATGAACAACTTCATTTATTTCTGTAGGGTTTTTTTAGCATCCCCTGTTAAATGTCTGTTTTATTACCCTGTGGGGGTTATGTAAGAAGGAATGTTTTTCGAGTGTTTTCAGGTGAAAAAGATTAATCTGGGCACTTCAGGCAGCCTCGCTGAAGTCTATTGGAGTAATCTGGAATAAAAAGGTAATATATGATTCATGAACCGTGAACATCTGTAACCTGTTTCAAAGAAGCATGTGGCTCCTGAAACTTTTAAGAGCTGCAAGCACATATTGTCCTATTGTACTGATACTGCAACAACAACAACAACAACAACTGAGGGAAACAGTAATTTTCACATTAAGTTGTCGATTGTTCTGTAAAATGGTTATTTACTGCACCACTGCGTCACCATTTTCCGTGAGAGTTTTCAGCGTTTGGCATCAGTTGGTTAAGCCAAGAGAGCAAACTTCACTAGTCAGCAACTGAATACAAAATGGACTCAACAGTTGTCATTCAAGCGTTCATACAAATAAGTTTAGCTTAGGAATTATTCTCTTTCTTCATTCACGGCCAGTAGGTCTATACAAAAAGATTCAGGGTGCTGCTGCTGCTGTTGCTATTTAATTCTCAGTGCTTCTGTGCCTTTTCTGAATCATGCTGTCTGCTGTGGGGTTTGTTTTGTAGGAATCTTGCAGAGAAATGTTCCTTCCATGAGCCAGTAGTCTTTATTATCTGCACAGAGGGAGCTCCAGCTTTCCCCTTCATGGCAACGTGACTGCAGTGAAACAATCTGCTGGAGGTTTTTCTGACTCATGGTGTCATCTCCTAGAGTGCAAGCCTCAGAGGAAACGTGGGGATGGGAAAGATAAATTTATACATCCCTATGCCCCCCTGTGAATGTGTGTGCAAATGTGTAAATGTCCCCCAAATATTCAAACGTTTACAATAGCTATACAAATGCAGTACAGTGGTACCTCGCTAGACGAATGCCCTGCTAGACGAATTTTTCGCTAGATGATTGGGTTTTGCGATCGGAGGTTGCCTCGCAAGACAAATTCGTTTTGTGAAAAATTCGTCTAGCGAATAGAGAAATTCAATTAATGCATTCCTATGGGATTCGCAAGACGAATTTTTCGCAAAACGAATTGACTCACAGAATGAATTAAATTCGTCTTGCGAGGCACCACTGTAGGTCAATTTTGTACCTATTGTAGTTCTCAAAGTGGGATGGTGTGGTGTAGAATACTATCCCACTTCTTTTCAGTTATTGTAAAACCCTCCTGGGATTGTTTGATTGCATATACACCCAGCCATTCCTTCCAAAGGAGCCCAGGGCAGCAAATAACAAGCAATAAAACAGCAAAAGCTTCTTTTAAAAATTCCAATACAGGTGCAGACTGCATCTCAACTTAAAAGGCTGGTTGGAAGAGGAATACCTTCAGAAGGGTTTAATATTTAAGGGGAGGGAAATCCAAAAGGCGGATGCCATGACACTAAAGGCCTGATTCCTATATTGTGTGGAACAGACCTCCTGATAAGATGATATCTGTAGGAGGCCTTCCTCACCTGCAGAACATAGCCATCAACTGGGTTTGTAAGGGGTGGATGATCTTCCAAGTATCCTGCTCCCAAGTTGTATATGGCTTTATAAACCACAAGCTGCTGTCACTGCCAGTTCTTCAAGTAACTCTGGCTTGGGCAAGGCTAGAGAATAGAAGTAAGCCCCGTAGTAGCATGGTTCTTTTCATTGTGGATGCAGTAATTCAAGCTTGTTAGCAAATAGTTTACACAGCTATAAAGGTGGTGAATTGATAGCAGACCAAATGAAGTCTGTGCTAATTTGAAACGAAATCATCCACACCCACCCCACCTACCCTTCAAGCACTGGTTTAGTAAGGTAGGGCTGTCTGGCATGATTCAGTAATGGAAAAAAAAGATTCTTGTGCATTCATATTGTGCATTCATAACTTAGATGTGGAACTGGGTTCCTTCTGTTATTTATTAATTTAGGCTGAGGTGACCTATTTGATTATTACCAAAATCTGGGCCTTATTTTGCTTTTGGGGCCTCAATGCCACCTAGTTTATCTCCTGGGGTCATGGGAGCCAACTTCTAGAGTCTTTGCCCCCCAATAAACTATTTGAGGGGGCTGCCCCACAAAAGTTGATGGGCATTGTCATTCAAATGGTATGCATCATGTGGGGTGGGGCTTACCTGCCCCTCCCCCAATATTTTATTCAAGTTGGCACCGCACCGCTGCCTGCAATATGGTAACAATGAAAAGGAGTAAGCCCTTTATTGCTGTGAGTCAAATTACCTCTTACTAGTGATTAAGAACTGGACAGGATGTGGCACAGAGAATCTAGGTGGATGGGAAAAAACGGTTGGAGTTTCTAACGTTTGACCTGGACTTTTATTATAAACATTGGCAGGAGGTCATGCTTATTGTAATGTTGAGAAAGGAAAGGAACAATGTCCTCAGTGCCTTGATGTACTTACGGTCTTTCTGTTTGGTCTGGAAGTAGATGCTTGGAATGAGGTTTGTTGAATTGGAAGAAGAAGAACTCACAGAAAAGAAGGGGAAAATATACTTTTAAGTGCCAAGTATTGCTAATAAAGCTCAGCTGACATTCTCTTTAAGGATGAGTTTTCAACACAATCTTCAAATAACAAATTCAGCTAGGCTAGTATAAGCAATGTACCAAATTCTTTGCACATTGGCTGGGGAATATATGTGATTTATTGCCTACTGCATTGATGGTTTCAGTAAATCATTAGCTATGGGTATTATGTCACACACGGGCAAGTGTGTTCTATGTGTAACTGTCACGTTCATATTTGTTCAATATGACAGATGCAAGCCCTGAGGAAATGAAGTATGCTTGATTTTATACTTTGGTCAAATCCAGTTTCTGTTCCTGCAAAATAATCTATAAAAGCTATCTTCAACTTGGTGTAAGGGGGTTTAACCGCTATTTTAAAATCCTACCTTAATCTAGTCCTAGAATTATGTATAGGGCTTGATTTGAGAGCCAGCTGTTAGGATTAATCCTAAGAACCTGAGATGTTCTTCAAAGTTCTGCAAGCTTCCTTCTTCCTGAAATGCTCTGCTTTCATTAGTTTTTGGCATGACTTGTTATAATTTTACACTCCTCTGTATCATGCATATATGACTTCTAAATAAGCTGATTTTCTGTTCATTCACGATACACGGCTTCCTGGAAAACTGTTCAGCTCTCAGGGAAAGCCTCAGGAGATAGCACAAGGAACGGAGTGTGTTGTTATGTGTCAGAAACAGGGCTAATCATCCAAAGGAATAAGCATATGTTGCCCTCTTAAAAGTCTTACTTATGTAACTATACTAATTCACTGCTTTTTTTTTATTGGCTGATGATTATAGTTATTGTGTCCCAGCTGGACTTCCATGAGGCATTGACTGTGCTGCAGGCCAGAACAATGAATCCTAATGTTCACGTGATGCAACAGCTGCACCACGTGAACAAGAGCAAGTAAAAAAGTTCAGAACTTTGTATGTCAAACCACCTCCACTTTGCTGTGAGAGATGGGATATTATCACATACAGTATTTGGGTGTGCAGATGCACATCCTCCAACATTTCTTTGATTAAAATAGGGACTTCCTATTCAATAATAATGATGGTGATGGTGATGGTGATGGTGATGGTGATAATAATAATAATAATAATAATAATAATAATAATAATAATAGGGACTTCCTATTCAATAATGATAATAATAATAATAATAATAATAATAATAATAATAATAATAAATATTTATACTTTACCCATCTAACTGGGTTGCCCCAGCCACTCTAGGCAGCTTCTAACATATATAAAAATATTAACACATTAAACTTCCCTATACAGGGCTGTCTTCAGATGCCTTCTAAAGGTTATATAGTTGCTTATCTCCTTGGCTTGGGGGGGTGGGTGGGAGGTTTGTGTAACTCTGCACCCTCCAACCCTCTCAAAGGAAACAAGGACATCCTAAGGAAAAGCAGGTCATTCTGGGATCAAATCAAGAACCGGGACGACTTCTTTAAACCCGGAACTGTCCCTTAAAGATAAGGACACTTGGAGGATCTGCAGATGCAGTAGATGCTGTATATTTAATAGCTGAGTAGCAGGGGCGTAGCAAGGGGGCGTTGGGGGCAGGCCGCCCCTGGTGCTACCCTGGAGAGGGGTGACACTCGGTGCCCCCCCGCGACTCCCTAGCGGAGCCCTGCTGGCCGAGCGAGGCTTTTAACCAGGAGGCTGGAGGCTCGGCTTGGGAGTCGCGCGCTACCCCTCAAGAAGAGGAAGAGGAAGAGGAGGAGGAAGAAGAAGAAGAAGAGGAGGAGGAGTTTGGATTTGATATCCCGCTTTATCACTACCCGAAGGAGTCTCAAAGCGGCTAACAATCTCCTTTCCCCTCCTCCCCCACAACAAACACCCTGTGAGGTGGGTGGGGCTGAGAGACTTCATAGAAGTGTGGCTAGCCCAAGGTCACCCAGCAGCTGCATGTGGAGGAGTGGAGACACGAACCCGGTTCCCCAGATTAGGAGTCTACCGCTCTTAACCACTACACCACACTGGTTCTACGTAGGGGGCTAGCGATGCTGCGCATGTGCACTACCTAGAGGGGTAGCACCCCCCGCAGCCGCTACCGCAGCCGCCCTCTGCGCCTAGGGAGGCATTTTATGGGGAGGATAGAGGCTTGGCTTGGGAGTTGTGGGGGGTACCCCTCTACATGCATGGTCAGCATCGTGCTGTGCATGCACTCTATGAGCGATGCCCTGCCCCCAGGTGCACGGCAATTTGCCGCTCCGGGTGACACAGCGGCTTCGTCTGCCACTGCTGAGTAGAAAGGAGGATTTTGGGAGGTGTAACTTTTCTCATGCCCACAGCGCTGTGACATGGCAGGAAGCACTTGCCTGTAGTTCCTGTCATACAAAGCGATTGACTATCATGGTCCCTTTGAGCTCCATGATTCTACGATTCTATTTAAAAGTCAACAGCCACATCATAAACTTCAGTATTTATGGTCTTAGTACTGCACACTGTTATATGCAATGATTGTTCCACCTAAGGTCAACTTTTCAGAACACATTGTGGGGAAATTGCAAGACTTTGCACAGTGTTCTATGGCCCACCAGCCCCCTCTAGGCTTTTGGACAGAACCCTGCCTTGGACCCCTTTACTAGAGTACCCTGAGCTTTATCCTGGATTTTGGGAGTGGGGCATCTACCCTGTTTCCTCGAAAATAAGACATACCCATGAAATAAGCCGTAGCAGGATTTCTAAGCATTTGCACAATATAAGCTATACCCCGAAAATAAGACATAGTGATAGGTGCAGTTCTGGAGGGTGCCAAGGAAGAGGCGAGGCTGGACGCGTAATAAAAATAAGACATCCCCTGAAAATAAGCCATACTGTGTCTTCTTGAGGAAAAATAAATATAAGACAGTGTCTTATTTTCAGGGAAACACGGTACCTAGCTACCCAACCCCCCTGCTTTAGACTAAGGATCCAATCCAATGCCCTTTTCTGCCCTTTTCCTTGTGGCAATTGCAACAAGGAAGGCAACCCCCCCCCCAGACAGGCCCAATACATCCGCAGGCAAATTCCTTCCTGGCTATGAATATGGCGACTGAATAATTCCACAGCAAGGCCATATGAGCTGCCTGCCTACCTCTGGGCAGCCACAACACAGAAGGGGCAGGCGGGACAACTGAGCTGTGTGCTGGAAGCACAACTGGCTATATGCCCGGCTGGTGGATCCCACAGAAGCCCAGCCCTACCAGGTCTACCACCAGATCATCACCCACCCACCAGACCCCAATAGGCTCAATAAAGTTTTACATTTTGTCAGGCAATCTTGTCAGCCCCTGCAGCCAGCCAAGGCCAATGCTGATGACTAAACCACACAGGTGTGCGGTGCCGTCTCATGCCCAAGATTGAGGAGACCCAGCATGCATTGTGTGTGTGTGTTGTCATGTGCCTGGAGCATGTCACACGTGTGATGTCATATGTGTGATGCACGACACATATGCACTGTCACATCATCGGGAGGAGACCATGCGTGGAGCGGCTTCAATGGCCGGCGGCTCCTCTCTCACACTCAGGAGGAGCCCCCAGTGCCACATTTAGCCTCCTCTGCCCCCATTGAGGGTTCATTGCACCCTGCCAACAGATATTATTGACGCAAGTTGATTACTTCTCCCTCATTTCCCCGGCAACCACACTAGGTCGCGAGCTCCACCAGTGTCTGAGTTACAATGAGCGGTTTTTACATGCCAAATTTTACATGCTATTTATTTTTTTATAAGAGAATATTATACTAGGATCTTTAAAGCCTAGAATGTGGCTAGAATGGTGACTAGAATGTGGTGAAATGCAAGCTTGTGACAATTGCAACAGAAAGCTTTAAATACAGAAAATGACATGGGAAGTCCACCACACAGATACTTTTTCTTATAATTTATATATATATATGTATATACTTCAGGGATGAAACAAGCTTTTCTAACATGAAGAAGATGCAAATAAAACTTTTAAAGAACAGTGTGGATATATAACAATGACCTTTGTTAGCTGCTTTTTGAGTATTTGGGACTTAAAAGTGGGGGAAATATTTTAAAATAACTTTAAAAAGCCAGTCAAGGATTATAGAGCAGTCTAAGAGTCACTTCTTGAAAGAATCTTATAAGTGGAAGCCCAGTGGATATAAGCTGGTTTATTTTATATTTTCTTTGGCTTCAGGGTCCTGTTTCACTCACTTTTTTAAGCCTAAAAGGAGTACAAGACATCTTTTAATTTACATTTATTAATTGTCATGTGAAATATTTTTCTTCTTCAAAAGAAGCCATTAGGTTGCACTGTATAATGACATTTAATAATGAAGCAATAATCTTAAAAATTCAGCTTGCATGCCTGAATTTTTTCCATTACAGTATTATAAGCTCCCCGTTAGATGTCAATAACCTTATACAGTAACCATTTCCTGCTCTACCATAGGAACTGCCACCCCCATTTTTTTCTTGTTGCAAATTACTTTGAATGAAAGGTACATTGTTCAAAACATTGCATTGCTTCATAAAACTAAACCAATGACTTAATGAAGTCAGCTGCATAATATCAGGCATGCAAATCTAATTCTATCTTGATCCATCTTTTATTATGAATTTAGTAGCACCTTTGTTTTCTGCAGATGTGGTAAGAATAGGCTTTGCATTGCCGAGATTGAAAAACAGGCCTGTCCAGTGCTTGAATCTAAACGTTTGCCCATATATTTTTCACCTACAATATTGTTTCAGTCACTATGTAACTCAGTGTTTTGTGCTATTACGTCACTGTGTATTTTGCCAATATGCCTCATTCAGGGAATTTTATGCGGTTGCTTAGCTGGTCCTAACAATCCGAGTGAACTGAGTGCTTGTTGTCGATTGCTAGCACTTATTTATGGAATAAATATCACAGAGGGTGGAAACACTTTTGTGAACATCTATACGTCAGCTAGATGACTTTGCAGCTGTGGGTGACAATGCCAAAACATATTTTAAAAAATACAGTGGTATCTCGGTTACAAACACTTCAGGTTACAGACCCCTGCTAACCCGGAAGTAGTACCTCGGGTTAAGACCTTTACCTCAGGATGAGAACAGAAATCGTGCGGTGGCCACGCGGCGGCAGCAGGAGGCCCCATTAGCTAAAGTGGTACCTCAGGTTAAGAATGGTTTCAGGTTAAGAACGGACCTCCAGAATGAATTAAGTTCATAACCAGAGGTACCACTGTAAAAATAAAACTAGCATTTGTCTATATGACTTCAGACTTAAGTGGTGAGTTCAAGGCATTCTTAGTAGGGCATTTCTCCTGTGAAGACAAGACTGGAGGAGATTAGATTTAAGAGCATGTTTATGTGCAAATCGACAGATTAAGGTGTGATGGGGTGCTGCAATATCAGTTCAGATCTCAAGGCGCAATGAATGTCAACCCCCGAGTTCCAGTAGCTTTGAAGAACAGGGGGCTTCTTTTTTCTTTCATAGCCCTCCACTAAACATTCCTAGTTTGAGTTCCAGGAATGCCCTGTTCATTGCAGCTGGTTAGACAGTTAAGACTGTGAGGGCTCCATGCTATTTTGTGCAAGTGAATTTCCATTTACATGATGGGACTTCGTCCCCCCGCCCTTTCCCTGTGAAAACCACCTGTATACCCCCAATTTCTGCTATGGTTACTTTGCTCAAAGTGCAAAGGCTGTAAATACTATTTTGTTTGCAAACTCTTTTCTAAATGCAAAACATCACTTACAATAGGTGGGCTTTCTGACTGGATGAATGTACTCAGAACTCTGGGGAATCATGAAGACAGCATGGGACATAAGAGGGTGATGTGTTGGATAACAAGAAAGTCAAATAAAAATACTGATTTTTAATGCAATTTTAGGGGGGAAATTCACATTTTTAAAATAATAAGACAAGTTTAAAATTATTGGGAATTCTACACAAACGTTTAAAAGTCAATATTTTTATGTAGTTGCTTACCAAGCAAAACTAAATTATATTAATTTAACCAAAATATCTTTTGAATTCCCAAGTCATGTTACAATTTTTTAGCACCCCTCATTTTTGGAAGTTGAAAAATTCAACATGCCCTAACATGGGCATGGTTCTCCCACATGAAACATACGACTGGTTCCTCTTCTAGGTTATTGGGTCATCTCAGCTGAGGAACGAAGCGACAATCTGTCAATCACAGCAAGCTGGTCTGAAAATAGTCATAATTCTGTTCCTTCCTTCTTTCTTTTTCTTAATTTTTATAACCCCTTGTGGTATCGGTGGGCAGGTAGCTACCACAAGTTTGAGGCTGCACTTCCCCTCTTTCAAAGAAAGGGTGGAGGATTCTCTCTGCAGTTCTTCCTTGCTGTCGGATGGCACCCAGTGGACCCTTGTTCCAGGTGCAAAGTTTCTCGGACAGCACACCCTTTCTTTTTCTTCACCTGTCTCTTCCTTTCCTGCTGACGAAACACTTGAGATTGGATGTGCTAGCTTCTAATAATGTTATTATTCGTACCCCGCCCATCTGATTGGGTTGCCCCAGGCACTCTGGGCAGCTTCCAACACTTATAAAACTAAAAATAAAAATCTTTTTACAAGGGTTTGAGATTTCCTTCCAGTCTCTCTTGGGGCCTTATGCAAATACTTTGGGTCCAGATAGCACTGGCTGTCCCTAGATCTCCCTAAATATACACGCTGTTGCAGGTCATATCTGATTTTAAAAAATAAACTTGTGTGCATTATTAGTTTCAGGGGGAAAATACTGTACAGTATATGCATTTTTGTTTTTAAAATGTAAAAAGAAAAAACCCACCCGTAACTACATATTTTCTGAGTATGGTGTAAAAGAGAGGTGAGGGTCAGGATACTTGCAAGAAGCAGTTCAATTAAGTCTTACACAAGATGTGCAAACTGAGAGATTAGCTCTTCATCCCTCTTTACTCCTAAACATTTAGCCTCTGTACCACTTTTGATTAATATTTGCTGAAGCTGTAGCATGGCTTTGCCATCCACCTTTTCTCTGTATGAGCGTTAGGGAAAGGTTAACTCACAGCTAGAAAGAATCAAGTGAGAAAGGTAATTTCATAGGCAGGATTTATTCCCTGGGGGGTATTCATGAGAGGAAAGAAGGAAGGGAAAGAGGACCAGGGAAAGGAAGCTTTCAGTGCTGAGAATGGATGTGAAATGGGAAAGTGGGGGAAAGCCAGCCAGACTCAGGGCCGGTGCTAGGGTTTTTGGCACCCTAGGCGAGGTCACCTTCTGGCGCCGCCCCCCCCCAGTGTGAATGGCAGGAGGAATGAAAAGGGGCACAGAGCCCATGTTGCTGGCCTGGGCAGCGGACGCTGTCTCCGTGCCGCTGCCAGCGCCGCTTCCTTCCTGCTCTCGGCCGCTTCTGGCCGCTTCCGCAGTGGTGGGCGGCAGGCGGGCTGGCCAGCGCAGCGCCCCTCAATTTCGGCGCTCTACACAGTGGCCTAGTTTGCCTTTATTAGAACGCCGGCCCTGGCCAGACTGTGGCTGGGAGGAGCCTATGACACAAAGTTAATAGCTCTTCAGAACTGTATGTACAATTTTACTGCAGCTATCCAAGGCAGGGTGTTTTGTAATTATGCCATTTTAAGAGCCATCTTCAGACTATAACTGCTCAAACATATTTAAATGAAGACATAATACGCCTATGCAAAGGTGGAAGAAGGCTAGATACTACTCTGGATAGGAAAAGAAAGAAGTTAATAAATGCAAATTTGTTAAATGCATCAGTTCAAGCATTTTCTCTGCTTAAAGTCACGATCTAGCAATTAATACCAAGAGGGGAACTATTCTGAAGGTGGAAATGCTGCTTGTTTATGTTCAGTGTTTCTTTAGCTCTTCATGTTAATTAGTGACTTTTTTTTATACTGAGGATTCTGTTCCTATGAGGGTATATGATTAGAATAGTTACATCTACCTTTGACTTATGAAGGTTTTTGTTTTTTTTAAGGCTTGTGATAGAAAGTAGTAATTAACCCCGAGCCTAGTAAATTTCCAGCCTTTGAGATCAAAGGCAAATACACTAGCTCCATAATTAGCTTTGTATGCTACAAAATTAGATTCCAGATGAAAAAAGCAGCCTTTATTAAAACCCACGAGCTTTGTAAAAGGGAAAATGACTTCAGTAGAATAAGAGCCCCAGATTGCTTTGGTTAAGGAATAAACAAGATGCCTCTTTTATGATAATGCAAATATTGGCACCGTTTCCACATTTTGAGGCTTTGCTATAAGCAGAATATTTCTGTGTGCGTTCCAAATGGTGGGGGAATTAAAAAAGCCACAAATTGCTTATTTGTTGATGAAGTGCATAGAGGTGAATTCTGAATATGAAAAGTAAAAGGGGCAATATGAACATAGCTGCCAAGTCTCCCGCTGAAAAATGCGGGCTCAGCAGCGGTTCGGCACCGGAAGTCACTTCTACGCATGTTTGGACATGCGTAGAAGCAACTTCCGGTGCTGACACTGCCCGATTTCCGGTGCCCAGGCAGGGGCAGAGCGGCACCCGAAATGGAGCCTCCCTGGCATGTAGGATATCTGGGGGATTTCCGGGATTTTTTTCTATTCGGAATAACAGCAGGAAACAGATTAAAATCCGAGGGTTTCCTGCGAAAAACGGGAGACTTGGCAGCTATGAATATGAAACTTGAATGCAAAGACCCAAACTTGGGCTTCGTATAGGTGCTTCTCAACAAGTGGTTTTCTGCTGCAGAACGAGCTTTCTTCACACATTACTCCTGTATTAACACACATATACTGTAGTGTCCAGAAGCAATATTGTCTCACCTATGTCTCACCTTTCAGCCCAATTTCAAGTGGTCATTCTTCTCCTCCTCAGAAATTTGCAGGTTTTTCTGTTTCCCAGCAGCGAGTATCCCACTAAAACAGCAACTATAGAGCTTTGTCTCCATATATATATATATATATATATATATATATATATATATATATATATATATATATGACAAAAAGCATTATTTATTAAGAAGAACACATCAAGTATCACAATTTTTATTTATTGAAATATGGTATAATTTGAGAAGTATACTATCACTTCCATACAACTAGGTGTTATGAACGTCATAATATGAACTTCATATTAATAATTTAACTGTAACTTTGTCTTCAGAGACAGCGGGAAATGTTGCAGAAGATATATCAGAAAGATTGTGCTAGTAAACTATTGGCTTTGTTCACTCTGTAGACTTGTGTAAACTTTCAGAGACCTGGTGTGAATGGTTGGGTTCTGAATCTGTGTCCATGGCAATCTGTTCAAAGTATAAAGGGAAGTTACAATGATGTTAACCCATGAAAAGGGTTGGTTTTTTCCATGGAAAGCTGTCAAGACCTGCTTTGCATTCATATAGCCAAGTTAATCAGAGCAGTCAAGAGTAAAGGATTTCTATTTCAGAAGTGGCAATGTTCTCTGGCCATATTATAAAATGTGTATTGCATTGCTTGAATAAATTCTCGTGCATTTTAACTTCTGGATCTCCTCTCTCTAGATTATGATCTGCATAATGTTTCACCAGCACAAATAGTTAAATAGGGGTTTTTCAGCCCTCCACCCCCTTTCTTTTTGTTGTCAGGCTGAATGAGATCATTGATTTGAGAAATTTACTGAATAGTTGGCGGAGAACAAGAGGGTCAGATAAACATCTAATTTTCCATTTGTATCCTATTGCCATAAAGTAAAAACACAAGTATGTCTCATAAGACCAGTTTCATACCTACTTGACTGATATTTTGGCTGTTCATAAATGTTCCTGGCATTATGTCCCCAGCATGCTGCCTCAAGGAGAAGAAAGTGGACTTGAGCTAGCTTGCAAAGACTGAGGCTGGGTCCCCACACCCCTGTTTCCTGCACTGGGTTTTTAATCTGTGTTCACAGGATGTTATCCAAAATACATATGCGTCCTTTGCTTTGTTATAACACATTATCCTTTGATGGTGTGGTTTCTCAAACCATCTTCACAGCGATTGCAGTCCTTAAGCCATTGCTAATAAAGGTGTACTGATGTGAACAGCTTGGGGGGTGGGGAGCTATGAAATGCACCAGGTAAAGCACAGCTGCATGCTAAAGCAGTCATATGAACACACCTAAGACTTTTGTAGGCCTTTGTCATGCAGATAACATAGCACGTTTCCAGATAGAGGTTGTTGTTGTTTAGTCGTGTCCGACTCTTCGTGACCCCATGGACCAGAGCATGCCAGGCACTCCTGTCTTCCACTGCCTCCCGCAGTTTGGTCAGACTCATGTTGGTGGTTTCGAGACTAGATGGAGGTACAACCCCGAAATATAATTGAACCAGCCAGCTGACTGTGGATTAAACTGCAGGTCTACATTCCATCCTGAGAACTGGTTTGATGGGACAGATGGTGTCTCGGGGGGGGGGGCGTATAATATGGGCTGTCCTAGATCTAGCTGATCCTCATAGTTGCTATTTAAAAAACCATAATGGTATGTCCCCACACTTTCTCAATTAAAGTTCCATTTTCTAGTTGCAGAAAGTTCTTGGGTCTTTCCAAGACTATTTCTATCTGGCTGTGGAACATGGATAGCTTAGTGCAACACTCTTATGAACCTTTCTGTGTGCAGTTAGCTAATTTGAAGCCTGTAAGAGAGTGTCTATACACAGAAGAGCTTCCTGTTTAAATAGAGGGATAAGTAGAGTACAAGATGACAATTGAAGAAAGGTCATGGCTTCTATTATTTGGTTCAACAAACCAAAATGAGACTTTTCTTATATTATGTCAGCACCATGAGATGTTGTAAATGTTTTGCTGTTGTGTTAGTAAAAGGGTTACATAGTACTGAAAAGCAAAGATTATGTCTATGTTGGTTGTTTCAAATACTGTACCTTTGTAGAGAAAGATTATCTGAGTTTTGATAGCATTGGGGTGTCCCTACAATCTTTTAGATTTTGGTTGTATTTTGTCTGGATTTAGTAGGGCCCTGGGTAGACCAAGGACCCTCAAGGTAGCATATTTATCTCACTTTCTGACAGTTTACGGAGAGATTTGGATTGCTTCATTTACCTCTGTTTTGATTCTGTAATACATTATTAACTTGCTGTGGTCCTTGCTCAAACTCAATGCATATTTATAAGCCTAGCAGTTGCCTGTGGGTGAGCAGTGTTGAAAAAAGTAACAGTGTATGGTTGTTGCTTTGTCTCTCCATATTTGGTGGGACTGAAGCCACCAAAGGCATGTGTTAGGGACTGGCTGGAAGCTGAGGGGTTGTGGCTGGATACTGATAAGTGGGCACTGGGAGAGGGTTGGAGACTGACTTGGATGAAGATATCAGTGATCTGGGGGAGCCTGCAGGACAGAAGAGTGAAGAACCCATGCAGAAAGAGGGAGAAATAAGTAAGCCTGGTGTAGAGTCAGGGGCTTCCACACCTCTTCTTCCTGCCCACAACTCTCCTGCTCCACTGTCTTCCGGGAACAGGAGAGGATTGAAGTCAAAGGTACAGAAACAGATTACTCACAGGTGGAGTCTTCACCTGCTAGTGGACAGCTCAGGTGGGGAAGATACATAAGCTGAGGTGGAGCCTCTGTCTTGTTGCAACTGCCTCATTGGGTGCATACTTGAGCTTTCACGAAGCAAAGATCTGGAATATATGTGTGCATCATACTTGCTCCAAAACAGTCCAAAACAGTCCAAAACAGTCCAAAACAGTCCAAAAGAAGGGCTTCAGATAATGACGACCACAGCAGGGTCGTGCCAGGGTCGTGGCAGGGTTGTGCCAATCCTTTAGGTATTGTGGTCTTGAGCCATTTAAGGCTTTATAGTTCAGAACCAGCACTTCGAGTTGGGCCTGGCAGCCTGTGATACTTGGGTCAGTAGTGGTACTATATACTCAAACCGGTGGCACTCACCCCTAACTTGGACAGCTGCTCCAGAAGGATACCATGGTTGATGGTCTCGAAAGCTGCTGAGAAGTCGAGGAGAATTAACAGGGACACATTTCTCCTGTCTCTCTCCCGGCAGAGGTCACCATCCAGGGCGACCAAAGCAGTTTCTGTGACGAAACTGAAATGGTTCTAGAAAATCAACTTCCTCTAAGAGCAGCTTCTTTCAGTTTCTCAGCTTCATTGTGGAAAAAACTGCCTAGTTTTAATTAGATTAATATTTAGCCTAAATTAAATATTTAGATTAATCTAGTTATTAATTAAATTAACGACCCAATTTATGGGTCCAAAGGAAATTATATAACTGACAGGCATTTAGCAATATGAGTTTGCCTTACTTGCCAAGCAAGAGAGTACCATTGTAGCTATGCCAACACAAACCACATCTATTATGTCAATTATAGCTAAATATATTAATTGTTGAAACATGTTCATTATACACAAGGGAAAGCCTACAAGGAATGTTTGGAAAGGTTTGTGCTAAACTAAGCAGACTTTGCCTCTTCGTAGCTCTACTCTCTCTCTGTATGCCTGCATATTGAGATGCTCTGCCAAGCAGAATCCCGTTATGTTTTCTCCTAATGATACTACCCAACAGAAGGTGACCTGGACACCTTTAAGGTTCAACAGTCCTTTTTTTATTTTACTGTCTCCATAGGTGAGGTATTGAATAAAATATTTTCCTTCAGAACATTTTGTAAATTCTCTAGCAAAACAGCTTCTTTGCTGCTCTTTAAGCTGTCTGCTTCACACATCCGGACTTCCTGTTTCCTCTACTCTTTTACCTGTTTATCCTTATCTGTTTGCACAAAGTTTGCAGGGATGTTATACAGCTTCAGCAGTTTGTGGAGAATTAATTTATTTGTGGAGACATTATATGACATTGGGGGAATGGGTTGAGGGGAAGCAGGTTTGTTGTTTACGAGCACCAAATCAACTTTGACCTCCTTTGTAATGTTTTGTTTTTAAATCTTTAAGATGATATTTTTGTTTCCTGATTACTTACTTACGTTGCTTTGAATATATGTTTTATATTTGAATTTCTTCAGTAATGTTTTGTTCTGGGTTACTTTTATTTGATGTTTTAATGTGTTGTAAACCACTTTGAGATTTTCTCTCCCTTAAAAACATAAAGTGGTATGATAATGATGATGGTGGTGGTGGTGATAATAATTTTTAATTGTGCAACCTGAAATTGCTGGCTTATGATCAGCAATTCAAAATAAATCAAACACCCCTTTGTGATGACCAATTAAACAGACACAAAACAATGAGAAAGCTTTTGAGTATACCGGAATTATTCATCAGCCTAGCCCTAGATCAGTGTTTCCCAACCTTGTGCCTCCAGCTGTTTTCGGACTACAATTCCCATCATTCCTGACCACTGGTCTTGCTAGCTAGGGATGATGGGAATTGTAGTCTCAAAACATCTGGAGGCACAAGGTTGGGAAACACTGCCCTATGATAAGCAAAGAGGGAGAAGTGAGCAAATACTGCTTGCCCCTGCATAGACCTGTAACATCACTTTGGGCTGTTGCCTCTGTATTGTGGGATGCCCTTTGCTGAACCAATCAGTTGCATCAGGTTTCTTGTGAAAGCTTCTCTTTTAGCCCAGGCTTTCCCTGACCCATGAAATTCGCCCCCGTTTTATGTGTTTGAATCGTCTGAATTTCTGCTTTATTCACTTTTATATGTTTTATGCTCTTTTATATTGCTGTCTTACTGCTTCTAGGTTGTGTGTTTTAAAAATATACAGTGTTGTGTATTTTTAAAATATATTGTTTTTTAGACTGCACACTGCTTAGGGATTTTTGAATTATTAAATGGTGCATAAAAAGCTTTTAAATAAAATAAACAGATAGGCCAAAAAAATCATTTTTGTTGCATAGCCATAGAAGAAGCTTGGCTTGTCATGAAGACTGCCTGTGCTTCAGAATTTACCAATGCACAATTTACGTTAATTACATTTCGATACTGTGTGACTATAGAACAAAGGTAGCACACTTACACTGATGCCGTTTCTTTTCTATTTTGTTTCTCTGTGCTACTTGATGCTGACATGTTTTATTATTGCTTGTTTATTTTAGAATTTGTTTCTGGATACATTAGACAGCAACGCAAAATTATTGAAGAAGTTGACTGGTCCTATTCAGGTAAGTGTACTATTTGATATTTTATGACGGTCTGTTATTATAAATAAGCAAACTGTCTTCTTTACAATGCAAACTGAATCAACTGGGTAAAAATGTGCTCCCACATAGATTAAATCTTAGCTACTAAAAGCATGAAGAGATCAGGGAGTGTTTTGTATTTGGTCTTGTACTTAGATTTCACCTTCCTAAAAACAAAACCTGAAGTTCAGTCCCTGAATGTGAAACAAGAGAGGAACTTTCTCATCTCTTCTGCTGGATTCCTTATTGAAAATGAATGAATAACTTTCTAAAGTTGAGTCAGCAGGAGGAGGACCAGGGGAAGAGTGTGAAACAGGTGTGTTTTTTATTGTGAGTACCTGCATGATAGCGATGCAGGTGGCACTGTGGTCTAAACCACTGAACCTCTGGGCTTGCTGATCAGAAGGTCTGCAGTTTGAATCCCCGCGATGGGGTGAGTTCCCGTTGCTCGGTCCCAGCTCCTGCCAACCTAGCAGTTTGAAAGCACATCAAAGTGTGAGTAGATAAATAGGTACCGCTCTGGCGGGAAGGTAAACGGCATTTCCATGCACTGCTCTGGTTTCGGCAGAAGCGGCTTAGTTATTCTGGCCACATGATCCGGAAAAACTGCAGACAAACGTCGGCTCCCTTGGCCAGTAAAGCAATATGAGCACCGCAACCCCAGAGTCGTCCGCAACTGGACTTAATTGTCAGGGGTCCTTTACCTTTTTACCTGCATGATTGTCCATTTACTGCCATAGTTTGGCTTGCTGTGATGGGTGGGCTGGGCCTTTAAGTGCTTCAGTAGTGGTCCAAGTCACCATCCTATAAATCAGAAAGCAGTTAGGCTGATGCTCTATTTCATCTTTTTCTGGAGACATTCACAAAAAAGCTGCAAAGGAAGTGACTAAAGGTAAAGGGACCCCTGACCATTAGGTCCAGTCGTGACCGACTCTTGGGGTTGCAGCGTTCATCTCGTGTTATTGGCCTAGGGAGCCGGCGTACAGCTTCCAGGTCATGTGGCCAGCATGACAAAGCGACTTCTGACGAACCAGAGCAGCACACAGAAATGCCGTTTACTTTCCCGCTGTAGTGGTACCTATTTGTCTACTTGCACTTTGACGTGCTTTCAAACTGCTAGGTTGGCAGGAGCTGGGACCGAGCAACGGGAGCTCACTCTGTCGCTGGGATTCAAACCGCCAACCTTTTGATTGGCAAGCCCAGAGGCTCAGTGGTTTAGACCACAGCGCCAAAGAAGTGACTAAATTAGATTAAAGTCACAGAGTTTGGAGGCCCAATATATTGTTGGGGTGCAGTCATGCTCAAACTGTCTGTGACCTATGTCTTCCTTCCTAATCTTTGTTCTGCATACAAACATGGAAGATAAAAACCCTGCTAAAGAATCATTATAGGTAGGCTTTGCACAGTATATCAACATGCATTCAAGAGAGGAGAAAATTTCCCCTCGGGTCGCAAAGCATTGGCAGATCTGTTTTACAGCTGTTCCTATAGCCTAAGGGCTTCTCCTGCATCTGCAGATCTTTTCGTTTCCTTGGTGTTCAGACCTGCAACTGGATAATATGCAAGGAGATTAACTCATTGTCTACAGTTCTTAAATGATTAAAATTTCTAGACACCTCAGCTGAGGTGTTCAGATAAAAAGCCATCTCTTGGGCATTGCCATTTCCTCTTAGGAGACAAAGATTTCTACGCCTAGCCCAATTAAACTATTATTTTGGACTGGGTATGCCTTTGGAGATTTATTTGTACAAGAAGTCCTTTTGTTTTTATATTTATATCATGTAAATGTGGATATAGTATCTTACAATGTGATTGAAGAGACTTTGAAATTGTGTAAAACATATGATCTTTACATAATCAAGAAATAAGGATGAGAGATTATTATATTGCCTATACATACAATCTCGAAGACCTGCTACTTCCTTTCTGCATCTCTTATTTTCTGCTTGTATTTCTTTTGCCAATTTTTGTTGTCCCTTCTTGCTATCCCCTCAAATAAACCACTGACATTTTCTAAATAGCTTCCTGACTCTGGTAATTGTCCGTTTACATAAGAATTGAAGTTGATAGCACTAGCATCACTATTTCCAGTTGGTTCAGCAACACTTATACTTTGCACCAGACATGGTCATCACTTCACGGATGAGTGGCATTTTAAGCCATGTGTCCACACATATTACTCCAGTGAAATACACAACACTGGCCTAATAATATATTACCTTTGCTAGAAATGCAAATCACTGATAGCTGATAGAGCTATATAGTCCTTCAGTATGCGAGTGACCTCATCAAACTCTTTTGTGTTACCTTATGCATCCTTCCACCTGAAAAGTACAGGTTATGGATGCCTGCCATATATCATCAGGAAAGCTATTTCACAGAACATGGGCATCATAATCCTTTGGTGTGGTGTTTTGCTATTTGAAGCAGGGTTCTGTGTATCTTGAAGGCTCACTCCATAAGCATGCTAAAAGCCTACCAACAAGGGCTGCCTTTCCCCATATGAACTGACCTAGCCACTGCAGTCCTAACCTGAGGCTCTTCATGTTCCTTCTCCATGAGAGTTCCAGAGGGTGGCAACATGAAAATGAGCCTTTTCTGCAGTGCCTCCCTGTTTGTGTAATGTTCTCCCCAAGGAGGCTTGCCTGGCACCTTCATTACATATCTTTAGGCACCACGCAAAAACATTCCTCTTCTCCCAGGCCATTGGCTAATTGAACAAACTGTGGTCTTTTAAACTGGAGGAGGGTATATTGATTTTGTTTGTAACTATGTTATGTATGGTTGTGTTTTTATATTGTAAATCTAATAAATAATAAGAATAATAAAATTATTATCCTATTATAGAAAAGTTGTGGCAGAGCTGAAGTTAACCTCAGTCTCAGCCAAAAACCAAGGGACATAAGAGAAACTCTTCAAGGCTTCTGCAACTGTAATAAAAAGATGTGTTTTCCCATGATTACTGAAACAGTGTAGCTTACACCAGAAGCTTCCTGCTTTCTTATGCAAATGGAATTAAATTTGTCTTTCTTGCTCAGATACAACAGGAGGTCATGCTTAGTTTTTTGCTATTGAAGCAAAAACATTGCCTTTCTTGCCTTGTTTTAATTCAACTGAATACACAGCTGATGTTCATAGAATTGGTACTTTACAACTTGTAGATGCAATCATAACCAGTGGTCTGATAAACTCTTTGAAATTCTACCAAGTGTCAACAACTGATCTTTTTAGGGAAGTGCAGGAAATACCACAAAAGGAGGCCAACCCTTTTAATTCCATGTTACTATATGGCTGCTAGCCAAACCACATGTTTATTGGATTGTGGTGAACTTCTTACAACCTCTTACAACTGTGAATGGTGTTCTCAACCATAAGTGTGTTAGAAGAAAAGCCAACCTTCCAACTCCAAAAGCTGAAAGTCAGCCACCAAGATCCACTTGGTGAAACTGGAAAGTTTCATTTCTTGCAAGTGGAAGTCAAGAGCCTAGGGACATACCAAATCAGAACCGGCCTACCCATGAGGCAAAGTGAGGGGACTCACCCAGGAGCACATTCCGGAACATGTGCATCCTGGTTTTGGGTTTCCAAAAGTTGGATGGTATGCCACCTCTCACACTCTCACATGCACACCATGAACCTGATCTAGGTCATTCATTGTACCCCCAAAGCTGTTGCATAAAAACAACAATAATCACACAAGGCTAATGATATGATCTAGTCTGCCCCGAATACTCTTTAAAAATGCTCTCAGTAAAGGACTTGATTTACAAAAAAATTTATAATATTTTTTATTCATTTTATAAGAAAAACAAAAAAGAAGAAAAAACCCCAAACAATCAAAACATACAAAACAAAAATATTTCTTACAATATCATAACTTCTTCTTTACATCTGTAAATGACTTCCCCCAATCCTCCCCCCTTCTCAATTTCATTTCTACTTATCTTTGGCAGTTTCAAAAAAAATATCCTCTAAACAAAATTCTTTTTTGAAACATTATAAAAGAAATTTAACCTATATCCTAATTCAATGCCAAAAACCTATAATTCCTTCCCTCAGCTACATTATATATGCGACTGGATATAAATGCTACTGGAATAGCAAGCTCAGACCATTTTCAAAGACAAATGTCAAACCTAGACCACGTAAAAAAAACCCAAACCCCGTGTTCAAAACCACCCCACTCAGACGAAAGTGCATGCTGGGAAATAGAAGCCACAAACTGCATATCCATTGGCTACAGACTATCGGTGACATCACAAAATTCCTTGGCAGCCAACTGAAAATGGGCCTTTCGCAGCAACAAGGCTCAGCATTGCCCAGCCAGGAAAACTGACTAGGCCGCAGGGGTTTCCGAGGGGGAGAGATAGAGAGGGGTGGGAAGCTGGGAAATAGAGTGGTCTCCATTGGCTGCAGACTATCGGTGACGTCACAAAATTCTGTGGCAACCAACTGAAAATGGACCTTTCGCAGCAACAAGGCCCAGCATTGCCCAGCAAGGAAAACTGACTAGGCCACAGGGGCCTTTCGCAGCAACAAGGCCCAGCATTGCCCAGCCAGGAAAACTGACTAGGCCACAGGGGTTTCCGAGGGGGAGAGATAGAGAGGGGTGTTGTGACATCATGCAACAGGGGTGAGGAATGGGGGCGCTGAGTGACTTTGGGGAGGATGAATATGTTGGGGCGGGGTGGAGGGATTTCACAGAACACGCATGGGTAGGGGAGTCAGGGTTGGGACAGGGCAAAATTTTACAGAACACGCGTATGGGGGGAATGATTGTATGCTAAATGAAGGGGGACTATGAAGGTGAGGGGACTCTGAAGGGAGACTCTGAAGGTCCATTTAACATGAAAAGGTCCATTTAACACAAAAAGCCACAGCAACACGTGGCATGGCCAGCTAGTATTACAATATTTTTTCAAATAAAATTTGAATTTCTTCCAATCTTCTTCCACTGTCTCTTCTTTCTGGTCGCAGAGTCTCCCAGTCAGTTCGGCAAGTTCCATGAAGTCCATCATCTTCATTTGCCATTCATCTATAGTTGGTATATCTTGACTCTTCCAATTCTTGGCAAGAGGCTGCGGCTGCAGCTGTGGCATACAGAAAGAATGTAATGTCTTTTTTTGGGATTTTTTATATTTTTTATTGGGAATAGTAGGGGGACTTGATTTACAAATAGGCCAGTTATAGACATTCATGCAAATCTATAATTTTATTACAGTCATCATGCAGGACAAAAGAGCAATTCTATGCACTCTACTTGGGAGTAAGCTCCTTTGGGACTTGCTTCTGCTAAAAACAACCACCACCACCATGCATTTCAGACCAGTGAAGCATTTAATTCCCCCGTCTGCCAAACATCCCTGAAATAGTAGTTAGAATATGTTTTCAGTTGTCCACAGTTGTTAAATCATGAAGCAAATTAGGAAGTAGATGTCACTGTCCATTAAGCTAATGAAAACTATGTAAGAATTCTAAGTAATGTAAGTGGATTCTATACTTGCAAAGCAATGATCATCTTTAAAACACCCCTAGCTAGCAGAACAATGGTGGTAGGAGAACCCTGATAACTTTTCATTGTCTTTCAATTTAATTCTGCACAGCAATACAGTACTAATTACATTTTTGAGTGCAACTTTAATCTTTCCTTCTGTCTCACAAAGTGTACCAGAAGTGTTTATTAGATTATCTTAGACAATAATTTGTTTTCAGCGTTTCCCTTTGTTTTAAAACATTTATGTTCTCAGTAGAGAGTTCAGCAGCTTGCTTCCATATTCTAGAAAGCACAAACCTTTTTGCCGGTGATATTCTGTACTTTACCTTCTCTAAAGGTAAAGGGGCCCCTGACCATCAGGTCCAGTCGTGTCCGACTCTGGGGTTGTGGTGCTCATCTCGCTCTATAGGCAGAGGGAGCCAGCGTTTGTCCGCAGACAGCTTCTGGGTCATGTGGCCAGCATGACAAAGCTGCTTCTGGTGAACCAGAGCAGTGCATGGAAACGCTGTTTACCTTCCCGCCGGAGCGGTCCCTATTTATCTACTTGCACTTTGATGTGCTTTCAAACTGCTAGGTGGGCAGGAGCTGGGACCGAGCAACAGGAGCTCACCCCGTTGCAGGGATTCAAACCGCCGACCTTCTGATCAGCAAGCCCTAGACTCTGTGGTTTAACCCACAGCTATATACATATATATATATATATATATATATATATATATATATATATATATATAAGTGAGAATACATTTTTTCACTTTTCCGATGCAAAAGTGTTAATTGTAATATATTAGGAAATAGAAGCGTTAGTTGCTTTGGCTTCAAAGCTATTTATCTGACATATTGGACAAGAGACCTTTGTAGTTAAATGATGCATTATTTATTTATTTATTTATTTAATCCTCACAAAGCATTTAATTTTGAGGAATGATGAATTTGTAAGGCAGCTGCAAAATCATTTTATGCAACATTATCAAGTCTCAGGGCATAGTATAATCTAACTGAGAAGATGATTCACGCATAGTAGATTTTGAAACCATGATAGCACTTGCAGGAAAAATGATCATGTAATAGCGCTACAAAAGTATGAAAGGACACAGTTTTGGTAAAATGAATTTTATGTTTCTGCTCTTGAAAATTTAGTCATAATTCTGAAGGAGCTATTTTAACAAAAATGTGTAAGAGGAGATATAATAGAAACCAAAATAGCTTGAGGCGGAAAGAAAATGTACACTTAGTGTTAGCACAAGAGTTGAGGAGGCGAAGTAAGTAGGTATAAAAGGAGAATTCCTGGATGCCAAGTGCCAAGGTTAGGGCAAGTACTCTTTGGCGAGAGAACCTCAGCAGAGATTTAAAAACACAAGATATGCAGCAAAGTAAAGCATGGAAATATAGGCTGTTAGACTTTTAAAATATCCATTGTGTGTTCCAAACCTCCCCTCTTCCTAGAATAGGGAAAGACTACACATTTTCTGGATAGAAAAATATGTTCCTGCATTTATAAGGTGTTCTTATATGTAAGTTAATAACTTAGAACTCTGTCTTTGCCCATTTTTCTGTACTAGCAGCTGTGGAATATTAGAATTTCTACTTAATTTAAAGACAATTTGTACATGCATGTATAGAATATTGATGAAAGTTATGCTGCTAGTAGTGACACTATATTCTGGAACCATGTATTTGTCTTAAAATGTGAAATTTCATTATGTAGCAAAAGGAAGCACAGAAATTACATTAATTTCATGCTCTGTAGATACTAAGATAATGCTGATTACGTGCGCTGTCTGAGAAAGATGTTCAATAAAAATAACATCTCTGTCTGCTTTATCTCTTATTCTGTGGAACCATCATAACAAATGCTATGATGGAGAAAATGGAAATTTGTAGGTTAATGTGGAAATTGCACAACATGAAAAAATACATTCTAGTGCTTATCTGCTTTCACAATTCTGACAAGCAGGGAATCGATTTGATTAACTGGCTTGGTTCTTTACAACTGTTGATTGCTCAGTTGCCTCAAGCTATTTAATTAACAAATTTCCATTAGAGTATTGCAAAATCCCCATCCTTCCTGCAGTAAAACAACCTTTTCCCTATTTTTTAAAACTTTTGTTGTGTTTTGAAGTTGACCTTTTTTACAAGCCTTTGCAGAGGAAATAACTCAATTAAAAATATTTTTATTTTTTTTTTGCTACATTTGCAAGTATTGGGATGCATTGTTTATTGTAATATGATATTAAATCATTATGTAAGTGTACTTATGACCAAAGAATTCAACAATAGCCATTGGCATCAATTTGGAAAGGACGGGACAGGACAGGACAGGAAAGGAAAGGAAAGGAAAGGACTAATATTAGACTTAACAGATTTGCAGATTTGCAGATGTATAGGCCATGTAAAAATAACAATTCAAGTTAGAGAGTTCATCGTAAGCACCCCTACTTGCAAGTTAGTTCCACTGAAACCATGAGGGCTTACTTACAAACAATGGCGGAGGAAGCCGCTCAGGTACCCAGAGCAGCAAACATGACGTGCACCCTTGGGCGGGGCTTTGCTACATAGCGCACATTCATCGTACGTAGCGATGCCAAACGTGCGCTACGTGTTTTCTGATGCTGGCACTCCAGCGCCGTGTGGATGGTGCTGGGATCCTCTGCTCACGTCTGCAGCCACAAGCAGAGGATCCTAGCACCATCCATATGGCGCTGGAGCGCCGCCACCGCCAAACCGCTGCTCACGCAGCCGTGGTGGAGCACCGCCTTGTCACCCCCGGAGACGTGGCACCGGGAGCGCACTGCCCCCCCCGCCCTCCGTTGCGACGCCACTGCTTACAAACGTGTGTTTTAAGAGGGAGTTTTCATCTAGTACATTCGTCATAAATTTGAGCAATTTTAAAAGATTAAACAAGGCAGAGTGGAGCATATTTCTTTTTTTAGAAAGAAGATAGGGCAAAAAAGTTCTCCAATGTTTTTTTGGATAGTTTTTAAAAATGTGTTACAAGAGAAGAGCAACAAAACAATCAGATTAGCAAATGCTATTGCATTATCTGAATGAATAGTAGGTACATCTCTCTGTCGGTGGTGATATGCTAATTTTTCAAGAGGTTTAGTTTTCACTACAGAAGTTGCCATTTCAGGGGGCACAACAAGGATTGCAAAGGGGGAACACAAACTTATACTCTTTCCCACCTCACCCACCTTGCTACCTGTCACCAGCCTGTGTTCCACCTTCGGCACCATTTTTATTTTATTTTTTAATGTGTAAGAAGAAGAATAATAGTTTGGATTTGATATCCCGCTTTATCACTACCCGAAGGAGTCTCAAAGCGTCTAACATTCTCCTTTCCCTTCCTCCCCTACAACAAACACTGTGAGGTGGGTGGGGCTGAGAGACTTCAGAGAAGTGTGACTAGCCCAAGGTCACCCAGCAGCTGCATGTGGAGGAGCGGAGACGCGAACCCGGATCCCCAGATTACGAGTCTACCACTCTTAACCACTACACCACACTAAGGGCATCATAGTATTACATTGCCATGTAACGTGATTACAACATTGTCTGATTTATCATGATTGTGCCACTGCGAGTAAACCAAGCCTTCCAATTATCCTCATTTTGCAATGGAGAGAAAGCAAGCATCCCATCGCTAAAGCAAGTGAGCCAACCACCCCAGTTGTGTCACACCATGCCGGTGCTTTTTGTTGCAGGCCACAGCAAGGTTTTCTCTGTGATACTAACTTGACTAGCAGAGTGAGTGGAGATGTACATTCAGATTGCATTCTGATTTGCATCCTGCTGAATGTATGCAGATAACAGTGCAGATCGAAGGCATCCTGATTCACATCCCCAGCGACATTTGACTTAGAAGTCATCCCAGAACTGGCCCTACTAAACATCTTCCAATATCATAATTGCCCACTCACATCATAAGGAGCTCATAACCCACCTACTCTCTCTTCTTCTTCTTTTTGTACCAATAATTTTTTATTCAATTATACAACATTACAATAATACAACTATACAACATAAATCCAATACATTGTGACTTCCCTCCTCCCACCAAATGGTAAATTATTTCAATCCTCTCTCGTATTGTCTAAACTAGATACAATCTCAACGATATAGGAGTTATGTCATTACCGCTAGCGTTTTCATTCCCTTGTAGTTTCATTCCCTTAGCATAATCAATGAATTTACTCCATTCTATCCGAAATTTCTCATCGTCCTGATCCCAGACTCTATGGGTTAGTTTGGCCATTTCTATATAGTCTAGTACCTTCATTTGCCACTCTGTTATTGAAGGGATCTCCTGTGTTTTCCATTTCTGGGCAATTAATATTCTAGCACATAACCCACCTACTCTCAGCAGCCAGAAACGTCATAGCCAGGCACTGGAGAGACCTGTCGGGAGTAAGCATGGACCAATGGTACCAAACAGTATGGGGAAAATGCCTTATTAGAAAAACTAACCAATAAACTGAAACTGACAAGGGGACAAACTGACACATGGACCTTCACTCCTGTATGGCTCCCCTTTATCACACACACAGCCCAACAAGACAACATCAAGGATCCGCCAAAAGCATACAAATCAATCTGGCTAACCTGGTTCAGATATACACACTCACCCACCCACCTACAGCCAACCAAAGACAACCAACCACAACCTAGGCCACCCCAACCCCTCTCTCCACCAAGGAAACACAACAAGCAAAAACCCACACATACAATAAGTAGAATAATAGAAACATAGCCACCCGACCCCACTCCACTCACCTTTCCCCCTCCCCCTCTTTTCTTCCTAGCCTAACATTGTATGTAATACTAATGTCTCACAACAAATGAAACTGAATTGTAGAAAACAGAAAGGAAAGGCAAAGGGAAGATGGACTAGTTGCCTTGACAGTGGTGGTGCACCCCTCTTCCTCCTAAGACCTGCAAGCAATTTTTATTTTTACATTCTTTCAAAAGGAGTGTGTGTGTGTGTGTGTGTGTGTGTGTGTGTGTGTGTGTGTGTAAAAAAAAAAATCTTGTGGAAATGTTCATGTCCCTCTTTGGCTCAATAGCCAAAGGTTTATGTGTATAAATTTTGGATGATAGTTGTCAGGCTGATTTAAACAGAAGTATAGCAATGTAGAGGGTGGGGGGGAACTAAAATGTCTGCAGACTTCTCTTGCGACTGCACTTCTGACTATTTATGTCAATCTGTTTTATAGTGAATTTCGTGTTTGCAGAAGATGTATGTCATTATGAAAACTCCCAGGGAGATCAGCAGCTATCATTTACTAGACATATGTCTAACCCGGCATTTGAGCATCATTATAACCTCCCTTGCCTCGTGTTCTGATTTATTGGAGAAAGAGAAGGAGTGCAAGTCACCGCTAGAGACCTGTTCTACTTGGGCTAATAAAATCCCAGCTCACTTGCAATTGTTCCTAAAAATGTACAAGCGACTATCTTATTCCAGTCTCTAGCAGGGGGCCAGGTCTGAAATCCCAGAAGTACATAATAGTAATATGAAATAACACAACAGAGTTTTCACACTAAGTATTGCTAAAATTTACAAATAGAAATATGACTTTAATTCTTAAAGAAACAAGCAACCAATTAGGGCAAATGTTTTATTCTGAACTAGAAACTGCCACTATCTATTCTCAGGAGTCTGCATATTTTCCAGATAACAATGCTGGAAGTGTTTTTGTCTCACAAACTAGACACCCTAGTAACTGGTCAGCTCCATTTACCGGTAGCAATAAGAACTTCACAATTATAGAGCCAATGCACTTAGTCATAGCTAGGGTATTATGTACAAAATTCAAAAGAGAAATATTATTCCGCTAAAGCATGGAATATGTCTGTTTTCTACTATGTAGAAGGATTTTTCTTTCAAAACTGCTTTTATAAATAAATAAAATAAGAAAATCCTGGGCCATATGCAGTTGCTGTCCCATGCTGTAGATTCATTTCTCATTTCAGCATTTGTACTGATCGCTAAGACAATATCACTTTGCAAGCTGTGTGTTGATGTCACCTCTTATTTTTTAAAAAAATGTATCAAAAAATTAATTTGATGGTAGGTTAATCAGCACCTTAGGTGTAATATTGCTTTAGCAAACTTTATAAAACAATGCCTCAGGAAATCCATACGTATTTACTTGAATTTAAGGTTCACTATATTCTATGAGACTTATTTCCAGGAATACACAGGATTATAGCCGTAACCTATTAAATCTCCTACAATACAATAGCATCGGGCATTTACAGATATGCACTGGTGTTCCCTGGAACTGCTTCCCTCCATGCACCAACTCAATGAACATTTTCAGTCCTGCTATCACAATCAACAGGCAAAAGGAGTTGTAAGCTTTGGAGGGTTCATTAAGACTGAATCCATTTTGCTTTATGAACCTGCCATTGTGCTTTGTCCCATTAGAATATTTGTAGAACAGATGTTGTTGTTGTATGCCATGGGCATTACTGTTGTGTTGGTGGAGGCAATTATCTTGAACATCCCTTATATCTGATCGGGGGTGGACTTTGGTAATATGGCACTCGGCGTTAGGCCAAAATTTGGTGCTCCCAAATGGATGTTGTCAAGTATGGATCTTTTCAATTTTGCACCCCTTTGCCTTGGCACCCTGCGGGAGGGGGGATGCCAGCACCACCCTAAATCTGGCACTGGTCTGATTTTATCTGATCAGCTTTCTATCACGGAAATAATTGGTCGGCCAGATGCACAGACTCTTAAGCAGTCGCAGAAGGTTAAAACAGAGGTTACATGCACATTTGTGTGCAGTGTGTCATAATTGCATTGTATTTTTTAATTGGAAAGTGCTTATCTTTTTTTTAATTAAAAAGCCTTTCATATAAAACAGGTAATGAAGAAAGAGAGCTAATAGGTGTGTGGTGGCTGTCCAATGCTGTTGTTTTTTCCACTCGGCACCACATGAATGACTCTCTGCCGGCTGGGAAGAAATGCAATGTTCTCCTGGCTCTTAGGGTTAATTCCCATGAGTCTTACATGGCTGACTTGGAGAACAGGCAGGGAGGCGCATAGATAAGACTTTCAGGGATGTGGAGGAGCTGCTCTACTACCATATGGATAACTCTTCTGCTGTGATAGAAAATGAGGGTCTTGTGTTGGAAGAACATAATAGGCAAGAGCATGAGAATGGCTCGTTTAATAGTCCAAGAAGGAGCTGAGTACAACAGCACTCTCCCCACTTGTGATTCCCAACAACTAGAGTGGAGGTAGAATGTAGCCATCATGACTAAGTAGCCATTGGCAACCCTATCCTCCACGAATTTGTCTAGATCTTCTTTTAAAGCATCCCAAATTGGTATCCATCACTATTTCTTGTGGGTGTGAATGAACTACGTGCTGTGTGAACATGTGCTTTCTTTTCTCTGTCCTGAATCTTCCTACATTCAGCTTCAATCATTGTCCATGAGTTCTAGAGCTATGAAAGAGGGAGAACAAAATGATCCCTTGGAGGGGACCTATTTTGAGGGTGATTAAATACCTTTCACGCCAAGGATATTCTTTTAGGGCTAAGGGCTTGAAAGTTTATCTTTGGTTTGAAAGGATGCCTGTGCTTTAAGGTTGTTGCAGCAATGGGCATGAATTCTGGTTTGTGTTCTGCTGAATGGAACTGGAGACAGGCTCGGGCTCCCTCAGTTTGATGGTGTTTGAACCTTCCTTGTCCTACCTCCCTAGGCCCCAAGGGCCTTACATCTTAACACCTCTTTGTGTCCCAGAACCCCTGGCAGGAAACTAAAGCGCTGCACATATTGGGGAGCATCCATTTCTCTCTCTCTCTCTCTCTTTTAAAAAAACCTACCACCTGCCTGTTCCTAAATAAATTATCTTTATGATTATGTCGCAAACTAGCACATTCTCCAAATCTGAACTGGCCAGTTTTCAATTACAGAGCAATTGAAATGAAATGGACAAGTGGTTCCAGAGACACAGGTAGCCTCAGTGACTGGCAGTGCCTTTTCCCAGCTGCATCTGGTCCAAAAGCAATGCAATGGTCATTCCTGGATGGGGACAGCATGGCCACAGTGGTTCAGGCATTGGCGCCTTCAAGATTAGATTGCTGCAATGCATCCCCTTATGCTTGATTTGGAAGCAGCAGTTAGTGCAAAATGCTGCAGCCTGGTTTCTGACAGGAGTCACACCCTGTCAGCATATAATACATCTGCATAGATTTCTGCACTTGCCCATTTGCTACCTGGCCAGGTTCAAGATGTTACAGTTAGTATATATATATATATATATATATATATATATATATATATATATATAAACACCCTTAATGTATTGGGACCAGTTTACCTGCAGGATTTTCTTAGCCCATATGCACCCCCTCAACCACTTCAACCTGTGGAACTGACACAATTACAGGTGCAACATAAAACTTGTTCCACGCTTCTAGGAAATCAATCTTTTTAGTGTGGCTGCCTACTGACATCAGGCAGGAAGCTTCACTGTATTCTATTTGATGCCTGCTTAAAACATTTTTGTTTATTCAAGCCTATCCAGGCATGTAGAAGTTACAGTAGTAACTTCAGAAGTTTAAAAAGAAATTCAGAGTTAGAAAGATATAACTACTGTTGCTTTTACTCTTCTTGAATGTGTCAAAGTGTCTGTTTTTAATTGGTTATTTTATATTTTTGGAGCTGTTTAGAGGTTTTCTTGGAACCAAATTAGATAAATAAGGTTTCAGGGTAGTGTGCAATGAGCAAGTGAAGTACTTTTCATTATCCTAACCCATGAGTATAGCCAAGTGAGCTTTGTAAATTCACAACTTAGATACAGGGCACTGGAGCCAAAACAAAGGTTGTGAAGAAGAGTTGGATACTCCTTATTTGTTTAAACTTACCAACATTTAAATTATTCAATTTATCATTCAAATTTGCATTTCAGACATAACATGTTGCTATGATTGGTATGCTGCACTAATAGCAATAAAAAATACTTAGATCCGTCTATTTCTGCTTTAATGCATATGATTGTGATGGTTTTAGCTATTTGTTATGGTTGTGCAAATGATGGAGGAAAATACCGTACTTCGTTTGTCTAGATGCTCAGTTTTGCCAACTGCTGTGACAATCAGAAGTAGGGATTTATTATGTTTTTTAAAAAAAGTTTTTCAACTGCTGTTCATGCTTCCTGGCATATGCACTACTTGATTAATTCATCATAGCCGGAAGTCTTAGCTCTTTCATGAGTAGCACCTTTTGAAACACTTTTCTTTCATCCTTCCTGGAATTTAGTGACAGTATGCAAAGATCAGCAGTTCTGTCGTATGCTACAGGGCAACAGAAAGACTTTGTGCTTTTCCATTAGTCACCAAGAGAGGTCTTACCCTCTTTGAAATCTGAATCTTCGGAAACTATGCTAGCTTTTCTGTTAGATACAAAATTGCATATTGATGCGTCTGGTCACCTTTTCATGCTTTCTGTTCATAGAGGGTTTTTTTTGCAAATGAATTGCTTCTCATCTTTTTCCAGCTGAATCAATGCAGCTTTCCATGTGTTGCCTTTCAGTTAGGTCTACCTTTTTCTGTGCATGTACATGAGCAAATGATTTGGAGTGCTCCGATATCTTCTTTTGGATTGGTTTAAACTGCGCTTTCCTTGAAGTTCCATTGTATGCAACAGAACTTGCACACCATTAAACTGAAACATCTTATGTTTTCCGTGTTCCTAAATGCGTTTATTTGGAGCCTCCAAAACAACTTCTCCTTGGTGTTCTTCCTGAGCACCTTCTCCAGACTGACCCTAGGAGCCAATCTTCAGTGGCTGACTCACCTCCTTTCACTCTGAATAGCTCAAATCAGCACAAAGGGTGAGAAGACTCCTTTCTCAATAGCTAAAACAGTGATGGGCAACCTTTTGAGCTTGGTGTGTCAAAATTCGCCAAAAAAACGAGCATAACTTGGGTGGTGTGTCACTTTGAGAAAAAAACCATAATTTCACGATATTTATAGGTTAAATAACAAAAATGTATAATTGTAATATATAACTGTATTTAATAAACCAAAAACTAATTATTTAACCAAACCAAACCAAAAACCCCTTATTTATTACAAAGTGCCCAGAGTTGTTGAGCTTTTTGGGGGGAGCTGCTGACCAAAGTTTTGGAGGTTTTTTTGGGGGTGCAAAAGTTGCTTTGCTTTTTGGGGGGGTGCCCCAAAGCTACTGCGCTTTTTGGGGGGGGAAGAGAACAGAAATAAAGGATGAATAATACTTTCGCTAGAACTAACACGCAACATAGACATAGTCTGCCAAAGCGCCAAAAAACCAGCACAGAATGGGTTAAAAATGAACACTGTTACACCCAATCATAGTCTGCCAAAGCGCCAGAGAAAACAGCACAGAAAGGGTTAAAAACCAATCTCTGGCTACCAGCAACAACAACAACAACTAAAAAGAATCCGGGTTTTAACAGCGGAGACAAGCTGTAGGAGGAGCGGGAGAACAAATGGGGGGAAAACAACAACAACAACAGCGTGAATGGACTGATGGGGCACGTGCCAGCAATGAGGGCTCTGCGTGTCACATCTGACACGTGTGTCATAGGTTTGCCATCACTGAGCTAAAAAGATGCCCTTTTGTGCTGATTGGGCACCTCTAGGATGCAAGAGACAGGTACCTTGCTGGAGAAATAGTAACAGGCATTTTACCTTCTGTAACCCTAGACCACTACACCTCTGGGGCAGGCAAGGCAGGCAGCCACTAGTCCCCTATCACAAGCACACACACCCAAACCTCTGCTGTCTTCATTCATTCCAGGTAACACTAATTCTTCCCTGTGCCTCTTTTCCTGGAACTATGCGGCTTGGAACAATTGCCACAGAAAAGAGGAGTGAATGTTACATTTTGTTGGGAAGGTCTGGGGCCCTGTCTTGAGGCCAACAGCAATCTGAAGACAAAATGATGAAGACAAAGATTGGTGCCTAAATGAATGGTGCAACAAGACTTTTTAAAGTGTTGATCCTTGGAGGGTGATCATACTCCAGTTCAGGCAGTGAAATGACTTGGGTTGGTGCAGCAAACTTAAGTTGAGAATTGTCCCGGGCACTATGTGTGTGTGTGTGTGTGTGTGTGTGTGTGTCCTTTATTAGTAGTTCAACTAAAAATACATACATATTCAACTAAATACATATTCAACTAAAAATACATACCAACAAGATATGCAATAGAAAATTATTTGTAGAGTTACAATACATCAATTTTCATAAAAAGAGAAAAGAAAGAAAGAAAGAAAGAAAGAAAGAAAGAAAGAAAGAAAGAAAAAGAAGAAGAAGAAGAAGAAGAAGAAGAAGAAGAAGAAGAAGAAGAAGAAGAAGAAGAAGAAGAAGAAGAAGAAGAAGAAGAAAGGTTAACTGATAAGGGGAATGGAAAAAAGGAAGAGAAGAGAAAGAAGAAGTCCCTGGCACAATCTTAGTTGCCGGTGATGTAGAGCATAAAGTGGGGTTGATGTTTGACATAGAAGTTTAGCATGTTGGCAACAAGTAGCTGTTTTCAGTCTTTCTATAACTTACTAACACATCTTTTAACATGGTTTCCCATCCAAGTACTAACCAGGCCTGATCCTACTTAGCTTCCGAAATCAGACGAGGTTGAGCGTGTTCAGGGTAGTATGGCCACAGACCTCTTTTACCATGGTTGAAATAAACTTAATTGCTTATTTAATCAATATATATTTATTGCACAGTAAAAAGTGATACTTTAAAAATCCAGTTCTACAGTATAGTCAACTCACTTCAAAAAAAACATTAAAACAGCAAGCAATAATTATCACCTCTACAATCTAATAACTCATTATTCAGAACTTATGTTATATTTATGTCACTCTTCAAAAGAGCAGCATGATTTTTTTCTGACCAATTGACTGTTCATAATGATCTGGAATCTTTAATTAGTAACAGCTGGCCTTATTTCTCAGTTGAGGTTAAAGATAAGAGATGCTGAAATGTCATATCTAATTTAAAATTTTCTGTTTTTAATTTTTAAGGTGGCATATGGCTACTGATATAATAGTTTTGAACTGCAGTGGAACTTCAGTGCACTTATAACCTAAGGACACAACATGGAATGTAATAAATCATAGTTTAAGCCCATAAAAATGAACGTGATTTGGCAAGTTAGAATATTTTTTTTCCTAAATAGTAACTGTTTCTTGTGTTATTTGTTCCATAGTAATTTGACTTTGTTTTGTTTTTTACCTTTTTTGTTTTAATAGTAACAACTTTGTTGGGGTTTGGGGTCAGTTACCCACAGTCTGGGATAGCAGCATTCCCTCCCCCTCCACCCTGTGCCTTGTCCTACACTCTCAGACCATTGAGGGTCCTTTACCTTCAAGGTGCTTCTAAATATTTATTGAAAGCTGCAGGGTAATTGCTGCAAAGTATCTATTGCTCACTGGAAGGACAGATCGTGAAGCTGAGGCTCCAATACTTTGGCCACCTCATGAGAAGAGAAGACTCCCTGGAAAAGACCCTGATGTTGGGAAAGATTGAGGGCACAAGGAGAAGGGGATGACAGAGGACGAGATGGTTGGACAGTGTTCTCAAAGCTATGAACATGAGTCTGACCAAACTGCGGGAGGCAGTGCCTGGCATGTTCTGGTCCATGGGGTTACGAAGAGTCAGACACGACTAAACAACTAAACAACAACATCTACTGAAAAGCATATAGGAAAAAAAAAAGTATGGCACACTATCAAGAGCTGTTTCCATAACAAAAGTAGTTCCCAAAACCCTGAGCAGGACAGCAAGGAGGAAGCCAGAGAAGCCTCTCTAGGAAAGGAGTTCCAATGCCTGAAAGCAGCCACCAAGAAGGCCCTCTCCTGCATCCCCACCCAATATGCTTGTGAGGGTTGTAGGACTGAGAAAAGGGCTTCCCCCAAAGATCTCTGAGTTTTGGGAGGTTTTCATGGGAGTATATGTTCCTTCTTATGGCCAAATAGATTCACAACCAGCATTTTGTATTGTGCCCAGAAACAGACTGGTAGCCAGAGAAGTTGTTGTAACAAGGGAGTTGTGTGCTCCATGCAACCAGCCAATAGATTTTCAAAGTGAGGTAACTAAGGCACATGTCACTGCGGAATAAGCACAGCTGGTGAACTAGCTTTCACTATACAAATGCACTCTTGGCTACTGCAGAAACCCAGGTATCTAGGTTCAGGGCAGAATCCTGGAGCACACCGAAACTGCAAACCTCTGGCTTTTCACAGGGAATGTAACTCCACCCTGCACAGGCTGAATCCCTGTTCTGCCTTTCAACTGACCTGTAGCACTTTGATTTTTGTCTGGATTGAGTTTCAGTTTGTTCACCCTCATCCAGATGACAGGCACTTGTTTAAATTGAGATAGCTTTCTGGGATTTAGTTGGAAAGGAGAAATATTGTGTCTGGCAAGGAAAAGCTGTAGCTTGTTGGAGGGTGAATGATAGCCAGCTACAATAGGAAAGGTACTGGCTAGAAAAGGCATGACCAAACTTGGCCCTCCAGATGTTTTGGGACAACTCCCATCATCCCTAGCTATCAGGACCAGTGGTCAGGGGTGATGACCACAGTCCCAAAACAACTGGAGAGCCAAGTTTGGTCATGCCTGGACTAGAAGGACAGCTGGGGGAACTTGTATGGATCATTCAAACCAGATATTGGTAACAGTACAGAAAGGCTCCTGCCTCATTAAGAGGCTAATATCTGCAACAGCTATAGAACATCAGAGTCTTTTTCAGCAATATAGAGATAATTGGTTCTAATGAGCAGTGTAAATTTTAGGCAATCAACCCATGTGAGATTGACCATTCCCTTCCATAAAGTGCAATTTTTCATTTCACATAAGAAAAGGAATGTGTTTACTTAACAGATTACCATTTTCACATGGAGAAGATTTGCGAGCAGTTATTTGCAGGAGTTGTGGATGTTTTCTTGGAGCTATTATAAACATTCAGAATGATATATTATCCAAATAACAGCTCTTATCACTGCATCATTCGGACTACCGTAATATATTTATCCAAATAACAGCTCTTATCCCTGCATCAATGCTATTCCATGGATGCAATGACTGCAGAAAGCCATGTTAAGCAATGTTACCCCACAGCAAACATTCCTCCCACCCCCTTTTCATTTTTTGCCATTTAAGACATTTGAAAAAGACATACAGTGCAACACCATATGCAACATTCACAAAACTCTTGTCATTTTTGTGTTTTTATATTGTAAAATTCCCTGCACTCCTCGTATGAAGGGCAGAATAATGATGATGATGATGTTTGGAGATGTTTCAAAATTAAAATATTCCTCTTGGAAACCAGGGACCCAAGCCCTGTACTCTCAGCAAGTAAATCTGAAAGGAATCCCACAGAACTGCTAATTAGCTGTTACTATTCCAGATATTCATTTGCATGCTTGTATTGAACCACAAGTCAACCTGCAGAATCAAAGGCAGAAACAAGGAGGTCAAGAATGCTAGGCTAGAAGCTCTTCGTGTTAGCTTCACACAAGAAGCAAGTTTATGATGTGATAGAGCATTCATATGTGCTATTCTACCACAGATGCTTTGAGATGATGCAGCCTTTAATAGGGGACAAAACTGGTCTATAATGTAAGTAGGTTTTCCTGAATGGGGGTTGATGCACATTGTATTGTAAACAGTGATTTGTTGTTGCTTTCATATAAAACCAAGTGCTTTCATACAAGTTGATTTAGGTTGCTTACCTGTATTGTTTTGATGTTTAGGAGCATTAAATCAAACAAACTGGGGGAAGAAACATCCAGCATGCAATGGTGCCAAGCAATCGCCTATTAATATTGATGAGGATCTAACTCAAGTAAATGTGAATCTTAAGGAGCTGAAATTCCAAGGCTGGGAAAAAGAATCAGCAGAAGACACTTTAATCTACAATACAGGCAAAACAGGTACAAATTTCACATCTCCTTTTTTTGATTTATTTAATGTTTTGATTTAACCGTTTTGCACTTTAGTATTTTAAAAACCTCTTGTTTCGTTTTCTTTCTTTTAATCATCTTCAAGTTTGGGTTTTTGCAATTATGAGGAAGACAGCTGGCAGTAAGAGTCAAGCATCAAGTCAAGAGGACTCAAAGGGAAATCATATGCATTGATAAAAATAGCCCTAGAAATAGCATAATTGCTGTAATCCATTAATGCATACTTACTGAAAATAAAGATTTAAGTATTTTCCACATAATAATTATTGACTGTTAATACCTACACTTGACATGCTGCTATGCTAATGTTTTCACAACTACACAGCTAGTGTTTTCAAAGAGCAATTTATAAAGGCTATTATGTTTGAGCAATCATTTTATACGAACCCCTCACTTATGTGTAGGACTGGAATTTCAAAGAAAAGCCATTACTAATTGAACAGCTGCTGCCAGCTACAAAGGTTTTCACACAGGTTTACTATGGAAAGGCGCTAGTGAACCACCTGAATTGAGATCTGGAGGAGGCTGTCTACTGCAATTTGCTGTCTGTCTGAATGTGCAGTGTATCATTCCTCTAGATTTTCCAGGAGAGTTGTGATATCTTGTACAGTCTTGGATATAAATAAATTGCCCTGCATGCTACGGGGCTTTGAACTGTTTCTCAGGCAGCAATTTCCATGCTGAATTACCTGATAACACATCGCATTGGAAACTGAAAGGTATTTCCAAAACAATTTGTAGAATGCCATTGGGGTTCTGTTGATCAAAGGACAAAAATCAAAGTCCTGCTGGGCATGATTAAGCTATTGGGTGCACCAAAAAATATCTCTTGATCCCAGACACAGAATTCCTTACATTTATATTAATACTGCTTTTAATAGTTAAACTTTGGGTGGATTGACTCAATGCATTTAAAGCACATCCACCACACATTTAAAGCACATGACTTCCCCCCAAAGCTTCCTGCAGTTTGTTAAGGGTGACTAGAAAGTCTAGCTCTGTGAGGTGGAAACTAGAGTTCCTCATATTCTTTGGGGGAAGTCATGTGCTTTGGATGTGCTTTGAATGTACAGTCATACCTTGGATCTCAAATGCCTTGGCTCCCGAACAAATCGGCTCCCAAACGATCGAAACCCAGAAGTGAGTGTTTTCAAATGGTTTTCAAACATTCTTTTGGAACCGGAACTTCCGGCGCAGATTCCGCGGGTTCTGAATGGCTGCAGGAGCTTCCTGCAGCCAATCAGAAGCTGCATTTTGGTTTCCGAACGTTTTGGAAGTCAAACAGACTTCCGGAACGGATTTCGTTTGACTTCCGAGGTACGACTGTACCTGTCCTCATTTTGATCTGTCCTCATTTTGCAATGCTAAATTGTTTTCTCTTCCATCCTACAAGAATACTATATGAAACTATATAACTATGAAACAGTGGAATTTGGATTGTTTTTCCTCTTAGAGGGATTTCCAAACAACTTTCGAAAGAAACAATAAATTTGTGCTGTTGCTAATATGAAGCTGGTTTATATTTGCTAGTTGGGGAAATATTCTTGAGATCTCCTTTAGTTTTCCATTTGAGAGCTCAAAATAGTTAGAAAGAACCAGTAAAAGAACTGGAACCAGTAAAGCAAAGGATTGCATTCATGCAGATACCAGCGTTGTTGTTTCAGTGCACAGAGAAAGTGTGTATGTGGTGCATGCTCACACAAGCATTTCTTTGGTTATGGAAAGGATGAAAGTAAAATTATTGCTCAACCTTGAGTTTCATCTTAAGACTCTTGGTCCATCATCAAGCTGTTAGCACTAGAATTCTGTATTTACAGCAAGGAATTTTCTCATTCTGCCTCCTGGAGATGCTAGAATATCCACAGTCCACAATAGGCTCAATATTTATTGGGTTGGATCAAGGCAAGCAAGGTGGTCCTAACAATGTTGACTCATAATTAAATCATATTGAATTCAGTGGAGCTTACTCCCAGGTAAAGTGGGGTTTGCAGTTAGTTGAACTTCGCTCTCATTGCATCCATGGAATATCTCAAAAATGACTTTAAGCGCAATCCAAACCTTGGCTACTGTCTGGCAGGAACCAAGAGAGCAGCAAGACTACCACAGAGTCCCCACCACACATGTCTACTGGGGCAGAAAGTTGGGAAGCCGGAAATAGCTTCACCGGCTTGGAGCTGCAGACTTGGAACTGGCCTGATGCTGTCACATGATGGTAGTGAGGCTGGCTCAGGATCCAACAGATCACAAGCCAGCTCAAACCCTCCCTGCCCTGGAATGTTCTCTTTCAGGACTCTCTGCTAGCTGCCACCACCAGGCACCCTGTGGATTGCAAGGGAACGTTCCATGATGATGGAATGACATCATCAGGAATACTCAGGCAGAGGCTAGTTCAGGGGAAGGACAATAATGTTCAGTCCAGCCTGGTGCAATGGGAGGTTGGGTTGTTTCATTAGTTCCTGCTGAAGTCAACTGGGACTTAAGTTGGATTAATTTAGGAACCAACTCACGGCATTGAGCTTTCATTTATACCCAGGGCTGGCCCAAGACACTTTAGCACCTAAGGCAAAGCACAAATTGGCACCACCCACTCCCTGCCAGGGGAAAAAGTGTGAGTAAGCATCTACATTAGGAACAAGGATGGAATAAAGATCTACATCAGGATCTGCCGTCCTGTGGGTCCTGCTGCCTGAAGGAGTCACCTCACCTTGCTTCATAGTTGGGCTGGCCCTGTTTATACCAGCCTTCACCAACTTGGTGTCCTCCAGGTGTTTTGAACTACAAGTCCCAACAGCCCCAGACAGCACATGCTGATGAAAGTTGTAGTCCCAAACATCTGAAGTGCACCAAGTTGATGCAGGCTAGTTATAATGAGAACTTCAAAATGTTGGGGCATTATTATTATTATTATTATTATTATTATTATTATTATTATAACAACATGATATGTTTGAATTAAAAAGGTGTTGTGTTTTCCTCTTCAGTATGCATAATAACAACTCCTTTTCTCTTTTTAGTGGAAATTAATCTGGCAAATGAATACTATGTAATTGGAGGAGGCTTAGAAGCTGTATTTAAAGCAAGCAAAATAATGTTTCACTGGGGAAAATGCAATATATCTCATGATGGATCTGAACATAGCATAGATGGACAAAAGTACCCTCTTGAGGTAATGAACCTATTGAACTTTTGTACAGTAAGCCATTAGAAATACCAGGATATTTGTGGCACTTTCATGTGTACAGAAGGCATTAAAATGTGCAATAGCCACATATAGTGCTGGCTATTAAACATGTAGCCGTGATCATTGAAGTTCTTTGTGCGCATGCACAGCGGGTGGCACTGTGGGTTAAACCACAGAGCCTAGGGCTTGCCGATCAGAAGGTCGGCAGTTCGAATCCCCGCGAGCTCCCATTGCTCGGTCCCAGCTCCTGCCAACCTAGCAGTTCGAAAGCATGTCAAAGTGCAAGTAGATAAATAGGTACCGCTCCGGCGGGAAGGCAAACAGCGTTTCCGTGCGCTGCTCTGGTTTGCCAGAAGCGGCTTAGTCATGCTCGCCACATGACTCAGAAGCTGTACTCTGGCTCCCTCGGGCAGTAAAGTGAGATGAGCGCCACAACCCCAGAGTCGTCCACGACTGGACCTAACAGTCATGGGTCCCTTTACCTTAATGTATTTATCTAAACAGTTTACCAGTATATACTGCTTAACTACAATTGTCTACAAGTTGTGTACAGGAAATACAATATAGAAAAGGTAAAAATCAGCTAATACTACCAAAAAATCAGAGTTGTATTTAAATGCCTGCTGGAATTTATAAAAAGTGTTCAGTAGGCACTTGAAGTTCAGTACAGAGGGAGCCTGTCTGACCTGAACAGGATGTGAGTTCCATAAAATTGTCATCTGTTACTTGCTTTCTCCTTTGCCATACCATGGTGGTTCATGCTTTCAGAATTCACAATATCTGTTGTAAGGGCCTACTCTAACCCCACCATAAAACTGGCTGGGGGACCTTAGGAAGTGGTGTGCCAGTGTTCTGCCAGCAGAGATGCACCAGCAAGGTGACTCTTCAGTTGCTGGACGTCCTGCAAGACTGTGGAATTTATCCCTGTTGTAGGTGTTTTGGAAGTGGAGCAGGGGTGGGGAGGGCATATTCGAGAATCTCCTCAAAGTCTGTCTTGGTCTTCTAAAATAAGTCATATACTTAATGCAGCCAATACGTTGGTGTAAGGACTAGCTTTCGTTTCAGTCAAGGAGGAAGCATTTTGCTTCCACAGAGGTTTACATAATTTGCCTCCTCCCTTGAATGGACAGTCCTCTCTTGAGGACAGGAAAAACCTTTGTCTCTTCACTTAATGAGGAACAAGAAAAGTTAATCACCCATAACTTTGATCCCCTAGCAGTAGTGTATTTCTGAAGCTAGTTTTCATGAGTACTTATCTTTCCTCGCCCTGTTTTTTCTTTCCTATAGTATTCCATTTCTCCCCCAGAGTATTTGTAATTGGCAGCTCTTTTAATGTTATGCCATAGAGTGTAAGCCTAAATCCTTTCCTGAACAGTGACAGGTTTGCTGGCTGCATAGTTGATATGACAAAGGCAGAAACCAGACAGTTTCTACCAGAAATATTTCAGATGGCCTTTAAATTATTTAGGGGTCAATTAAAACTTGACATGTACTTCGGTTTCCCCCCGACTGGAATGTAAAATACCCACATATAAATTGCCAAGTTTCTGTGCAATAAATATGGAAGCAGGCATGTGATCCTTTCCCATGCACTGTTTTCACTGTTTCAGTGTTTAATGAAGGGACACGAGGTCCACAAATCTGTTTTTGCCATCAGCATTGCCCATCTCCTAATAGTGCATTTGAAATTATGCTCCACTTGAAGCAGCTCCAGATCCCAACACAATTGTAGCAATGACCCCAGCTGTCTTCTCCTTACCTGGGAAAGGACATGAGAGACCTTTGGAAAGCAATGCAACGGGCAAGTTGATTTGTGGACCACTGTAGGCAAACTCAGCCACACCGACATGCATTTGCAGTTTTCATAATTAAGAGTGCAGGTGGCGCTGTGGGTTAAACCACAGAGCCTAGGGCTTGCCGATCAGAAGTTTGGTGGTTCGAATCCCTGAGACTGGCGCTGTGGGTTAAACCACAGAGCCTAGGGCTTGCCGATCAGAAGTTTGGTGGTTCGAATCCCTGAGACAGGGTGAGCTCCCGTTGCTCGGTCCCCAGCTCCTGCCAACCTAGCAGTTCGAAAGCACCTCAAAGTGCAAGTAGGAGTCCTTTACCTTTATGAGTACAGTGGTACCTCTACTTATGAATTTAATGCGTTCCGAATGCACATTTGTAAGTAGAAAAAAAATTGTAAGTCGAATCCCATAGGAATGCATTGGGAGAAAAAATTCGTAAGTCGAAGCAACCCTATCTAAAAATTTGTAAGTAGAAAAAATCCTATCTAAACTGCATCCAAGATGGCGGATGGAGCTCCATTCGTAAGTAGAAACATTCGTAAGTAGAGTTATTCGTAAGTAGAGGTACCACTGTATTTCTTTTTTAACTTGCATGCATTTTGTACTTCAGTTTAATGTGTGTACTGGCAGCGGTGGAGGAAGCTGCTCGGGCAGCTGGGGTAGCGCACCCTGGGGCAGGGCGAGCCGCCCATTGGGACAAGGCCATTGGAGTCTGCCTGCCTCCTCCCACTCAGCCACCTTACAGCTGGGGGGGGGAGAGGCAGCAGGCGGACCGTTTGGGCAGCGTGAAGCCTGTGTACACCCAAGCCACCGCGTCTCTCCCAGGAGAGACACATGGCTTGGGCATGTTGCAGGCCCCACAGTGAGTGCTGCCTGGCATTTTGTCACACACCCCCTCAGTGGTGACACCCGGGGTGGCCCGCACCTATCGCAGCCCCCTTCCTCCGCCCCTGTATACCGGTACAATCTAGTTTAGCTGAGGCCTTGGGTCAGCTCATGTTTACTTGCCACATCATGTCTATTTCTGATTGCCTCCTCTGTTGGCTCAGACAGACCCCATTGACTTCCCATGCTGTTTTGCAAAGTTTGATAATATTTTATTAGGTGTAAGATAGGGTCCAAGCAGTGTTTATATATCTTTGGACAGGGCTGAGTTTCAAAAGGTTTTATCTGAAGTTGGTACACATATCTGATATTATTGATGTTTGACAGGGAGAAAACACCTAAATTGTTACTATTATTCTTTTTACAGATGCAAATATACTGTTATGATTCAAATCAGTTTGTGGATTTAGATAAGGCAATTGAAGGAAATGGGAAATTAAGAGCTTTCTCCATTTTATTTGAGGTAATCATCATTTTGCATATTGTTTATCTTAACTCAGAAATGTAATCATTTCCATCTTAAAGGTAAGCATTGTACAGTACTTTCTGTGTGTCTTATTGCTAATTAATTTTCCATGAGGAAAAGCAAGCCTTCTCCACTGAAATATTTTAGCATTCGGTTTTGTGTGTGTGTGTGTGTGTGCACATATGCATCAATACTAATATAAATATACTACTTTATAATTCAAGATATAACAAATTAATAAAGTTGTATACTCGACTTAAGAATAAATCACGCAATATTTCTTCAACAGGTTGGTCTGGAAGATAATACGGATTACAATTCAATTATCGATGGAGTGGCCAGTGTTAGTCGCTTTGGTGAGTTAGTGCTGTAACCAGAGAAACCATGTGCACAATTACCCATTTGAATACACTGACAGTGCAACCCTATACATGTCTACTCAGGAGTAAGGTCCATTGAATTAATGTTAAGTGGGTATAGGATTGCCCTAGAAGTGATGCGAAGTCTAGCTATATACCACATTTGAAACTGAATCAATAGGCATATTGATTCTTATAGCCTTTCATAAATATACCTGTAAGGGCCGGGAAGGGACATTGGGAGCCTCTCTGCTGCCACCATCTGAAATGAACAGTCTCATTCACTTCAGCTGAGGAAGTGAATTTGTCTGCACATGCATTCCATTGCATTTCCAGATGTGCTTCTGAACTTGAAGTAAATGGAGATGCCCACATACTTATGAGATCCAAATCTTTTTATATTAATTCATTTAATTAATTAAACATTAAAATTAATGTATTTTTAATCTTTGTTGGAAGCCGCCCAGAGTGGCTGGGGAAACCCAGCCAGATGGGCGGGGTACAAATAATAATAAATTATTATTACTACTACTACTACTACTACCACTACTACTATTATAGTTGGGTGGTGCTATGTATACTCTGTTTAAATTAATGATAAGGCAGCCATGAATTTTACTTGTTTTAGGATTTCTGAACTAAGCCCCTTTTTAGGGAAGTTTATAAATTTTGGACAGTTCTACTACAGTGTATCCCTATAGTCAGCCTCTAAAGAGGAGGAATGCCATGGCTGATGGATTGCCTTCTAGTTACAACATGAGCCTTTCCTGCATTGGCCCCAGTGCTTTGGGATACCCAAGAGGCATCAACAGTAACATGTTTTTGTTCCTTTTTTGTTTTTGTTTTGGCATTTCCTGACCATTAGGTGTTAAGACTGCACCGCTCTGTGTTTTAATTCAGGATTTTTACTGTGATAATTTTATGATTCTATCAGTATGCATTTTGGTGGGGTTTTTTTGTATTTTGGCTTTGTGGCATTATGTTTTCTTATTTTGTGAAACACTTAGTCTTTTATATATTAAGCAGTCTGCGAATTAACTAAATCAATCAAAATATAACTATTGTGTTCTCTTGTTCAGTTCAGAAAACAAAGATTCAAGCACTTTGCCCTCCTTTTATGGGCTGGAAACAAAAGTGGCTCAGAGCTGTGTAAGACTGATGTCTTTGTACCATTGATACATTCAGTTTCAGAGTCCAGAAAATGAAACCGGATACTGTTTCTGCTGAACTGCAAACTTCTTTTAATAAATACAAGTCATTTCGTCAGTCTTGTGTTAGTGGCAAGCTGGACAAACTCTGGAGAGGATTTCTATCAATCTTTTGTGAAGTGAACATTATCTATCTGAACACAAATTTTAGTTTGTAAATGTGATACATGTATGGAAGTGTTTAACACGATGACAAAACACTGCGACTTAGTGGAAGCATTTTTGCTCAGCTCTGCTGATGGTGTTCAGCGCCATTATATAAGAACAAAGAAGGTACTATTAAAATCTTACTTCAGGAAAGTTCCTGTGATTCCCGTGTTTGGGAAAGATCCAAGCAGCCAATAACAAAATATTAATACATTTCACAATAAGATGCATTCAACACGATTACAATAATAAGAATATTAAAATGATGTCTTCGGCAACATGATTTGTTGGGAAGGGGTGTAGTCAGATTTCTTGTCCTTAAAGAAGGAATTCTCTTTAATTCCTATTCCCTGCGGAATCGCAGCAGGGCAGCAGTTGCCACCAAGTAAAGCTGTGATAAAGGGAGCAGCTGCCTGCCCCCCCCCAAAAAATATCTGACTTCAGTGTGATGGGAGAGGCTGTTTCCTGCCAGGTAAATGCTCAGGAGGCTCCAGGAGCCAAATGGATGCAAGCAGAGGGATGCAACCTTAGAGCGGACCTTTATGAACCAGGCATACTGAGAAAGGAGCACCTCGATCTCCACTGGATTCCCACCCATCCACCCCTTTGTTCTAATGGCAGAATAAGTGGCCTGGTGATAAACAAGCTACAGAGATAATCGGTCACCATGTTCAGGGCCAGGGGCAAGTTTTCCTTGAAGACTAATTGGGCCTACCTCACAGCAATCTTCCCACCTTTGGGCAAATAAGGCACTGGGTTGAATCCTTAGTCCAGGCAGGCAGGGGGTGCTCCCGCTGCTGCCCCACTATGATGGAGTATCCCCTTTAAAGGAACCTTGGCACCTCCTGCCAGTGATCAGAGAATGTTGCTCGGATGTGGTGTAATGCCATATGTGGTGCATGCCTGGCAATGGTCAACCCCTACTGTCCATGAACCAGCAAGCAGGCTGGTTGATTTTCGGATACACACCCAATGTCTATGCCAAAACCTCCTCATATCTACAATCAATGAAAGTTGTGGCCTTATTTGATTCCAATATTGGACACCCCTTCCCCATGGCTCCACTGTGCAGGGGCCAACAAATGAATTCTCTCTGTGCATCCAGTAGCCTCCAGTTCGAACTACCAATAAAGGCAGCCTAGCTGAGGAATACCCATTAAGCCAGGCTTCCTCAAACTCGGCCCTCCAGATGTTTTTGGCCTACAACTTCCATGGTTCTGAGCTAGCAGTATCAGTGGTCAGTGATGATGGGAATTGTAGTTTCAAAACATCTGGAGGGCCGAGGTTGAGGAAGCCTGCTTTTAAGCCCTAGTCCTGCCCTAGCTAATATCCTAAGAAAGGCTCTCTGCAGTTGCTGCATACTTGTTTTGCAGCAGTGCTTCCTAGCATTTCCTGTGAAGAGATGAGACTGCTGTCTCATCTTTTTCCTTGGTCTCTGCCATCAGCTGCTTTTTTAAAAAAAAATGCCAAAGGGGTGAAAGTTATTGTGCATAACTTTATACTCACTTGACATTGACTTAATTTGATGAAGCTGTCACAACTGTAAGTTCTTATGATAATATTTAAAGTATGGAACTTATGAAGGCAATCTTAAGATATCAGAGAGACAGCTATGATGGAAGAAGGAAGGTAGCTATTATTCGCAGCCTCTGAATTTAAAACTACGTATTGCAGGCAGTAAAGATTTGGGTTTAATATTCAGAAGAACATCCCAGCGACAAAACAAGTTGAACAAAGTTGTGACATTTCCACTACAGGTCTTAGAACTGATGTTAGTACAGTGGTACCGCTATAGTGGAACCTCGGTTTATGAACACCTCGGTTTACGAATTTTCGGTTTACGAACGCCGCGGACCTATCTGGAATGGATTAATTCACTTTCCATTACTTTCAATGGGAAAGTTTGCTTCAGTTTATGAACACTTCAGTTTATGAAAAGACTTCCGGAACCAATTGCACCCATGCTTCGGGTTAAGTACGCTTTAGGTTGGGTACTCCGCGGACCCGTCTGGAACGGATTAATAAACTTTCCATTTCTTTCAATGGGAAAGTTCGCTTCAGTTTAAGTACTCCGTGGACCGTCTGGAACAGATTATTCCTCTTTCCATTACTTTCAATGGGAAAGTTTGCTTCAGTTTATGAACGCTTCAGTTTATGAACAGACTTCCGGAACCAATTATGTTCATAAACCGAGGTACCACTGTACATACGAATAACTTGACTTACGAATGTTTCTACTTACGAATTGAGCTCCGTCCACCATCTTGGATGCTGTTTAGGTAGGATTTTTTCTACTTACAAATTTTTTAGATAGGGTTGCTTCGACTTACGAATTTTTTCTCCCAATGCATTCCTATGGGATTCAACTTACAAATTTTTTCTACTTACGAAAGTGCGTTCAGAACGCAATAAATTCGTAAGTAGAGGTACTACTGTAAATTACTTGGGTTGCTGGTCATTGTTGTTGACATCCGTCAATATCTCGAGAGACAATGCCATGAGCCTCCGTGGGTGAAGTCAAACTGCTACATTAACAGCACCAAAGTGACATCCCTAGGGCACAAGCCTGGACAATTTGTATGGAGGTCCTGGGCTGCTCATTCAACAAGACACCCTCCCCTCTTGGCCTTGGTAATGTGGCCCAAAGAAAGCAGAGCAATACATCTGGCACCAGCTTGGCTGCAAGAGTTGCCGGAAGGAGGCACACAAGGCGTCATCCAAACATCTTAGGGACTCCACTTTAGATTTGTGTAGAGTATACTCCTTACCCATTTCTTCTCCCTGCGGGGCAGCAGAGCTTTAGGATCAGCGTCTTCCTTCCCCTAGATGCGCTGCTGGCCACTGTGTAAACTATAAGAACTGACAGTAGAACCCAGGGACTGGAAACAGTATCTAAAGGACATTTTTCACACATGTATAATTACTGTCATGCATGGCTATGAATACAAAGTAGGCAGCCAGCAATGCAAGAAAGGTTAAACAAAGAGAACTCAAAGTGAAAGGACTCTAATCAACCTTTCAGTTTTTCAAAACAGGCAAGGATCAGGGCAGCAGGTGTGTGAGGCACGTTTTTACCCGGTCAAAATATGCAGTGCAACCCTCCCCCAAATAATTTACTGAATTGTGTTTATATATAAAATGCGTTTAGTTATTATTTTCCTGCGACCCTCACAGTAACTAACCTCACAGTGGGATGTTTCCTTTGTTACTGTTTAAAAAAGGATGCTTTTATTTTATGCATCCTGGATTTATGAATATCATCACTGTTTACTTGTAAATTATTTTTTGCAGGGAAGAAAACTGAATTGGAGCCTTTCATCTTGTTGAACCTATTGCCAAATGCAACAGACAAATATTACACGTATAATGGATCTTTGTCGACTCCGCCCTGCTCAGAGACAGTTGAATGGATTGTATTCAAAGACACTGTTAACATTTCAGAAAACCAGGTAACTTACATAATACATGTCAAAGAAATGAGTATTTTAATCGCACACAAAAATCTATACACAACATTTTCACCATTGTGGTGGCACTGAGTGCTGAGGTATGTATACACAAAGCAAAATTTCACCTATCCGGACACAAAGAATTAGTACACAAACCTTGTTATGTGCTAAACAAAAACACAAAGGAGGGGGAGAACTATGAGCATGTAAATGCTGCCTTTTCAATATATGTTGCATGAGAGTTACGACCCAATCACAACAATGTGTACAATGCAAATACTGATTTTTCCATCACCCTAAAAGTGCATTTCGTTAGTATAGTTTATGCAGAGCTGTTTCTAAAGAAAACTCCCTGTGTGACTGCATTTGTTGCATTTTTTGCAGCTGTCGGTATTTTGCGATGTCCTTACCATGCAACAATCTGGTTACGTGATGCTGATGGACTACCTGCAAAACAATTTTAGAGAGCAACAGCATAAATTTTCCGGCCAGGTGTTTTCCTCATATACTGGAGAGGAAGTAATTCATGAAGCAGGTATGTCTTACTAACTTGCTAACTTGCTTACTTGACAGATATGACCATAATCTTAACCACAACAAATTGCTTCTATAAGAAATATATGGGCTCTGATTCAAGTCCACACATGCAGAAAACAGTCGGGAAATCGGTCATCATGCCAATTAGCTGTTTGGCAGGGGGACAAGAGTTGTGTGTGCTTTAGATTAAATCCAAACCCATCTGAACAGCTGATCTTTGTGATTGTTTGTTTTCAGAGTGGGACTGTATACATGCGGTCTTGGCAGCTATATTGGCTGTGGGGGGCAGGACCTGCATGCACAGTGACAATTTTTATGCATTTTTTCAGTACGCACATATTCCCCCAATTGGATTTGGTAGCAAGTTTTTACTTGTAATAAGGAACAGCTCAAGCAACAATGGGGGTTATATATATATAGCCTTACTTTTAAAATTCAGTACAACAATGGCGCTGTGTGTTAAACCACTGAGCCTAGGGTTTGCTGATCAGAAGGTCGGCGGTTCGAATCCCTGCAACGGGGTGAGCTCCCGTTGCTCGGTCTCAGCTCCTGCCCACCTAGCAGTTCGAAAGCACATCAAGAACAGGGGCTGCAGCTGTTTCACTTCCCTCCTTAGTTTTGTCCCATGGCTGAACATCCATTGGGGGTTGCTGTTATCCCCTATTTTGTTCCTTGCCTTTTATCTCCAGCAGCTGTTTGGATTATTCTCCTTGGCCAGGTGGCATGCATTAAGCTAGAAAATAGGAAGATGACTGAGATGCATAAGAATCTTGAGGAACTGAGGAGGCATATCCATCTGGTTTGAGTCCAAGTACTGTACATACAAAGTTCCATCTCATCACAACTTGCCTTTTCACAGTAACCTCCTTGCAAAGACTCTTATGTGACCAAGCACTCACATACATCAGGTTTATGGGTCCAAACAAAAATGAATTTTGGTTTATTGGCAGCTCTTCTGCATGCAGGAGTTCCAGTGTTTACATGGAGTGGAAACAGAGCTCCATACAAGCCATTTGTTACATGTCAAACAGCAACTTCAGGCTTTATCTGCATCGTACTTTTCATTCCCAGCTTTCTTTATAAAGAGAAATCCTTGTGCCTCCTTGTGTGGCAAGATTCATGCAGTTTCGGTGCCATTGCTTGTGCATCTGTCTTCAACAGAGCATCTCTGAATTGCTTCAGGCATTTCAAAGAACCATAGGTATAGGAAGCATGATTCACCCTCTGTTTGTTTGTTCCTTGCTTGTTTTGTTTGTTTTTAGCTTCATTTTATCTACAGTTTTTATTTTACACTGCTTAAGTAGCTCTTTAGTTGGCTTATAAATCTTATGAATAGAAATATAGCAACATACAACGCTCTTCATTGATCATGCATATGTGCAGACTTCTCTCTGTATCCCCAAGAAGCTTGCATGGAGTTCATAATCCAATATGCAATCCTAAACACACTTGCTAGGTGTAGGAATGTTTATATAATATAGCAGAGTTAAACGATTCCTTGTTTGAGTTTACACAGCAGCAAGTGGATTGCTAACTCGTTTGAGTCCTTTTAATAATTATGCCTTCTACCTTCCTGCCTTCTTGCCTTCCTGGTTGATAATCCCTTTTGTCCCTCTTAAAGAAAAATACACATGAATCTGAATGATAATAATATAAACTACTTTATTGTCAAATTCATTGAGTACATACTTAGGTTACATAGCATATAAACTACATACTAGATATTAGTGAGTCCTAAAAAGACTCCATCAGAGTGTTTACTACTTAACACTCCTATCAGCAGCAGACCAACCGACCAACAAAACTGACTATCACATAGAGGCAGTTAGTCCTCTCTTAGAATGTTGGATTTGACCAGGCATCCCCAAACTGCGGCCCCCCAGATGTTTTGGCCTACAACTCCCATGATCCCTAGCTAACAGGACCAGTGGTTGGGGAAGATGCCTGGATTTGACTGACATATCCCACACTAGGGAATAATGTCTGTTGTCCTCCTGTGGGATTTACATCTGAGACACATGCCTAAAACGGCCAATCCTGAATTTTGACATTTGCCAACTATGTGTTGATCCATAATTTAAAATCTTCCCATAATCCAGTTCTATGCATAGCTGTCAAGTTTTCCCTTTTCTCGTGAGGAAGCCTATTCAGCATAAGGGAATTTCCCTTAAAAAAGGGAGAACAGCTATGGTTCTATGGGAGAGAGAGAGAGATGATAATTAAATATTAGAGTTTGATGCCATGGGCATAGCCAGGATTTATTGGGGGGGGGGCAGAACTGAGATATCTGTGATGCAATTGGTCAGTTAAGTAGTCTCACACTTTACCCTCCATACGTCTTGTAATCTACTAAGCACTATTTTCTTGCAGCCCTTATTCCAGTAGCTAAGATTTCATCAACCTCCGCGTTGCATGATCATTACATTCAACAGATTGTACAAACAGTTTCGAAAATAGAAATTCAAAGTCTCTTTCCTCTGAATTATTATGACTGGAAAGATGAAATAAAGCACTATATATTTTATTACATTTTATTTATTCCAGTTCAATTTATATATCATTTAATTGCAATAGCCTCCAAGTGGAGTGCAAGTAACTCAATACAATGAGCATGTTGAGTATGGTGTGCTTGTTCCATCTGCTGCATTTTCAGAAGTTAGATTTGATTGGCTCAGTATACTACAATTGAGGAAGTTTTGTTTCCACCACTAGATATTTCAGAGCATCAGAATAATGGATCAATTAAATAAACCACATGTACTAAATGGAAGTTGACACCATGATAAGTTTAGTGTTTTATTTTGAAAGAGACTTTAAATGGCTCACAAGTTAAATAAAATTGTTTCATTAAACTTTTATATGCTGTTACCATAGAATAACAAGGGAGTGCATGGGGAAGGTCTTTGAATTGTCTATTGTATTGTACAGGACTAGGGATGTGGGTGGCGCTGTGGTCTAAACCACTGAGCCTCTTGGGCTTGCCAGTCGGAAGGTCGGCAGTTCGAATCTACACAACGGTGGTGAGCTCCCGTTGCTCTCTCCCAGTTTCTGCCAACCTAGTAGTTCAAAAGCACACCAGTACAAATAGATAAATAGGTACTGCTGGGTCAGGAAGGTAAATGGCATTTCCGTGTGCTCTGGTTTCCATCATGATGTTCTGTTGCACCAGTAGCGATTTAGTCATGCTGGCCACATGACCTGTCCTGGAAAGCTGTCTGTGGACAAAGGGCGGCTCCCTCGGCCTGAAAGCGAGATGAGTCACATTTGACTGGGCTTATCCGTCCAGGGATCCTTTACCTTTTTGTATCATACAGGTTTAATACTGGAAATGAATATTGAGCGTTGAGTGCCCTCTTGTGTTCAAGAGCCAAATTCTTAGATGATTATATATATATATATATTACACACACACACACACACACACACACACACACACACACACACACACACAACGTCTTCCATTAAGTGAAATCATTTTAATGAAAACTGACCACTCTAGTGGCTTATTAGGTGATGGGTTAAAATTACTGTCAGCCTTAAGGCCGATGCCTATATCTGTGTGGCTGCATTTTAGCCACTTTAAATCCAGCCACACAGAAGCTGTTCCAAATGGCAGTGCACTAATTTGTAGCCTCTTACCCAGGCATAGGCAAACTCCACCCCTCCAGATGTTTTGGAACTACAATTCCCATCATCCCTAGTTAACAGGACCAGTGGTAATGGATGATGGGAATTGTAGTCTCACAACATCTGGAGGGCCTGGGTTTGCCTATGCCTGCTCTGCTCTTACCCCTATGGAAAATCCATACCTCCACAAACCTTTGTTTCTGCTTTGAAGTGATGGAAGCAATATGCTCTGCAAAGTACTGTAATCAATTAGATACCAACAGTTTCAACATGCATGCCAACCTCTATACAGATGGATTCATAATCTTAACATCTATTCTTTTTTTTTAGAGATATGGGGCCACTTTCCTCCTTAGATTTCCTCTGGGGAAGATAAGGTTCTAGCTAGCCATTGAAACAGAAGCAATCTCTCTCCCCCTGCCCCCCAAGAAAAAACCCCAACATACACCGGTTGATCAAATTCAATGTTAGCAAAACAGGAGAAGCAAATGAGAAAAAAACCTGGCATGGTATTGAAGCCGTAGTCAGCATTGGTCAAAATGCATTTTTGTTGCATTGTCTTTGCAGGGCCAAGGCTATGAGTGTGGCTATGGGGTTGTAATGAAGTATACCTGCTCTTCAGAATTTACTGCTACAACCACTCCTGAGACAGCATCTGATTTAGGGGCCTATAGCCTGTTCTTTCAGTTGTGAAGCCAGGAGGATGCTGGGCTCACCTTATAGTTGAGGGACATGTTGTTGAGGAACATGGAGAGCCAGTGTGGTGTAGTGGTTAAGAGTGGTAGATTCGTAATCTGGGGAACCGGGTTCACGTCTCTGCTCCTCCTCATGCAGCTGCTGGGTGACCTTGGGCTAGTCATACTTCTCTGAAGTCTCTCAGCCCCACCCACCTCACAGGGTGTCTGTTGTGGGGGAGGAGGGGAAAGGAGATTGTTAGCCGCTTTGAGACTCTTTTGGGTAGTGATAAAGCGGGATATCAAATCCAAACTCTCCTTCTTCTTCTTTTAATTATGTTGTATATGTATCATGACTTTCCTTAACATGTAATAACATGGTTTTGTTTGTGTCATTTTCTTCTAAGTTTGCAGCTTAGAGCCAGAAAATGTTCAAGCTGATCCAAAGAACTACACCAGCCTTCTGGTTACCTGGGAGAGGCCACGAGTTGTATATGACACAATGATCGAGAGATTTGCTGTTTTTTATCAGGAGTTGGAAGGAGAAGACCAGACAAAGCATGAATTTCTAACAGATGGGTATCAGGACTTGGTAACTGACCACTTTAATTAATTTATTTATTTGGTACAAAAACAAAGATAGTGATTCACTTACAAATCCTTATTGTGAGGGGCTGTTTTGCTAGCACTAAATGAGAACTCAGCATGCTGGTTGCCCTCTCTCAATGATAACTTTAATTACCCATGGTGATATTTATATAACTGGTACAATGCACTTCTCACAGAGGGTAAGCTTTGGGCCAATGACAGTGCCATCATTCACATGTCTGCCCCATTCACATATAAAATTAAGTGATGCTTTAACTATGAAAGGAACAGCTGGTAGTGGGGCACTGAACTCCCCTTGTCCCTCTAACCTCTCCATGTTTGCTTTGTTCCAGGCAACTTTATCTCAGCTCTGAGACTAGAAGCAAACTAATGAATTGAGAAAATAAGCCAGAACAACAAATGTGTTGGAGGGGGGGGGGTAAGGTGTGCATGATTTAGGATTTGACTCATCTCCCTTACACATTCCTTTTACTGTTAAAGGAAGACCAATCCGCTCCCTACTTTCTACATGAATGGGGCAGGCACATCAAAAGAAACAAGCATCCATTAGCCTTGAGTCTGATTTTGAGGCTAAGCCGTGTGAATTTGTTTTATTCGGTGTAAACTTTGCCCATTGTCAGTTTTATCAGATGGATATCAGTTCTGACCTTAACATGCATGTGTAATACTTGGAAGAGAATGCTGCACCTGAAGAGTATTCCTTATTATAGGGGTTATTAAGACTTGGGAATGTAGTTAACATGCAGAAGCCTGAGGCAAGAAAAGAAGCAGGTGTGTTGAATGTGCATAATGTAGTTCATTGGCTTCTTTCCTTCCAGGGAGCCATTCTGAATAATCTGCTGCCTAATACAAGTTATGTTCTTCAAATAGTTGCCATTTGTGCTAATGGTCTCTATGGAAAACACAGCGATCAAGTGATTGTTGACATGCCTTTGGATGATCCGGGTAAGTGCACTCCCCCCCCCCCATGAAAACCCACAAGAGTCTTTTATTTGCAAACCAGCTGAAAATGCAGTGCTATGGAATTTCAATATCAATGGTTTTCATTTGATATTTCTGAGCTGCTCTGTTTCCTGACATTTCCTTAAGTGTGAACATTAGGTGTTCTGTTATTTCAGATTATGAACCATAATAATGGCAATGTTCCACAGCCACTTCGATTATGGTTTCTGCCTGCTGCTGCTGCCTAAGTTATTTCAACGAAGTTTTATAAAATTTATAAAACCTAGGTTCAAATTCCCATTTGTTCAAATGCCTGCTTAACCATGACATAGCTGGACCATCTATTTCACATGGTCAAATAAAGTGTCAGTTGCTAAATTGCTTATATATTAAATAATAGCCCATACACTAGTAAAAAGAAATTGCTGAATATGATTCCATTGATTTTGAAATCTTATTGCATGTTGCCGCTTTGAAATTCTACTTCAGTGCAAATGTGGTGATGGAATTCCCTTGCTTCTTAATGTTGGACAGCAAAATTCAAAAGAACTAACTATTACATTTTGTTTACTTCAAAGCTCTATTTTCACTCCTTAATGTGGAATACACTATATTAATTGTTTGGTTTATTTCTGTTGAACTACTCATCCTAACTTTATTCTCTGAATTCAGAATAGTTGAATAGGTAGGACCATTATTTGGTACTGCAGCGTAAGAAAATAGCATTTTAAAACTATATAAACATATAGGTTTTCACCCTTGTCCTTACATGAACAGTGTAAGTTGAACAATACACGATAAAAAAAATTCAAGGCAACCTACCCAGAATGGTACAGACAGTTATCAGGAGAGGTATAAGCTAATTCCTCACCCATCATCTACAAGAGTCTCCAGGCTAGAGGGTACACTAGCATCCTATCACTTCTCATGAGTCTGAGATCTTGGGTTGTTTGAGGATGCTTGTACAGGCATATGGGAAATGCTTTAATTTTCCATATGCTTTTTGCTTCTCCTTGGATACTTCTCAGCAGTTTCGAAGCATCAAATGCCACAAGTGAATTTAAATTCTGTGTTTGATCTGAGGTGGAAAGCAAGTCTTTCCCAGTAATTTGCCTTTCTTTTATCACCATTTAGCAGCCCAAGTGTTTTATTGGACTAGGTAGAGTTGTTATGACAAAGTGTGAGAACTTGTGGAATATACTATTATACTGCAATCATGAACATTTCTGATCAGAATGTAAACTTCATTAAGTGCATTGAGGCTTGCTCCCAGTTATGTGGGTATAGCAGGAGTGGAGAACCTTTGGCCCTCCAGATGGTTCTGCACTACAACTCAGATCAGCCCTAGCAAGCATGGCCAATGGCCAGGGATGATGGGAGTTGTAGTTCAGCAACATCTAAAAGGCCGAAGGTGTCCCACACCAAGGGTATAAGGATTACAGTTTTGTTTATCTTGGGAGTACAATAGAAACTAAGTATGAAGAAAATGGAGAAAGACAATCAACCTTTCAAAGAACAGTCTTCATTTGGTCCTCAAAAACAGCTACATTTGTATTCTTACATCGTTGAGGATTCACTTCAATGATTCCACTGTGAAATCAAGAACTGTTGAGCACATACATCCAGGGCCGGTGCGTCCATTTAGGCGAACTAGGCCGTTGCCTAGGGCGCCGAAATGGAGGGGGCACTAGCCCACCGCCGCTGCCGCCGTCCGCCGCCCCCATAAGCTGTTCAGTGGAGGCGCCCCAGGCTCCGGCTCGCAGCGCGAAGCCAAAAGCCGGTCACGCCCACCCAGCGGCTCTCAGCCAATGAAAGGGCTGTTTCTGCCGCTCGCTCAGCACTCCTTTTCTTGGGAGCCGCGCACGGGCGGCATGGCGCGAGGAAGCAGCGAGTGAGTGCCGGGAAGCGGCTCCCACCGGCTGCTGCAGCGCCACGGCGAAGTGCCGCCCCTGGCTGAGAGGTCCCAACTGCGCACGGACACCCACCGGTGGCAGCGGGGGCGTAGGAGGGAGTGGGCACTGGGGCGCGCAGCTCCTGCCGGGGAAGGGAGGCCCTGTGGAGAAAGGTGCCTTTCCCTCAGGGAAGGGGAGGGAGGAAGCCTCGTTTTGCAAGTCCCTCCTTCGCCTTCCCTCGTCCCGCTCGCCACCTTCATCTAGCCTCCCTCACCAGTGGTTCCCGCCGTCATAACCCCTGGGTCGGGGGCTGGGGGAGGAGCTGCAGTCCAGGAATATGCAACTATCCCTTGCAGGGATTGAACCTGCAACCACAGTGTTATCGCTCTAGCCAACTGAGCTATTCAGCTGATTCCCCTCTTATTCTCCAGAGGGATTTTCTGAGGTGCCTACCCAACTTCCTTTCCTTCCATCTAGCACCGCCCGCCCCCCGGCGTGTTTGTGTTTTGTGTCTGCCTCGGGATGCGCCGACCGCCCCAGATGCAGAAGCCACCACCCTCACCTCTCTGCCACAGCAGGAGCAACATCTCCGTGCTAAACGGGATAGCGAGAAGGGGGAGCGGGGAGGAAGGGGGGGCGCTCCATCGGCGGCAGGGCCAGCAAGAGGCTGCTGTGGAAATAGATCTCTGTTTTGTTCAGCACCAGTAGCGAAAGCCTCAAGACCAGGACAATTTAGATACTATCGGCCGCTATTGACGGCGAGGCTAGACTCTCAGACAGCAGCCCCCCAAAGAAAAAGACCATTGTTGCCCCGCCACTTTTGCCTATATGCTTGGCTTGCCTTCCACCCCACACCCCTCCCCGCTCGCAACGCCACTTCTTTTGGATCGATTTATTCCGGGACAAAAGAGGGGCGGGACGCCACTTCTTTTGGATCGATTTATTCCGGGACAAAAGAGGGGCGGGAGGAGGCCGAGCTGCTCACCCCATGCTCAGGCAGGTGCCCTGCAGCTTCGGGAGGGGGGTGTTGTGTGTGGCAAGGCCCGGGAGAGGGAATTGTTGTTGGGTGCTTTTGAGTTGCTTGGTTGTTTCATCCTCCACCTCTCCCCTTCCCAGTCGGGAGAAAGTGCCGAGCGAAGGTCTGGAGGGAGAGACGATCCCAAGCGAGGGCACCTTCTCTGGATTCCATGTGCTGCGGGATCGCTTCTCCTCCTTCTTCAACCTGGATCTTGCCCCCCCCCCATGGCCTTGCAGCCTTCGCCAAGTTGGTCTGGGTCATACCTTTTAATAACTTGAGTGAGATGCAGGTGCAATTTCCCCCACAACTAACTCAGGCTATGTCTTCCTACTGGACTCTGACCTGCCAGATTCAGTGCTGAAGTATCTCTCAAGCTCCTTCCTATATCAGCTGCAGGGGGATCTTACGTCCCCAGAGAGCAGCATGGCAGCTGCCTGGGGTGTGCTTATCACCCAGCTGGCCAAACAGTGGAACAGAGTTGCGGTTGGGTGAGTGATGTCTTAAATTGTTGTGTATAGATCTCCCTGAGTGTTCTTTGAAACACTAGCTAATAAACAATTGTTCCTGTTATAGAGGAGTGGTTCTTATATTTTCTGCTGTGGAGGAACCTGTTTCCATGTATTTTTGACTACTGAGCATGTTTGCCATGCAGAATATTTTAGGGCACATATTAGGGTGCACACTGCAATGTGGGACACTAGCCAGTCCTACTGAGCCTTGATGTTACTTTGTATAAACTTAAGTGTAAACTAAGAGCATGCATTAGAACACACTTCTATGTGGTTGTGCGTTGTAAGGGAAGGTCCGATAATAGTGGGAAAGCTTGTGCAAGTTAAATGCAAGCAAGGAAGAGCCTTGCTCTTTGCCTTGCTTGGAGGCAAGACTCTCTTGGTGCACCAGTTCTGGGATGCTTTTGCAAGTCCATCCAAGTTCTCTCTTACCCACCCCTTCCTTCCTTCCTTCCTTCCATCCATCCATCCATCCATCCATCTCTCTTCCCTCCCTCCCTCCCTCCCTCCCTCCCTCCCCCCCTCTCTCTCTCGCTATTTCCCTCTCACCCCTCCTCCCTCCCTCCCTCCCTCCCTCCCTCTCTCTTTCCCTCTCACCCCCTCCTCCCTCCCTTCTCTGTCTCTTCCCTCCCTCCCTCCCGCCTTCCCTCTCCCTCCCCCTCTCTTTCATCCCTTCCTTCCTTCTCTCCCTTCTCTCTCTCTCCCCCCTCGCTCCCCACCCTGCACTATTATTCTGTGGCATAGCTGCCAAGTCTCCCGTTTTCCCCAGGAAAACCCCTTTTTTACTTACCTTTTCCCGGTGGTCCCCCGTATCACTTCGTCTCCCGTTTTTCTCCATTATTTTTTCCTGCCGGCGGCCATTTTTTTCCTTTCCGATTTGCCCTTCTATGGGCACCAAAAATGACCGCCGCCAGCTTCAAAAGCCGCATGTACGCATGTCCGGAAGTGCATAGACGTCACTTCCGGTGTTGGCGGCGGCCATTTTGGTGCCCATAGATGGGCGGAAAGTCACCGGAAGTTTCATCGGAGCACTTCCTGACATGCCCACAAGCTATTTTCGAAGCCGACGGCAGCAATTTTGGGTGCCCATAGAAGGGCAAAGCGACACCGGAAGTTACATCGACGCAACTTCCGGTGTCAAATGGCTGCCGGTCCCGGATTCTGCAGTCCGGAACTTGGAAGGTAAGTTCTGTGGTAGCAGGACAGCTACTGCTTTGGAACATCTGTGTTTGAAATATGATGGGGGGGGGGCGCCAGAAGGTGATCTCGCCTAGGGCGCAAAAAACCCTAGCACCGGCCCTGCATACATCCCCAAATTACAGAGTGGAAGTTAAGTTAAGGGCTCATCCTCACTTTCACTTAAACCCTATTTTTATCATATTGCGTACCAATTGGTTTCCCCAAGTACAATTTTTTTCCTTACTGTTCTGCAGCCACGCCTTGCAAAACTCTGATCTTACCCACTGAATTGAATCTTATCAGATGCCTGGAAAATCCAGAGAGAGATCTTGTTGTTGTTGGCCACCAACAAAGAAGACTAGGCAAATTCATGGAGCTTAAGGCTATCTGTAGCAAAGAGCCATGATGTCTATGCTCTGTCTCCACAGCCTGAGGTAGAAATGCTTCTGAATACCAGTTGCTGAAGGTCCGTAAGAGAGAAACAGCTCTTGTGCTCAGGCCCTGCTTGCCAGTTTCCCGCAGGCATCTGCTTGGTCACTGTGAGAACCTGTTGCTGATCTAGATGGTCGAGTGGCCTGATCTAGCAGACTCTTCTTTTGTTCTTAAGGTTATATTTCTCCCCTTGTAGAAAGGCATAAGAAGGCTCTGTTTCTCATGCGCACACGTGTTTTCTTTATCTACCGAACATGATTATGGAAAGCCAGGAAAAGGCCTTTGGTCTTTTGTTTCCCACCAACTTGTTAGAATGCCATTTTATAGCATGATCACAACTTGCAGATGTTTTCTTGGAATATGTTAAGATGATTGAAATTGCTCCAGGTTTTGATCTAATCCAAAAAAGTTGGATTATTTGTTAAATTAGCTGTCTCCTCTTGATTACTCCCATTCTTAATTTCCTGCATGATTTCATTTGTTGTCTCCAGTTCCTCCTTTTCTACATGCCTTGTTGAATGTTCCTTAAATAGATTCATGGGTGTTTCCCTCTGGAATTAGCAGAGATCACACCCTCAAGACAATGCAAGTCTCTTTTTGAACCCTGGGCAGACAGTGAAGCAGATGGTTCCCTTCCTTCTCAACCCCTCATACTGAATTGTCCCTATTCATCTCCCAAATCTTCAGAACATGCAAGACACAAATCCACATAGCAACACTGTGCTGGACTTCCATCTCCAGACTTATTTTTCTCTAATTGCAGTGGAAAATTTATGACTTCTTGAGTTCTTCAGTTGTATAGCGCAGGCATGTCCAACTCCAAAGAGACTGAGATCTACTCCCACTAAAAAACAAACAAACTGGCTGTGATCTACCCATTGGATTGACCAAAGTTGTTGACCTTTTTTGGGGGAGCCTTCACCATAGTTGTTGAGCTTTTTGGGGGGAGGAAGCCCCAAAGTTGCTGAGCTTTTTTGCAGAGGAAGAACCTAAGTTGTTGAGCTTTATTATTATTATTATTATTATTATCATTATTATCATTATTATGTGGGTGATCGGTCAGGATCATGCGATCAACCGGGATTGACCAGGGATACCCTGCGGTCGATCGGTCGATCGTGATCGACCAGTTGAACATGCCTGGTATCAGGGCCGTCTTAAGCATATCTGGTGCCCTGGCTCTGTGGTGCGAAGATCCCTCCGGCGAGCCCCTCCCCGTTTCCCAGCGCAGCGGGTGCGGCGGGTGGTGCGCACAGTGTGGCGCCCCCTGGTGGCCCGACACCCTGGCGCATTGCGTCACCCAGCCTTGCCTTAGGACTGGCCCTGCCTGGTATAGAGGATGGCATGGTAGGACTGTGCTGTTTAATTGGTCTCTCTCTTCAACCAAGTTGCTATTGAATACAATAACAGAGAGGTTGAGGTTGTGGCAAGGTCAGCACAGTGCAAATGCACCAGCAGGAGCCTCAGAAGAATCAGTGGTCTTACTTCGTTTTGTACTCTTGCTTGTTGCTTCATGCATTTGTTTTTAGGTGAATCCCAGCTGCTTTGATCAACCTGGAGAGGAGCTCTATTTTTGTAAAGCTTCCGGACTCTATCAAAACACAATAAGAGAATTGGGGAAAGGGTGCTTAAAGGATGTGAGAAAGGTTTGTCATCCCGACTTAAAAGATGCTATCTACATAAGAAGTAGAGCCATGATTCCCAGCTTGGGGTACAGAGGGCTAGGAATACCAGTGGCTTCTAAGAATTGATGATTGTGGCACCAGGTTGTTCATGGGAGGTTTTAGAGATGATGCAGCACAAAGAGATTAGGAAGCTCCCTGTCTGTTTCAGGGCATGAAACAGATGAAGGAAAGGAGATTCCATCAGTGCCGATTTGATAGATACTTTAAAAGCTACATAAAAGCCACATGCTGCTTAGTTACTGTGCTTGCTACTCTGCAATACATGCCATTTTTCCTGAAGTGAACACATTTTGTTGAAATCTGCCTCTAAAATGTAAATTGAACTTTTGTTGATTTGTTATTGTTGTTGTCATAGGATTTCATTTACCAGTTTGGTTTTTAATCATCCATTCATACAGTTCTAACTCCCTAAAGTATAAGACATAAGTTCAAGCACTGCACAAAAAGTTAAAAAGGGGGGGGGGGTTGAAATGGGAGAAGGTGGAAATCCAAGTCCAAATTCACTTTAACTGTTATAACAATCATGCTTTTCTGCAATGGAAATGAACATTGTTCAAAAAGTGTACTGAAATGCTATATGATATATTTTGGACCTGCAGTATAAAATATTCTAAATGGATATCCCCCCCAAAAAAATTCATTACAAACAATTGAGAAGCCAGGGAATGTCATCATTATTTTATCCCTAGCCTCCTAATCTCCAGAAAGCTAACAGGTAAGACCTTTTTTTAATACCTGATGTGTCTCAATCTATAGCTGCTTCTGCTTCTATGTTACTTCTTTACATATCAATCTTTTGGGTCAATTTTGATTAGGGCCGTGGTAGTGATAAAGTGTGGGTTGGGCTGCAACATTTTCCCCATCATCACCATCATTTGTTGTTAACTTTTAATTAAGAAAGGGACGCGGGTGGCGCTGTGGGTTAAACCACAGAGCCTAGGGCTTGTCGTTCGGAAGGTTGGTGGTTCGAATCCCTGCGACGGGGTGAGCTCCTGTTGCTTGGTCCTAGCTCCTGCCAACCTAGCAGTTCGAAAGCACAAAGTGCAAGTACAGTAGATAAATAGGTACTGCTACAGCGGGAAGGTAAACAGCGTTTCCGTGTGCTGCTCTGGTTCACCAGAAGCGGCTTTGTCATGCTGGCCACATGACCTGGAAGCTGTACGCCGGCTCCCTCGGCCTATAAAGCAAGATGAGTGCTGCAACCCCAGAGTCATAAGCGACTGGACCTAACGGTCAGCGGTCCCTTTAACTTTATTTATTAAGAAAAAATCCAACCTTTCCATTTCCCCCTCCACCAGCATTTTCTTAAATGGTTGTTCATTTAAATACAAGAACAGCATATACCTGTAACTAAATTGTCCAGTGGTACATTCTTATTAAATTTCATAGGCCGCTTAAGTAGTACACAAACAATATGTTTGTTTATGTATTATCAATTCAAGTAGCCTCTCCGCAGAGATTCTTGTGTTGAGAGTGGAATAAAAGTATCTTCTGTCTTGGTTTTTTTTTTAAAGTTGGCAATAATCTTTAAATAAAATGTGGGAAGCAACAAACAAAGAATGAAAGAAATTTAGAGGTGATAGCAGCACAGATTTTTTTTAGTATTTTTTTTTTTTTTTTGCAAATTCACTATGGATAAAAGTACGTAAGCTGAATTTGGCAGGTGGGTTGCCTGCCATAAAAGGTATTTGTAATATGATGAAAAGACACCAGAGGTGCAAAACATGTCCATTTCTTGGGTTTAGGAGATGCATGCACACACAGAGATCTGCAATTAACCACAAGGGATGAGGGTTTCCATATTGTAGCTGTCTCCCCCCCCCCCTTCCATGGCTGGAAGTGGCAGGAGATTTAATCAAGGAACCAACATGGGAAATAGGATTAAACCCACCTTCTGTTAGTGCTGAAGCCATGCACACACAGCTAATAAAACACACGCACACACGTAGCTGCTTTTAAACAAAGAAAAACAACATCCAACATTATCTAGTTTGACTCTTATAGTGTAGTAGCATAGACAACTGAAGAATTTACAGTATTTGTGCTCCAACATTGAAACACAAATTGTTTTTTAGAAGGGATGTGGGTGGCGCTGTGGTCTAAACCACTGAGTCTCTTGGACATGCCAATCAGAAGGTTGGCGGTTCAAATCCCCGCGATGGGGTGAGCTCCCTTTGCTCTGTCCCAGCTCCTGCCAACCTAGCAGTTTGAAAGCACGTCAAAGTGCAAGTAGATAACTAGGTACGGCTCCGGCGGGAAGGTAAATGGCGTTTCCGTGCGCTCTGGTTTCCATCACAGTGTCCTGTTGCACCAGAAGCGGTTTAGTCATGCTGGCCACATGACCTGGAAAGCTGTCTGTTGACAAACCTTGGCTCCCTCGGCCTGAAAGCGAGATGACTTAGTCACCTTTGACTGGACTTAACCATCCAGGGGTCCTTTACCTTTTTACCTTACAAATCGTTGTTAAACTTCCTCCCTACATCCATCCCTTGACACAACAAGGTTTGCAGGAGTGTGATGTGGGGCTGAGAATGCTGAGCATAGAGGTTTCTTGTAAAGAAAATATATCTTTCCGGTCCATCAGTTGTTATTTCATCCCTGAATATATAAGTGATGTTTCTTTGAGGTTCAAATATTAGGTTATATAGTGCATATTTTTGTTTTATAGAAATTGAATTTCCTGAATTGACTGAAACTGAAGATTATGAGGTATTGTATGTCACATACTTTACTTGCCCAATTACTGCCATACGTACGCTTGTAGAGTTTAGTGGAATATCCATTGTGGTCTAGGGTGGCCAGATTCAAAAGAAGACAGGACACAAGGTAGAGGAGAGATTTTCAGCAGGTGTTTCATGCAACCTTCACCTTCTGAAAGCCCTCTTCTACCTATTGAAAGGTGTAAGAGACTTGTCCTCTTTTGAATCTGCCCACCCAAATTTTAAAAGTTTGAACCTTGGATTGAAGTGTGAAATTAAATTGTGCATTTACGGGTCCAAGTTGACAAGGCCACCTTTGCATAGTTGTTGTTTTTTTAAAATCAAATTAATAAAAAAAGGTTGTGGGTTTTTTTAAAGACTCTTAAGCAGATATAGCATCCTTCCTACCACAGAGGATGGTCAAATGGGCATGCTGAGTTGAGCAGCAATCAGCACAGCTACTGCCTGTACACACAACTGAGTGTTAGTATAGCCCTTGAGAAACTAGGAACAAATTTACTGAGTTTGGGTATTGGGGATGTTGTGTGTTGTGTGTGTTGATTCACCTACATCTAGGCCAAATTTTTATACACATTTTCACTGTTGGCTTTATGGTTCTTCCTGAATAACCATGTGTTATGAGTCTTTTTTGCTAGACTGGGAAAAATATGGCTCAGAAGAATAGAATAGAATAGAATAGAATAGAATAGAATAGAATAGAATAGCTATATCTCTCTTAATCTGGCCCTTCTAAGCAACTTCAGCCATGAACACATGCTGTGTTGCTTGACTATGCATTCAACAATGATATTTTGTGCCCGAAACAATTGCTGTTGTGAAAATTAAGTCCTAATTTAATTATTCTTAACTTTGTTAAGTATAGTTTGAGATGACTATCTTCATTTTAAATAATGCCAAATGCCTGAACTGGAAGTTACTTCACAATTTTTAAAATAAAAAATACATATGATTGATGTTCTCTCCCCTTCAGTTGAGTTAGATTCTATGTATGATATTTAAGCAAACAAACCTGATCTCCATTTCTGGGGGGCAAAAAAAAATCAAATGAATTATAATTTTGAACTAGCAGCTAATTTTAAAATATTTTAAATTTTTATTGCCATTTTTCTTCCATAATGTATGAAAATGCAAACACAAAGTCATGAGATTTCATTGGAACATATCTCCCTCTATATCTTCTGATAAGATGTTGACTTGTGCTTTGTGTGTGTCTGTGTGTTGTTCTTGAAGGAGGAAGATGAAATCGAAGAGGCAAGGGCAGGGGTGGGTGAAGAAGCTGCCGTGATTGCTGGCACAGATAGTGTGGCAAACCAGATAAGGAAAAAAGAGTTCCAGTTTACAACGCCTAGCTACAGTCAGGAGAGAATGGGGACAAAATTCAATGAAGCAGGAACAAACAGATACTTGGAAAGAGAGGAAGACCCATATGGGGGAAACGACCATTCCAAATCAATTTTTGATACAACTTCTCAATCTGCCACTGAAGTACCAAAGGAAGAAGAGGATGATTTCGTGGAATCTCAATCAGCTACTGCTGTTGTCCCTCCAGCAGACAGCTCCACCAAAGGTAATGGGGAAGAATATGAGCGTGATTTTTCTGACCATGAGACAACAAGAGCATCTGCTTCTGATAGTAATGAAGATGATATAGAGGTGTCTGCTTTTAAACCTGACCTAGACACCGAGGACTCTTGGGTTTCCATTCCCACCACTTCTGCTACATGGTTAGTCACTGTGGAGACCTCTCAGGAGAACATCTTTAGTTCAGGAAGCCCAGAAGTAAGCATGCACGATGATCTCTCTCAAGACTATATTAAAATCCCTTCAGAAGATATAGTGCCTCCAAGAGCTGAAGATTCTGCAGAGAAAATGCCTGCAGTCGATGGGAATTTGTGGTATCATAATGGTACAGATATTACTGCTCTTCCATTGGATAGGAAGCAGCTCTTTCACATTAGTTCCCCAAATCCTACAACAGCACCTCATCCCAGTGGTCCATTGGTGTCACAAGATGCTTCAGTTGCGGATGTAGAATTGCCACATCCTTCTACTTTTGCTCTCTCCCCAACTGAGTTGTCCTCTTACTCTGTCTCTTCAAATTCTGAAGAAAATGGCTCAGCTTCTGCTGCCAGTGAGGTACTCTCTCAGACAACTCAACCAGTGTATAATGGTGAGATACCACTTCAGCCTTCCTACAGTAGTGAAGTGTTTTCTCTAGTAACCCCTTTGTTGTCTGGCACTCAGATGCTCAACACTTTCCCAACTGCATCAAGTAGTGATGTGACCTTGCATGCCACACCCATATTTCCCAGTGTTGATGTGTCATTTGACTCCACCCTGTCTTCCTATGATGGTGTACCTTTGCTTCCATTTTCCTCTGCTTCCTCCAGTAGTAAAATGTTTCACCATCTGTATATGGTTTCTCAAACATTTCCGCAAACTACTCCAGTTGTTGAGAGTGGTAAGGTGCCCTTGCATGCTTCTCTGGCAATGGCGGATGGTGGCGAATTAATACAGTCAAGCCTCGCTCAATTGTCTGATGTGGTATCACATAAGATGGCCCATGCTGCTTCAGAGACATTCATATTTGGTCATGATAGAACTCGCTTGTTGTCTCAAGTTGAACCATCCAGCAGTGATTTAAATATGCATGCCCTGTCTACAATGTCTGAACTTGCCTATGCTTTATCTAGTAATGTGGGCACTCTCCAAAATGTTGCTGCTTATACGTCAGAATTTGTGCATGAGTCTGTTGGCGCATTTCATCCGGGTCCGTTATTTAGCAGCTATAGCAGTGTGCTGGTGCATAAGACTCCTCCTGCAATCTCGCAAGCTGATACTTTGCTGCAGCCTACGTGTTCTCCTGCTAGTGGAATGGATTGGTCTGAAGCAAATTCTGGTAGTGAGTCCCTTTTGCCTGACACAGATATTTTGTCTATACGTAAAGCTTCTTCACCCGAATTGATATGCAGCACACCTGGGTTTAATGGTGATGTTGACATGCCTCACAAAAGTGGTGCAATAAATGAAAATGACAGAGAACTGCAAATTTCTTCTTTCAGTGAAATGGCTTCTACTGAAAGTGCAAAGACTGAACTTCCACCAGCAGTTTCTGATGATGAGATTTCTAAGCAGGATACAACCTTAGAAGAAAAAATCATTGCTGTTTCTAGTGCAAAGGGAATCCTTCCAGTATCTTTTGCTTTTCCTGTTACTAAGGTGTTTGATTATGATGTTAGTAAACTCTCAGAAACTCATGTTCCTATTCAGCCTTTGCATGTTACAGCTCTAGCCTTTGACGGTGCTTTGCTTAAGCCTGTGCTTAGTGCATTCTCACAGCAAGCTTTTTCTACCCCTGCTTCTAGTGAAATACTGTCTCCTCCTACCCAGCAGTATTTTTATGAGGCTTCAGCTGCACTAAATAATAATGCATTGCTGCAAACTTCCTTCCAGTCTTCTGATGGTGATATACTGCATAGAGCATCTGTAACTGTGCCTAGTGATCCAGTACTGACTGAAAAAATAGCAAGGGCTGATAATGGTAGTTCTATATTTGACCAAATATTGCACAAAATGGCACTAGATTCTGCTGTGAATAAAACAGTGTTGCATTACCCTTCAGCACCATCTGCTGCAAACACATCACATACCAGCAACCACTTCACAGATTCACCAGAAGATTTAACTGTTGCCCATATAGGCAGTGAATATATTTCACCCAGGTTGCTTAGCGATGAAGACACACATCAGGTTGCTCCTTCCTTGTACAATAATGGTATGTCATATCAGTCAACCAGTTTTGAAAATACAAGCGCCTTTCCCCTCAAAACAGTGAACACAGTGAATATCCCTGTTTTGCCGGCTGATATTTTACCAAAGACAGATACATCGGCTAACAGCCATAGCCTTTCAAGTGCTTCCGAAAAGGATAAGTTTCTCACTCCTCCCTCAACTACCCATATTATTGATATTGCCGTTCCTGTGCCTGAAATAATTTCTGATTCTGTTCAGCATACTTTTAAAGATATACTGGATATGTATATTTCTGTTACACCTGGTTCTCCCAGTGCCAAAGTTGGTAAAACTTTAAACACTTTATTAGTTCCCAGTAAAGTAACCATTGAGTTATCTACCACGGCCAGTTCTAGTACAGATTTGTGGTCTTCTGTTGTTGATGATGATTATGAATACGATAGTGGCCTGCCTGTAAACAGTTGTCACACATGCATTTCCCCTAGAGACACTCAGGAGGAGGTAGATGAGCCAGATACACAGGTAAACAATGTGAACGAGCAACATAATTTAATTATAAATCCAGATGTTGGAGCGGCTGAAGAAGAAGAAGAAGGAAAAACCACGAATTTGCTCTCAGACCATATGATAACCGATGAGGTGGACCAGCTGAAATACACAGCAGCACCAGCTCTGGCTTGGAAGACAAAAACTAAGAAACACAGTGATCCAGCTGTATTGGATAATTACATTCAGACTGTTAGCAATCCCTTACAAAAGGCACTGGAACCTAAATCATGGACAGTTTTTGCAAATGATGAAGAGAGTGGTTCTGGTCAAGGTCCTTCAGATAGCTTTAACGATAATGAGACTTCCACAGATTTCAGTTTTTCTGATGCTAATGACCGTGACCCTGAAGGGTTAGTTGGAACAGGTAACTCAGAAACAGAATTAACTTCTGGATCGCAGCAATCGCCAGTAGCATCCATACCTAGTGGTCACTCATCAGTATTCAACGTTTCTGAGGCAGGTTAGTTATGGCCATCTATTGTGTAACTTGCAGATCTGTAGCATTCTTCATCCACTGGGTATAAAGGGAACCACATGATATAACACAAATACGTGACCAGTAGGAATTACTATGACTATTTCAATATTACAGGCATGGTGCAATAGTAAGATTGGGGGAAACTGAAGTAGGTCTCTTGCATATGCAACATCATATTCAAATCTGCAAGCCAGTTTTTTTAATTTTAAAAAAAGTCCCAAGTTCTCAGTTAAGAGATGGCTAAGGGATATGTCTATACTGTGAATTAGACATATTTAACTCTCATAATCTTTGCAACTCTTCTCTTCTAAAGGTACTAACCAGTCTTAGATGTTCCTATCCTAGCCCTCTTAACTGCAGTTACATGCTCTGTGGCTTGACCAGCAGCATAGATATGCACTAAACGATAGTTCTCTAGCTTAAGACCTAAGGATGTTTCCACTTACTGAAAGACTGAGAAGCTCTATGTGGTCTGAAGGCATGATTTAATTATGTCTTATTGTGATTTTTAATTACATTTGTTTTTATATTCATCCATGTAGGGTGATGTGAAAGGTAGCTGACTACATAAATATTCATTTTAATTTTAATATGCTTAATAAATCTACCCTAATTATTAGTAATACATTTCCTTCTGTAGTTGCAAAAAACTTGCAAAACGTCACAAATTTGACAACTTCCACCAGGAACACTCATCTTAACTTTCTGATCTTTCCTGCCCAAATCAAGTTTCATTTGTGCTGTCAGGTGCTAAGAGTGAAAAAGCAATTAAAACTGAGCCTTATTGAGATACATTCTATACTGGATTGCAAATATCAGTTGTATATCAATTTAACTGCCAAGGCATCCTCAGAAGACTCTTTCACAGAGTTACAGTTCCCAGGGTTCTCTGGTAATAATTATGATATGATGATTGTCCCAGCAGTCTGCGGCACAGATATGCTCTAATTAAAAATAGATGTGAGCTGATCAAACTGCAAATTAAATGGACAATTCCCACTTAAGTCAGGAATCTAAAGACACTGAGGGTTTTTGTTTGTTTGTTTGTTTGTTTTGTTTACACATTTCCATTGTCTGTAGAGGGCAGTGTTATCCAACTAAACAAATACAGTATTTCAAATTCAGGAAATAACAGGTGGTTGGGAAGTACCTATGCTGTCTCCAGAGGCCTTAACTTTAATTGGATGCATTTCAGGAATCTTAGTCATAGATACAGGGCCAGAAGATTTAAGGAATATCCTGTAGCTATGCCTAATAGTTTGCTTCACTGAAGTATCTGGTATCGGGAATGGATAAATCTGTCAATTTCAGTTGCTCTCAGTTTATCATTTTTCTAATCTTAAGTTCAGTTTGCTCCATTTTTTTATCAGCTGTTACCTTTAAAAAAAAGGTGTGTGACAATTCAAATGCATTTTTGTCTGCATTTCTCCTAATAAATGCTTTTTATTAGGCCATTTCCCCTGCCATGCATTTTTGTACATTGTTTTCACAATATAGTCATTGTTTTTTGTACACAAGTACTATTGTGTTTTTCAGTTTGTATATTAGTTCGCGGTGTACAAATTCAGTAGTTTCCTATCAAAATGTGAACTAAACCATTTTCTCTCCCTCCCCATGTGCCACACAGCTTGAAAGATAATCAAATTAAAAATTTGATATATGAGCAAACTAGGGAAAGCCATATACGGTAGGTGTGTCATACAGAACTGCTTCGACATAAAATCATTCATCATTTAAAATGATGTGCTTTGTGTCCTGATTATAGACATAGGAAAATAAGGAGCCATGTTTTGAAAGAAAATGTTTAACTAGTTAATTATATAAACGATAGAAGTCCTAATTTGCTGTAATTAAAGGTAAAATGCTTCATTTGCAATTAACACTAAAGGTCTCTAAAATGATACTTCAAAAGCACTGTATATCATATTGCTTGGGCAACATTACTTGTTAACGACTGAGCCTCTCATTAGAGCTCTTTCATGAGAACTATTTCCCTTCCGACATGTGCCTTATTTTGCTTTTATCATAACAGCAATTAAACACAGATGCTTTCTATCAGGAGGTCTTTTGCTAATCAAGCAGAGCTGCCTATTAAATCTATTTTTAAAATGATAGCCATGAGAGCGGAACGTTGATCTATAAAACTTGAAACCCTTCCTTGCTAAGGGTAGCAAATATTTTATTGTGTTGGTATTATGTGATTTTCATATTCGCTATTATTTTTCTTGTCATTCACTGATTATATGTAATAAGAATTATCATTGTTGTTGTTATTTTATTTTATGTACTGCTTTACAGGCTAGAATTGCTTCCTAGAGTGCAATACTAACCCCCTGAGCAGCACTGCTAGAGGGGGGTTAGGATTTTTTTTTGTAGCTTTCACTCTACAGAGGGCAATCTGCCAATACAGAGGCCCTCGCTTCACTCACCAAAAGCATGGGTAGTAGCAAGACCTCACCAGCTGCAGCCAGCAGAAGGCCCCCAAACTGGGCATTATGGGTTGGGGACAGAACTGGGCCAACCATCGTTCCACTCAGGACTTTTTTCAGCAGGAACTCATCAGAACTCAGTTCTAGCACCTCTCAGGTGGGTGCCATTGCCGCTATAAGAGAAGGTGGTGAAGATTTTTCTGTAGTTTCTCTCAACGTTGGAACAAGCTTCTTCTGCTTAATTTCTATGTGTGAGAATACTGGTACTCTTAAATGAAGTTGGGAGCCCCACTTCTCAGACACCGCTTAAAGGCTGAAGTGTTTTATACATGTCTTTGGCATCTATCCAGTATAAAACCACAGTGTTCAATTGAAATTGTGTGTATGCTTGCAAGCAGACACACATCTCACTGAAATGACCAGAAATCCTTCCATGGTGCCTGTTGTCTACTCAATATGCAATACTCCTTATGCACCCTGCCAGCTAGAGATGCTAGCAACAAACAGGCACGGGTCAACTCTGAGGAGGATTTATCTAGCAATACACTAAGGTTTACATGTATCATAAGGCAATACAGGACCAGGATAAAGTGGGGAATCTTTACTGGCCCCAGGCACTCCATTCTCCCCATCTGGATTTGGCCTGAAAGACCAAGAAAACTGAGGGTGCTTAGAGGGTAAGTTGTCAATTTGTGACACTACACAACATCGTTACTGATCATGGGACATGTCTGTTAAGACCTCAGGCTTCGATTCCAGTTCCCCAGCTTTGTAGAGGCCTGATGGGACTTGAAGTACTGTAGGTATGAAGCTGACATTTTTTCTTTTTTAAACCATTGAATAAAAATGTATTCCAAATAGGTTAATGAAGAAAAGCAGATGTTTTTGTACAGAACATTCTACAATTTCCACCAAGTGCTACTGATTACAGCTTAGGCTCTGATCTTCATAAGATACTCCAAATCCCTCCCTTTTATTAGAACAACATAATACACATGTTTATCATCAATGAAGAGCATGCTCAGGACATTCAATAATGTAGTACAAATAAAATCTTTCTCGTTTAGATCAGCTTTCTTATAAAAATGAGGCAGATGGGGAACTTAAGTTTTCACATCTTACGATAGGAACTATCAGCAACAAATATTTACTCATGAGAAGTCCTTTCCATTTATAGCTAATAACAGAATGTCTAAGCAAACTATTATTTTAGATCAATTTTTACATACTTTGGTAAATCTGTTTTCAGCATCCTGGAGCTTTCTATTATTTACTAATATATAATTGAATCCAACTTCTTCGTTTTTATTCTCTTCCCTCAAAAATATTATTTTGCAGTAGCTGCAAAATGAAATTCTGCTCTGCTAGGGTCTTCAGTTGCCTCAGCTGTGGTGATCTGCTTTGCCATCTACCTGCTTACTTTCCCTAAACTGGTTTGCAAATGTATTTGTTCTCTGCAGTGTGTGCTAAAATTTTAGAATGGTAAGTGACAGTACCTGGGTCTCTGAAATCGTGGCCAATTTTGCTGTGCCTTTTGCCAAAGTTTAAATATAGGTTGTTTCAATTTTCTCTGACTGCAGAGGCAAGTAATAGTAGCCTTCAGTCGCGTATTGGTCTCCCAGAACAGAAGACAGTCATTCCTCTTGTGGTCGTATCTGCCCTGACTTTCATCTGTCTGGTGATTCTTGTTGGTATTCTCATATATTGGAGGTAAGATTATAAATGCATTTATATTGTTGTTATTTGTGTTCATAACCTGTTGTGTTTTACACTTTTCCTGTGCTGTCCTGGATGACGATTTCATGATACAATTCATTTTCATGTACTGTACTTGCACGCTTTAGCATCATAGGTTAATAGCCTAAAAAACTAGCTGGTGCTGTCAGAGAAGTTGCTTCAAACAAAGATTAATATAAAACATTGCTGAATATTGAAATGCCACAATCTCCAGCAGATTGTGTATGATAAGTGGGCAAGTATTTGACACTTTCCTGTGCATGCTTCCATCTCTTTGCACCATGCTCCAAGAGTCTTTATGTTGACACAAGCATAGATAACACAACAGCAGCAAAAAAATCCCTTTAGGAGGTAAGTCACTCCCAATACTGTCTCTCCCCACCATTGATTACCTTTAGAGCCCAATGTGTGCACAGAAAATATGAATAGGACCTGTGGCCACAAAAACGTCTTGGAGCAGAATACATTTGCACAGTAACATAAGGCCATGTGTAGCTATGGTAATCATTACCAGTAGATAAGTGCATTATAACTAATGCACTCTTTTAATATTGGTGCAAGGTCTTTTGTTGGCATCAAAACCTGGCACCCTGCGCAGATGCTCAGGGCCCAACACCCATTGGTGTTTACCAAGTTTATCCATCATTTCCTCCAGTTGTAGGCTTACTTGGTGGCAGCTTCTGACTATAGAAGCTGTGTCATGTTACATTTCCTATCATATTCCAGAGCACCCAAAGTTGCTATGTTAACATAGTGGTTGGCTTCTCAGACCAAATTTCTGCTATCAGGTAAGACTATGGCCACAGGGGGCACTCACAAGCTGTTCATGGTTGGTATGCAGTACCAAAAGAAATAATGTTTCGCCCTACAGTCCCTGAACTGTCCCCCTGATCTATAGGATTAGGCTTTATGAAATGGTTTTCAGCCTTGGAATCAAGCAGAGTTATTCCATACAAGAGAAGTATGTTAGTGCTGTATCTCCCCTCTTTTTTTTTCCTTTGCAGTTTTATTTAAAAAATATTTTACCTCTGAATAATGGAATGAGTACTAGTTTATGGCATAAAGCTTCATCTCTTTATTCTTGAAACATCAAGTAATAACTTACAGGTGTGAAAGAGCTGTCACAGATTTAACGCCACAGATTGACCTTACATATAACCGAATATCACAGTCTCCCTCTGGAGGTTGTGGACTCTCCTTTTACGGAGGTTATTAAGCAGAGGTTGGATGGCCATCTGTCATTGCAGGTGGTTGGACTATATGACCCTTGTGGTCACTTCCAACTCTACAGTTCTATGATATTAATATATAGTAATTTAATAATTAATAAATTAATAATAGAGTCAGTTCATACATTCAGCTGTTGATTGTGCACATACATGTGCAAACCAGCCCACTGAAGAGAAATATCCAAATAGCTGAGCATTTTCAATGTGTCCAACCAAGTCATGCCATACTTAAGGTTGTCATTTCCATTTATTTAAATGGGTCTACAATGAGTATGGCTTAATCGAATGCAGCCCTTTATTTTTTTTAGTTTACATTTCCTGTACATTTGTTCTGGGTTATAAATGGAGATTCATAGCTAACCATCTTCATTTTGTTGACAAGCTTCTCTGAAGCTTTGTGGCATTTTACATGACTGTTCATATTCATCTTCCAGGAGGTTTTATCTTTTGAGGCTAAATGGTATTTGAAATCTTTCCTGTTTAAGAAGAAAATACTGCCATACACTTTAAAGCCAGGATTGCATGCTGTAGTTTTAGTAATCCTACATGTGTTCTGATCCTTGTTCTTTTCAGATGACATTGTGTTCATTTTGTTTTGTTTCCCCCAAAAAGATACACAGTTTTGCAACCTTCATGTTTCAAAATAAAACAGATATCCCATTAATGGTAATATCTCTTAGTTGTTAAATTTAATCCCTCATGTCTTTTCAGTGTACTACAAAATAGAATTTGTAGTTCTCTCTTTTTTGTTAATCTGAAAGAGGAATTGCATTGGCCACAAGAGGTCACTAACATTTTTTTTGCAATTTCTGTGATATAACAACTAAATATAATTTAAGGAGATTACTCAGTCTTACCACAGTTTCAAAGTCTGGGAGATGAAATATTTCTTTTTGAATTATTGGTCATGAATCTGTATCTTCAGATGACTCTCTTTCTTTTTTGGCAGTTTATATTTGTATTCGTATAAGTTTATTTTTGCCTTCCTCTGAGCTGGTTCATACATTACATGCCTTCCACAGTATCACAAGAATGCATACTACAGGTTTCATATACAATTACATTTACAGAATAAGTGCTGGATTCTCCCTCACCTCCCCAACAACAATAATATGTTTTGCTACCTGTCTCTCGCAGTTGCTCCATGCACTAATTTTAAGTGATGGATGTCACTGCAAAGGCTCAGTGTACAGAAGATTGCAGCCTTACTTGAGAGTAAGTTCCATTGAAATCAGTGGGACTAATTTATAGGTAAAAAATTGTCAGGTTTCAAGAACCTGTCAGGTTTCAAGAAATTGTCAGGTTTCAAGAACCTGGCATAAAACAAGAAGGAGCCTGTTGACCTAACCTTGGCACATGTCATGTGTGAAAATGAAATTTGTATTGACACGTAGATCCATGCAAAACACACATGTGTGCTATAATGATAACTAAACCTATGTCAGCAACAAAAAATTAGCTTTATCAGAAAATGTTTTGCACTTTGTTTTTATTCTTTGCTGCCTTAATACAAAGTCAGGATTGAAATGATGCCGCCATTTTTTCAGTTTAAAAACATCATGGGGTTAAACATTCATATAGTCTTACTTGGTGGAGTGACCTTTTTTAACGGGCTCTCTTATGGTAAGTTGACTGTTTATCATATCCTGATGTAATGATACTGAATATTTGTAGATCACTTTCAGTTGGTTAAAGCACTTCATGTGTTTTATCAAATTTTAACCTTTACAGTAATACTGTAATGTAATTCAATATCTTATTGATGGCAGCCAAGAAATTATATGGCCCACACTTCAGGGGGAATACTGAAATCCAGGGGTAGGGAACCACTGACCCATGGGCCAAATTTGGCCAATTTCCCACCTGCCCCACAGGTAACATTGGATGATGTGGTGCAGATAGAGATGAAGATAGATTGGCTACACAGCTGAGTTCCATACAAGGGAACTCAATCACAAAGCTGAAGACAGGCTTGTATTGCCCAACAGCTGATAAGTGGTGACATTAAGCCTGCTGGTCAGCAGCACTTCAAAAGCAGTATGCAGGACTCTTTACAAGTGCTATGTGCTGCTTTAGTGATCATCATCTGGCATCATTGACATCAGTTGATTGATAGGTGAGCATCAGACTTGAGACTTCAGCAGGTAGGGAAGGTTAGGATATAGTTCACTTACCAAATCAGGTTCCCCACTCCTGCTCAGATCTGGTTGAGAGGTTCATTCCAAATGCATTAAGTAAGTGGCTTTATGTTCTAGTGAACAGAATTTGTAAATTAGGTTTGAAGGAAAAATTCTGAGAAGTCCTCTCAACCTTGACAAGTACCATAACAATTGCCATGTCCACTAAAAAGGTTTAATGTGGCAAAAACATTTACAGGCAGGTGCAGAGATTGGATTGAGAAAGTTGCAGTTGTGTGCATCTATTTGAGCTGATAACAGCAAAAGAAAAATGTGGGACTTCTGAAACCACCTCCTTGATCATTTAAATAATATTTACAATGCACTTAAGTGGCTATATATGTACTTTTATTGCTTTCTTTTGTATTAGCATAGCTGGGCAGTAATTTATCAGGTCATTTCCTTTATGCCATGGCATGAAGACTATTGAAGCAAAGCCAAAGGAACAATGACTTTCAGGCTGATCTAAGTTGTTAAAGTAAGCAGGAGTTACATATTCAAATCCAACTACAGCAGCTTATAAAGCTAAGTGTTTTGTTTAATTGATTCGTTGGTCAGCCTAAAAGTTCCACAGAATGGCAATGAATGCAAAAAAGGAAATTTAGGTACAGTTGGCATAAAGTAGAATGTGATAAACGTAACATTATACTTCTGTCCCCCCCTTTCATGCAGCTACCTCATTTTAAAGTTAATCAATTGTGAATAATACTTCAAACAAAGCAAATGACCCATATAAAGTGTTATTAGCGAGCTTAATTATCTGAAGATAGTTGTGTTTTTTAATTAAGAAAATGCTGCATTGTGTAAAACTGGAGTTGATTATTGCAGCCTTTTGAATTCCTTATAGTAGTCTCTTACCAGATGCCGTTCCTATTATCTTCACATCTGGAGAATGAAAGAGGATTCAACTAATATTGTGGTGCCCTGTAAATATTTTGATTCCAAAACCTTGCTCCCCTCATTGGTTAACATTTACATACTACGCACTCTGCAATGTAGCAACAGTAGTACAGTGGACTGGGGCATAATCATCCTATCCTTTCCCACTACAAGCGTCTATATTATCCTCTTCATAATTTCTGCTTTTTCATTCAAATTTGATGTCTCTGGGGAACCTTGTTTCTCACAGTGGTATAAAAAGGTGTATGCTAGCAGCTACAATATTAAAGAGAACAATTGCCTAGCACTTGAACTGATACCACTGAAACCTGGTATGACACAAACAGTTATACCTGCTTCAGATTTGCACCTTTGAATACTTCACTATGACAGATGCCTGCTATATCTTCTGCTTCTTCTTCAGGTAAAAACCATTCAAAATATGAATGATTGTATACCATCTATTCATATAATGAACTGAAGGGCATGATCCAGCCAAAGCTGCGTACTTTTGGGGCTCATCATTTTCTGTGGGAGACTAAAGCATCTAGTTAAATGGTTAATTTCAAAACTGTTTTATCTGCTTTAACTTGTGTTTTTATTCTTATATGCCATATACCACTTGGGTAATTTGTAACGATTGGAGGTTTATAAATACAGCATTCCACATAAATAAAAATAACCTCTCAATCAAGGAGACCTACATATGCTTGCGTTGGTTGCAACATTCCCCAAGTGCTATTACCCTGAGATGCAAGAAAGTCCACAATGATTATTTAGCTATTTAGTAGATGTAAGCAGGTAATACTTTTCAAGTGTTTCTGTAACATTAAAAAAAAAAGATAGCTTTGGAAACAGTTCTAAGAAGGCATCTCAGAATGCTTTAAGTAGCTAATATGTTTTCATTTGAAATGTTTCTTTCTTTCTTTTAGGAAATGTTTCCAAACGGCACACTTTTATTTAGAAGACAACACATCCCCTCGTGTGATATCTACTCCTCCAGCACCAATCTTCCCTGTGGCAGGTAATTTGGTTAAGTGTGTAGTTAATCCCCCCCCCTCAAATGAATTGATTGTGTATGAATCTTTTAGTAATGGTAATGATTGTTTCTCTTACCAGGAGGAGGATATGTCAGAAGCTATGGTCCATGTAGATGGGCAACCAGTCCTCTGAGCTATTGGCATTGGTCTTTGGTTGTGTTCTATGTTTGGGCATCTGGGGGTGGGGGAGTCAGCCCCAGATCCCCAGCTTTCATTTATATTTATTTTTTGAAAAGTGTAAACCTCTGGCATTTGTAGAGCCTAAGATGTGTACAGTTACTGTTCTCGTTTTTTAGGAGACATCTAAAGAAGCCATAGGGATGCGGATGATGCTGTGGTCTAAACCACAGAGCCTAGGGCTTCCTGATCAGAAGGTTGGCGGTTCGAATCCCCGCAATGGGGTGAGCTCCCATTGCTCGGTCCCTGCTCCTGCCAACCTAGCAGTTTGAAAGCATGTCAAAGTGCAAGTAGATAAATAGGTATCGCTCCGGTGGAAAAATAAACGGCATTTCCATGCACTGCTCTGGTTCGCCAGAAGCTGCTTAGTCATGCTGGCCACATGACCCGGAAGCTGTACTCCGGCTCCCTCGGCCAATAAAGCGAGATGAGCGCCGCAACCCCAGAGTCATCTGTGACTGGACTTAACGGTCAGGGGTCCCTTTATCTTTAAAGAAGCCATAATGACTTCATGGGCAGTTATCTGATGAGCTGAGACTTTTAAATGACCGGTACAGAAGATGGAACAATAAACTTTTAACCATTGCTATGATAGTACTCACCAGTAAGGAGTACCATGACGTACGTGTGTGTGTGTGTGTGTGTGTGTGTGTGTGTGTGTGTGTGGTGGCATCCATGGTGCTTTTATCAAGCTACATCACAAGTGTCAAAAGCCAAGATAAAGAGGCACACCTTCAGCATTTGCCGAAAGCTGTATAATGAAGGTGCCAGCTGCATTGGATATGGCAAATATTTCAGAGACTAGTTAAAATGGTGGTGGTGAATGGTATATTTAACACTGAGCTCTTTGGATGTAAATGCAGCAGATACAGAAGTAAATAAATAGGCTTTCACCTATTGTGTTGTCCATTATGGCTGTTCACTCATGCTGTGTCCGCACTATAGGTTTAAAGCACTATAAGTTTAAACTCATGGCATCCCCTAAAGAATCGTGAGAACCATAGTTGAGGGTGCTGACCTCACAGACCTCACAGAATTCTTAACAAGCTGCTACTCCCATGTTTCCCTATCATATGAGAATGTTTTATCATATAAGAATGTTTTAAGTGCACAGTGTGGATGTGACCTCTATGAGATGTGATTCATCTTAAACCAATGCTTCTGTCCTCGTTATTTTGCAACGGCACCGCAATCCTTACACAGAACAAAGCTAGAATAAATGCATAGTTCTGAGTCAATCAACGCATAGTTCTGAGTCATGTGCAGAGTTCCAGATGAACCAAGCTTCTCTGTAACAACATGCATAGGATTTCAGCCTAATTTGATTTGAAAGCACATTTGTAACAACCGTGTCCTTCTCCAAAGTTTGAACTTAGTGTTGCACATTTGCAAAATTTTATGTAAGCTTGAATAGCTAATTCAATTTGTGCATTCAGATCCATTCAAGTAAAAAGAACAGATGGATCCCAATACAAATTAACAAATTATTGGTAACTGAAGCCTAAGAAATAATAGGTGTTGTAGATGATTAAACACCTGCTGATGGAAGCTTATGCAGCTTGCATGACATTTCCTCATCAAATGAAGCACTTTGGAAATTCCATAGTGTGAAATAATAAGATACCTGTTGGATGATATTGAAGCTCCATCTTGCTCATGTGTGCCTAACCATGGCCCTCCAGGAGCCCCCAGAGAGCCCAATTCTGCATGAATAATCAGTAGAATTCTTTTGAAAATACTTCTGAGGAAATGTATTGTCGTCCAGAGGCAGTTGATCGATGCATATGTTTACTACTTTAATCTGTTTTGAGTAGAACATTTTCAGATTCTGTACAAGGCTGTGCCTATTTGAGATTATGCTTAATGCATGTTTTCTGTACCTAAAACGAATTGTGTTCTAAAATATAAAATGATGTCCTGAAAGCTCTGGCTGCAGTGTGTGAAAATATGACTCCAGCGAGGTCGCCAAGTAAACATGCTACAATCAGGCTGCAAGTTCATTACAATCAGGGGAACTTCAGTGCACAGTTAAGAGCTCTGAAGTCCCCATTGATTTCAATGGCATTTATGAATGCCTGGCTTTCTCTTGATTGGGCCAGTAAGTGATCATTATCTCTGGAACAAGGCCTTGATTAAGAATTATATGATTTATTCCTGAAAATCTGCTGATATTTCACAATGCTCAGGGTCAATCACATGCTGTTCCTTACCAGCCCTACCATTAGGCAGAGTGAGGTGGCTGCCTTAAGCAGCTGGTTACAGGTGTCATGGAAGGGGGGAAAATTGTTACTTATTTTAATTTGGTGTTATTGTACTTTTGGTGCCAGGGAGAGAGAGGTGCATGTGGGAATTAATGTCTCAGGTGCCAAACCAACTGCCCCCTCTTTGGGTATTATGCACGTTGACTTGGGGGGGAGGGGACACTGTTCATTACAGTAAAATACACATATGTATATACATGCTTACAATGAAAAATAATTTGAATGTGTTATCTTATGACACTGGGTAGAGTTTTCATCAGAAAACCAGCTTGCAAGTGAAGCCAGTCATAGTGAGATTTTTCCTTCTCCTCCATTCAAGCCTTATACTTTTAATAAAGTCCAATTCAATCCATTGGCATTCCTAAAAATTCTCTTTCAATATCAGTTGTTATGGAGCTTCCTGTAATGGACATTTAGAATTTTCCTCAATGTCCTGTCGGTTCTCCAGCAGCTGAATAGACAAAATGAAATGGAGCTTTGCAAAGCCAATGTGAGACTGCGGGATAACTTGAGAACAATCAGGATTTATCCCTACACTGTAGTGCATATAAAGGCATGGTTGTTGTCGTTTTGTTTGGGGATTGATGACCTCCTTATGCTTGTGCAGCATCTTGGCTATGCATATGCGTGAAGGGGGAAGAAACTTAACACAGCTGGAAGGGGGAGATGAAGGGCACCCAGCAGCCCTCATTCATAACAAGGTTTTCAACTAATATAAGCAATCCTTCTTAAGAGCACTCCCGGATGGAGGATTCTTTGGGTATTTGACCTGCTGCATCATCTCAGCCAATACCTTCACCCTCCCCAGTGACTGTATGACTCCAAATGAAAAATGATGCATCACTGAGCCAGGAGGGGTAGCAATCCAAAAACAGAATAGCAATTCACAGCAGGGTTGTGAGTAGACTGAAATACAACATTCCACCCCACAACTATATTTCTATTTCTGGTATCTCACACTTCCAGCTCTGTTCTTTGTTGTGTGAAGCAGGATTGTGGGACACTACCACGTGCTGAATTAATAAGAATACTTGAAAAATTTGCATGTTTTACTCTGCCATAATACAGTTGGGAGAAATGCGGAAATGTTGTCTACTGCATGGTTTTGAATTAATATTTTTCTCTCTCCCCCTCTGCTCTCTCAAAATTCATCTTTAAGATGATGTTGGAGCAATCCCAACAAAGCATTTTCCAAAACATGTTGCAGACTTGCATACCAGTAATGGGTTTGCTGAAGAATTTGAGGTATGAAATATTTCCCTATTAAAATGAACGTTCCGTTATAATCATAGGTTTTCATGTGACTATGATAGTAAAAGTGCCATGTGATTGGTAAGAGGGAATATGCACTAATATTTTTGGAAGATACCTCTTTCTTACCACAAAGTGTATCATATGCACAGATAGGATTGTTGAGTATAAGTTCTTCAGAACATGGCTTTCTCATGTGTGGCTATGAAAAGGGGAGAGCCAAACTTTCAGTGTACGTGAGCACCATTTGTGTCATAGCTGCCAAGTTCTCCCTTTTTTAAGGGAAATTCCATTATGCTGAATAGGCTTCCTCGCGAGAAAAGGGACAACTTGGCAGCTATGATTTGTGTAGCTGACGGTGGGGAATCCCTACACCTTGAGAGCTTCAGAAGTGCAGTAATTAAGGGACATATATCAAGCAATAAACAGAAGAACAAGCCAAAGAACTGCAAGGAATTATGTGTGGCTTACATTTTCTGTTCAGTGTGTGAACTCATAAAGCTCTCTTCTGGTGAAATGCTAAGGCTCTATAATCGGCAACTCAACTTATGCATTTCACGTCAGGAGATACTGAGTTCCCACTTCACATGTTATACAATAATCACAAAAGCAGAAAATGCAAGCCATTTTCTCTTTACACTTGTGTATAGAATTTGAACATGTTCTGAATATAGATGAAATACATCTTCTGAACAGTGTTTTAAGCCCTTGATCAAAATGGAATGCTTATGTTTTTCACTAATTTGACAAATTTAGAAAGATATTGGGGAAACTGTTCAACACTGATTGTGAGACTTTAATCATGTTTTCAGTTTGTTTGTTTGACAGTGTCACTGGGCCAAAGATAATTAAATGTGATAACTCTGTGATTAATACATGATGGATATAGTGCTATAAGAAAGTGTTAAAAGTAATTTCATTAAACACCTAATTTCTGTGCCTTGCATCACTAAAACAGAACTTAACTTCATTTGCAATTCATATATTTTAGCTTTTTGTGCATGATTGAATATTTGCATGTTTCTAATGGGGGAAGTTATCATTATTAATATTTGAATTTGAATTTATTTATTATTACGGTCGAGGACCAGCTCTTAGAAGTAAAAATGAAATAAAAATAAAAATAAAACGAATCCCTTTGAAAAAACAGTTTCTGGGAGCATAACGTATAAAAGTCGCTTTGAACAAGATTTAAAAGAAAATTATTAATTATATAACAATGCTAAAGTTTAACCCTTAAAATAGTGGCTGCAGAAAGCTGAGCCTAGCTCGCTCGGGGTGCCATTGAGGAAAAAATCAGATGGGCTGGGAAGAAAGTCTGTGTCTGCATATTTGGGCACAGAATCTGGCAACCACCCTGGTTATTTTCAGGTCTTTGCCTAGCAAGAGCAGGTTGTATAATTGGTTTTCCGGGAAGCTTGATAAGCTCACCAGTATGGGATCCAGGATCTCCCTTCGTATCATTATTAATAGTTTTATTTGTAAAACAAATAAGTTGTTTGTGTCCACAAACTACTTTTTGTGGATTAGAATACTACAACAATCCATGGTTAATTATTGGCAGCCTGTGTATTGAATCAGCCATTCTGATTCATGACAATCAGTGGGTGGCTTGCCATTTACCTCAGTGGCAGGTAAATTATCTCTCTAGTCACTGAAATTATATTTCTATTTTAATTTATTTTACTTGCATGCTGTAAATTAGATATACTCAGCTGTGTCCTATTATGAATGTGTACATATGTGTATATTTATCTCATAGCCATGATTGCTTTCCATTGTATTTGTACTATATAAACATTTTACTCATTTGTTGTGTGCTGTGGAATTTATTTTTACCTTTTTTGCATTCATTTCTTCATTAGACACTGAAAGAGTTTTACCAGGTAAGGAATTCTTTCAACATACCTTATTTTAGAAAAGACATAGTTGCAACATGCATTCATGCATTGTATATTTTGCGGGGTGGGGCCATGCACGCATATAGATTTGTGTATTCAACAGAATGTTCTCGCTTTCTATTTTCAGGAAATCCAGAGCTGCACCGTTGATCTGGGTATTACTTCAGACAGCTCTAATCATCCGGACAACAAGAATAAGAATAGATACATAAATATTGTTGCCTGTAAGTAACTGCATACATCTGGGGCAACCCAGCCAGGTGTGTGGGGTATAAATACTTCTCCTCCTTCTCCTTCTCTTTCTCCTTCTCCATTTGTACACTTATGTCAAGAGCTTAAATATTTGGTCTGTTCCAGAGCCCCTTGAGCACTCCAGGTATACTGAGTTCTTTCAGATATTATTGAGGGCCCATGAAAATGTATTCAAGGATCTCCTACATTTACAGAGCTTTCCCATCCATTTCAACAATAAGCATGTATCCCTTTGAATGTTCACAACAGACCCCCTATATAAGCGTATAGGGAATCCTTTTCTGATGAAGGAGATCCATGGGCACTTCTCCATACAGCCTCAATATCTGTAATAAATCACTAGAATGAAACAAGCGAGCTAAAATATTTTGGTGCTTAAAAAAAATATCGCTAAGTTTCACCTAACAAGTCCAATGTGAAATATCAAAGAAACATCTGCCTTTTAATGCTTTTTTTAAAAAAGGAAAGGATAGGAGAAGAGACAGTGCCTTGATTTTCCAAGTTAATCCCTCTTCAGTTTGACATAATGATGACTTATCTTCTTTAAGAGCCAGAAGTCTGGAATTAAATATCAAGGGTTTACATGAAGATACAAATTTGCTGTTTCGAACTATATCCCAGGATTGGACATTGGTAAACCAGCCAGTGCCTATTGCAATGCTGGATTTAGGCCAATGCTGGGGTGGGCAGTTCCCCCACATAGGGTGCTGAGCTGAGGGGACAAAAAATTGAGAAGATCCATAATTGAGAAGAACTGTTTTTTGGGTGCACCAAATTTTGGGCTCACATTGGGCGCCATATTACAAAAGTTTACCCAAGTCCACCCCTGCTTGTTATGGGAGGCCTGTGTGCAAATTTCACCCATGCATTCAGTTGCTCCACTCTTCCAAAAGGCCAAACATTCAGAGTATTTGTGCTCCAAACAAGATCTTCTGCATGCATTGCTCTGGGATGAGTGGGCTAGTTGGACATACACATGTGCCTCGCATAACAGATATGGCCTGTGTAAGGGTGGAAAAAATGGAACCAAAATAAATGGAATAAAACCATATTGAAAAACAGTTTTCCCAATGCAGCCAAGACGTGGGCAATTAGTTACATGTCACAACCAGATGGGCTTTCAGAATTTCATTTCTGTCCAAATACAGTCGTACCTTGGTTCTCAAACGCCCCAGAACTCATAAGTTTCAGCTCCCGAATGATCGATGATTGAATGGTTTTCAAATGTTCTTCTGGAAGCTGAATGTCTGACGTGGCTTCCACGGCTTGTGATTGACTGCAGGAAACTCCTGCAGCCAATCAAAAGCCACACTTTGGAAGCCGAATGTTTTGGAAGTCAAATGGACTTCTAGAACGGATTCATTTCGACTTCCAAGGTACAACTGTATTGCAGATGTGCCTCCCAGTGGTGGCTGGTGCCCATTGGAACTGGTAGGGTGGAAGGCAGGGTCGCACCAGAGCCAATGACAGGCAGAACCAACTCATTCTACCCCCCCCCAAATATCTGTTGAGTTGTACAACACTGAGAATGAGGAGGAAGCTGACATGCAGTGCCACTCCTGTACTGGAGGGGTGTAAGTTGGAAGGCAGCATGTGGGGACTGAAGTAGCTTCGGCTATCAATGTTGACTTTTAACTTTGGATGTTTACTTTCAAAGAATGAAAACCACTATTCTGAAAGCTGTTTATTCCAATGTTCTTCCTCAATTCAGATGATCATAGCAGAGTTAAACTTGCACAACTTGCAGACAAGGATGGAAAAGTTACTGACTACATTAATGCCAACTATGTCGATGTAAGTTCATCTTCCTATTTCACTGTCCTCCTTTACTATGAGCTTGTGTTAGGGTTGTTCTTTCAAGCCAGTAGAACAGGACTTTGGCTGTAGCAGCAGCACATGAGAGGGGCATTTTGTTTTCCACCATTGGAACCGAAAGAGAGCAAAGCCAGATTGTGGCGAATGATGGAGTTCTGTTAAGTTATAGGCTAGGTAGAATAGATCAAGACTGGGTCTAGAAACTGGCCATGCAACCTAGGGCTGATGGATGTTGGAATCCAACCATAGAATCATAGAATTGTAAAGTTGGAAGGGCCACAAGGGTCATATAATCCAACCCCCTAGAATGCAGGAATCATTCACCCAACATGGGGCTCGAACCTATGACCCTGGGATTAAGAACCTCATGCTCTACCAATGGAGCTATCCAATCACCAACATCTGGTTGTCCACAGGCCCCCCCTCTTCCGTAGGGGTGTGTTTGTTTCTGGATTCTGGTGAAAGGTCATATGGTTGAACCTGTTCACCTTTATGCAGTGCATCTGGAACACTGGATTTCATTAAGAGTCCCTTGCAATTCAGCCTGTAACATCCTGAACATTCCTTCCAGTAGCACCTTAGAGACCAACTAAGTTTGTCATAGGTATGAGCTTTCGTGTACATGCACACTTCTTCAGATGCACACGAAAGCTCATACCTATGACAAACTTAGTTCGTCTCTAAGATGCTACTGGAAGGATTTATTTATTTTTTGTTTCAACTACGTCAGACCAACACGGCTACCTACTTGTAACAACATCCTGAACATTGTTTCACTAGCATCAGCCCTGAAATGAATGTTAGGACCATAGAATCAAAAAAATATAGAGTTTGAAGGACCCTGAGGGTCTTCTAGTTCAACTCCCTGCAATGCAGGAATCTCAAACTAGATCATACAGGATAGCCCCCAACCTCTGCTTTAAAACCTCCAAGGAAGGAGCCAACCTCTTGTGGAGTTTATTCACTGTTGAACAGCTCTTAATCTCTTCCAGTGACAAGCTACCTTTATGTAAGCTGCTGCAAGGAGACATATCACTGGGTCTCTATGGACTAGTTTCATGTCTTCCTTGCAATCAACTGATAGTTCTTTCCCTTTTATTCTGCTATATATTAATGGACACTTTTCTTTTCTTTTACACAGGGCTACAACAGACCAAAAGCATATATTGCAGCTCAAGGGCCTTTGAAATCAACAGCAGAAGATTTCTGGAGAATGATCTGGGAACATAATGTGGAAGTCATTGTAATGATAACTAACCTGGTGGAGAAAGGAAGGGTATAAACATTCTTTATAAACATTGTTTTCCTTTTATATAGCACATTTCTCTCTGTGAATCTAGTTAATGCACTGAGGTTGTAAACCTATACACTTTCATGAGAATTATTCTCATTGAACAAATTGGGACTTATTTCTGAGAAAATAACCACAGTATTGTACTGCAAGATTCAATTCAATACCATGAATAATGGTACTCAGGGATGCAAATAATATACATATTCTTTGTACATAAATAACAAGTCTGAGCAGCCTGGGCACCTGGGATTAGCTGGTGGGGACAAAAAAAATGTGTTCCCCCCCCTCTCCTTGCCATATTATTGATTAAAAAATACTTCCAATGTATTCCTAACCATTTCTACTCAGGAGCAAGTCCAGCTGAATTCAGTGGGGCTTACTTGGAGCTACATGGAGTTAGGATTGCAGTCATCTTTATTACACCCCACTTAATGTATGGAATGATAAAACATTGTTTTAACACTATATATTCCTTTGGCTGTCAGAGAAAATGTGACCAATACTGGCCTGCTGATGGTAGTGAAGAATATGGAAACTTTCTAGTCACTCAGAAGAGCATTCACGTACTTGCCTATTACACTGTGAGGAATTTTACTATTAGGAATACCAAGGTGAAAAAGGTAAGTGGCAGTACTAAATAGTAACTTTGGTACAGGAAGAAATAAAAAAAGTTTTGTATGCCATTGTGAGATACAATTCTTTTTCTTGTTGCAAGGGAGTCAACTTACCAGTAAAACTCTCATTGGCCTCTGGGTTTAAAGTAAGCAGAGAAGTTCATTATATTATAATGATGTTCACAGGAAATTGTTTTCTAGGGCCGCACCTGATTAGCAACTTACTATGGAGCTGTCTTGTGCATTGACCAAGACAGGGCTTTTTTAGTGGCAGCACCTCAGTTGCTGAACTTAGGGCCCTCACAATGTTAATATTCAGCCAATTTATTTGCCTGCACATTTGGCTTCTGGTGGTTCCCTCACTGCAAGAAGTGAGGTTACAGGGAACCAGGCAGAGGGCCTTCTTGGTAGTCGTGCCCACCCTGTGGAACGCCCATCAAATGTCAATGAAATAAACCAATATCTGACTTTTAGAAAACATCTGAAGGCAGACCTCTATAGGGAAGTTTTTAATGTCTGATGACTTTGTTGTTGTTTAGTCGTGTCCGACTCTTTGTGACCCCATGGACCATAGCACGCCAGGCACTCCTGTCTTGCACTGCCTCCCGCAGTTTGGTCAAACTCATGTTCGTAGCTTCGAGAACACTGTCCAACCATCTCGTCCTCTGTCGTCCCCTTCTCCTTGTGCCCTCAATCTGATGACTTACTGTGTTTTAATTTGTTGGAAGCCACCCAAATTGACTGGGGCAACCTGGTCAGATGGGCAGCATATGAATAAATTCATTGTTGTCATTATTACTACAGTTCTCTCATTATGCTGCTTTGTTATATCATGATCTAGTTTCTTAATTTTTAGATGTTTTGACTATTCGCTGTATTTTTTACAGTGGCAGAAGGGTGGTATAGAAATAAAATTTCCTCTCTATCATCCGGGTCTTGATCCTCTCTATATAGATCATTTTATATATTCATTATCAGATGCAGTGGCTTTCTGTCTCTTCCCCAACATAAATCTGAAAATTCATAGTTTGGGCAATTAAAAAGTAATGTTTGTATTTCTTTCTTTTTAAATATGCATTGCTCTCTAATTATTGTCGTTTTAGGGTTCCCAAAAAGGAAGGCCCTGTGGTCGTGTAGTTTCTCAGTATCACTATACTCAGTGGCCTGATATGGGTGTTCCTGAATACACTTTGCCTGTGCTCACCTTTGTCCGAAAGGCATCGTATGCTAAACGTCACGCTGTAGGACCAGTTGTGGTTCATTGCAGGTCTGTTGTTTTTACCAAAGCAATTACTGCTCACATTATTTGCAAGAATCAAAACTGAATGAATGTTTTCTGGACCTATCATAATGTCTCAAATCAAGAGCTTCCTACAAGCACATGTATGCATGTAGCTCTTCCAAGACGGTAGCTTCCTCATTCAATTAAGAACATTTAACAAAGCAATCTTTGAACCATAATGTTCAAAATGGTTTCCTAGTATGAGTTTTGTAAGCATACCACTGAGCCTCTTGGGTTTACAGATCGTAAGGTTGGCGGTTCCAATCCCTGCGATGGAGTAAGTTCCCGTTGCTCTGTCCCAGCTCCTGCCAACCTAGCAGCTTGAAAGCACACCAGTGCAAGTAGATAAATAGGTACTGCTGTGACGAGAAGGTAAATGGCGTTTCTGTGCACTCTGGTTTCCATCATGGTATTCCGTTGTGCCAGTAGTGGTTTAGTCATGCTTACCACATGACCTAGAAAGCTGTCTCTGGACAAACGCCGACTCCCTTGGCCTGAAAGTGTGCCACAACCCCATAGTCACCTTTGACTGGACTTAAACATCCAGGGGTCCTTTACCTTTTTTACCTTTACATAATACCAAACTTATTTAATCCATGTCTGGCTGTGTTTCCATGAAAAGATGGCTCTGGGCTGCTGCACTTTTGCTGTTTCTTAAATTCAGATATATTAATTTTGTTTCCAATGTTTAACAGTGCTGGTGTTGGAAGGACGGGCACATACATAGTATTAGATAGTATGCTTCAGCAGATTCAGCATGAAGGGACTGTCAACATATTTGGATTCCTGAAGCACATACGGACGCAAAGGAACTATTTGGTGCAGACGGAGGTAAGAAAAAGTGTGTTCTTAGTGTCACAAAACCTCTTACAAAATTTTAAAACAGATTGAGAAACAAACATACTAGAACTCTCTGGTACTAATTTAAACTGCAGCTTCCAAAAGACCAATTAAAAAAATTGTTTACTGTTCTCTAGCTCTAATTGCCAATGTATTGTTTCCATACATTATTTCTTTTCCGGTAAACATCTTATGAATTTTATAGTAATTTAGGAGAGTAGAAATAGGAGACGTTGGCATGCGGATCCACCCTGGGAGTGGATCAAACTGCAGAATCTTCAGAGAAGATGCTTTTCAAATAGAATCAAAGAATTGTAGGGTTGGAACAGACTCCCGAGATGCATCTAGTCCAACCACCTGCAATGCAGGAATCTCAGCACAGAATCATAGAATGGAAAGGATTAGCATAATTATTAATACTTGTGTACAAATAGTTTAGAAATTTGTATAACTGCTGAGAGCCTCAGGGTCCTGCTCCTTGCCTGCTCTCCACCTGGCTTAGGGTGGGGCCTGACAGGCTTCTTAAAGACCGCTGCTGCTGCTGTGGCCCAGCAAGGACGGGGGTATTTGGGGGGGGAAGTTTTTGCTGCTGTTGTTAATATTAATTCTTTGTACTTTTATTTTTATGTGGAAATTGTTCAGTTTGGTTATGTAGTTTTTTATGTTTTATTTATTTTTTATGATTACTTTGCTATGGTTGTAATTATGTAAATCTTGTCATGTTGTAAGCCACCTTGAGCATTGTTTTTAACTGTGGAAAGGCAGCATACAAATAACATGATGATATTTGTATCATGGGGATGACAGGTTTCTGCCTTTTGGATATTTGTACATCCTTAGCAAGATCTATTCTGGTTTTGGTGGTTAACCTGTACCATACACAGGCAAAGGTAATTGGCTTTTGGTCTGCAATAATAAACTAATAATACAACTGAAATGATTCGTTAATGTCTTTACTCTTTTTTTAAAAAAAATAGGAACAGTATGTCTTTATTCATGATGCACTTGTGGAGGCCATACTTAGCAAAGAAACAGAAGTACCTGAAAGCCACATCCATGCTTATGTTAATTCACTCTTGATACCTGGACCAATGGGAAATACAAGATTAGAGAAACAATTCAAGGTGAGATCCCTTTGATTTCAAGGATTCAGGGCAACCGATGCTGCACAAAAATGTCTATATAGCATTTGAATCATAGGGCTGTTTTAATGAGTTCGATGATGGCCAACAGCCTGAAGCTAAAACTCACCTTTGAAGGAGCAGGTTCATAGTCTTGTTCTAGATTCAGCGCTGCCACTTGACCCCCCCAGGCAGTTTCTTTGGCAAGGAGTCCAGCTATGACTTGTGCCCCATCTATGGCCATTCCTGGACTGGAAGAGCCTGGCCACAGTACTGCACACTCTGGTAGCCTCCTATTTGGAATACTGTAATGCTCTTTGTAGGGGACGCGGGTGGCGCTGTGGTCTAAACAACAGAGCCTAGGGCTTGCCGATCGGCAGTTCGAATCCCCGCGACGGGGTGCTCAAAGTCGTCCGCAACTGGACCTACAGTAATGGCCAGGGGTACATTTACCTTTACTTTTTAAATGTGTTTTGTGCTGTTTTTCCTCTGAAAGACTGGCCAGAAACTGCTGCTAGTGTAGAATTCAGCATCTGCATCATGCCATAGAACACCTATGTTCTGCATGGCCAGGGATGCAAGTATTTATCAAAACACTTCTTATATGATCTGTCTGAGGGGGAAGACCCTTCTCTCTCACTAGTGGCTGTTGTATGCTGGTTAGTGATGTGGGAGTGGACCTTTTCAGTGATGGATCCATCCCTATGGAATTCTATTCCCCTGGAGCCATGCCATGTCCCATTTTAATGGGATTCCAAGGCATTTGATGACTGAAATCTATTAGGATGTGTTGGTTTTAGGATGTGTTGATCTGTTTTTGGAGGGTTTTATAACTAATTTTAATTATTGTATAATCATTGCAGCATGTTGAAAACAAATACGTGATTCTAAAAGTTCCATAAATATACTGCAAATTCAGCCACCACATAACTAATTATAAGTAATCCTATAAGCTGGTAGGAGAGCTGGGGTCATTGGTCACTGTAGCCTAATAAACATATGTAGTCCTGGCCTGAACCACACTTGCATGTATATTTCTTGTGATTCACACAACCCAAAACTGTGTTCTTTTTCTTCATTTCGTCTTCAGCTTCTGAGCCAATCTAATATACAGCAGTGTGATTATTCTACTGCACTGAAGCAGTGTAACAGAGAAAAGAACAGGACCTCATCCATAATTCCTGGTAGGTTTGTTGAGGATACCTTGAGTTTGACTACAAAATTAAACCAATAAGCCACTTAAGCCTAATATCCTATATGGCACAGTGACCATCCATAAATGGCATTGAGAACTTCAGAGGGAATAAATATTGCTTTGTTGCAGCTTCTACCTTTTGATCTCTGTAGCTGAATGAGTGACATGCTGCTTGGTGACCCAGATTAATTATGGTGTAGTTCCACATTTTATAAGTTTGCCTAGACCTGATTCAGCGTGCAGCCTGATGCGTTGGTGGCTGAGGGAAAACATTGTGTGGGTGTAGCACCATATGGCAAGTTGTTTTTGAGAATTTGCTTCCTATACAGCTCAGACAATGTAATGTAAGTCACCATAAAGCCTCTTTGTTCATAGCTTGTGACAGTGTGATTCCAATAGTCACAATCATTGGGGAACAGTTCCACATGAATGGCGTTGCATGGGACTTTGCATAATCCTGATGGACCAGAAAGAACAGTCCCGCTAAAACTAAGGTCCATAAATTTCTGGAGTGGCGCAGGAGCTGTTTTCCCATCGCTTCATACTGTGCCACTGCTGTAAGATTGAAAGCCTACAAACAAGAGCAGGATAATTTGCATGGGTCCTTTGCCTTTCATCATTGCCCAGGCAGAAGGGAGAAAAGACCTCTGGCATTTCCCCTTCCTACATAATGGCAGAGCAGCTGGGTAATGGGTAATGGCACTCCCTTAGCATTAAATCAGTGGTTCTCCCAGATCTCTTGATTTGAAGAAATACAGAATCTGTACAAATAGCAGGAATTTGCATGTATGCTAGAGAAAGTAAAATGACTCTCGCATTTGTTTTACAGTGGAAAGATCTAGAGTTGGCATTTCATCCTTGTCTGGTGAAGGCACAGACTACATCAACGCTTCCTATATTATGGTGAGAGAGTTTCTTCCTAAATTATACTGTAATTTGAAATCATCTGCGTATATTTGCCAGCTTCCTGGAGAACGCTTAGGTGATTGCACTCTGCACATGGCTCGAGTGTGGACATGTGCACGCACAAGTAGAAGATACCAAAAACAGTTGGGAGCATTTTTATGTTAACTATGGCTACCCCTGTGTCCTGCTAATTGCACTAATTTCTAGTTCTGACATAATTCTTTAGCGTTGCTATGCTAGCCAACCATTATCAATGCCACCAAAGCTCCAAAAAGAAAGAGATTGAGCATATCAGGGGCATCGTTAATCTATAACTCCTCAATTTTGCATATGGTTTTCTAAGTGTAGAAATTTATGAAAGTAAGGAGGAACATTCAATCTAGAACCAATGCTTCTGTTGTGCTAGCCAGTTCCACTTGCCTGTAGTGCAGCTAAGTAAGATTAGCTTTCCATCTGCTAAAGAATTAAAACCTGTGAATATTTGTTAGCGTAAGAAAAACAGCTTCTAAACTAAGCTAGTGAAATGAAGGCTATGGCCAGCTTGCATAATAAAATGAGTGCCTTCTATTTGCAGAGGAGTAATATTTATTTATATGTCACCTGTAAGATGAAAGGGCTCCTAGGAAGCTAAACAAACAAATATATAAAAACAAGTTGGTAACTAGGCTAAAATTCTAGCTATGTCCTAGGATGATGCCATGAGAAGAACTCAGAACTTTCTATGTGTAGAACTGATGTGGAAAAACCCTGCACGGGTTTAAACCTCATCTTGTATTTGTGAGAAGTAGACTGGTTTATTATTACTATTATTACTATTATTTATTTATTATTTCTTAATAGGAACAGGGTAACCTCGCTGAATGTGTTTGTTTTGCAGGGTTATTATCAAAGTAATGAATACATTATTACTCAGCATCCTCTACTACATACTATCAAAGATTTCTGGAGAATGATATGGGACCACAATGCTCAGATAATTGTCATGCTTCCAGATAGTCAGAATATGGTAAGACTATATTAAAGAATTAAATACTTCAGCAAGAAACATAGAACGTGAGATTTCATCTTTTCTTATAGTTACCATTCACCAAGTAATTATTTCAACATTAAGAATATGAAAATAAAATAAAGAGGTAGTTGGTGATTAGTGATTTAATTTGTGTGCTGTGAGAATATTTTCAAAGCAGTGATAATTCTAAGAAGGAACCAGCATTAAAATGTAGGAATTCTGAAGACTTTAGACCTAAACTGTGTGTGTTCTGGGTATCCATAGGAATAGCTATGGACTGGAAAGTCATTCCTTCGCATGTAAGTATGACTTGATTAAAAAAAAATGAAGTGGGTAGTTTTGCGAAGAAACAGGAAGACCATGGTTTTAGCATAACATTACTTGCATGTTTAATAATTTCAGTTAAGTTTAAGTAAGGCCTACACATCATTAGCACTATGTATTTTTTATTTTTTATTTGCTTCACAAAACTGGATATAGCTTTAGTTTATAACTAATTTGGAGTTTGTTTAGAAGCATGGTTTTTCCCACCAACAAGGAGGTGTTCATGGTGAGTTCGAGCATCTCTTTTCTAGAAAAATAGCACTGTTTAGAAGTGTTTCTTTTTCTTTTAGCAGGCTGAAGATGAATTTGTATACTGGCCAAGCAAAGAAGACCCTATAAATTGTGAGAGCTTTAAAGTCAGCCTGATTTCTGAAGAACACAAATGCTTATCAAATGAAGAGAAGCTTATAATCCAGGATTTCATTTTAGAAGCTACACAGGTACTCTTGATACCATGCCTTATAGCTGGAGACTACTGTGATCTGAATTGCTAACTAAAAAACATACCCCATAATAAATTGCAGAGTTAATTTTCCCCCACAAAAAAGTAAGCAAACCAAAAAACACACACACCCAAACAATTTTTCAGTAAGGTGCATGTATATAAAACATGCTATAGAGGTTTCTGCTAATAAAATAATAATCCTATGATGAAAAAGTTAATATTCCTAACCTGTCAGATTGGCTTTTATCTCTGTATTATTGTAACTGCAAAAGGCACAATAAGACTATGGACACCACCCATCTGTTAGTCTTGAGCCCTTCCAAGGATTATATTGCCAGCAACTTTGCTATTCAGGATTATGCCATGATGAAGATACATATTCCTTAATTTGGATTATCAGTCCAAACAAACTGAGAAATAAAAAGAATCCATTCTCCTCATGGCAATTCCCCTCCCCCACAACCTCTTTTTTTACAGGTGAGGGAGAGGGGAACCCATGAGCAGACACACAGATTGACATCTTTGAAAGCATAAGACCATGAGAGCTGAAAGATGAATATGTGGCAGCTGGCTCAATACATGCCTTTTTATCAATAAATACACAAATCAGTTGAAGGTATGAATTCTGTGTCTTCTTTTTTTCCTATTTAGGATGATTATGTGCTTGAAGTGAGGCATTTTCAGTGTCCAAAATGGCCAAATCCAGACAGTCCTATTAGTAAAACATTTGAACTCATAAATGTCATCAAAGAAGAAACTTCTAACAGAGATGGACCCATGATTGTGCATGATGAGTAAGTATTGACCTGCTGCAGTTGCTGAAATCCTATTACAGCGGTACCTCTGGTTACGAACTTAATTCGTTCCAGAGGTCTGTTCTTAGCCTGAAACCATTCTTAACCTGAGGTACCACTTTAGCTAATGGGGCCTTCCGCCGCTGCGCAATTTCTGTTCTCATCCTGAGGGAAAGTTCTTAACCCGAGGTACTACTTCTCGGTTAGCGGAGTCCGTAACCCAAGGTAGCACTGTATCTGTGTGTGTGTTTCACACAGCAACTGCAGATTTACCAAACCTGTATTTTTGGGTGACAGAAACACCCAAATGTTATATTCTTTATAAAACTATACAGGTATACTCAGCATGATGTTAACCATGCCTTCCTGGCTCAGATCCAGAAGTCTTCTGGGCTCCAATAGACACATTTCATCACTGCTGGTCATAAGACCTTGTATGGGGAATATTGAAAGACATTCCCTCTCTAGGTAAAAAAAAAGGAAGGTGTGCAAAATGTATACATTACGACAAATAGATGCAAACAGCGGTGGTAAGAATGAAACAATATAAATACTCTTATTTATAAATTAACATGTTTTAGTGGTCAGATTTGCACCATTGTTTAGGAAATAAATCAAGTCGCTTACTTTAAGAGTAGAAAATGACTCTTTCTGCATGTGTATTTTGTATTTTTTTTTTACCCTCAAAGGCATGGAGGAGTGACAGCGGGTACCTTCTGTGCATTAACGACGCTAATGCATCAGCTAGAAAATGAAAACTGTGTGGATGTTTATCACGTAGCTAAGATGATAAATCTGATGAGGCCTGGAGTCTTCACAGACATTGTAAGTAAATATATAAATATCTGGCACCATTTTCTTACGTGTTATGAAATTCCCATCAAGGAAAGAATCACATTACAGTGGTACCTCTACTTACAAATTTAATGCGTTCCGAGCACACATTTGTAAGTAGAAAAAAATTGTAAGTCGAATCCCATAGGAATGCATTGGGAGAAAAAAATTGTAAGTCGAAGCAACCCTATCTAAAAATTCGTAAGTAGAAAAAATCCTATCTAAACCGCATCCACGATGGCGGACGGAGATCTATTCGTAAGTAGAAACATTTGTAAGTAGAGGTACCACTATATATGCTTTTTATTTTTTACTTACCACTGTATTACATTTATATCCCACCTCTCCTCCAAAGAGCCCATGGGTGTGGGGTACGCAGTTCTTTTTTCCATATTTTATCCCCACGAAAACTCTGAGGTAGTTTAGGCTGAGAGATTTTGATTGACCCAACTCAGCAAGCTTCATAGCTAAGCTAGGATTCAAACCCTGGTCTCCTAAGCCCTAGTTCAACACTCCAACCACCACATAATGGCTCTATTAAAAAAAAATAGGGTTAAAGCTGTGGTAATTGAGTGTTACATAATTCCTCGGGTAATATGAAGAATTACATAAAGGTTGGGTATATACTTCAGCAGCTACCATCTTATTTTGCTTTGCTAGCCATCCTTCCAGTATAGCATTTAATGACTCGGAAAGGTATTTTAAAGTCCCCATGCCCTTCTAATTCAGGGGAAAATTCTTAAACCACTCTTCCTTGCCATAGCAATCCAGAGTGAGTTACACAGAGGTTAAAATACAACATGTCTAGTAAAGCAGCAGGAATAAAATATCTGGCATCAGAGACTAATATCTAGCAAGGGCCTGTTCAAAATTCGTAAGGAGTTTCTGCCAGTCATATCTCAGATGAGAAGGAATTGCATAACTGAGGCATCATCTAAAAAGGCTTTCCATAAAGGTTTTGTGTGTGCAAACATTTATGCAATATTTGGGATTCCCCGAGCACCCAAATATCTCTCACAGACAATAGGTTTATGAATGCCAGTTGCTGGAAACCTCAGGGGGGAGAGTTGTCATGTACTGTACAGTGGTTCCTCGGAAGGCAAATGGAATCTGATCCGGAAGTCCGTTCGACTTTGGAAACCAAGGTGCAGCTTCCGATTGGCTGCAGGAAGCTCCTGCAGCCAACCGGAAGCCATGGAAGCCACATCGGACGTTCAGGTTCCAAAGAACTTCGCAAACCAGAACACTCCCGGGTTTGCGGAGCCAAGGTACAACTGTACTCAGGACCTGCTTAGGGGTTTCCCACACAAGCTGGCCAATGTGAGAGCAGAATACTGGCCTGATCCAGCAGGCTTTTGTTATGTTCACCCTATTTTGGCTACAATAAGACCACCACTCATCAGCTGAGCTTGCAAATAGGGTGTGGGGGTGTGATTCTTACCGCTCGGACCAACCACACTAACCTTCTACTTTACCCCACCCCCTTTTAGGACCAGTATCAGTTTCTCTACAAAACTATTCTCAGTCTTGTTAGCTCGAGGCAAGAAGAGAACCCTTCATTATCTATAGACAGTAATGGTTCCGCTTTACCAGATGGCAACGCAGCGGAAAGCTTGGAATCTTTAGTTTGACTATGAACATAACATGGCAATGGTTACCAAGAGCTGGAAATTTCACTACTGTTGCTTTTAATTTTTAAAAATTGTGTGGGGGCAGGGAGGGTGAGGTGGGGTTGGAAGAAACTTCCAGCTATTCGATAATCTTTTTATTTCCCTTGTTCAAAAGAAACTGTTGTTACAAATGGCTCTATTACTGAACTTATATCATTAACTATGTGTGCCTTTTTGAAAGACTCATTGTAATGCATTTTGTTATGTTTGGACTAATTTGACTGAACTATATACTGTGTTTCTAAGAATGAAACTGTGGTCTCTTTTACAGTAATAGTTTCTAATGTCTTTGTTTTTATTTTAAATTATTATTTTTTAAATCATAACTATAGATGCTAAGGTTCCTAGCAACAAATGTCATGTTTCAGTATCCCATTTACTTGCTGTTATTTATAGGATTCCTTACATTTGCTAGAAATCTAACTTTTAATATGGTAGAATGTAAATATAATTCTCTTCTCTGTAATATTCAACATTTTAAAACTTTTGGTAGGCATTTAGAATAGCTGATACTTACTGTAAATATTTCTAGAGTGGATTCCATGGACCAAATTTATATTTATAATTGTAGATTTTTATATTTTACTACAAAGTCAGTTTTCTAGTTCTGTGTAATTGCATTGTTAAAATGATGTAGTACAGTACCTGTTTTTAATTTTAACAAAAAAAACAACAACTTCTGATATATTATCCCATGCATCCTAAGTGAGTAACCATATCTCTGCATGCAGTTTTAACTTTTGTGGGAAATTGAAATATACTTGTTTTGAAATAAGAAGTTTCTATGAGAATAACATCTGTACTCAACATTGTTTAAAGTGTTTTTATCCAAGGCATTGCAAAAATAAATATCAATATTCCAACTACTGTAAATATATATATATGCTTTAAACAAGATCTGCCTCATCAGTGCTGAACATCCAATATTGCAGCATCAAGTTTCACTCCCAGGGGGGGTGTCTGTTCATTTTTTTCAAGGGCAGAATTGATTTCAGTGGGGAGGGGGAGGCAGGGTAAAAAAACAACAACAGTTTTTAAATACTACAAGATACTACAGACCCCCTTACCACAAGATACTACAGACCCCCTTACCACAATTAGAACCAATGGGAGCAGGACATGAATTAAACCATACCCAATGGTCTAAACCGCCATTCAAAAGAAGAGAACTCACTAACACCACGGAAACTGGCACAGATACACCCAGGAACTTCATCTAAATGCTGGAGAGGTGGCACCACAATTGGCACGTACCTCTCTACATGTGGTGGGAATACCCGAAAGTCCGACCCTTCTGGATATCAGTGCTGCAGGAAATTTCCAAAATAACAAAACAGCTAATAGAAGCAACTCCAGAACTCGCCCTATTAAGTATCTTCCTGGACAACAATGCACATGAGTGCATAAGTCACTCTCAACTGCTAGGAAGTATCATAACTAGACACTGGAAGGGCCTATCAGGAGCGTACATACGCCACTGGTACCAAAATGTATGGGAAACCACCCTACTAGAAAAGTTCACCAACAAACTCAAAGCAGCACAGGGACAAGCTATGGAGGATGCCTTCACCCTAGTATGGCTCCCCTGTATTACATCCACAGCACAACAGGACAATGGCCTGTCCCCTCCAACAGCATACAAATCAATATGGCTCACCTGACCCAACAACCTAGCCCGCCTTCACACAAATAAGCCAAACCACAATCAACTAAACACAACCAACCAAGCTTGGGAACCGCTAACCTCATCAATAAAAATAAATACACAAACAAAGGACCTAACCCCTGTGATGCTGACACTATGAACAGGCAATAGAACAGTATCCCCCCTCCCCAACTGCAAGATGCCTATGACAAAAAGGTCTCTCACCATACTGTAAAACAAGACTATAAATTGAAAGTGGAGACAATAGATGTACCGTTCCTCACTTATCTGTTTGATTTGTAACACACACACAAAATCCAATTTAAACGATTTTTTTATTTAAAAAGCATGGCAAATTTTGAAAGGTTGCCTAGTCACCAACTCCAAAAGAAAAGAAGAAAAAGCAAAAACACACCAGGAGTGTATTTTCTGAACATTGTGTGGATACATCTGTATACCTCTTAATAACTAGAGAAAGAGATGCTCCAGATAGATCAGCTGCACATGTGATCAGAAACAGGAGAGGAAGACTAGAGATCTTTCCATGTATGCCCTTTTCCTAAATGGCACACTATCCACTGCTCAGACTGCTTGCTAAACGGATGTCGCACACGGACAGCTTTAGCAGTTCCAGTCGCCTTTCAGGAGGTACAGTAAAACAGCAGGGGTTGAACCCACAAAAAAAGGCAACCAATGCTGTCGCTCTTTAGTGTTACATGCCTGCTGCTACCTCAGGGATCCCTCTACTCCAGAGGCCAGCAACCTTTTTCAGCCGTGGGCCGGTCCACCGTTCCTCAGACCATGTGGTGGGCTGGACTATATTGGGGGGGGGGAAATACGAACAAATTCCAATGCCCCACAAATAACCCAGAGATGCATTTTAAATAAAAGAACACATTCTACTCATGTAGAAACACCAGGCAGGCCCCACAAATAACCCAGTGATGCATTTTGAATAAAAGGACACATTCTACTCATGTAAAAACACGCCGATTCCCGGACCTCCAGCCTTAGGTTGCCTACCCCTGCTCCAGTCTGAGCAGCTACCACGTAAGACACTGAGCTGCCTTCAAAAAGAAAGTAAATCCAAATTTGCATTTAAAGTACATACCGGAGGGGAGGGAGGCTTTTATGTTCCAGATGCATGGCCTAGAAAGGCAAGACAATTTTCACTGGGACAGTTCATCCTGCCCCCTTATTTGTTCCAAAACAAGCACTGAACATAATCAGCCCCAATAATTCTTCTTCATAATATCCCTGGGGATGTAAGTGCAACAGGGTTAATTTTGATCTTATGGCTGCTTCTATAACCCCATTTCCTAATCCTCTTTCCTTCTATTTTCTCCCCCACCCCATAATCCTAGGGCACAGAGCAATTCAGATAATCAATAAGGATATAATGATCTTGTGCACCACTTATTTGACCCAGGAAAATCAACCTGGTTGTGAACTAAAATTGCAATCCTAAAATCACTTACTATGGAGCAAATGTCCTCCGTTAGAATGTTACACTAAGATAGCCACCTTTATGCAAAACTTCGTTGAAGGAGTGTTATTTTAAGTAAGTAAATAAATAAAACAAATCAAGGAATTGTCTGCTGCTTGCAAGGTTTCCTTCCATCAAGATCTGTAATCACATCCATCATTTTAGCATGCTGACTAGTTATTTAAACATAAGTCCTTGGAATAATCTCTTTAGCAACACATTGGGTTTTGATCTGGGGCAAAAAGGAATAAGAAATCTTTCATAATCTTCAACATGTCCTGGATTATTCATTTTAATAAATGTGCATCGGTTCCTAAATTGAGCTAGCAAACAGTCTCAGACAAAAATGACATATTCTAATTAATTTTTATTGTAATCCATGCTGCAGACTCAAAAGATACAGAGCCTACTTCGATAAACTGGGTCAAGTGTGGAAAAGATGCTGTTTCACTTATCGCAAGTCTCCCAATACATCTTTAACTAGCAACGCCTATTTAACTTTTGTTTGCCTTTCCCAGACTACAAAAATGCAAACTTAACATTAGCTACCTAGTTAGTACGAACACAGGACAGGACAGCATCGAAGTAACAACAAAAACTGAAAACCAGGAAGTAAACTTGATACGGGTGCCAGGAAAAGATTTACCCATGTTGCAATCCCACACTTATTTGGGAGTAAACTCTGCAGAACTTAGTGGTACTCACTTCTGAGTAAACCTGGATGGGATTGCATTTGCCTAACACATTTCAAAAGCACAGGCATCTAGGAAAATCAACATAGGGTCACTACCAACATTTTGTAATGATGCCACTTTTAACTTCAATGAGAGTTTGTTTTGATATTGTCGCCATTTAACCGTTTGACAAAATGTTTTCTGCTTTCTTACATTGATTCGCTTTGCACTACAGCTCATCACGCGACAGGCATCCTGGGCTCAGCTACAGAACTGCAAATAAAAGGTTTTAAATGTGTTGTAAAGTGCAATATACAAATGTGACACTAGATGGAGAGACTGAGCTATGCAAAATTCAATGTATTTTTCAAAATGTTTTTTTTAAAAAGCATTTTCACAGCGTTTTTCAAATACGTGTCGATTCCACCCCTGTCAAAATATGATGGGCAACTTAATAGGTGTTTTTCTTGGCACAGGTTTGAGGTAAAAAATATAAGAAGAATCTGCCCAGATCCACCTAAATCTGCTTCCCACCAGGCCAACCAAATGGTTCTAGATTACTCCAGAATACTACGAACCACCAGTATTCACGGCTACGATTCCTGGAGGTTACACAGCACCTTGACTACTAGCAGAATAACAAATCTAGCCATTGAAAGGAGACTCACATTTTCACACACACACACACACACACACACACGTGTGCTTTTCTACAATAAAACAACCTTCATCCCTAAACTACATTTTTTCCACACATGCTAGCTAAACAAATTTCATTTACCCAAGAAGCTTAAAAACAAAATCCCAAAGTTATTCGCTACCTCACTAACCTTAATGTGCACAGCTCAAAACAATCAACAAAGGTAGAACAGACAATATTCACACACCAACAGCATGTAAGGCCAGAGTTGCCAACCCATGGCACCCACAAAGGCTTACCAGTGCCCTGAGCAGGTGCCAAAGATTCTGAGCTTTCATTTTTTAAAAATAGTAAGTCTCTAGCCCAGGCATAGGCAAACTCCGGCCCTCCAGATGTTTGGGACTACAACTCCCATCATCCCTAGCTAACAGGACCACTGGTCAGGGATGATGGGAATTGTAGTCCCAAACATCTGGAGGGCCGGAGTTTGCCTATGCCTGCTCTAGCCCTTCTAAGAAAGCTATGGTACAACCTTCAAAGCAATTTCTGTGAAATGAGTTTGGTGTTACCACCTTGTAAAGTTTTCTTGGTCCTGAGAAGTGCTCTAATAGACAGCAGCAACATCAGTGTGAGTGAAATTGATATTGTGTGATCGCTGCAATAGGAAGAGCAGAACTTGGCTAACTTCCCATGGTAAACAGATTGTCGGGGTGACTCTCTAACTTTGTGTTATTCCACCACCACCCACTATAGCATCTATTTTGTCACTGGGCCCCCCGGTACTCTCTCAGAATTTGAAATGTGTGCATTTCAAATAAGTTCCTGGCCCCTGCGAAACCTCTAGAAGGTCCTGCAGCTGGCTTACACATACAGAACTGCAAATGCACCCTGAAAATGAAACGTATCTTACACTCACACAGCTTTGATCCACGTGAAAGGAGGCAAGTATAAATGAAAGTCAAAAGTCTTTAATTGAGAATGGCATCGTAGAAGCAGCATGGGATTTACCCAAACCCAACACAGCACATAAAAATACACTTTGCCCTCGGTAAGAAAAGGACCCCAAAAAGTATATTGAAAAGAAAAGCACACACAAAACTTTTTCCATGATCCAGGCTCTAAGTGATGCGATTTCATTTGTCCCTTTCCAGAGCTGCAAACAGAGTATTAAAAGTCATATAAAAGGAGTATCCATGAAAAGAAATTTCATGGAGTTGGACGAGCGGTGAGAAGAGGACATGCATTGGGTTTTAAATTCTAAAATAAAAGTAATAAACAGCCTATTAGAACTGAAAAGCTGCCCAATTACTACCCCCCCCCAAACGGAAGGTATGCTTCCATGCCAAGGGAGGTGGGGCTTTTTGTGCCCCACACTGAGGGAGAAAGCGAGAACCCCAAAGGTAGTAAGCCAGACTATGGCAAGAAGGCTGAAAAGGACACCCAACCTGCACGGGGTTTGTATGTTCCCTTGGCACTGGAAATGTGGTATTTCACAGAGCAAACTGAAAAGAAGCCATCTTCCCCTTAGTCAACCCTCCAAGCTATTTATGAGGGTTGAATCCAGCCAGTAGCTGAGCTGGTCTGGTATACAAACTCCACCACAGCAGTTGGACTGGGTGAGCACTAAAACGAGTTGAACTTACTTCTTCCTCACGTTTCTTGCAGCACATTACTGTACGCAGACATATTCCGCAAGAAGACAGGTAGATGGTTTAAGTTAATACCTTCTTGGTTGCTCTCGAACAAACCTTTCTTTACCGTAAGGAAGTTAGAGGATTGTGAGGCATAACTTGCCCTTCATTCAAACATGTAGAAAGAGGTTTCTAGGCTGGCAGCCCCCTGATTTGAACACAGAACATGTATAAGTCAGAATTGAAATGAAACAGTTTCATTGTTCTCCTAGTAAATCATTTTCACTCTACCACTTTCCTACGGCTTCTTCTCCGTGACAACTACATTCCTTCAACGACGTTTATTTCAGTTCCTCGGTTCATTTCCTCGGTTCATTTTGTCCAAAAGAAACAGGAGTTTTACAAAAAAACTAGAGCTCCATCTACATTTTCAACTCGTTACTCAAGAGATCGTGCCAGAGGTGACAATTATTTTTCGGCAATTCACCCTCAAGAGAAATGTCTGACAAATCCAGAGTACCGGAGGCAAACAGAAGGAAAATCTTTTTAGCAAGTTAGTTTCAACTTGAAAATGAAGCAATAGCATGGCTCACATGCAATGGCAAACTGCAATAATTTGAAGACAAGCCATAAGGAGTCTTGGGCTCCCATGCTCCCCCAACCTACACTTTAGTTTTTACATCTGAACCCTGAACTGTGTTTTATCTTAATCATAGTTGGTGAAAATAAGGCCGCTTCAAGAACTATAGCTTGACTAAGCATGGCTCAGACTAAGCGGTCAATCTAGGTCTGGGCAACATGGAAAGCTGCAGATATAGTCTAAATCTAGGTCTGGGCAACATGGAAAGCTGCAGATATAGTCTAAGTCTGCATCAGAAAGTAAAGTTTCCAAACTCTCCTTCAGGACTGCATTGCAGGAAAGAGAATGGAGCATGCAAACCCAAGACTTGCTGTGGCTCATACTTGTAGTGCTAACCCATAACCCATAAGCTTAGCATTACATGCAAAGACAACCACGGAGTTTCAGAAGCCAAATTCCATATGATAACCAGGTCATGCGTTGCACTCCATGCATCCCCGATGCTTACCATGAAAACATACCAAAGCAGTTGACCTTATTTTTTTCCAGGAAGAAAATGACCTTTTATTTATTTCTTGAGGCAAAGACATGGGATGCCTCACTGTATTTGGAATGTCTCCATTTAAAACTACCAGATATGTGTGATATAAGGCAGAGGAAATGGTCATATTTAACAAGCCCAGTATGCCGAATTGTCCTATTATTGTTTTGGGTGAGGTTGATTGGGAAGGCAACTGCAGAACAAGAACACTTGGACATTTCTCTCAAAAGGAAAGTGCATACAGTACAAAAACTGCATCTAAAATATTGTTGTTCCTCACAAGCATGAGGCAAGTAAAGTTGTTGGAGGCACAACGTAACAGCTTAACAGAATATATAATATAGAGAAACTAAAAGCCTGTAGCAAGCATACACTCTTTCCATATCTTTGAACACCTTTGGGTATTAACCAGGAGACTGAAGCATGGTTTCAAACAATATAAAATTTGGCACATGTGAAACTGTTTGACGTAAGGTACAGAGAGTGCTATTTTCCAAGCTCTCACGTCAAATACGTTACTGAAATGTTTTAAACAATCATGTTTTTTCCCCAATACATACAAAAATACTGTTGACATGATTTTCTAAGCACTGTAGTGCAAAATAAAACGTGTTTCCTGTTTTGATTATGATATAAGCCCTCTTCAGGTGTCACAATCAGGTTAAAGTAAACACATAGGCCACATAGGCTAGCTCCACCCTCGCTGTCCTTTTACTTGTCACCTTCTAGTTTGTGGAAGGTGAAGGTCTGAAGCAAATTTGTGAAGGCGCCTCAAATTTTAGAAACCTGCAAAGTTAAGAGGCCGCAGAAGTGATTCTCCTCCTGCCCCCTTTACTTTAACCTAACTGGAATGCCTGATGAGGATATGAGAGAGAGAGAGAGAGAGAGAGAGAGCGCAACTCCCATGGCTATGTCTGCCATGAAAGGATTTTCAGACCTTTGGTCTATGTGACCCTTTATCTTCTGCCTGGAAAAAGGTATTCAGTCCTAGGCACAGGCCATTCTTGTTCTTTCTGCCAAAGACCCTTTTACGTGGAGATGCCATGGCCTCTGCAAACTTCATGATATAGGGCACAGGTGCATGTGCTTCCAACACACATCTGGTTCCATGGCCATCAGGCAAGTAGGAACTCTTGAGGTGCATATTTGAGGGAGGGCTGCCCCATATACATTCTGAGAAGGCCAAGGACACAATAAAATGACTGCTATGCTATTCTGTGGGAAACAACACCTCCTGGACTTTAAACAGAAGCTCTTCATAGTATGTCTCAGGACCTTAGGCCGACCACACATATGATGAATAGAATGGGGAAAGCAACAAATATTACAATTTTCTTCTTGTCACATATTCCGGGGTCAATGTTCCGTTTAAAAATGAAGCCTTGAACTCACTACATTCAGCAATGTTGCAGCATTTAGGATACGAGTAAAACGTTTTGGCATCGTTTGAGGAGCCCTGCGCTCCTCTGCTATGACTGGACACCTGTTCTCCACCTGAAAAGCTTTACAAATCACCCTTGCAGGGCAGCCTGCTCAGAAGTAAGCCAAACTGAATTACATGGGATTTGCTTCCAGGTCCAGAGTGCATTGAATCCCAGTCGGTAAAAAAAGGTACACAGCACAACTCACCCGTAATTTCTCTTGTCGAAGTTTCACTAAAACAGACTGGCACTGCACACAAGAGAATTGTACTGCTATTCAGTTCAATGGGCTCTAGATAGGGAAGACTCCTGGGGGAATTGTGCCTATGGACAACTATTTTTAGGCTTCAAAATGTGCGTGCAAAACTATAGGCTGGGAAAAAAGGAGGATAGAAAAAGAGTCTCCTTTATTGTTTGATAACGCTCTGGGTACTGTAGGTAATTCCTTCAGCTCGAACACGTTCAAGTATTGGTCCATAAATATTCTTGGTTAATGGGATGACCATGCCTTTGGTGTCAATTTCTCCTGGAATATAAAGAGAAAAATGTCACTGTTATTATTAATTAAATTTGTATACCACCCGTCATCTGAAGATCGCAGGGCAATTCGCAACCTAAAACTACAAAATACGCAATGAAACAAAAGCAGAAGCAAAACAAACCAATAACCTCCTTCCACAGATACATTTAAAATGCCAGGGTATGTTAATCAGCCTGGTTGAAGAGAAACATTTTCACCAGGCGCCTAAAGCTATGTAATAAAGGCACCAGGCAAGCCTCCTTGAGGAGAGCATTCCACAAATGGGGGAGCCAACCCAGAAAAGGCCGTTCTTGTGTTGCCACCCTCCAGACCTCTTGTATTTCATAGAATCATAGAATCATGGAGTTGGAAGAGACCACAAGGGCCATCCAGTCCAACCCCCTGCCAAGCGGGAAACACCATCAAAGCATTCTTGACATATGGCTGTCAAGCCTCTGCTTAAAGACCTCCAAAGAAGGAGACTCCACCACACTTCTTGGCAGCAAATTCCACTGCCGAACAGCTCTTACTGTCAGGAAGTTCTTCCTAATGTTTAGGTGGAATCTTCTTTCTTGTAGTTTGAATCCATTGCTCCGTGTCCGCTTCTCTGGAGCAGCAGAAAACAATCTTTCTCCCTCCTCCATATGACATCCTTTTATATATTTGAACATGGCTATCATATCACCACTTAACCTTCTCTTCTCCAGGCTAAACATACCCAGCTCCCTAAGCCGTTCCTCATAAGGTATTGTTTCCAGGCCTTTGACCATTTTGGTTGCCCTCCTCTGGACACGTTCCAGCTTATTTGATTAACTCTTCTTTAAAGGAGATATAGAGGAAAAAAGCAACCTGTACGGCAATTATTTGAAAACATTACAGTGCAATCCTAACCACGTTTTCTTAGAAGTATGTCCTATTTAATTCATCTGAAGGTAGCCCTGTTTTGGGAGGCTTTTAATGTTTAATAGATTATTTTATTTTTTTCTGTTGGAAGCCACCCAGAGTGGCTGGGGAAACCCAGCCAGATGGGCAGGGTATATCATTATTATTATTATTATTATTATTATTATTATTATTATTACGGGGGCCGGGTAAGTGGGGTGACATGGATTGCAGCCTCACTAAAACAAAGCCCTGAAACTCTGCTCAGAGTGGAACAGCGAAATTACGTGCGCTTATAGCAGCCTTCCCCAACATGGGGTGCTTCAAAGGTTGTTGGACTCCAACTCATGTCAGCACATCCAAGAGACAGGGATAACTGGAGATGTAGTCCAACAGCATCTGAAAGGGTTCAGTTGGGGAAAACTGGGCACAAGAGATCTACCAATTCTTAAAACAAACCAGTTCCTCTTTCACTTACGGTTTACAGCTGCAGGCCGAGGGGACCCTGCGCAAAATCTGGTGAGGTCCCTCCTCTTTGGCAGGCAGCAAAACTCTGAGCAAAGCTACAAGGCGTTCCAGATGGCAGAGTCTACCTACGCTTTATATTATTAATTATTGCAATTAACTGCTTTCCTCATATAGATGGCCCCAAACACCTTACAACAGGCATCCCCAAACTTCGGCCCTCCAGATGTTTTGGCCTACAACTCCCATGATCCCTAGGAAACAGGACCAGTGTTCGGGGAAGATGGGAATTGTAGCCTCAAAACATCTGGAGGGCCGAAGTTTGGGGGTGCCTGCCTTACAAAAACAGTATGAACGCTAAAATTAATTATAACAAACACACTTCTCTACAGAGTGCCAAGGGGTGTGGGGGTCCGGGACATAAAACAACATTGGGTCCTGCTGGGTGCTGGGACCCTGAAATTGGTCCACGTATGTGACATGATGGCTCACATAGGTGATAAGATACTTAGCACACAAAACTGTGGCGAATGTGAGGACAACAATGAACTGCATGGCCACGGAATCACTGTGATGAGCTTAAGACTTAAAATTCACACTTACAAATGAGCAGTGGGGTGTTTGTTTGTTTTTTGTGTGGGGGGGGATTAAAAAAAAAGGGCTGGAAGTCTTATCTATCTCAATTTTGCTAGCACAAACTGGCTGCCATGGGGAGCAAAATAACAGAGGTGCCTGTAGTCCATACTGGTGAGTGTTGTCATGTACACACCAAAAAAAGCCCCACAAGTGATTATTAATATGGATATTAATAATAACAATGCAGCCTTTTAAGAATTATTTCAATACCCATTGCCTAAAACAACGCTTGCACATTTGAATATTGCTTAAAAGAACTACACATCCCAGGTGCACCACACAACTTAGAAAGACGTACCATCTAGAACCATCTTTGCTGCGATAGCAGTCGGGTACCCTACGGTTTTAGCCATTGCAGAATATCCTTTATCGTCTCCATACACCACAAGATTGACATATTTGTCTTCCAAATGACCGGACGGGTGTTTGAGTCCTATTTCATTCCTCATGACTATCATATCGCGCTCTCCGGGACCTAAGGGAAGGACAGAAATATGCTGCTTTTTCCATGCTGCTTTTTTGCTAGACTAGGAAAAATATGGCTCAGAAGAATAGAATAGAATAGAATAGAATAGAATAGAATAGAATAGAATAGAATAGAATAGAATAGAATAGAAATGCTATATCTCTCTTAATCTGGCCCTTCTTAATCTGGCCCTTCTAAGCAACTTCAGCCATGAACAAATGCTGTGTTGCTTGACTATGCATTCAACAATGATATTTTGTGCCCGAAACAATTGCTGTTGTGAAAATTAAGTCATAATTTAATTATTATTAACTTTGTTAAGTATAAACAAAATAATAAAAAATCCTTCAGTAGCATCAGTAGCACCTTAAAGACCAACTAAGTTTTTATTTTGGTATGAGCTTTCGTGTGCATGCACACTTCATCAGATAATGCTTTTTCCATGTCAGAAAAGATTAACAAGCTGTAGCTTTAACAGTGAACTGCACGACACCCAAGTAAAACTCGGTGTGTGAAAGATCCCACACCCCTGTTCTCCCAGCTCTGCTTTTGATTGCAAAGGAAATTCATCTTTCTGCCTCCCAAATGTAGAACGTTGCAGTATGTAACATCACTGATGAAGACATCTCCAATAGTATCTGGTTGTGGCCAACCAGAAATAAAATATAAAAATAAATGGGATGGGGTTGGGGAGCTAAATAGTCTTGACTGAAGGAAGAAAATGAAGTTGCTCGTTTTAGTATTCTAGCCTTGACATGCTAAAAGTGGTTGAGACCAGCCCTTAGCAATTGGGGGGGGGGAGAGCAACATAATTTGTTTAGCTTCCTGCACAAGGTAGAGAGATCAATCCAAAAATATAGCCGGATTGATATTATATAATAATATTAGTATATATATTATTTATTATCATTATTAATTAGATTTGTATACCTGTAGATCTCAGGGGAATTCACATACAATTGTGCAATATAAACAACACAAAAGACATAATAAAAATAGATATAGAAACAAACCCAACCACCTTCCCCCTTCCACAAACACATTTAAAAGGGCACTGGATGTCAATCAGTCAAAGACCCAGTAAAAAAAGGGGTTTAATGAAGGGGCCAGGCGAACTTCCCTGGGGAGAGCATTCCACAGATGGGGAGCCACTGCAGAGAAGGCCCCGTACTCATGTTGCCACCCTCCGGACCCCTCGAGGAGGCACACAAAGAAGGGCCTCAGAAGATGATCTCAGGATTCGGGTAAGTTCATATGGAGAGAGGCAGTCCTCCAAGTATTGCAGTCCTGCGCTATTTAAGGCTTTATAGGTCAAAACCAGCATGAGCAGAGAGTGTTTCACATACCATAGGATAGCTTGGCCTCCATGTGTTTCGCTAGTGCACCAACTATTGTTTCTGCTATTGGAACGGGCTCATCTCCAAGTAACCCCAGCCTGAAAGAGCGAGGACAAGGCACTATTTGTCAGAAAAAGCCCAGGACCTTCCCCCCAAAAAACTGAGAGTCGTGGCTCGAGCCCATGATTGCAAAGCAAGAAAAATGGGATGCCACGACTACGCAATTTGGGTCAAGCAACCGGTGCGTCAGGAGAAAGCAAAGCAGATGCAAAGATCCTCTTCGCATCCTAATTGGCATCCTTATTACAATGCCGTGCCCTGGGGCTACACCTCCAGTGTTGCCATGCAAAACCAAACTTCTGCAACCATCTTGCATTTTCCTCTTCAGTTTTTACTTACGTTCTATCAAGATATATGCAGAGAGCAGAGAAGGTTAAAGTACACCCGATTATGTCACAGTCATTATTTTGATTGCCAATACTCCTTTATTGGATTTGCTTGTTTTATAATCTTATTCTACTGTTATGCATTTGTGGCCTTACAGCCAAAATGAAGCATGCAAATGAAGAACAATATCACATAACAACATCATCAAGCCAGCGGCCTGCATGCAAATTGAGCTGCTGAACATTGCAGTTTGAAGCCGAATGTTTCAATTTGAAGCATGCTTTTAAGAAATGGGAATTGGCAGGCTACCCTTAGTCATTTTAACTAGTCTCGTGTGCCTGGATGATAGAGAGCAGGCCTGGCCCAAGTCATTTTGGCACCTAAGGCCAACCACAAAATGGCACTCACCTCCCTACAAGGGAAGGAGGAGGTGAGTAAAGATCTACATCAGAAACAAGTGGGGGAATGAAGATCTACAACGGGATCTGCTGCCCCTGTGGATCTATGCTGCCTCACCTTATCTCATGAGTGGGCTGGCCTTGCTAGAGAGGCCCTTTAAAGGGGGGGGGGAATGTGGGGAAAGGTCAATCCCGAAATCTCCTACCATTCGACCGCATCCAGCTGCCTTGCATCCTCATTCAGTTTATTGTAGATGGCATTTCGGAGAATATCGTATTTGGCAGACGGCTTAAGTCCAAGTAGCCTGCACATAAGTTCTTTCTGGGTATATAAAAAAAATCAGTAACAGATCACCATCCGGTAGTCAGAACGTTGAAAGTACAAGCATTTGGACCTTAAGAAAACCGCAGGTGACGAGCACCATCTTTTTTTGTGCGGCAGTAGAAATGGTCTGCATTCAAAGTAGAAATGTGAAAAGGGGTGGGCTATGAGAAGGGCTTAGGGGACGCGGGTGGCGCTGTGGTCTAAACCACAGAGCCTAGGGCTTGCTGATCAGAAGGTCGGTGGTTCGAATCCCCACGACGGGGTGAGCTCCCGTTGCTCAGTCCCAGCTCCTGCCAACCTAGCAGTTCGAAAGCACGTCAAAGTGCAAGTAGATAAATAGGTACCGCTCCGGTGGGAAGGTAAATGGCATTTCCGTGCGCTGCTCTGGTTCGCCAGAAGCAGCTTATCGTCATGCTGGCCACATGACCTGGAAGCTGTATGCCTGCTCCCTCGGCCAGTAAAGCGAGATGAGCGCCGCAACCCCAGAGTCATCCACAACTGGACCCAACGGTCAGGGGTCCCTTTACCTTTTTATGAGAAGGGCAGAAGGTACACCCACTGGCTGTGCAAATAAAGCTTTGTTGTCAGGAATGGGATAGCCCACTGTTGTGTGAACACTGGATTTCAAGATAACTATAGGTGTAGATGGCAAAATACAAAGCGAATCCATTTCACACATGCCTCAGCGGCAGCCTTCTCTTGAACCATGAAAGGAACACTCACCCAGGTGATAGAAGCTGCTGTTGCGCTGAGCATAGGACACGGCTCTGAATTTATCAGTCCTAATTTCACAAAGCCTCCAATGGCTTTAGAAAAACCCTGGAAGAACAGGAGGGAGGGGTCAGAAACTGCCACAGAGCACAGGGATCAACATGCCGAACTTATATGCCACACCAGAAATCTACCAACATCCCTTCCCATTCCAGCCCTTGAGCTTTCCTTCAATATTCCTGCATCGGTATTTCGACAGAAGGCAGCAAACGACCATGCAACAAATCTGAATACGGCTTTTGCACACACAGTTCTTGTGCAACAAATGCCTTGCTGTGCTTTTCCTGCTGTTGTAAGCCACCCTGAAATTGGATAGGGTGCTATGCTAAAATAATTTAAATAAAATAAACAAGCATACATACATACAATTGTGCTGTACGGCCATGGATCAATCTAACCCAGGCATAGGCAACCTTGGCTCTCCGGATGTTTTGGAACGACAACTCCCATGATCCCCAGCTAACAGGGCCAGTGGTAAGGGATCATGGGAGTTGTCGTTCCAAAACATCTGGACAGCCAAGGTTGCCTATGGCTGATCTAACCCAAAGGTGGAGACCTTGTGCCCCTCTTTATGTTGTTGGGACGCCAACTAAAGCGTGACCAATGGTTAGGGATCTGAGGTGGATAGTGCTGCATGCATTTTGGTATTTTATGCATTGTGACTTGCAGTTATTTTTATTGACCAGTTTCGGAATTATTTATTATAACGGTTAAGAGTGAATTCGTGTTTCGTTATTGTTTGCCGATGTTTCGAGAGTTAATTTTATTGTGCGCTATTATAGTTTAATCATTATTGAATATTACTTTATTTGATACAAGTCGTTCCATTTTAAAGTTAGGTTATATTACAAGGTGCAAGATCTTGGTTGTATATTTTGTTGCTGCAAACTGCATGTAGTAAAAAAAAGGCAGAATACAAATTAAAGGTGAAATTAAAATTAAAATTAGGGCAACGAGACCAGTTCCGCTACACTGGGTTCCCAGCTGACACAGTGCATTGAGCAGGATGGAAGGCAAATTTTAGCCTCGCCACAGGGCACCATTGAATTTTGATAGAACAAAGTCCACCACCTGCAGGGATGATGGGAGTTGTCTAGAGCAGGCACCCCCAAACTGCAGCCCTCCAGATGTATCGGCCTATAACTCCTATGATCCCTAGCTATAACTCCTATAGCTATAACTCCTATGATCCCTAGTGGTTGGGGAAGATGGGAATTGTAGTCCAAAACATCTGGAGGGCCGAGGTTTGGGGATGCCTGATCTAGAGGGTTACAGATTAGCTAAACTTGATCTAACTCAGTATTTCCTCCCCGACTAGCAATTATTCTCCCAAGATCTCACGTAAATATCTCACAGAACATTTTTACAGCACAAAGATTCTTTCCATTGAACCCAGTACCTTGTGCATACAAAGGGTGAGCTATGGCTGATCAGTATATATATATATATATATATATGTGTGTGTGTGTGTGTGTGTGTGTGTGTGTGTGTACAGTATATATTAATAATTTTTATTAGTTTTCAATTACAAGAATCCAATACTAGCCTCATTATAACAATGCCAAATTATAATACAATTATTAATACCAATCATTCAAATACCAAATGATATAATTTAGGTGGCCCCCTGCATGCTAGAATTGATGGTTTGATTATTTCCTTTATTTCTCCGTTCCAAAATCTTATTAATTTCAATTACATTCCAGTCAAGATAACAATCCCTTAAACAACTGCAATATTAACAACTTCCCTTTGTCTTGACACATTAAATCAGTGCTTTTTTCTTCGGGGGGGGGGACACAGGGGTACACATTCCCCTAAACATTTTGTGAATCTTTGTCCATTTACTGTATTTATATTTCCCTAATTGAACGATAAAATGATGATTTTCTTGAGTAAAATGAGAGTACCCCTAAACATTTTTATAGAAAAAAAAAGCACCGCGTTAAATGATTTATGAAACTACAGGCGAGATCACAGTTAAGGGCATGCAGGATAATCTTCATCCGAAACTCGCACAAAGTAAAACGGATGGTCTCCACACCCTCGCATTTCTACAATATTTTATTACGTAAGCACGGCCACAAGTTAAGCTTTGCCTATCAGCCAGGGACCCAGGTGGCGCTGTGGTTAAACCACTGAGCCTAGGGCTTGCTGATCAGAAGGTCGGCGGTTCGAATCCCTGTGACGGGGTGAGCTCCCGTTGCTCGGTCCCAGCTCCCGCCAACCTAGCAGTTCGAAAGCACGTCAAAATGCAAGTAGATAAATAGGAACCGCTACAGCGGGAAGGTAAACGGCGTTTCCATGTGCTGCTCTGGTTTGCCAGAAGCGGCTTTGTCATGCTGGCCACATGACCTGGAAGCTGTACGCCGGCTCCCTCGGCCAATAATGCGAGATGAGCGCGCAACCCCAGAGTCGGTCACGACTGGACCTAATGGTCAGGGGTCCCTTTACCTTTACCTTTATCAGCCATTTACAGAAGCGTCCCTTCCCACCCCAGCTGAATTTTCTCTCAACGGATAAAAACCATAGCATACGTTCACCTGGAACCCCCCATGCTCTTCACGGTACCAAACATACTTACCCTGTATCTTAATGTTCCTCTTAAGAGAGTGTGAGCTGACTGAATGCCATAGGGTTCGGCATATTTTGTACTGTCCCTGTTTGGAAAACCTTCCAAATTTAATCCTGGGAAAAAATCCATGACAGTAACAGAATCAAGCAAAGCTCCTCCGGCTGGAATATTAATAATCTAAGGATTGTGAAAAACAATAGTCAGTACTATGTTTTATAACAGGAGTCCTCACACGCACCAAGTCCCTATTTAGAAATGTCCCGTCTCCCGTGAGATGGAAGGCTGTGGATTCCTTTCATTTCTAGGCAGGAAGATCCCAAACCAGTCCTCAACTTCCTGTTCTCCCACCACACCTCTCAGTATACTGCCTACGCAAACATAGCCTTCAGGCTCTCAACAAGAATCCATCCAAGACTATTTAGCTTTTAAGATTAACAGCATAACGTCCAGTACGTTTCCGAGCACAGTTCAAAGTGTTGGTGCTGACCTTTAAAGCCCTAAATGGCCTCGGTCCAGTATACCTGAAGGAGCGTCTCCACCCCCATCATTCTGCCCGGACACTGAGGTCCAGCACCGAGGGCCTTCTGGCAGATCCCTCATTGCGAGAAGCCAAGTTGCAGGGAACTAGGCAGAGGGCCTTCTTGGTGGTGGCACCCGCCCTGTGGAACGCCCTCCCACCAGATGTCAAAGAGAAAAACAACTACCAGATTTTTAGAAGACATCTGAAGGCAGCCCTGTTTAGGGAGGCTTTTAATGTTTAATAGATTGTTTTATTTCATTTTTCTGTTGGAAGCCACCCAGAGTGGCTGGGGAAACCCAGCCAGATGGGCGGGGTATAAATAAATCATTATCATTATCATTATTCAGTTTAGCAAACCAGTTCCTTGCAATAAAAAATTCTCAGTTCTGGTCCATCCTAAATCGGAATGGTTATAAACTTTGATCCTAAACATTCAAAAATGCAAATGTCACATGGAATTGCAACATCACTGAAAGTCACAGGAATAAATTGTGTTAAGATTATGAGATTTAAGTGAATCTAGGGTATGCGTAGGCTCCAGCTCTTGCCTGGTTCAAGCAGCTAATAGACATCTCTCATATTACAACTCTGCAAACTCATGTTAAGGCTTTGGAGACACAGAGATATTTATGCGCAGAGCTATTTAGACACCAATGGTATCTCGTAAAATTTCAGGAGTGATTTTAAAATCATCTGATTGGGCTACTTCAGGCTGTAAACTAAAACAATCCCATCTGACAGCAAAGTTTATGCTTGGGATTGTATGGTGAGTAAACCCGGGAAATAATCAGAGTCCGCGGTAACAGCTCACAGCTACAGAATCTCACAAACAATGACCCCTAAATAAATGCAGATATGCATTTTAAATGAGAGGATCTACATGGAGTTGTCATAGAAAACAAGAAGCTTGACAGTGTTTTTTTTTTTAAAATAAGAGACAGGCACTCTTCTACTAATCTTACTCAGAAAAATAAAATAGAAGAACATGAATCCAGAGGTGCTTCTGCACATTTTGAACTCCAGTAGAACTGGTTGAAACAGATCACTACACCAGGAGCAGAATAGCTGTATGGGCAATGATACAAGCCACAACAATCCCTGGAGCTTTGGCCTAGTTTACTTGGCCTGAGCTAACCTGGCACTCAGAATTATAGCCTCAGATCTTCCAAGTGTCCCTATTCTCCAGGGACATCCCTGATTTACAGAAGCCGCCCCGGTTTCTGATTTGATCCTGGAATGTCCCACTTTTCCTAAGGATGTCCCAATTTCCATTGGAGAAATGTTGGAGGGTATGGAGTTATCCGACCCCCAAGCCATCTGAAGGCAATCCTGTATGGGGAAGTGTTCTTTTTTTTAATGTTTTTAACATTTTTATGTATGTTGGAAGCTGCCCAGAGTGGCTGGGGCAACCCAGTCAGATGTGTGGGGTATAAATAGTAAAATTATCATTAAGGAATGGGACGTCCCTATTTTCATTGGAGAAATGTTGGAGGGTATGTAGCCTAAAACAGGGTGGGCAGAAGGTAGGCTAGGATCTACTGGCAGATCTCTGGGGGCCTAACAGTAGATTGGCAAAGACTTCGACTCCCAATTGTTTAATAAAAAATTATTTTACAAATAGATTAGGTTGCTAAAATGAAAGCTTGGGGGGGATTGTGTTTTTGTGTGTGGCAGGACTGTAAGAATGATTACTACTCAAAAAACAAATCCCAGGGCTACGACTGCACTCGGAGGCACCCTATGCCTTAATTCTAAGCACGGTACACTCAGTCAAGGAGAAAAGACAGGAAAATAACTCATTAATTATTATTCTTAGACATCGTGATTTCCCATCTTTGCATTTTTAGCAGGTATTTGCAGACAACTTCACCTCTCCATTTTTTAAATACGTGGCAGGTTGAACTGTGTTGAGCAGGACTCCCTGTGGACTCCAGCTGAATTTATATCTCAAGGGGTTGCCAGAATGTTCCGGAGCGGGCAGGCCACCACAGAAGGACGTGTAAGACACCACCTGCAGATGAAGAAAAGCAGTTGCCTCCAGTTAAACACTATCTGTCCAAAAGCTCCACGGCTTTATTCTGCATTGCTGAGGCTGCAATTCCATACCCACATCTTCATTTAGCAGTATCCACACTTTGTTTACGAAATGACCTACTTGAGGCAACAAAACAGATGACAACATGCTAGTTACTGGAGCAGGCCAAAGATGGATACAAGTCCACCCCGTGGTCATAACATTCTCCAACATCCCAGTTGCCCCCTAGTCTGGAAGCAGACAGATGCTCATCCCCCACAGACCCAACACAACTGGAGGGACGGGGACGGGACACAGTCATCTTTCCCCTGAACTAATGTACCTAGAACATGGGGCTCATGTACCAAGAAGTAAGCCTTGCAGAACTCATGGGGGCTTCCATATGAGTGGACTTCACTGTATGTCTTCGGCTGCCATCTTCACTGTGAATTTTCAGGCACATATTGAAAACATCATACTGACAAGCAGGGCTTTTCTGCGTCCGGAACTCGCCGGAACTAAGTTCTGGCACCTCTCAGGCAAGCGCCATTTTAGGAGAACCTGGGAGCTGCTCATGGTGAGTTCTGGTAACTCTTTCTAGAAAAATAGCGCTGCTGACAGCTCGATTCAGTTATCATGGGTTGCCATATTTCAAAAAGTAAAAACCAGGACACCCCAAAAGTTGTTGAGCTTCCAAAATTATTGGAACTTTTTTTTTACAAAACCACCAAAAAAACTCGTGATTTTTCGATTGACTTGTCTAAGATCCAGGACAAAGCACCACCTTTCGGAAAAATCCTCCCCCCCCCCCCCGGGCAGTCAATTCCGCCTTTGAAATCCCAGGAAAATCTGGACATATGGCAGCCCTAACTCATTTTAATCTTTTCTCCTTTACTTTGCCAAACCTTTATTAGGCACTACAAGTACAGGCCATCCTAAAACATCCATATATAACATTTAAAAATCTATGCAAATAAACCACCATGTAAAAATATGTTATAACGAGGATTGCCACTGGAGTTTCTTCCCACTATATAGTACCATTCACCACTCTAAGAGATAAAAACTCATATTTTCAAGATGAGTCAGTCATCTTTATTTACAATGTTTCAGAGTATCATTATACAGTGGTATCTCGGTTTTCGAATGCAATCTGTTCCGGAAGACCGTTCAAGTTCCAAAACTTTCAAAAACCGAGGCGCAAACGGTGGTCTGCAAGTTTAATAGAGAAAATTGAGAAAAATAACATATACACCAGTGGGAGCCGTTCGACTTCTGAGGCGTGTTTGAAAATGGGAGCATTTACTTCCGGGTTTACGGCGTTCGAAAACCGAAACGTTCGTCAACGGAGACGTTAGAAAACGGAGGTACCACTGTATATTGTTGTTCGCCATCTTGTTATGAGTGAGAGGCATATAAATATTTTTATCAATAAAGTACGTTCCATTTATTTTGCCATTAGTGTGTGGACCCTCAGGTCCAGGCCTCTAGGCCCCTATCTCTGGAACTTTCCCCAGGTCGTGCCCCTCAGTTGGTCCTGCTTCACACCCCGAGTGTTGTCCCTGACTGGATTGAGTCCTTGAACTCTGATCTTGCCTCTTGCTGGTCTGGATAGATGACACCGAGGGGTTTGCAAGACAGTGTGTTTGTGGAAAATAGCCAACTGTACAGAACACTTGCCTCTGGCTCCACCCACCTGGCAAGCGGACCTCAAAAGGCTGCAGACAAGGGAACACGGCCCTCAGGATCCCCACCTCTGGCCTATAGGATTGCACCCTTAATCTTGACTTATATTAGCTGGATCCCCTGTGTGCAATCGTGTTCCTGTATGGAATTCCATATTTATTGGCCCAGAGGTGGAAAGAAGATAAAGACCCTACCAGAGAAGAATGGCAGATCAAGCTGATGCATTATGCCAGGCACCCCCAAACTGCGGCCCTCCAGATGTTTTGGCCTACAACTCCCATGATCCCTAGCTAACAGGACCAGTGGTCGGGGAAGATGGGAACTGTAGTCCAAAACATCTGGAGGGCCGAAGTTTGGGAATGCCTGCATTATGCCAACATGGCTAAAATGCCCGGAAGAATCCGAAATCAGGAAGAGCAAAATTTTAATAAGGAATGGAGAAAATTTATAGTTTACCTTAAAAACCATTGTAACCAGTTAAAATCGTGAGTAGGGTTGGAATAACACTTGTAGTTTAATGGTGAATTTTGGACACAATGGAGAGGTTATTATAAAAGATGCAGGAGGAAATGATTAACAATGGGACCCACAAAGAGGAGGAAGGAAAGTCCAGGAGATTCTTTGGAATCTTGTTTCTGTGTTGTATGTTGGATATGTGACTGTAAAGTTCTAATCTGAAAAACCATTTAATTAAATTTATTTTTTAAATGGAGTTCCATATTTAAAGGAATTCAAGGGAAATAGCCTGGACTTCACTTCTATTCTACCACCCTGTCTCTGTGTGAGGCAGTAGCTGATGCTTAAGTGAAAAAGGAAGGAAATACAAAATTTTAGATTTGGAGCTGGGAAGGGCAGGAAGAAGTGGGACGTTCTAAGCCTAGTGGGCAACAGCCGATAATCCCACAACAAAGGAGGTATTATAAAATAGGACTGGTGCCGAAGAGAAGACCTCTGAATAAATTATTTATTGAGCTTACCGTAGCCCCCACTTCTTTCGCTTTATCAATACACTCCATCGCCAGCATATGATCAAGCCCAGGATCCAGACCCATTTCGCTGATAACGGTAATGCCAGCCGCCTCGACACTGAAATAAGAGGGTGTATCGTTTCAAAACAAGAATCCCGTAACAAGGCATCTTGACAGACCATAACAACATCCCCCCCCCACCACCAAGATTTCCAATGGGGAAATTGAGGCACCACATCGCTCTGTCAATCTGGGATGTCCCGCTTCAACTGGGACACTTGGAAGACACTGAAACAGAAATCAAGCTCACTGGTTCCCAAACAATACGAGTACAGTATAGATAGGGAACCCACATCCAGACAACTGAATCTGTGCACCCCTTTTTTAAGAGGAGAGCAAGAAAGAACGGGTCGCCCTTCTCCCATTGCTCTGCACACTTGAACAGAACTTAGAAAACATGACTGCGCCTTTCATTTGCCCCCTTTGCATCAGTAAAGTTTAAACTAGCTGCCGTCTCTAAAGACTCTGGGGAGTCATCTACACAGCTGCCAATAAAACATTTTAAATATGTTGTAAAGTGTAATATACAAATGTGATACTAGATGGCGACAGTGAGCTATGTCAAATTCAATGTATTTTTCAAAACGTTTCTTTAAAGCATTTTTATATGTGTGCAGGTGCCATCTGTTAACTATATCATGAGTTCTGAGCCTCCAATGGACTGTAAAAAGGGACCTTTGAGGAAGCCCTAAAGCTATGATCAATAGTTACTGAAAGTGGTTCCATGTGCAAGCAGTGGTACTTGCCACAGTAACACTATTTTCACAATGCATGTTCCAGCATCGAGTCAAGAGATGTGCGTGAAAGATCTGGCTGGGTTTTCCCAGCCATTCTGGGTGGCTTACACAGGACATTAAAAAATTCTAAAATGTTAGATACAGTACTTAAAAATTCCTGATACAGGGTTGCTTTCCCCCTTTGGCAGGGAGAACATAAGAAAGACTTACCTTTCCTGCAGCTCTTTCATAGCAGGTGTCAGGTAACTGGCAGTAACCATATTCACCTTGTTGTCAATGCACTTCTTAGCAACCACAGGATGGAATGCGTAAGGCAGCAAGCTAAAAAGACAAATGAGAAAACCGGACACTAGAAAATGTGAACTTAGGGTGACCTAAGAGGCATGTTACCAACAAGGGAACCATTCCTGTGTGGCTATTCATCTCAAGGGACAATGTATGTGCAGCACAGTATGGGGAAAGGCAATTCCACGCAAAATATTAAGTCCTGGTTTTTATAATGATGCTAAAATGAAAGGGTCACCCATGAATGAGGGAGCCACAACCGATTCTGCGGTATCCTTGTCAAGCATGCAGTTGGAAGAACAGACTTCTCTCACAAATACACACTTCAGTGCATCTCTTAAAAGCATCAACACATGAAGGAGCACCCGGTACTTGCATTTTGGGCTTTTCCACAAAAGCATCCTCTAGCCTGAAGTTCAGTACCATCACTACCAGGCAAAATCGTCAAGAGCTAACCTGGCCCATGGCACCCACACCATGGAGAATCGCTGAAGCACCTACCCCATGGGTAGGCAACCTAAGGCCCGGGGGGGCAGATCCAGCCCAATTGCCCTCTAAATCCGGCCTGCGGACAGTCCAGGAATCAGTGTGTAGTAGAATGTGTGCTTTTATTTAAAATGCATCTCTGGGTTATATGTGGGGCATAGGAATTCATTCATTGTTTTTTCCAAAATATAGTCCGCCCCCCCCTACAAGGTCTGAGGGACAGCCCCCTGCTGAAAAGGTTTGCTGACCCCTGATCTACACGATCACCAGAACCACACTGACCTGATAACAAGGTTGTGCTTCTTCACCATGGCCTCTAACCTCTTCTCGTCTTCAGTGACATCCACGACGACAGGAACAACATTGCTGTACTTCTTAGCCAGCTGCTCAAGTTGCTTCTTCATGACAGAGGCTGTCGTAAAACAAGAACATTCGCTGAAAGCGGTAGACAGAGACCCTCCTCTTGAGCTTCCATTAAATAAGCATTCAATCATAACCTCTCAGCAAGTTTTAGGCAACTTGGTCATGTAGTGTCATGCACCCTCGGCAGGACCAATTCTGTATAAAATGGGGGGGGGGATGCCTGGTTTAAATTCAGAAGCTTTCAGATAAATTAACTGGACCCCGGATGGCATGGGTTGCTGCTCATCCTTGTTTTAAAAGGTGTGTCGTGGTGTTTTTTTTGGGGGGGGTGGATTCTCTTTACTGGTAGATTCCCCTTTTCTGTATAAAATTGTGACAGATTGCCACCAGGAAGAATGAACCCCCTTGTCCACCCCCTCATCTATCCAGCTGCCAGGACCCCACATTCCCAGGACCCCTCCCTTTCGACCAGTGTTAGAAATTCCCAAGGCACCAGATGCGTTTCGCAATTGCCACAGGTCCAACTGTGACCACATGGAGATTTCTGGGTGCCAGGCTGGTGGCTGACATCTCCATCTGGCAAAGCCTATTTCTTTGCATTTACATCCCACCTTTGTCTTCAAGGAGTACATGATTCTCCTTTTTTTTCCCTCCCCCATTAATCCCTACAATGACCCTGTGAGGTAGGTTAAGAGGCTGCGACCAACCCAAAGACACCCGCTCGGTTTTGGTAAATCCATTCCAGAACTTTGCAAGACCCAACTAAAACTAAGCTAATCCATGCAGGCAAAGCAGTACCTGTTCTAGGATAAAGGATCAACGAAGAAACTGTTAGTGGGGGAAAGAAATCAAGAAGATCAACGAATGAAAGACCAAAAGATGGCTAGGTCTTAGAAGCTCTAAGCCAATCACTCCTACATAAGTCTCCACCAACAGAGGTGGGCATTGTAATAGCCAGCAGGCCATGTGTGGCAGACAACAGCTTGCTAACTAGAGGTCTTGTTTGAACAAACTACAGTCATACCTCGGTTTAAGTACGCTTCGGTTTGAGTACTTTCAGTTTAAGTACTCCACGGACCCGTCTGGAACGGATTAATCCTCTTTCCATTCCTTTCAATGGGAAAGTTTGCTTCGGTTTGAGTACTTTTAGTTTAAGTACTCCGCGGACCCGTCTGAAACGGATTAATCCACTTTCCATTACTTTCAATAGGAAGGTTTGCTTCAGCTTAAGTACGCTTCAGGTTAAGTACAGACTTCCAGAACCAATTGTGTACTTAAACCGAGGTACCACTGTAAATTCATAGCACTCGTGACTGTCGAGAACATGAGGGAATCATGCCTCAAATGCTCAGATTTAATGCTCGGAGTTTCAAATCTGTTAGCTTTCAAATCTCTGTGTTTCTGAAAAATAATGCTAATATAGGATCTGGGAAAGTTCATAAAAATAACCTACAGAAACAGAAAAGAAAACAGTGTCTTCCAATAATAAGGCTCAGAAGCAGATAACCATTCCATGTAAGATGTTGAAAATCTGGATTTGCAAAAGATATTGCGCTCTGTTTCCATCTTGGGCAAGTATGTATATATTCTGGCTTCAAGACACACAGAAGAGGAAACAAAGTCCACAGCCATCTCCTTGGAGACACCTGCTTGCCTTTCTGCTTTGACCAGCTTCCTTAAGACATAGCTCCTAACAGATAGGATACAGTAGGTACACGTTACAGTAAACTATATATGGGCCAGTCTAACTCCTTTGAGCCTCTCTTCCTATTGTGGAGAAACAGACCACAATACCTGGCTGAGCATTATATCTGAGTCAGGGTTTCTTTCACCCTCAACAAACCACAATATGCAGAAAACAGCTTGTGGGTTTGCTTCTTCCATGTGCTAACGGAGGCGAGCAAAGGAGCCTAGAGAAGCGCATTCACAGCAAGCCATTTACTACGGCTGCAAATTTACAACGGTTTACTGTGACATGCAAATTTACTATGGTTTACCGTGACATACAAACTGGGCCAATGCAGTCACTCTGTGAACAGAAGGATCCTTTGTACTCAGAAGGAAACTTGTGAACTTAGAAAGGCCCTTTCTAATATTTAATTAATTTAAATTTTAAAAGTTTAATTGGAAGTCATTTTTAAGATCCGATAAATAGAGTACAAGTGTGAGAACTACAGAACAATTCGTTTTTATGTTTGTCATTTGTTATGTGGTATAGTGATGCGAAGTTTATGTTTGTAGGTGTGAATTATATATGTATGTATTTTGTTTTTTAAGTTTTTAAACAATAAAGATATATCTTTTAAAAAAAAGAAAGGCCCTTTCCGTCAGTGTAACTCTCCCTTCCTGAGCAGAAATCCCAGCCCTTGGAGCCCTAGAAGCCTTCAGAACAGACTTGCTTCCATGGACATGGTGTGTACAGTGGTACCTCGCAAGACGAATGCCCTGCAAGAATAACTTTTCGCAAGACGAATGCGTCTTGCGATCTGATGGTGACTCGCAAGACGAATTCGTTTTGCGAAAAGTTCGTCTTGCGAATCACGGTTTCTCATAGGATTGCATTGAAATTTAATTAATGCGTTCCTATGGGCAAAAAAAGAAATTTCAATGCATTCCTATGGGAAACCGCGATTCGCAAGACGAATTTTTCACAAAACAAATTGACTCGCGGAACGAATTAAATTCATCTTGCGAGGCATCACTGTATTTGTCTTTCGATGAACTGAGTGGAAGACTACGAGTCATAGGCACGGGGAGAGTTTGTGTGCGAATTCAACAGTGCTTAGTTTGATTTTGGCTGTTTGTTTGTTAATGCTGTTAATCTTGTTTCGTGGATTAGGAGAGCTGTAATGCTTTGCGGATTTTATAATGTGACTTTTCCTGGGGTTGTCCTTTTTACCCTATTTTTTGTTTTGTTTTACAGAAGGTGGCTGTTTTACAGCTGATTTGTTGTTTTATACGATTCATGTTGTGATGTTCCACTATGTGGATATATTTGTTCTATATAAGCCTTCTAGCTAGTGGCCCCCACCCTGTGGAATGCCCTCCCATCAGATGTCAAGGAAATAAACAACTATCTGAGTTTTAGAAGACATCTGAAAGCAGCCATGTTTAGGGAAGTTTTTAATTGTTTGATGTTTTATTGTGTTTTTAATATTCTGTTTGGAGCCGCGCACAGTGGCTGGGGAAACCCAGCCAGATGGCAGGGTGTAAATAAATGTATTATTATTATTATTATTATTATTATTATTATTATTAGACTCATGCGAGCGAAAAGTGGCACAGAAATATAATAAATGATATTCATTCCGTGTATGGAGCTACAATGCTGGATCTCACCCAACGGCTGTACTTTGTAATGAAAAATAAGGAGCACTGATCTCAGTATCAGGTATGTTAGGACTTCAAAGAGGAAATATTCCCTTATACAAAGGCAACACTCCATTCCTTTGTGCTTCTTACAAACCTGCTGTTATTTCAATGTTGGGGTCTCTCGTGAGGTATTCTATCACAGGCCCCGAGACGTAGCCAGATCCAAGTATCAAGATCTTCCTCTTTTTATCCATGGTCAGTGACTGGGTGTACTCCCTAGAAGAGACAAAAGTCAGTAAAGAGAGTAAGTCTGCAAAATAGGCTTCAACAACTGGTATGTTTTAAAATAAGTTTTTTGAAAGCAAGAAGGAGCTCTCTTTAACATGATGGTTTCAATCCAGTCTTCCAAAACCTTCTAACATTAGCCAAAACACTTTCAGCCTCAGTTAGGAGTGGAAAAGAAACCACTGCAAAATATCAAGTCTCCAGTCCACAACAACTCTGGGGTCTGCTCTGCATTTTATTAAAAAATGTTTTCAAGGAAAACTATAAAAAAAATTACTCCTGGCATATCATCTCTTTAAAACCCCCTTTGAATGTGTTTTTCTCTGCTAATTTTGTTTTGCTAAATTGCATCGTTGTGATCATGATCAATATGGGGGGAAAAGTTACAAAACTCTGGCTTTTAAAGGCTTCAGGGAAGAGACGTGGCTCGGTGATAGAACATCTTCCTTGCAGGATAAACCTGGATAAACACTACAAGCCCAGATAGAGCAGGGCGGTCCAACAAGCAGTCTTTGGGCCTTTTTTGTGGACTCTGGGACACTGCCAGGGTCTCAGGCCACCCCACACATGACAAGATGCAGGTTCCATGTCAAAGCACTATTGCAACCCCTTTGACATGAAAAGTTGGGCTGCACTGCTGTAGACACCACTCTGCTACATTGACTAATGGCCCGGCTTGATCTAAGGCACCTTTGCATGTTCCTACATGTGACCTGACGGCATGACTTCCTAAATAACTTACTCTAGAATAAGCTAGCCTGACAACATTAAAAAAAAGGGCAACTTAAAACTTAACTACAACTTTTTAAAAGTTATTGAATCTTGGAAAAAAGAGGCATGAACAAAGAAAGCATTTCTCTTACAGCCCTTGGATAGGTAAAAAGGTAAAGGTAAAGGACCCCTGGATGGTTAAGTCCAGTCAAATGCGACTATGGGGTTGCGGCGCTCATCTCGCTTTCAGGCCGAGGGAGCCAGCGTTTGTCTACAGACAGCATTCCGGGTCATGTGGCCAGCATGACTACACCACTTCTGGCACAACAGAACACAGTGACAGAAACCAGAGTTCACGGAAACGCCGCAGCGGTACCTATTTATCTACTAGCACTGGCGTGCTTTTGAACTACTAGTTTGGCAGGAGCTGGGACAGAGAAACAGGAGCTCACTCTGTCGCGGCAATTTGAACCACCAACCCTCCAATCGGCAAGCCCAAGAGGCTCGGTGGTTTAGACCACAGCGCCACCCATGTCCTTGGATGGAGGAAGCAAGTCCCTACAGGCTATGTGTCTTCAAGGTTTGGGCTTTGACATATTTTAAGGATGAAACTTTGGGTAGCATATCCCTCCCCAACATTAGAACTGAAACACTAATATGAGAACCTAGATCAAGGAGCCTCATCCTTTGCCTTCCACTGTCTGTTGGACTGCAACTTCCAGGACCACAGGCCACGGGGCAGGTGGGAACCAAAGACTATCAAGAGGGAAGCCGGTTCCCCAATCCCTGAGCTATATCCTTTTAAAGATCAAGAACTTTCTCTTGTGGTTGCTCAGTGGATAGATTTTTGTTCTCATCTTCTAGAGCAGGCATATCCAACTCCCAAGAGACTGCGATCTACTCCCAGTATTAAAAAACTGGCAGTGGTCTACCCATTGTCATTGGAGGAGCATGTGTGCGATGGGTGGATTGGCCAGAGGTGTTGAGGTTTTGGGGAGAGGATTTTTTAGCTGCTCCCCCCCCCAATAACTTTTTGTACACAATAAGGATCCCGTGATCTACCAGGATCAGGTGGGGATCTACCTGTAGATTGGGGAGCCAAAGTTGTTCGGCTTCTTTGGGGGGGCAGCCAGTGATCTACCACTGATCTACCACAGACATCCAGTGATCTACTGATAGATCACAATCTACCTATTGGACATGTCTGTTCTAGAGCTGTTTCCCATGTACAAGATCAGAAAGGAATTTTCCCGTGTAGCTGAGATCTGCCCACTGTTCTCTTTGGCTTTATTTCGTTTCTATTCTTTTGCAGCCGGTTCTTTCATTTGAATGGTGACGCCTCCCTGGGCGCGGATTCCCCCCCCCCAGGTCTTTTTTCCCCCTAGTGAAACCCCCCCCCCCTGCTTAATTTTTTCCCAAGAGCCCTGTGGGGACCCCATGGCATTCTTTCAGTAAACTCACAGAGGAAATAAATTAGCGAAATGTGGAATTGTTAGCACGTCTCTGAATGACCTGCAGAGAAGGCCCCCGAGTTGGCTTCTGCATCAGCACGATTAGAATAAATACTTGTGACAGCCGTGCCAGACTCATGCTTCGCCACAGAAAACAAGGTAGGAATAACCCATCAGCATTGAAACACAATATGACACAATAATTCAAAACTTTAGTCAGATATACTGGGGGTGGGGAGAGAAATCTATGCGTTTATTACCTGCGCTCCCTCAGTTTCTGGATATATTTATACTTATCAGTCAATGAACCATTGGATGCAATCACTGCCTACAAAAGTATACGAAACACATCATTACTTTCCTTGCGGCTGACCTCGCCATGCCCAAGTTAAGAGGGGGGAAAAAGGAGTCAATTGGCTTGCAAGACTTACGTCTCTAACTACAGGTGAGTAATTCTGGCTTTCGAGGGGCTCCGAGGCTTCAGATAACAGCTGTGGAGATCAAGGTTTCTCGTCAGAGCACTTGCTTTCAGGCAGATAATTATCTTGCACAGATAAGAGTCTTGGAAAAGTACATTTCATTAAAAACAAGGCAACCGTCAAGATTTAAACTCAGATTAAAATGCAGACTGTGTTGCTAGTCAGGCCACTTCGAAGACCTGAAATTCTCCTGACCTTCAATTGTCAATTAAATTCTTCTTCCTAGATTCACTTTCCCCTTCCACCCCGCTTCACAGAGCCGCTGTGCCACCATTTAGACAAGATATAATACGCATGAAACAAATCTTGTTGCCATGTATATCTATATCGCACGAAGCCCTCAAGCAGAACCGACAGGCTGGAGAACCGAGTCAGGATTAGGGGGGAGGCCAAAAAGACAAGGGACGAATTCTATTTGCAGTTTCCTTAGTAGAGATTTAGGAACCACTAATCTAGACAGACATGTGTAACTCTGGAAATCTCATTCTTTCACCCATTAAGAGACAGGATGGCTAGGAAAAGCTCTCCTAATCACACCTAAGTGCAGATAAGCAATGAGATTGTATTAGCTGACTGAACAGAGAAGAGATAAGTTAACACTGGCAAGTTACCTGCCCAGGGCTGGTCCAATATGTTTTCCTGTCTCAGGTGATACAGCAACTTGTCTCCCCAAGATGCACAGTGCTAACTCTCAGTGTTAGAAACCGAGATATGAAAGCTAGGAGCTAAACGGCACCCAAAACTGGGGTTACGGGCGCAAGAACAGAATGGCTGGGCACTTTTTTAAAAAAAATAACAAAAATACAAAGCTGAAAATGAATGAACTGCAGCTAAAATATTACGTTCATTTACACACGGTCTAGTCCTTCCCCTGCCCACCCCCCTAATATTCTTCAGAGGGTCTCTTCTCCAGTCTTCGGAGAGTAGCTGGAAGTGGGGAGGCAGAAAAAGGTCCTCCTTTCCTTCCACTCTGCAGTTTTAATCAAAAATCTCAGGTGCAGGGCTGTGCCCAGAGCATAGAAACTGATTACCAGTAAATTCCCTGTCACAAAATGCACCTATATACCGTGGGAGTTTCAAACACTGCTTAATGCTGGCCCGAGAGACATTTTGGTACCCGAAGTGACAAACAAGATGGCGCCCACAGCCACTTCCACACAGAGCAGCTCATGGGACTGGAGCTGAATCTTATTTCAAAACGGGTTACAGGATTATGTCCTCTACTGCACCTGGGCCAAGGCTCAGGAGAGGCCGTGTGCCAACAGAGGAGGGTGACCAGGGTCTCAGGGAGAACACCCAGGGGCTACTGCTGCTGCAACTGCCTCTGCGAATATGTCCCCTGAGGCATTTACCTCACTCTTGTTTGGCTTTTTGTGGTAACTCAAAAACCGGGGGATTTTATGGTTGCTGCCTATGTCTAAGCAAAGCTCCACACACAACACATACACTTTAGTTCAGCCGGTCTTACTTCCAGTATATTACAGTGGACCCTTGGGTTATGCTACCTTTGGGTAACTTAACTTTCGGGTTGCGAACACAGCAAACCCGGAAGTGTATTCTTTCAGGTATCACCACGCGCAGAAGCACTCTATTGTGCCGCGTGCATGCGCAGAAGCGGCGCCTTTACTTGCAGATTTTTGGGGGTACATACAGACCCCTGGAATGAATTACGTTCATATCCAGAGGGTCCACTGTATTACTATTTATTAATTAAATTTATTGGTCACTTTCTCTTGCCATGCATAGGATTGTACAGTGGTACCTCGACTTACAAATGCGATGTGTTCCGCGGCGCTCTTCGGAAGTCAAAAACTTTGTAAGTCGAAGCGTCCATTTTGCGCATGTGCAAAGCGTGGTTTTGCGCTTTGCGCATACCGCGCGAGCCGCTTCTGCACATGCGCAGAATGCACGTGCGGCGAAAATGCTTCCGGGTTAGCAGACTTTGGAAGTTGAAACCTTCGGAAGTCGAGGTACCACTGTACAATTAATCACTTGAATTATTACAAGAATATACAACGGCCTTTAATGAACAGCAAAAAATGCTATATTTTATAAGATAATCATTTTTCCTCTTTTTAATTCAACAGGGATTTGGAAGAGGTCAGCTTGTGTGTCATGAAGGCCATGTTTCAAAAGAAAAAATGTTACAGGGGCTCCACACATTAGTGCAGGACACTGTATGCAGGGCCTTATTTATCAGGGTGCAAATATCCACCCACTGCTCCCAAATTACCACGGATAGTGGGGGGGGCAGCGAAGCTGTGCACTGCCAGCCATTGGGGGGGCAACTCTCCCCCATGCAGCTGTGGGAGAGCGATCCCCGCAGAGGCTTGGGAGGGAGGGAAGCTATGCGCCCGCCAGCCATATGGTTGGCGGGGTGCAGCTGGCGGGCATGCAGGGAAAGGGGAGGCCTCTGGCAAAGTTGCACAGCTCCCCCACTCACTGGGGCGCCCCTGAGAGGCCGGCGCCCTGCCACAATGCACCACTAAGCCCTATGGGAAAGACGGCTCTGACCGGAGAGAAGATGGTTTGTGGCATTCTCTCACTTTCTGCAGCAGCAGATATTTGCAGGAAAGCTCTTCCTGCCATTAAGCAAGCCCAGGACTCTTGGAATTTCTTGCTTCCAGTCTACACAACAACCATTAACACTCTCTAAGCAGCTACTTATGTCTCATCCAAAGCCATTAACACACAGCTTCAGAGAAGCGTTGAAAAACAATGACCAGGAAGGGGGATAAATAAATGTCGCCTGCTTTCGGGCCTTGACTGCAAGGGCTTCCTAAACTCAATGGCAGAGCATCTGATCTGCATGCAAAAGATCACAGGTTCAATCCAGTCCGGGCTGGAAAAGACTGGTATGAAACCCTAGAGAGATGCCAGTCAGTATATAGACAAGGGGTGGAGAACCTTTTTCCACTCCAGAGCCACATTCCCGGGCAACTTCGATATTAAGGGTATGCGGCTGTTTATATACATGTCCTTTTTGTTCTGAATTGTTTTTATCGCCTTTGCAATTGCATTCGTCTTTACTACCTTGGGCTTCTTTGGGAGGAAGGGTGGGATAAAAAGATAATAAACACATTCCCTCTTGGCCAACCGTAGTGTTACAGACTGGCTGGACACAAGAGGAATGTTGGCAGGCACCAGCTGGGGAAGCCCAAAGGGAAGAGGGCTCAGAGCACGGGGATTGGTGGTGGGACGACGAAGAGTGGTCAGGGAGAAAAGAGGGAGAAGGAAGAAGAGGTGCTGGAAGCTGAAGAGACAACAGGGCTTAGTGAGCAGGGAGAGTCTGTGGCAGAGAGACGTCCAGAAGCAGAAGCAGAAGCAGGGGAGGGAGGCCAAGAGGCAGAGATACGTTCTCCTGACCTCCCACCCAGAGTCAATTTTGCGGAGGAGAGCGGTGGAAGCCCCACCGAGCAAGAAAAAGCCCTAGTATGAACTTCTGCTGACTAAATACATTAGGCGAATTAAGCAGTAGCATTTTGATACTGATCTTTCCCCTTCTTCTACTGGTATTTGCGTGATTTGGGTCAACTTAGTTAGATAAAGGTCGGTGTGTTTGTGGCAATTCTTATTTACAGTGGTACCTCTGGATGCAAACGGGATCTGTTCCAGAGCCCCGTTCGTAACCTGAGCAGTGCGCAACCTGAAGTGCTGAATCTGTGCATGCTCGCTGTGCGATTCGGCACTTCTGCGCATGCGCATGACGTCATTCGGTGCTTCTGCGCACACGCGAATCACCTAACCCATTCCAATACTTCCGGGTTCGGCGCATTCGTATCCCGTGATGTACGCAACCCGCAGTGAACGTAACCAGAGATATGACTGTATATGAGTAACATTCTCATGTATTTGGGGACGCTTTTAATTGGAATGTCTAACAGCTTGTTAGTGTGGTTATAAATACTACATTATGACATACTGGTCGCAAATATATCAATGCTTCTGTTGTAGAAATAAGTTGATGGTTTGTTTACAGTCCTTGTGAGCTTTTTTTGTTTTTTGCAAAATTAGGGAAAGCATCTGTATATAAATAGCTCCTCCCAGACTTTGGGACTCTCTTCCTAGACAAGTTAAGACTGGATCTCTTCTTGTTATCCTTCCACTAGCACGACTTCCTTGTTCCAAGGCAGGTTATCAGTAAATGAGAAGAAAACTCAGTACAGTAAAGCTTTTCAAAACATGTAGAAAATCATCGGCACCTACTAACACCCGACTATCATTCTGCTCATAAACAGCTACGTGCACCCATTGAAACGTTAGCAGTCCTACTGCAAAGTTTAGTTACATAGACAGCATTCAAGTCCATTCAAGTACACAGCATTGTTGTTTCTTTAACCTGGCAACAGGTGGAGCTCTTACTCTACCAAATTCCACCACAGAACCTTTTCTAGCAGAACTAGAATTGCATGAAATTCCTTTGCAGTTCAATTTTAGCTGGAAAAGTTCCTGTGTTGGGAGAAACATGAAGATGCTTGCAATTACCCAACCCCCTAAGGTCTCCTCTCTCCCTCATTTTTACATTTGTTCACAGCCACCATTTCGCTAACCTGCTGATACAGACTCAAACATTTCTCCCTCCAGTTTGAAGAGCCTCTTCAACAGTCCTATTCAGGCATTTAAATCGCCCTTGCAATTAGCAATCGCGTGAGCAGAAACAGAGATGAGCCTGCTAGCTCTATAAGTCCCATTGCTATTCCAATCACTCTCCACGAGTTGTAAGCAAATATCTGCAGCAGCCATAATAATGATAATTTATTACTTACACCTCACCTATCAGGCTGGTTTGCCCCAGCCACCCTGGGCAGCTTCCAACCTAATAAAGTAAAGCTGCTCTATTTGTGTACTATCCCCGATAAGTTTATGGTTCTACAAGCAGAAAATGCTCCCGGTTTTGGAAGTTATTCCTCCAACTTGTGGAAGGCAATAGCAATAGGGGGTCAGAGCTAGTACACTCACTTCTGCCCTCCCCATTACATTGGGAGCTAGAACACCTTGTTAAAGCCAGGGATGGGGGGGGGGATTCACCGACTCCCCCAATATCCCAAGTCCCCACCACAGCCTCAGACTAAGGCACAAGCACCATACATACACAACAGCAACGAGGCTCAGAAAAGTAGTCTATAAAAGTGTAGCAATAAGCGGTTACCATGTGTTGTACTGTTTCCTCTGACTATCCAATAGAGTCGTACCTTGGTTTTCAAATTTAATCGGCTCCGGGAGTCCGTTCGACTCCCAAAACGGTTTGAAAACCAAGGCGCGGCTTCCAATGGGCTGTAGGAGTGTCCCGCAGCCGATCGGAAGCTGCAATGGATGTTCGGCTTCCGAAAAATCATTCGAAAGCCAGAACAATCGCTTTTCGGTTTTCAATCATTCAGGAGCCGAAACATTCGAGTTCAAAAGCGTTTGGCTTCCAAGGTTCCACTGCATAGAAAACTGTAGAAACTTCACAAAGAATCACCAAAATTCAACAGTTTGACCCATTTCCTTGGTTCCCATGGCTAATGATTCCTCTGGAAGAGGGGAATCCAAGGCTCCCCCTGCTCCCATAATCCCTTAAGCATAAGGTTACATACTCCTTGCCCCTCTGTAAGGGGAAGACAGTATAGAGAACCTCCCCTTTGCATCAGGAGTAGCTCCTCCCCAAGCAGCGATGGAAGCGCGGGCTCTGAAGGGGCTAGCCAGGAAGCGGAGGGAGAGTGCGGGGGCTCTGACAGCATGGGAGAGCCCTGGCTACACAGGAGGGAAGAGAGATAGAAGGGGGGGAGGGAAAGCACGGAGCGTAGACCCTTTCCCCCGGTTCCAGAATTACGGAGGAGGAAAAGGGGGAGGAGATTCACTGTCCCAAGACTCTTATGTTGGGGAAAATCACGCAGGGGGGCAGTGCCGGATTCTGGATCGGAATGAGCAGACATGTTTCCAACACCTCTCTACACTGTAAATAGAGTGCACCAATAAAGACTGTTAAAAGACAAGCTGGCGGAGAGTCGTTACTCTAGAGTAGTCGCAACAACCTCTGACACCCTCCATAAGGTGTGAACTTAGCCTCGCAATAGGAGGCAAGAGGCGGTCAAGAGCAGCTCATGCCCCAGACAGAAATCCATCGGGATGGTGGATTGAATTCTGACACTTTCAAAGAAGAAGCGCCTTGCAGCTAGGGGGATGTGTAAATACCTTTATTGCTCTTTGGGAAAGAGGGTAGTTAAAAGGTGTTGAGAACTGGGGCTGTTGACAGGAGTGGGTGATGGGCTCATGTTTCTACACGCCAAACCCTCCTACTTTGTGACATATCTGTGATGTATCGATGATGCTGTTGAAAAGTGCATTGTGGGAAATGGGGAGAGGTCTTTGTGTGTTTCAAGCTTGTTGCAACAAATAAGGATCAGGTCTACTGACTGCTGTTTTGCTTCTTTAACTTGACCGCAGACTCCTCCTTTGCTGACCCGAGAGACCCACAGGGAGTGGGACCCCGATGAGCTGGGCAGCGGAATAAATCCACACCCCAGGATTTTTTTTCCTTATCAACCCGAATCCCATATAGTGAACATGATGTCATGTCACAACACAGCCACTAAGATTTGGCTATTAACAGGAAATGAATTACACACACACAAAGTTAATTCCCCTCTGAAAAAGAACACTTACACAACTGTCCAGATCACCACTGTGAAAAATGCGTACAGTGGTACCTCTACTTACGAATTTAATGCGGTCCGAACGCACATTCGTAAGTCGAAAAAAATTGTAAGTCGAATCCCATAGGAATGCATTGAGAAAAAAAAATTCCTAAGTAGAAGCAACCCTATCTAAAAATTCGTAAGTAGAAAAAATCCTATCTAAACTGCATCCAAGATGGCGGACGGAGCTCCATTCGTAAGTAGAGTTATTCGTAAGTAGAGGTACCACTGTACTGTAAAGAATCAAAATCCTATTCATCAAAATGGATAAATACATTTATTGGAACGGCTCTTTTAAGAAAGGTCTGTGCAACTTTCCGTGTCACCTGCATTTAGTAGCCATAGGTTTCAGAGGAGGAGGGGGAAAGGTTCCACAAAAGACAGTTATTTGAGAAGTTTCTACCTTGTGTAGCCTGAATTAGTTTCTAAGAAACACTTCATTTCTGCCAGTTGAGTTTTACAGCAGATTTCCTACCCGTGGGGCAGGCCAGAAGCTCCCCAACACACAAACGCTTAAACACTCAAAATGAAAACAAGTTCCCCACTCACCATCTCTTCAATGTAAGGGAAAAGCATGTCTCCAAAGCATTCTGTTGATTCTATAGGAAGCTGAGCTGGCAGGTTGTCAATGGAACACATCAAAATCCCTGATCCCTCCACACTAGAAGAGACAGAAGTTTGATTCCAGGCAACAAAAGCTTTGTGCACTATTTCTCTCTTTTTTTTAAAAAAAAAACATTTTTAAAAGTTGTTTGGTTTTTTTACACAAATCTTTTTGCCTGGCGCCTAAAGATATGATAGAAAGGCAAGCCTCTCTGTGGGGGGGGGGAGCATGCTACAAGTGGGGAGCCACTTGCAGAAAAGGCTCCTTGCTCCCCTCCTGGAGGAGACACATGAAGAAGGGTTTCAGATGATGACTGCAGGGTCTAAGAAGTTTCCTATGGGGAGAGGCAGTTTTTGTGCTATTGTGGCCCACACCCATTTAAGGCTTTATAGGTCAAAACCAGAACTTTGTATTGGGCCCAGAAACTAACTGGCAGCCAGTACGTTCTGGCCAGGATTGGTTTTACATGCTCAAACCATCTTGGCTCGGTGCACAACCTGGCGGCCGAATTCTGCACCAGCTGAAGTTTCCGAACTGTCTTCAGAGGCAGTTCCACTTCTCCCCACCAAGAGTCAAATATCGTTCAGGAAGGCCACCAACCTTCCGAAGTAGCTTTTTTTGTGAGTGACCTTCCTGAACTAAGTAGGAATGCAAGAATCTCCCTCTCGTGCATTTTGTTAAGCTCCTTAACCTCCAAGATCCAAGCCCGTGCATGCTTGGAGACACCTCAACTGTATCCATCACAATTAAACGAGAAACTACGAAATAACTGTGTGTTGCTTTAAAACTGAGCTTTTCAACACAAAAGGCAATTTAGGAAGACCCTCTCACCTGTCGTGGATAATATGCTGATCGGCATCATACATGCAGAAGGGGCTGTCTATTGTCGTACATTCCGTCATAAATTCTATAGACCCTCCAGTGTCTGCAGAGATGTCGCATATTGTAACAAGTCTATTAAAAGAAACAACAGCCACAAAGGCAATAAATGATTTTCAGTTTTTTAAAGTCTTGAAGATACAACTCCCAAGTGCACTGCCATCAACAGTGTCAGAAGAAATCAACAGCTGAACAAGACAGATTTAGTCTGCCATTAGTACTCAACAAAATACTCTCCCCAGGGAACCTTAGTAAAGATTTCAAACAAGGGATGGTTCTAGACCAGGGTTTCCTAAATTTGGTTCTCTGGCTGTTTTTGGACTACAACTCCCATCAATCCCTAGTTAGCAAGACCAGTTGCGAGGGATGATGGGAATTATAGTCCAAAAAACAGCTGGAGAACCAGGTTTGGGAAACTCTGGTCCGGGCCAAATGGCATCCCAAGCAAGGAACATCTTCTGAACTTCTCTGCGAGAAATGAAGTTACAGGGAACCAGGCAGAGGGCCTTCTCGGTGGTGGCACCCACCCTGTGGAACGCCCTCCCTTCAGATGTCAAGGAAATAAACAATTATTTGACTTTTAGAAGAGATCTGAAGGCAGCCCTGTTTAGGGAAGTTTTTAATGTTTGATGCTGTACTGTTTTTAATATTCAGTTGGAAGCCGCCCAGAGTGGCTGGGGAAACCCAACCAGATGGGCAGGGTATAAATAAATTATTATTATTATTATTATTATTATTAGTAGTAGTAGTAGTAGTAGTAGTATTGAATTCCATGACAGAGCAAACTTTAAGCCAAGTCTAATTTTTAGCTCTGGCCCCGTCCACTTCTAGTTTCAGTCCCTGTAAGATTGCCTCTGAGCAAATGCAGTCCTCAAAAGAAAAATGAAACAGAGGGTCCCCAGCACCGATTTAATTCATTCCCGCTATCACCAAATACAAGCTTCTTACTTGTGTGGCAATTGCGGACAACCCTCAGTAGCAGCAGCAGCAGGTCGCAGAGGAGCCAGAAGTCGCTGGGCATCCTGCCTGCTTAGCAGTCGCGGAGTATGCTGCTCCCAGTAGATCCCATTGATCACGCAAGTAGCGTAAGGTGCAATCTGTAAAACAAAGCTGCAATTTCTCCTTACCCTGTAAGGACCCAACACCTTGATCCAAATAGTTAACTATGTGATTCAGTAACTATGTGATGCAAATCCTTGATGCTGACAGTATGCCTCACTTTATCATCTGGTCATGGAACCAGGCGGTTCTCTGGATGCAACAGGCATCTAGACAATCATCAGCTTAAAATGGAAAACGAGTGAGGTCCCAACTGAAGAATGGGAACTTTAAGCTGACAGAATATGCACAGCTTGCAGACTTAACATATGCAATAAGAGAACAAGAAGAACATACGTTTAAAGAAGACTGGGAAATGTTTATTGAATATATGGGGGGGCAATTGTGCACATTTGAAAACCTGGGCAGCATTAAGATAAATTCAACAGTGTAAGTAAGTTTTGATGGCTGTAATAATGGAATAATGAATGGTTTAGTTTTTGTAAAATTTGGAGGGATTTATGATATGCAAAATGAACCACGGAAAGAGAAGGGAAGTCACTGATATTTAAAGGATGTTTAAATGCATATTCTAAATTGTAAAACAGAAAAAATTATATATATGACAATCACCAGCTTAATTCTTTCTTTTTTGAGAAAAAGCACATTGGTCACATGAGTTACACTGACAGGAAAGTGGGTGCCATAGGTAACAGAGGTCATGGTAACTATAGGGCAGAGTCTGACTCATTTGGAAGACTTCGGGGCAAAATAATGGGAGAGGTGTACTCACATCCGTGTTGAAACGAGAGGTGTAGTGTTCTGGGTGCTTGTCGTAGTCCACGGGGTCATACACGCCATCGCTCTTCCTTACGAGGTGGTGGTGTCGACTCAACACCGTCCCATAGACTTTTCTGAGGTCTGTGGAGAGGAGCACAGTAAATAAAAGAGAAACAACGTACCCCCGCAGAGCTTCTGAAGCCCACCCCAGAATGCCCTACCTCCAGTTCGAGAGACCTCCTTCAGCTCGTGGGGCTCCACAAACTCACAAGGGAGGGCATTGAACATTTCTTGGGCACCCTGTAGATAAAAGTAAGGCTGATAGGTTAGATTTTCCAAAAATAAAAAATAAAAAAAATGCAAGGAATTGGGAAGTTCTAGGAACAACTCTTCTGCCAAGGACTGTCCTGCACACATTACTGTGCCTGTGTATGGTTCTGGATTTAAACCAGGAAGACTGGAGTTCAAATTCTTGCACTGCCACAGCATTCAGTGTACGACCTCAGGAATCTCCTCCTGTCTGCTTTTGTCCAAGTTTCTACCATATTATTCAAAAATGTATACTTGTTGCCTAGACCTTCAACCATCCAACTCTTCCACCCTTTGCACCTTCTCCAGATGGTTGGGTGCTCCTCAAGGGCTGAAATCAAACAGCAGTGGCAGCATAAACACAGCTAGAGACCCACAAATCATGTTCATCCTACTATTTTAAGGGGCTCAGGTTCAGTGGAAGAACAAATGCCTTGGACAAAAGGTCACAGGCTTCAATCCCTGGCATCTCCATATAGGCCAGCAAGACTCCTAGTTGCTGTCAGTCCATGCAATGATCAATGATCTGACTTAGACACGGACTTGGGACCAGTGTTAGAAACTCAGGCATATAAGCTAGGCACCAAATGCCATCTTGCATCCCGACAACGAAATGTCTATCTGTCTATGACCCTTGGGGTCCCTTCCCATGCTACAATACTATGATTCTTTGATCTCAACAATATTGCTTGACTGCAGCTTGCTCTTACAACAATTCACTCATCCCAATACGCAAGAAGGAGAAGCACACGCAGTGGAAATGAAAATTGCATCAACTGTGGAGTAAAGCCCAGTTGCCAACCTGGCGCCCAGAAATCTCACTGTGGTCGCAACAGGACCCACGCCAGTAGCAAAACGCGCCTGGCGCCTGGCTAATTTTGAACACTGACTTGGGCCAATGATCTGACCCAATATAAGGCAGCTTCCTATGTTCCAGCCATCACATGGGACACTTTATGTGTGCATCTCATTACTCCTGTATGGAAGGAACAGAAATGCAGTAAAGGGGGCCTATAGCTTTATTGAAAGATATGAACAGGCCTTATACAGTATGTACTACAACAAGCCAATACTCTGGTTGCAATGAGAAAATGTACTAGTGCTATGCATTTGAAGGGTGCCTTACCTTAGACACGTTGCCTGTGCCTGTAAACACAAATGTTATGGGTCCAATAGACTTTGGCATCAAGCCTAGGGAAATTTCGTAACCAGCATCGCGGACTGCTTGGACAGCCTGGCTACTGTTTCTGTAGTTGTGGGCCATACCAATGTGCTGAAACCAGGAAGAGATTAATGTCAGTGACTGGTGACTGGGAGAGGCCGCCGAGACCATATTACACCGGTCCTGAAAGACCTACATTGGCTGCCAGTACGTTTCCGAGCACAATTCAGAGTGTTGGTGCTGACCTTTAAAGCCCTAAATGGCCTCGGCCCAGTATACCCAAATGAGCGTCTCCACCCCAATCGTTCAGCCCAGACATCAAGGTCCAGCTCCGAGGGCCTTCTGGCGGTTCCCTCACTGTGAGGTGTGAGGTTACCCTGTGGAACGCCCTTCCACCAGATGTCAAGGAAATGAACAACTATCTGGCTTTTAGAAGACACCTGAAGGCAGCCCTGTTTAGGGAAGTTTTTAATGTTTGAAGCTTTATTCTGCTTTTAGTGTTCTGTTGGGAGCCACCCAAAGTGGCTGGGGAAACCCAGCCAGATGGGCGCGGTATAAATAACAAAATGATGATGATGTTGATGGGAGTCAATAGGCCTTTGGGACAAATTAACGAAAATCTACCCATCCCACCTCCCCCCAGCCCCATGTTCCCCCAGTAATACACACACACATATATGGGATGTGGGTGGCGCTGTGGTCTAAACCACAGAGCCTAGGGCTTGCCGATCAGAAGGTCGGTGGTTCGAGTCCCCGCGATGGGGTGAGCTCCCGTTGCTCGGTCCCAGCTCCTGCCCACCTAGCAGTTTGAAAGCACGTCAAGTGCAAGTAGATAAATGGGTACCGCTCCGGCGGGTCTGCGACTGGACCTAATGGTCAAGGGTACCTTTACTTTACCTTTACATCTATCTATCTATCTAATCTCCTTACCATAAAAGGAGTATGATGCCCCAGGGCAAGAAATCGCAATCCCATTCCATGTAAAATGTTGATCATACCTGGGTCAGAATTACAAAATACACAGTTAGTTCAGTACACACAGTTATTAAATGCTGCAACAGAGTCAAACTGGTGAGAGAAGTAAGGAAATTTAAAGGGGGTTCTAGAGTCACAATGCCTCAAAGCGACTAACAGACCATTTGCTCCAAGTTCCTGGGCCAGGTGGAAAACCCACCATGAACCCAACAGAGTCACCCAGGGCCAGGGTGGATTTGATTTGAATCAAATCGATTGAAATCGCGATTGAAATCATTAGTCAGTAAGACTTGATTTAAATCATTTTTTTACAGAAAGACTCGTTCTTGCTGGTATAATCTTAATATTTACAACCCCGGTAAAGGTTTCATTCTTGGAATAATAAAAATTTCAGAGTAGTTTTTACAGTTATATCGAAAATTACTGATTTGGTTTTGAAATACATAGACAGATAATGGATTAAAAAAAACTTATGGAATATGCAGAAATGGCAAAACTTACCAGAAGACTAAGCAATCAAGATAACTTTTTATAAAGGAGTGGAAATGGTTCATTGAATAATTACAGATAAATTGTAAACAGATAGGAACATGGGCAGGATTATTGTAATAACCTGCAGTTTCATAAGAGTATATATTTAAAGAAGATGAATAAATGAGCAAATAAATTAATTTGGATATGCAGAAGATATTAAAAATAAATTTAAGGAACCACAGAAAGACAGAGAAGGAAGTAAAGTTTTGAAATGCAAAAAGGATTGTAAAATTAGTGAAACGTATAAACCTGAAAAGTAAAAAAATAAAAATAAATAAAAATAAAATAAATAAAATAAAATGCAAAAATCTCGAAGGTGGCATAGGTGAAGCATCCCTCCTCCCCAATCCCATGCTCACTAATAACTGTTTAGAGATTGGTTTTCTTTATAACATTAAGCAGTGTGTTAATGCTTTTATAGCGAATGAGTAAATTAAATAAATAAATAAAAGCTAGCAAGTGCAAAGGCATGGAGTTCCCTTCTGGTTGAAAATGGCCAAAACACAGTACAGTGGTACCTCGGTTTATGAACACAATTGGTTCTGGAAGTCTGTTCATAAACTGAAGCGTTCATAAACTGAAGCGAACTTTTCCATTGAAAGTAATGGAAAGTGGATTAATCCGTTCCAGACGGTCCGCAGAGTACTTAAACTGAAGCGTTCATAAACTGAAGCGAACTTTCCCATTGAAAGTAATGGAAAGTGGATTAATCCGTTCCAGACGGGTCCACGGAGTACTTAAACTGAAGCGTTCATAAACTGAAGCATGGGTGTAATTGGTTCCGGAAGTCTGTTCATAAACTGAAGCGTTCATAAACTGAAGCGAACTTTCCCACTGAAAGTAATGGAAAATGAATTAATCCGTTCCAGATGGGTCCACGGTGTTCATAAACCGAAAATTCATAAACCGAGGTGTTCATAAACCAAGGTTCCACTGTATTAATATTTGCTTTAGATACCTGCAACGCCAGCCCACTTTCCGAAGGCTACAACTCGCACTCCTCTATGATCCACCATCTTCTCGTAATCTATCAGTCGAATGTTCTGCAAGTACAACACACCATATATACATTTGTTCTCAGGCTCCACTCATCCGAGTACACTAAAAAATCAAAATCAAATCCCAGCAACCCCTGCCATTTATAGAAAGATGCATGTAAAGGAAGTCGCTTCAATTCTTTTATAAAGCAATGCTTTGGGAATGTCTCCTATGAGATAAATGGGATTTCTAAATAAAAAGGGGCAAAGATAAGCCTTCCAGCCACTTCCATTCATCTCAGTAGGGGGTTAGACCAGGGAAAATGTGCCTTGAGTCCATTTATTCCAATGGGTCTACTCTGAGTTCAATGATGTTTGTTTTGCCTTTTATGCTACTAAAACACACTGCCATTAATTCATTGCCGCATCGTGGAAACCCAATATTGCACTTTGCAAAACCTCTCACCCTGCCGAACTGACCATTTCACCATATTATAATAATAATTAGCAATCTTCGGTAACTGAAATGTTACCTTGCTCAGGATCTCATCCAACAAGGGCATATTTGCCTCCTGAGCTTTAATAGTATGAGAGAAGAATGCATAGTTCTTGTTGGGAATTAGTTTATCCTCCGGTGGTCTCTTCACGCCCACAATCAGGCAGGCCTCCGAAATGTCTTCCTGTATAATACCGCCAGCTTTAACATAGTCCTGCAAACAAAGCATTGGAGAGGAATTGACGTCTCGAGCCAAACTGAACAAAGGCAGAAAATATTGAGACAGCCCAGTAGATGCCATTCTGGAAGGTGAGCCTTATTTCTATACTGGTTATCCACTCGGGGCCAGTTCTAAATGAAACCACACACTCGGTGCCAGAGCAAAATGGCAGTACACAAGGATTGCTCTTTTCATATCAGAAAGAGGGGAGGCTTTCAGCCGAAGATGTAGCTTGTGGGTTCATATGCAAATGAATCTTAACTGTTCAAAGCCATAGGCCACCACAATATTGATTCCATAAATCTCTATGCGAACTCAGTGGGGCTGTTAAAGTAATTTTAGACTCTCAGCTTGATGGACTTATTATGGGAGGAGTTCAGGTGCCGTTTTACTTCATTTACTTTATTTTGGGGGGGGGGTGCTGGCCCTGTTGGGGTTTGCCCATTCTGCGGACCCCCCACTGAAGTCACCACTGTGTCAACCTCAGCCTCCGTCCCCCCTCTGCTGGTTCCAATTCTTCCATCTTCCGCTCATTCATCTGCAGCTCCTTCCTCGCTGCCCCATCTCTTCCTGTCATTCATTCACACACTCCTCCTTCCTTTTTTTAATTTTTTTTAATTTAACTTTATTGGAATTTAAATTAAAATACATTCACACACAAAAACAAAAACAAAACACCAAAAAAATATAGAAATGACATACAAAAAAGCCAAACAATAATATAAAAAACATAATATACAAAATCATATATAAATAATAACCATAATAAAACATAAAATAATACCGTATAGCTTCTACTACAAATAATATAATGTAAATGATAATTATAATAATCATAAACATAATAAATAAAGACAATACAATCAGCAAAGAAAAATAAACACTTATTCAATTATTCAATCATGTCCGAAATCATGAGATCAGCATACGCTTCCACTATATTCCTAATTCCCTTATTTACCTTGTTTATTTTAATCCTTCCCCTATATCTTCTCCTCCCACATTAGACTTCCACTTATCTCAGATTCTTTAATTACTATTCTCTTATACTGCTACCCCTCAATTATATCTCAAAAAAATGAAAAATAATAATAATTCACTATTATTTAATTTTATCCATTTAAATTTAAACTCAAATTGGCTCAATACGAGGTATTAGAAATAAACACTCCTCCTTCCAGCCCTCTTTTCCTAGGTGCTACCCAGTTCTACAAACTTGTCTGGTGCCTGCCACCTCTTTAGCAAGTCCCTTGTGTTTGCTTTTTCAACCTCTCCTTCTCTAGGGCCTTCTGGGCCCCGCTCTGCCCCACTCCAGAAAACAAGGCAGCTCAAACAGCAACAGCAAACTTTGTAGCTTGCTCAGTCCCTCTGTGACATCAGAGCAGTTGAGCCAATCGCTGCCAAGAGGCTTCATCAACACCCATAAAACCACTATGGGCATTATAACACCAAGGGCCCAATAATTTTGATTAGATGTGCACAAGAAACAAACTGTACACCGCTCCTACCCTCAGGATCAACAACAAAAATCTCAGCACTTACTTTTTCGTGGATGGACCTTCGATTGGACGGTTGCACCAGAACTTTGTAGCCCAGGTTGGTTAAAAGTTTGACGTGCCGTGGGGCTAACGGGGCTCTTCTTTCCCAGGCATTGACGTCCTCTCTTCTGATTGCCAGGACAGATTTATGATAATGCTGCCACCTTGACAGGTGTCGCTCAAAACTACCACCTGTGCGTTTGAATGCTCGAAGCATGATTAAAAGCCTAACAGCAAGCAAAGACAAAGTAATAAGGAGATGCAACATAAAGGTGTTCAGAAACAGCCATTATGTGTCCATCCATCCTCCTGCCCCCAACAACAAAAAAACCTGGTCTCCTTAGAAATCTGCTGTAAAACTAGTTAGTTTTTAACACAAGGTGCAATGCAGAAGTCATAACTGCACATTGCCAATTAACTGCAAACGTTTCCAACTTTTTAAGAGGGGGAAAAACCTTGAATGTTGTATTCCTTACTAATGAAAACATGAACTGAAAATTGTTACAAGTGAAGCAATCTGGTAACAGTCAAAAGTAGCATCTGTATCTGAAATTCAATCAAGGAATCCAAGAATTCTAAGCAGTGTAATCAGTGCAGAATGAATGAGAAAAACTTGGCCTAAATCATCAACTAGTCCCTTCTGACTTTTAATTCCAAAACTATGGATGCGAGAATAGATTTATGGTTCTCACACTAAGAGGAAGGATGAACGATACGCGGTGTGAAGGTTGGCAATTGCCAACCTTCTTGGGTTCCATGATCACTGCAGATGGTGACAGCAGTCACAAAATTAAAAAACGCCTGCTTCTTGGGAGAAAAGCAATGACAAACCTAGACAGCATTTTAAAAAGCAGAGACATCACCTTGCCGACAAAGGTCCGTATAGTGGTACCTCGACTTACGAAGACGATCCGTTCCACGGCCGTCTTCGTAAGCCGATGTCTTCAGATGTCGAAGCGCTGCTACGTGCATGTGCAAAGTGCGATTTTGCGCTACGGCACATGCGCAGAACGCACGCACCGGGCGTGAGCGGCGAAAGGACTTCCGGGGGTTGTCAACTTCGGAAGTCAAAACCTTCGGAAGTTGAAGCGTTCGGATGTCGAGGTATGACTGTAGAGTTAAAGCTATGGTTTTCCCAGTAGTGATGTATGGAAGTGAGAGCTGGACCATAAAGAAGGCTGATCACCGAAGAATTTATGCTTTTGAATTATGGTGCTGGAGGAGACTCTTGAGAGTCCCATGGACTGCAAGAAGATCAAACCTATCCATTCTTAAGGAAATCAGCCCTGAGTGCTCACTGGAAGGACAGATCCTGAAGCTGAGGCTCCAATACTTTGGCCACCTCATGAGAAGAGAAGACTCCCTGGAAAAGACCCTGATGTTGGGAAAGATGGAGGGCACAAGGAGAAGGGGACGACAGAGGACGAGATGGTTGGACAGTGTTCTCGAAGCTACCAACATGAGTCTGACCAAACTGCAGGAGGCAGTGGAAGAAAGGAGTGCCTGGCGTGCTCTGGTCCATGGGGTCATGAAGAGTCAGACACGACTAAATGACTAAACAACAACAATCCTACAACAGTCAACACTTGCCAAATTCCACATTTATTGGTTTTATTTAAGTATTTATGCCTCCATCCTTCAACATGACCCACACCATGTACATTTTCTTACGTTGTCAAATGCAATATGAAATTCTGGCCTTCTCTTTACATTATAAAAATGAGAATTGAGATGCAGCCCTGAAGGTATCCATACTGCAGTCCAAAAATTGTTTTGCAGAGCTTGCTTCTACTTGGAAGTAAATCTCATTCAGTTCAGTAAGGTTTACTAACATTTAAGTGTGCCTAGGACTTAAGTTTTAGTTACCCCTTTAGTAACCTTGGTGGTTTCCTTTGAAACAAGCGCTATTCCACAGGAAGCAAAAACCCAAACATTACAAATCTGAAACTGCAACCGACATCACTCTCTCTGCTTTACACACCAAATTCATCGAAGACTGAAGGGCGAATGAGAATTTTCAATTTTTCAAAGTGCATGTTGTTATTGATACATATCAACACAGTAAAATTACCCAGCAGGCATTGTAAAATTTCAATAGATTCTGGCTCCAGTTTTGAGCAGAAAGAGGTTTGATTATAATACAGTCATACCTCGGTTTACAACCGCCTCGGTTTACAAACACTGCGGACCCATCTGGAACAGATTAATCCACTTTCCATTGCTTTCAATGGGAAAGTTCACCTCAGGTTAAGTACAGACTTCCAGAACCAATTGTGGTTGTAAACCGAGGTACCACTGTATGATCTACTGCCCATCTCATCATAGCCTGACAACATTCGCAAGGTGGACTGAGAACTGTTGAGCTTAGTGCCACAATCTATCAGACTGGAAAACATAGAGAACAATTTGTTATATTTGTAGCTTTGGTACAATAGCAAACATCTTTGCTATTACAGTTACCAGCAACAATGGTTTCATACACACATTCACAACTATTTGGTCTCGGTTGTACGATTCGCCAGTCACTACGACAAACAGTAGTTGCTCTTTGATGACTAAGACCGAGTGGAAAACTTCACCACTCCTAACCCTCCTCCCTCCTCACTGATGCCACTGCAAACACTATTCCGTTGAAGTCAGGAGAAAAACACGTACACTGCCTTTTAAATATATTCCAAACACATGTAAGACTGCTACCAGGACAACCAAGCCCTCAGTAAAACTATTCGCATTACTGAGCTTAAAGGTCCTTATATATTCCAATAAGTAGAAGCCAATTACCACCGATATCAACAGCAAGATATTTTATGCCTTTCTATGGGGAATGCAAAAAGGTTGTTAAACTTATCTGTCTCTAGTTGCAAAGGCTGTACATTTGCCAGGGCCTATGAACGTAGTCAACCAGAGAAGCAAGGTAGAAATGTGAACAATAAAGAAATATTGTGGTTCCTTGAAGACTAGCACCTTGTAGGCCCTTTAAAGACAGGGAGCTTTGAAATGCTAACGTATTTTTGGTGGCATCATAAGCCTTTAAAGCAGTGGTTCTCAAACTTTTTTTCCTCTGGGCCACACTTTCAGAATAAAAAGTTGCTCACGCCACACCATTTTTTATTATTATTGGTAACAAACACAACTAGGATTGTCCTCAGTATCACTTCATGCTCTTGCTCTCATTTTGAAAAGATAATTATCCATATTCTGCAAAAAATAAAAAAAAAATATACTATACTATGAAAAATATTTTGATACTATGCTAAAAGTTTGTTTGATACCATACTACACTGAAGTGTTTAAATGTTTCTTTGATTGCCCTTGAATCTTCCCACCCACACCTGCTATCCTCTCCTGCCACACCCTTTAAGAACCATAGCTTTAAAGACTCACTGCCCTTTTTGGCATCAAAAGGCTAACCTAACCACTCCTCTTGAAAGAAACAGCCACCTTTCCCTCAGGCTAAAAATTCCTCAAGTCTCCAGACTTGAGGAATGCTGCGAGGGAGACAAAAGGGGGGTGGAGCAGAATCAGTTGCTCACGGCATTCATTGCAAATCGGTCTAAAAAATGAAAAAGGAAGACATTAAAAATGTCCAGAAACCTTTTAAGTCTATCGCAGCAAAAAACAGCAATAACACAAGCTTGTGGCAACTTAAAAACCTTTTTTAAATGATATAAACTTTTGTGGGATAGCTCGGTCGCTAGAGCACGAGGGTTAATCTCAGGGTTGTGGGTTCGAGCCCCACGTTGGGCACAAGATTCCTGCATTGCAGGGGGTTGGACTAGATGACCCTATGGGCCCTTTCAACTCCACGATGCTAAGAAAGTCTACTTCATCAGGTGCATGAAGCCTCAGGTGGGAGGAGAGGAGGGGAGACGCCCACGAAGCACACAACCCGGATTATTTGGCCCAGGAAAGCACCCATATGGCCGAGTAATCAGAGAAGCAGCGCTCTCTTTCTTTCTTTTTAAAGGGTCTCTCTGCCTAATCCGTTGGGAAGAAGCAATCTTTGGGCTCCCACACTGAGAGCTAGAAACTTTAAAGGCTTAGTTTAGTTTTGAAAACTAATAAAAATTTTAAAAAAAGAAACTTAAAGGCTTGCTCAAATGTGAAAGACAAGAGTGCGCGACGCTCTCCAATTACGCATTGCCAGAAATGGGGGGGAAAGCTCCACTAAAAAAGCAACGCAGCTTCACACTAGAGGTTGTGCAATGATGCAAGTCTGCACCTCGGCTTTCCCCGGGAGGCCTACGGCAAGCGATTCTAGGAGCCTGGATCTCTAGATCCCGCTGCTGCTGCAGGATCTCCAGCAGCAACGTGGGCGCTGGGATTCCCGGAGGCTCCTAGGCCTCCGTTGCAAATATATATCTGATCTCCTCCTACAGCACCTAGGAGCGGCAAAGCTCAGGCTTTTCCCTCCGTCGCAGATAGGCAGGCAGGCAGGCTACCCTCTCCAAGAGCGCACGCCAGTTTGCTCGCTTACCTTTCGCGTCCACGCGTGGGAAAGGTGGACGCCCCGCTGTCTGTCCCCGGCGAGCTCCGCCTGCCTGGCCTTGCGCAACAAGCGGCCAGCTGCCCTTCAAAGGCGCGCGATTTGCAACATTGCGAGGGGGAGTCGGGCTGCCTCCCCCGCCGCCAGCCAATCCGGCGCGACCTCGTGGGAACAACCTTCCCCTTCCGCCAGTCGCAGAGGCCACCCGGAGCTGCGTCACTAGGCGAGAGCACGCAAGGATTCCGCACGGGGGGGGGAGGGTCTCCTAAGGCACCAACGAGCAGCACTCGAAAAGCCAGGACGCCCCGAAAGTTGTTGAACTTTTTTAAAGGAAGATTTTAGGAAGACCAAGACTGAGGTTTTTTTTTAGGAAGTCCCAAAGATTGAGGGGGTCTTTTTCAGGAAGACCAAGATTGAGCCTTTTTTTTTTTTAGGAAGACCCCAAAACTTTTTTAAAGGAAACCAGCGAAATTGTTGACATTTTCTTAGGGAAACTTGAAATTTGCTGAACTTTTTTTTAGACAAACCCCAAAGTTGTTGAGGAATTTATTATTACTAATATTTTATTATTTTAACAAAAACGCTCAATTTTTCGATTGACTTGCCTAAGATCCAGAACAAAGCAACACCTTTCGGAATCTACACACACACACACACACACACACACACACACACACACACGTGTCAATTCCGCCTTTGAAATTTCTCCAATGTCCGAAAAAATCCGGACGTGTGGCATTCTTAGGACCACAGCCCCCTTTCTGACAGATCTGGTGTATGCAAAAAAAGGGGGGGGAAGGGAAGGAGAAAAATGTAAAATAGGGGGAGGGGAGAAATGTGAAACCCAAAGGCCATGAAATGCAAGCTTGGGATGTGTGAGTTCAGCATATACAGTCACACTGGAGCAGAGCACATGCTTTGCATGTAGCATAGAAGCCAACTCCTAGGGGCCAAGGTCCCTTTAGCCCCTCCCCCCCAAATATTTAAGGAGGCTAAAGGTAAAGGGACCCCTGACCATTAGGTCCAGTCGTGACCGACTCTGGGGTTGCGCACTCATCTCGCATTATTGGCCGAGGGAACCAGCGTACAGCTTCCAGGTCATGTGGCCAGCATGACAAAGCCGCTTCTGGCAAAGGCAACAACCTATTTATCTACTTGCACTTTGAGGTGCTTTTGAACTGCTAGGTTGGCAGGAGCTGGGACATGCGCTGTACGTAGCAACGCTGCACATGCGCCCTATGTAGTGACACCACATATGCATCGCGCCGCATGTGCGCAGCCGGCGGTTTCCCCCGCCCCGGGTGTCGGTTAGCCTTTGTTCGCCCCTGGTGACACCTTTGGTAAAGGCTGTTCTCCCATTGGAGCGCTCGCAGGCCAGTGTTTCCCAGTTGTTGGTGTTTATACATTTTTTTAAAGATTTACCTTGAGAGAGTCTTTAAACCTCTTTTGTTGGCCACCAGCACTACGCTTTCCATTTTTACGTTTGGAGTAGAGTAGTTGCTTTGGAAGAAGATAATCAGGCATAACCACACAACATGACCAGTCCAACGAAGTTGGGGGTAGGCAGAACCTACATGATTGGTCAGTTAAGTATTTCTATTGTTTTATTGATCGACATGGGGGAGGGGCACTGCCTCCCCCATTGGCTACGCCCATGGCTCCACTTATCTCCTGGCTTCCACTTATCTCCTGGTATACAGCAAGTCACTGCCACTTACCCCAAAGGAGAGCAGGAGGTGTGGGGAGCTTGAGGCAATGTGGTGCTCCTGCTGTTTTGCACCCACATTGCGCCAAACTCCCCCCCCCTGCGTCTCCCCTCCCCACCAGACACATGCCACCACACAAGCTGCAAATCGTGCAAATTTGGTTATGATAACTTAAGAGATGTTCTAATGCATCCCTAAATATTTGGTAGGTTGCTAGATTAGAGATAAACAAAACAAAATTAAACAAAACCATTGCCGTTCCAAGGCTTAGGCTAATACCTTCAGGAGGAAAATGCCCATGGCGTGGAGAGTGTTTGTTTAATTGGGAAAACTTATAAATGGCTATGCGTAGAATGCAGCCAATAGTGGAGTAGAAAATAATTAAATTAAACTACTTAATGAGACGAAACAATATGAATATGGTACTAAGGGAACTGCGAGCATCCACCGCAGAAGACACAATTAGCCTAATTGGATGGGCAAACAAATATTTCTGGTGTCTAAATTTCAAACAGATTGCCCCTGTAGCTTGCAGCATATGACTTATTCAAGACTGCATAACTCTGCCAACCAAACACTCCAACAGGGTGAGAGAGCAAGACCTGGTTTTATCAGTTCCAAAAATGTCCTGACAGTAATAAATTTCCCCCTGCTGATGAAAAACTAGGATCCGTTTTTAAATGAGCTCTGTCTCTGTAAGATATCAGGATTCATCAAAGTCATTCATGGACCCTGGCTTTCCAACACTTGGAAAAGGCACCTTTTTAATTAGGTATCGAGGGCATATAGACCACATTTAAAAAGAATCGGAGATATATTTGAGGTTAATTTCTGTTCAATGTAAAAAATAAATAAAAATGATTTGTTCCTTTGTTGGGTTTTTTTTAAAATGAAGGGTCACTACAGGACTATAGCTGTACCAGAAAGGTATCTGAACTTAGGGCAGGCCACGGTTATTTGCCTACTATACCATTAAAGTGCATTCGAAACACACAACTCACCCCAAAGAACCCTGGGAGCTGTAGTTCACCACTCACAGAGCAACAATTCCCAGCACCCTTAAACTACAGTTCGCAGGATTCTTTGAGGGGGGGGAATGTGCTTTGAAGGTGTACTGCGTATGCAGCCGCCTATGAAAAGTAGGGGCATATATCCACACTTTTGTCCTGCTGCTTCCCCCCTGTGGAAAACCACTCTTTAGCACTCAGCCAAAAGCAATATGATTTTCTACGGATTGCTGTTTGTTCCGATTTAGAGCTAAAGAGTGGGTTTTGCCTGGGAAAAGAGCAGGGCAAGGAGGGGAAACTGATTGTTGGGCCCATGCTTTCTCTCTATATAAAATTATATATATATATACATCTGAAGGCAGCCCTGTTCAGGGAAGTTTTTAATGTGTGACATTTTAATGTATTTTAAAATTTTGTTGGAAGCTATCCAGAGTGGCTGGGGGATGGGTGGGGTACAAATAATAAATTATTATTATTATATATGTATATATAATTTTTGTTAAAATTTGTTTTACAATTAAAAATACTCAATACTAAGATATTAATGCTTTCCCTTCTTCTCTTTCCATGGTTCATTTTACATATCATAAATCCCTGCATATTTTACAAAAACTATACCATTCAGTAGTGGGACCCAGGTGGCGCTGTGGTTAAACCACTGAGCCTAGGGCTTGGTGATCAGAAGGTTGGCGGTTTGAATCCCTGTGACGGGATGAGCTCCCGTTGCTTGGTCCCAGCTCCTGCCAACCTAGCAGTTCGAAAGCACATCAAAATGCAAGTAGATAAACAGCGGGAAGGCAAACGGCATTTCCATGTGTTGCTCTGGTTTGCCATGCTTTGTCATGCTGGCCACATGACCTGGAAGCTATACGCTGGCTCCCTCGGCCAATAATGCGAGATGAGCGCGCAACCCCAGAGTTGGTCACGACTGGACCTAATGGTCAGGGGTCCCTTTACCTTTACCTTTACCATACCATTCAGTATTCCATTATTGCATCCATCAAAACTGATTTACACTGTTGAATTTATCTAAATGCTGCCAGTTTTTTTTCAGATGTACACAATTATTTCCCATATATTCAATAAACCTTTTCCAATCTTCTCTAAACGTATGTTGTTCTTGTTCTCTTATTCTATATTGTCAAGTCTGCAACTTGTGCATATTCTGTCAACTTGAGCTGCCATTCTCCTTTGGTTGGGACCTCACTCGTTTTCCATTTTGGGGCTAACAAAACAAGGGCTGCGATAGTAGCATACATACCAGTAAATAACCTTTTTGGGCACCTGGGAATTTCAGTCTGAATTGCACAACAGAAAGGACTCTGGTTTTAGGGGCGAAAGTACTTTTAAAGGTCTTTTCCCATTCATTATGGATCATTTCCCAATACTCTCTTACCCTTTTACAAGTCCATGCTTTCTCGGCACAAGACAAGTGAGCCCCAAGAGGCGGTGACACCCTCTGTTTGGGCTTTAATAATGCAGGCAGGCAGGCAGGCAGGCACAGACTGAGATTAGCAGGGCAGCGATCTACCTGTTGGACAGCCCTGCCCTAATGGACCAGCTTCCACTGGATCCAAGCAAGTTGCAAAGTGTTGCCCGCGAGCTCCTAGACTCCCTCCATCTTATAACCTGCTGCACATATAAATTAATGCACATCAATTTGGGGCGCATTTAGGACATGTGCCCCTCGCACCGAGTCTTTTCTGTGCCCAGCCACATCCCAAGCGGCATCATGTACCACTTTGGCCCAAGGAAAACTGCTGCTTGCATTGCTCCGCTGTTCCCTACGGAAGGCATTCCCTTTTCAGATAAGACTATTGTCAAGCAGAAAGAGGGGGCGGCAGAAATCCTACTCACCTTAATGTCGTTGTCTCAGTGCAGCTTTCCGCCCCCTCCAACAACTTATATTACTTCCCCCCCCCCATTGCAACAGTCCAAATCAAAGTAATCTTTTCTCATCAGGTTTTTGTTGCTATGGAAGTGTTCATTATCTTAAAACATCCAAGGCACAGGCAAACGAGGTAGTGATTTGATTTCAGAAAGATAATAGGAGCTTTTTAATGCGCACATTTCCATTGGGTCACTGATGCAGCGCTATAGTCTGTAGAAAATGTCCACCTGCCCTTGTCAAGAACTTAAAATATATATGCACAGGGGGGCAGAAATCTTACTGACAATTAATTATAGTGCAGCCAAATGAGACTTTGGCTGTTCTAAGAATACCGTGACAGTTTCTCAAGCCCTGTTTCTGAAAAAGAGAAGCACATTATTTGATCTCTGCCCCGTGGTGCTCCTGAGCAAAAACAGGAAATTGTTTGAGGGGAACGATTGAAGTCCTTGTGTGTGTGTGCGTTTAGCAACACTGCAAGCCTGTTGGTTATAAGGATAGCTCAGAACAACTGCTTTCCTGTGCAGAGCAGACCCTCCCAGTGCCCCCCTTTTCCAGGGACAGTTCCAGATTTAAAGAAGCCACACCAGTTTCTGATTTGATCCTGGAATATCCCACTTTCCCTTAGGACACCCCTATTTTCATCAGAGAAATGTTGCAGGGTATGAAATAGGAGGTCCCTATTTTCATTGGAGAAAGATTGGAAGGTGCCGTATTTTTCGTTCCATAAGACACACTTTTTTCCTCCTAAAAAATAAGAGGTCTGTGTCTGTGCGTAATAAGTGTCTGTGCGTCTTATGGAGCGAATGTGTGGTCCCTGGAGCTGAATTGCCCAGGGGCTAAAGGCAGATCGTGGGGTTTTTTTAAAAAAAGAAAGAAAGAAAGAGCTTAAAGGCTAACAAGAGGGAATGAGCTTGTTGAAAGGACTCGCTTAGCAGCTGATTGCAAGAGATTGGGGAGGGAGATAAGAGAGCTAGCTCCCTTCCTGGCCCCTCCCAGCCCCTTGCCTAGGCCTCAATTGTTGTCTGCAGAGGGAGACATATGACTGGCTGATTAGATTATCTGTCTGGAAACTGTAAAAATGGGTCCCTTTCCTAGAGAAGCTGCAGAACTGTGAATCGAACCCCATAAAAACAGGATTTTTTCCCTTCGCAAGGAAACTCAGCAACTTTGAGCTGATCCTAAAAAATGGAGCTTTCCCCCTTTGCAAAAAGGATGCACAGCTCTGAGCTGACACCCCCCCCCAAAAAAAACGGGGCTTTTCTCATTTGCAAAAAAAGCTGCACGGCTTTGAGCTGATCCTTTAGAAAAATTGAGCTTTCCCCCTTTGCAAAAGAAGCTTCCTCAAATATTGAATGGGGGGGGGGGGCAAAGGCACCTAGGCCTCTAGGAGTTGGCTGCTATGCCTAGGACAATTCAAGAAAGCAAAAACCTTTTGCTTGGAAAGAGGGGAGAGAACACTGTTGCAACAGAAAAATAAATCTCTGCCTTGCTTTCCACTGGATCCTACCTCCATCCATTCTTCTCTAACCGATCGTGGACTTAGGGGACTCAGAGTCCCATGGGGAGTTGGGCAGCAAAAGCCAAACCCCAATTTTTACATCACACCGCAGTTGTGCAAAACCACTTTATGCTAGTGGTGGTTTTATTTTCAGTTCCTTTTCTGATATTCCATAGCATGCAATGAATAGCACGGCTGCCACATACAGGATTGGCACCTTCAGGTCTTGTACAATTCCAGAACATTGGCATAAGATTTAGGCTGCTTGTCATGGACAACCTTGCACCAATGCACACACAGAAAAACCGAACCATAACTACTTCTTGTGTGTGATAACACACACACACACACACACACACACACACACACACACACACCATGGACACAACAGCAAGTCTAATTAAAAAATGGGTACCCCTCCAGATCTGCAGCAACTCAGCAGTACTTGATATTTCCACTAGAGGGTGCTAGGTTTTGTTTTTTTATCTTTGTCTTTTTGGGTTTTTTTAAAGCAGTAATACAAATAATAATCATCATTTGCAGAAGCAAGTCCAGAATCTTGGAAGAGGCCCAAGAGATTTCATGTAAGTCACCAAATATTACCGAGCAGGCAAACAGTATTTTGAAGGTCTGATTTATTGCTATGAAATACATGCAGACAAGTGCAGTGTGGTTTTTCATAGTCAATTGTACCAGGAAAAATGAGCAGCAGGACCTGCTGTTCTATATAGAAATGGACTGTCTCTCGAGACTTTGCAAAAAAAGTTAATGGCACTGAAAACTGAGCAAGTGCATTTGGCCTCTGCCGAATTCACATCCCAAATAAACTACTTTGGTGTGAACAGAGGCTGGCAAACACTCAATGGGTATAAGATGCAATCCCCCAAATCTTGGGTGTGTGCAGCAGCTGGATTGTATTACACCAATCTCACACCAACAAAACTGGTTACTCATTCATTTCCAGCCCCTAAGGAACTTCCTTTCAAGCCCCTAAATAGCTTGGCAACAAATTACCTACAGAACCTACTGTATCCTCATGAATCTGCTTGGGGCTGGATTCAGAGACTGTCTGACCCCACTAAGTCACTCCACAGCTAGACAGCAGCTAACAAGGACAGTGTCTCCTTGGAGGTGGTACAAGTGCAATTCTGGGATGCAGGTGGCGCTGTGGTCTAAACCACTAAGCCTCTTGGGCTTGTCGATCGGAAGGTTGGCAGTTCGAATCCCCACAACGGGGTGAGCTCCTGTTGCTGTGTCCCAGCTCCTGCCAACATAGCAGTTCGAAAGCACGCCAGTGCAAGTAGATAAATAGGGACTGCTGCGGCGGAAAGGTAAACGTCATTTCCATGCACTCTGGTTTCCGTCATGGTGTTCCTTTGTGCCAGAAGAGCTTTAGTCACGGTGGCCACATGACCCAGAAAGTTGTCTGTGGACAAACGCCGGCTCCCTCAGCCTGAAAGCTAGATGAGCACTGCAACCCCATAGTCGCCTTTGACTGGACTTAACCATCCAGGGGTCCTTTACCTTTACCTTAAAGGTAAAGGGACCCCTGACCATTAGGCCAGTCGCGGACAACTCTGAGGTTGCGGCGCCCATCTCACGTTATTGGCTGAGGGAGCCGGCGTACAGCTTCCAGGCCATGTGACCAGCATGACAGAGCCGCTTCTGGCAAACCAGAGCAGCGCACGGAAGCGCCGTTTCCCTTCCCGCTGGAGCGGTACCTATTTATCTACTTGCACTTTGAGGTGCTTTTGAACTGCTAGGTTGGCAGGAGCTGGGACCAAGCAACAGGAGCTCACCCCGTCACAGGGATTCGAAACACCGACCTTCTGTTCGGCAAGCCCTAGGCTCTGTGGTTTAACCCACAGCGCCACCCGCATCCCACCTTTACCTTTGTTGTTTAGTCGTGTCGTGACCCCATGGACCATAGCACACCAGGCACTCCTGTCTTGCACTGCTTCCCGCAGTTTGGTCAAACTCATATTTGTAGCTTCGAGAACACTGTCCAACCATCTCGTCCTCTGTCGTTCCCTTCTCCTAGTGCCCTCAATCTTTCCCAACATCAGGGTCTTTTCCAGGGAGTCTTCTCTTCTCATGAGGTGGCCAAAGTATTGGAGCCTCAGCTTCACGATCTGTCCTTCCAGTGAGCACTCAGGGCTGATTTCCTTAAGAATGGATAGGTTTGATCTTCTTGCAGTCCATGGGACTCTCAAGAGTCTCCTCCAGCACCATAATTCAAAAGCATCAATTCTTTGGCGATCAGCCTTCTTGATGGTCCTTTACCTTACTAGTGCAATAATGGATTTCCTACCTCAGAAAGCTCCCCCAGTCTGTCCCTTTGCCCACTGGCCTACCTGGCAGCAAGTCAGTGCATCAGGTACAAAGTCCAGGATCCAGCCACACAATCCAAAGGTCAGGAAAGCTAGTCCAGGATCAATCCAAGTAGCCGAGTCCTGCAGTCAGGATACAGTCCAGAGTCAAACCCAAAGCACAGCCCCATAGAGGCCCACGAGCATCCAAGCGAAGGCCCCTCAACATGGGCAGTTGAGCCAACACAGCACCCCACCTCTGCTTCCCTTTTGCACTTTCCATGCTGATTGCACCATCTGGGCTTGACAAGGCAGGTGACCCTCACCTGTTCCAAGCCTACTCCAGGTGAGGAATCACACCCCTCCTCCCAAAGCTAGCGAGCCCCACCTGGACAGCTAGGGAGCTGGGCTGTGGGCCCTTGCCTGCCTTTGCCTCCTGAAGCACCCTGCCAGCTTCTCCCCATGTTTCAGAGCCTGCAGTGTTCATGGAGATGGGGGGCCCCTGAAATCTCAAGGTCTGGGATGCTCCTTACTTGTCAACCCCAGTCTTAACTAACCAAGCAGGTTTTCAACCAACGTAGTGTTCACTGACTGCATAAAGTGTGCCTTTAAATCATCATCATCATCAGTGCTATTTTTCTAGGAATAAAAGGTTCACCATGAATACCTCCTACATTCTCTTAGAATGGCAATGGCACCCACCTGAGAGGCACCCACCTGGAAAAAAAGCCCTGGCAATAATAATAATAATAATAATAATAATAATAATAATACTTCAAAAAGAAATTATTAGTCATGCAACCACATTTCCTTTCTGTTTCCCACATGGAAAAAAAAATCCAGCATCATATTTTCAGCCAGCCCTGCCAAACTTCACTTGCTTCTTGCACCTGCCTGAGGGGCTGATAATGCCACTTAGAGCTTGGCAAGGTGCCCGTTTCCCCCCGCAAAGTAAGGCACAACCAATATACTTTAGCTTAGGCCGGCACACCATGCTTGCTACTCTGCCAACCGTGCCAAATTGAATAGTGTTTATTCTGCAGACAGAATTCCACCAGGAGTCAGGCTCTGACAGTCAGACTCATTTTTATGTGTGAGCTAATCCAATTTGAATCCAGATTTCTTAGAATGTGCCGCTGGCACGTTATGCAACGCAGCTCCTTTCCTTCATAGGCAGAGGAGAAATTAAGCCATCCCCCCCTTTCTAATCTTAGGAAATCAGCTCCCGTTTGGGCCCCGCACAGTAAGTGCTCTTCATAACTACCTGTGGGCAATATATATGCAGAGCATTATCCAATACATTATTTTATAAAAACACACTCTTCTTTCCCATCACTCCTCTCTTTTCAACGAGCTATCATTCACAATTCAACAAGCATTTCAAGGGGGAAACTTTTACTCTGGTGCCAATTTGTTCTGGCACCAAACTTGCTTGCATTGTATTTGATAAATACTCGGGTCTCCCTCGATCTCTGTCTCGCACACATGATATCCCTATTGCTATTCATAAAGGAGATGCCATTATTATTATTATTATTATTATTATTATTATTATTATTATTATCCGAGGGTTATTCCTTCTGGATAACCTTTCTCCAAGGGGCACATGCCAGTGGTAGCCAAGGCAAAAAAAACTGGTTGGAGCTAACAATATAATGTTTTCCTTTGTACGCTAGGCTGAGTTCTACGCACAGTCCTTTTTATCCTCTATCCAGACAGGGAAAGGACATTATGCAAGTTCAATGGCATATTCCACCCAGACAAAAACACTCAAAGACTGTGAAGTAGGGACTGTAGCCTGCAGAGCGTTCCGAGGGCCAGGTAGGGAGGTTGAGAGGGCCACTCTGGCTAAACGTTTTCTCGGCACTTCATACAAGGTCAAAACAGACATTAGACAGGCAACATCAAGAGGCCCAGCCAGATACATAATGTTGTTACATCTCTTCTCAAATTTGTTTTGGAGGTTTTTTTTTATCATTTTAAGGTGTTTTCTAGCTGTTCTAAAGTGCGGTAAATATTGGCCATTGCATTTTTTTATTCACAGAAGTGATTGTTGCCCTGGGCTCCTTTGGACGCAAGGGTAGACTATGAATTTAATGAATAAACAATTGCATGATGTTTCTTTGTTTGAGTAAATAGCAGTGGCCTGAAGCCCCAAGCCAGAGCAAAGCTGATGTCATGGAGCGGAGGGGTGGGTTTTAATGTTTTTCCCACACCGAATGCTGAATCAAATCCTAGGAAAACAGCACGAGGAGGAAATCTCCCATTGGCTGCCACTTGTGGTTAGTTTCAGAAGGGGAATTTCAGAACGGGCTGGAAAGGGTTAAATTTGTCCCTCCCCCCCCCCCGTGCCTGCTCTGATGTCATTAATAACCAGCTAATGCAATTTGCATTTTTAAAAATTGTATTTGAATTGTATCTTCCCAACACGATTCTGAATTAGGTTGGGCTGAGAGCATGTGACTGGTCCAAAGTGTCTTGCTTGTTTCTGTATTCATGGAGGGTTATCCCAAAATAAATTGCTAGTCTTAAAAGGGAGGGTAGCTTGGCACAAACCTGGTTAGCAACGAAAGAGGGCACGGTTACGGGCAATAGATATAGGACATAATATAGATTTTAATCTATGGGGAAAACTTTGGAAGAGTGATCTGAAGTTTACAACATGTTATTCCTTGAAGGAGAACTATCTGAAAATGATTTGCAGATGGTATCTAACTCTGAGTAGACTTGCTAAGATGTGTAAGACTGGATCAGATAGGTAAGTGCTGAAGATGCAATGAGACTGAGGTTATGTTTTATCATATGTGGTGGACCTGTAAAAGGGTAAAAGAGTATTGGGAAATAATTCATAATGAACTGAAAAAAATGTTTAAAAGTACTTTTCAAAAAACAACAACAGAGTCCTTTTTGTTGGGGATAATTCAGATGGAAATTCCCAGGGGTCAAAAAAGGTTATTTATGTAGGCCAGCGTTTCTCAACCGCTCTTCCGCGGTACACTAGTGTGCCGCGAGAGGCTGGCTGGTGTGCCGCGACATGCCGCGGCGAGAAGGGCGACTTGCTGCCTTGTCACGTGCCGCCGGCCTTGGGCAGCCCCCCCCCAAAAAAAGAGAGAAGAGGCCAGGCGCTGCAGGGCGCTCCGAGCGCTCGCTGTTTCGGAGCGCTCCGCTCTGCAGCCGCCGGCCTTGGGCAGCCCCCCCCCCCAAAAAAAAAGAAGAAGAAGAGGCCAGGCGCTGCAGGGCGCTCCGAGTGCTCGCCGCTTCGGAGCGCTCCGCTCTGCAGCCGCCGGCCTTGGGCAGCAAAAAAGAAATGAAAAGAGGCCAGGCGCTGCAGGGCGCTCCGAGCGCTCGCCGTTTCGGAGCGCTCCGCTCTGCAGCCGCCAGTTCCAGGCACCGAGGCGGCAGGCCTTGGGCAGCCCCCCCCAAAAGAAGAGTCCAGGCACTGCAGGGCGCTCCGCGCGCTCCCTGCTGCTACAGCAGCAGCAACAGCAGCCGGTTCCAGGCCCCTCTGGCTGGCTGGGGCGCTTGGTGGTCTCGCTCTACAGGGCATGGAGGTATGTCTTATGGAGGTGGTGTGCCTCGTGATTTTTTTCATGGAACAAGTGTGCCGTGGCCCAAAAAAGGTTGAGAAACACTGATGTAGGCCACTACTGTGACCCATGTTTTGTTAGGCCAAAAATGGAAAACGAGCGAAGTTCCAACTAAAGAAGAATGGCAACTTAAACTGATGGGATATGCGCAGCTTGCGGACCTAACATATAGAATAAGAGAACAAGAAGAACATACGTTTAAAGAAGATTGGAAAAAGTTTATTGAATATATGGGGGGAAATTGTGCACATTTGAAAACGTGGGCAGCATTAAGATAAATTCAACAGTGTAAACAAGTTTTGATGGATGTAATAATGGAATACTGAATGGTTTAGTTTATGTAAAATATGCAAGGATTTTTGTTATGCAAAATAAACCATGGAAAGAGAAGAAGGGAAGTCACTGTTATTTTAAGGTTGTTTAAATGAGTATTCTAAAATGTAAAACAGAAGATGTAATAAAAATTATACAAAAGAAAGGAAAAAGAACGAGGGCATAGCTTTAGGGATTGCCTTGTTATGGCGACCCACTTTCGTCTGCAAGACATGGAAAGGAAATTAGTAGTAGGATTTTAAAGATAAAGAGAGGGTTGAGTCATGCAGTTCTGAACTCCCATCTGTTCTCCTTGACAACAGGTCTCAACACTGGTGCGAAGATTTCGTGAGTGAAATAGCCAGAAACTCAACAGAGCATCCTTCGGCAAGCTAGGCGGAGAATTGAATAAATTGAACCCTAGAGCGTTGTATTATTGGATATTTCATACATATAATTTTTTTCCCCTGATCATGGAAGGGGGGTGGGGGAGAATCAGATCTTCCCAAACTTTTACTTAGACCTCGACATGGACATAGTACAAAGGAAGTGAAAACTTCCTGTTGCAAAGATCCACAATATGTGAGCTTTTATGTGAACCTTAAGCCAGGTCATTATTTGTCAGATCACACCGCATCTCATTTCCAATGTGCATCCCCTTCGCTGGTGGTGGCTAATAGGCTGTGTAACAGATACACTTACGTTAATTAACAGCCATTTTGCACTACTGCTAGTGCTAATAGTTAATGAGCCATAAAAGCAACACTCAACTTCTTCTTCGTTTCAAAGTTTCACTTTAATTTGTTTAAATCGCACTGGCAAACTGATGCTCCCTCGCTCTCTGCATCACGAGCTCAGCAATTAATCGAAGTATCACACTGGGTGTCCCTGTCCAATTGCGCACCAAAGAAATGCTATTTCCCGACATGTTGCATTTAGCATAGACAGATCAGCCACTTCTAAGATGCTGTCGGCTTAGTCCTAACAAATATCCACTAATTACAATCAAGGATTTGTTCTTCTCCTTATTATGGGGAGGAGGCAGAGGTGGCAAACATGATTTCAATACACGTGCAGAATGGGGCTTATGTGGAATCTCATCCATTTAAACAAATTTTAGTTCATTAAAATCGATAAAACATATATATCCCCAGAACAAATACCCAATTAGCCTTTAAAAGGAGGCCTGATGACAGAATAAGGCTGCGTACACACCATATATCCCCCCCCCCTCAAAAATCCTGGAAGCTGTAGTTTACACCTCACAAAGCTACAATTCTTAGCAACCTTTAAAAACTACAGTTCCCAGGATTTGCGAGGGGTGCTTTTTAAAATGCTTTAAATGTATAACAATGTATAACCAGTACTTGGTGGGGACTCATTAACGTGACCCAATTTAATCCAGTTTCTGGCCTAGTTTCAGCACCAAAACAGATTTGGTTACCCTGATTGATTGTCTGTATTGGGAAGGGAGGAAGAGGAGAAGGAGGGCAATCCTATAGGTCCCTCCTTGATTTCTCATCACCTTTTGAAACCATCGACCTTGGAATCCTCCTGGACCGGGAGTTGGATAAATTGGGTCTCTGTGTTTCCACATGTATCTACATGGCCAATTTCAGAGAGTCGTGTGTGTGTGTGTGTGTGTGTGTACACGCTTCCTTGGCCCCATGGCAACTGTGCTGTGGAGTCCCACGAGGGTCGATTCTTTCTCACATGCTCTTTAGCGCTTACGAAGTAACTGGAAGTGATCGTCCAAAGATTTTGGGGGAGGATTCAGCTTCACTTCTTGCCATCTGTATCGAGGGAAGTTGTTCCAGTGGGGTTGATCAGTCTCTGGAGGCTGTAATAGATTGGATGAGGGTCTAGAACAGGGGTCCCCAAACTAAGGCCCGGGGGCCAGATGCGGCCCAATCGCCTTTTCAATCCGGCCCGCGGACGGTCCGGGAATCAGCATGTTTTTACATGAGTAGAATGTGTCCTTTTATTTAAAATGCATCTCTGGGTTATTTGTGGGGCATAGGAATTCAGTCATCCCCCCCAAAAAAATATAGTCCGGCCCCCCACAAGGTCTGAGGGACAGTGGACCAGCCCCCTGCTGAAAAAGTTTGGTGACCCCTGGTCTAGAAACTGAAGCTGAATCCTGACAAGTTGGAAGTTGCTCTTTCTCCAGAAAACAGAGGGTGATTTCTGAATAGTTTTAAAACACACCTATGCTATATGCTGAATATTGTTGCACAGAAAATGGTGAACATCTCCTTTTCAATCAAGTTTCCAAAACAGCCAAGAAAATCTCCATTAAATGCCACATTAAAAATGCAAATTACATTAATGCATAATGTAGGTGCATATGCCTGTTGAGTCATTTTCCTTTCACGCCTTTGCTGTTGGTGCTAAATTTCATTCCAAGCACAGGACTGTTTTGTCTAAACACCATCAAGTGCCAACTTGGTACAGAGATTCAGTAGCGTATTGATTTGATATGACACAAAGTGGGCCTTGCGTTGACCAAGCTACCAAACAAAGAGGAAACTCTTGTCACCCAATTACCTTTATACGAAGATACTCCTCGGCTTTAAAGCTGAATCTCCACTCAGCCACGAAGCTCACTGGGTGAGCTAAGCACTCTCTTCCAAACTCATCTCCATCACTGGGTTGTTGCGAGGATGGAAGTGGCAGAGGACCAAATATGCCACCCAAAACACCTGGATAATAGGTGGGACTGCAGAGCCCTGTAAGGACCAGGACCCTGGACAGCAGGCAGCTTTGGGAACACTTGCCCCAACTAGACATACACCAGCGGTTGGGGCACCTCTGCAAAGCCTGCCTGCCCTGAGGGTGGGGGAATGGCTGAGATGAGAGCATGACGCCAGCCCCCTTGCATTGAAATTATTGTTGCTGGACGCCCTGGGTCATGGTTGGGGGTGATAGGAATTGTATTCCAACATCTGGAGAGCAAAAGGTAAAAAGGTAAAGGACCCCTGAATGTTTAAGTAAAGGTGACTAGGGGGTGCAGTGCTCAGCTCGCTTTCAGCCTGAGGGGGCCAGAGTTTGTCCACAGACAGCTTTCCGGGTCATGTGGCCAGCATGACTAAACAGCTTCTGGCACAACAGAACACCGTGACGGAAACCAGAGCACATGGAAATGCCGCTTACCTTCCTGCCACAGCGGTGCCTATTTATCTACTTGCACTGGCGTGCTTTCAAACTGCTAGGTTGGCAGGAGCTGGGACAGAGCAACAGGAGCTCATCCCGTTGCGCAAATTCAAACCACTGGCCTTCCGATTGGCAAGCCCAAGAGGCTCAGCGGTTTAGACCACAGCGCCACCCGCATCCCTAGACTGACATACACCTGAATTTACAAAGTGAAGTTGAAGGGATGGTGTGATAGCACACCTAGCCAAGGAAGGCAAATAGCCAATCATGGGCATAGCTGGAGGGGCAGGGGGGGCAGCTGCCACCCCTAAGTCAAGTAGATAAGTAAAAAATACTTAACTAAAATTAGAAATAATCTGAATATTTGAAATGGAAATGACAGGTTTTTCTGGGCACTTGAGGATAAAAAGAAAGTAATTTAGAGGAACTGTGATTGAGACATTTCATTCTGAATCTGCCAGACAAAGGACAATGACAGGTGGGTGTCCTGTTCGCCCCAACATAAATCCTGGCTACGCCCATGTGGCCAATAGTTAATTCTTTATTGACAGCTCCTAAGGTGCACCAGATACAGACAAACACATGTTTCTAATGTCTACTTTACATATCTGACACGAACCTTTCTGGGATTCAGGGCTCTCTTAAGCATATGCGGTGCAGGGGTGCAAAGATCCGCCCAGCCCCAGGCACACAGGAGGGCGGAGCCGGCTGGCTGCCTCAGCGTCTCGCTGGCTCGGTGGCCCCCAAACTCGCAGCTCAGAGCTGCCCGCAGCAGAAGAGCCCACCGCAGTGCTCCGAGCGACAGGCAGGCTCTTCCCTGGACTCAACTCTCGGGCCCCGGACCCTTGGCCTAGCGCCCCTGAGAGCCCGGCACCCCACACCCCTATGGATAAGACGGCCCTGCTAGGATTGTGCCCAGTGGAATAGGTGAAGCAACAGTAGGCTATGCCCTTGTCCGCTGGAGTGCATACACACAACCCAAAAACTACTCCTGCACTGAAGTTGTCACTGCGCTTCCCTCTTCAACCCCCTTTCGATTCTAGGAGATGGCATGAGAGGGGGCAGGGGGCATTTGACCAGCCCACCCATCGCTTGAACAGTCTCTTCCTTGGCTTCCAACACATCCCGAGCCCCCCACCTCCATCTCTGACTGCTTGTCCTTGGCACTCCTGCCCTGGCTCCTGCCTCGCGGGTGGCACCAAACCCGATAAATCACTGGCCCCCTCTCCTGAGTCAGCCTCCGATCCCACTGTCTCCATCACACGCTCGCCAGAGCCCTTCCAGTCCCTGATATTTGTTGACCTCTGGGCGGTCGTTTCTTTCCCCTACTAAATACCATTTCCCATAGATCTCCACTTTGTCTCATTGTGTCCTTCGGGCTCCCCCACCTCTGCAAGGAATGAGGACATATTTCCCTTCCCAAGACACTTGGGCTGTTTGTCTCCCTGCGTTGGCTAGCCCTAACAACTGACTACCACTCCCTCCATGGAATGATAGAACATAAAGAATGGCATATCTAATCCCATTATATTTCTAGTCAAGCGGCGGCCTTCCGGGGGTGTTTGCATTGTTCGAGCAAACATTGCTTCTTCCTTGTGCAGAACCTCCTTGAAAGCAATCACTGCCCCACCTTTGTAGCAGATGCTTGCACAATCTGGAGGGCTGAATTGAGAGTGATTGTTTTTAGAGTCCCAATGAAGTCTTAGGAGGTGAAACTTTGGATTCCCACCACCACCTTCCTTGCAATCTCGGTTTTGTCCTTCCTTTGTGAGGCTTGTGTCACTGTCAAGTAGGAGTGAGGTGAGAATTTGAGCAGAGAGTCAATGACTTGCCCAAGGAAGAGACAGAGAAACTATTTGGCTCCTGAGGACCACATTATCCAGTGGTAAAATGATGGGGATTACATTCTAATAATAACCAAGCCAGACGCACACACAATTGATCTCACACAAAACTATCTCCCATGGAAACCGAGACATATACTTAATTCATATTTACTCCACTCAGGTTTCACCTTCCATTTTCTCCATATATATTTTTTATTAAAAAAACAATATTTGTAGTAAGATATTTTTATTTTAAAAAACCATCCATTTTTTAAATCTGTCCTGACTGTGCAAAAGACAAAAACAAAAAAAAACAAGCCAGCAATCACCACATAAGGATGAAAATAAGGTGGCCTCAAAATTCAATATGGAGTTACCAAAATGCATTAAACACTCAGTTGCAGCTCATTTGATGGTTCAAAGTCCGGTATAACTGGTACCCGACTCCTTTAAGAGCAAGTAAAATAACTCTGGGAAGCACTTGTCTAAAATAAGAGTAGGTAAAATGAATTACTTGGGGGTGCTACTGCACCCAAGATAGACAGTATTCTTACATGGTAGCATGTAGAAATATTTAACAGTTTTGCAAGGAGGTTTTTGAAATTATGTACAAATTTCCATCACTACCTTTAAAGGTGGAAATGTGCCCACATTAAAGTAGACATGTATAGACGGCACTCTAAGGTTATTACTTCAAATTTATTTACTCATAGGCATTTAACAGATCATCATAGGGACGCGGGTGGCGCTGTGGTCTAAACCACTGAGCCTCTTGGGCTTGCTGATCAGAAGGTTGGTTGCTCGAATCCCCACAATGGGGTGAGCTCCCGTTGCTCTGTCCCAGCTTCTGCCAACCTAGCAGTTTGAAAGCACGTCAGTGCAAGTAGATAAATAGGTACTGCTATGGCGAGAAGGTAAATGGCATTTCCATGTGCTCTGGTTTCAGTCACGGTGTTCCGTTGCACCAGAACCAGTTTAGTCATGCTGGCCACATGACCCAGAAAGCTGTCTGTGGACAAATGCTGCCTCCCTTGGCCTGAAAGCGAGATGAGCGCCGCAACCCCATAGTCGCCTTTGACTGAACTTAACTGTCCAGGAGTCCTGTACTTTTTACCTTTAATAGCTCATCCAGGATGGGTTACATGGCTTAATTGCATGTAATTTTTAAGGCAAGGGATGTTCTGATCTCATCTTCTACCCTCAAAGGCCTGTATAGAAAAAGGGTGTGTTTTCACCTGAGGATGAGATCTCGAAACCTTGATACCTGCAAGAATTGGTGACAAACAGGGGTCATCTCCAGGGCGTCAGAATTTTGCTGGAGTGATTCAAGAGCATGCTGGAAGTGTATGTTTGTTGCACAATTCAAGGGGATTAAAGGGCTCAGCCACCCTAATGCAGGGGTGGTGAACTGGATTTGACCGACACACGAGATCATTATCTCCCCCACCCATCGTGGGGCAAGTCTGAATGGAGGCCCACCTGCCAATCACCTAATGCCACTGAGGAACATGAAGAGGAAATGTGCCCCAAAGTGTGGGACAAACAAATTATGAACGGGAAGGAGTATGAGCAGCACCACAAGCACATCGGGATGAATAATCACTGTCATATTTCCTCCACATAAGCAAATCAGGAGGAGTGCTCAGCAAAGAGTGGACATCATTTAACTGCTCAATAAACAGGGAGTCTGGAAGAGCGCTTGCTTATTTCAGCTACAGCAGCTTATAAATGAAGGGGGCCATGATTAAACATATGTATTTAGTGTGAGAGATTCCGTATTCATTTAATTTTTGATCCATCTAGAATTCATTTCTCAAACGTCACAATATATGTTGTCAGAAACAGATGGCAACTGATGATTTTTTAAGTAGCTGTGTGCTTTCTGGTGTATCGTTCATAATCACGTAACAAAGGAATACTTTCAGAGATGGCGAGGAGAAGAAGGAAAAACATGACATATAAGGTGAGCAGGTTGTCCCATCTTTTGTGCTTCCAGAGTCCCTGCCCAGGTTGAATACATGCAGAAGTAATAAAAAGCCTGGGTTTCCAGAAATCTCCACCTCAGCATCAGAACAGGGGAAGCTGGAAATGCCCATTCTGCACATGTCTGTGCGCTCAGGCACCTGCGTGGCTATGGTGGCTATTTCCTACCTTCACTGTCAGAGGCCCTAGGCCTCTCTTTCAATACCAGTTGCCAGGAACCAAGAGGCAGGGAAGCGATGCTGCAGTCAGATTCTGTTGTCAGCATCGCCCAGGCATCTGGTTGGCCCACTGTGAGAACAGGATGCAGGATTCGATGGGCTTTTGTTTGGTCCCACAGGCTCTTTTCATGTGCGTAGGTTTGTTTTGTGAGCAAGTGAAAGAGAGCTGTGCGCCGGCAAGTGCGATGTGCGTCCTGTATGTTGGTGAGTTGTGTGCATGTGGTGCTCAGAGTGTTGGCCGATGTCAACGTAGCCAGGGCCGTACAGTGGTGCCTCGCTAGACGAATTTAATTCGTTCCATGGGTCTTTTCTTATAACGAAAAATTCGTCTAGCGAATCCCATAGGAATGCATTGAAAAAAAATTGATTTTTTTTTTTTTTGCCCATAGGAACGCATTAATTGAATTTCAATGAATTCCTATGGGAAACCGCGATTCGCTAGACAAATTTTTCGTAAAATGAATTCGTCTAGCGAGGCAACCTCCACTAGAAAAAACCTTTCGTTAAGTGGAAATTTCGTTAAGCAGAGCATTCATTAAGCGAGGCACCACTGTATTTAGGTTTGATGAGGCCCCAAGCTACTGAAGGTAATGGGGCCCTTTTTAGGACCAGCTGTCCTTTGTGAACAACAAATTGTCACTGTTTTTTGTGTTAAATATATGCTATATTTCCAGAGAAGACTCCCTGGGAAAGACCCTGATGTTGGGAAAGATTGAGGGCACAAGGAGAAGGGGATGACAGAGGACGAGATGGTTGGACAGTGTTATAGAAGCAACCAACATGAATTTGATGAAACTCCGGGAGGCAGTGGAAGTCAGGAGTGCCTGGCGTGCTCTGGTCCATGGGGTCACGAAGAGTCGGACACGACTAAACGACTAAACAACAAATATGCTATATTGTAATTTATGGACCTAAAAGGTATCTAAAGCCATTTGCACATAACAAACTATGTATTTTATCAAAGTAATTGTTGAAAAGTCCATGCAGAATGCAAAGTCCATGCAGAATGTAGGCACCCTATATATAGAAATGAGCAAACCAGTTAAATTTTAAGGAGCAGTCTAGCAGGCGGGGCCCGTTGCTTACATTACAGGACGGAGCCTACACAACACGAAACACTGTTGCTGTATGTAGGTTTTATTTTATTTGGTTTTTATCTTATATTTTGGAAGTGTACATCCAGGTGTTTTTTTTCCTTTATTTTTTTGGGGGGCCCCAAGAGAGTGGGGGCATAAACTATAGCTTGTTTATGTAAATCCAGCACTTAATGTAGCTCTCGAGAAAGTAGGCCACCCTTACTGTTGGGGTTCATGAGAACTGCTTGTGGGGAAAATGTATCCCAGAGGAAGGATTCTTCCAAAACCTGTCAAGCCTGAAATGGATCTTCCTTCAAGTGCCTGGAATTCTCCCTCTCTCCCTCTCCCTCTCTCTCTCTCTTGTCCCCCTCCTTCCCCCAAATGTAAAAGATTGCAAACCTCCTGCACTTTTGAAGGCTGGGTAGAAAAAGGAATTCCACTCATTGTGTCAGCTACACATGCAGAATTTTTTTTCCTATTAAAGGTGCAAACACTTTGCTCTCTCTTGCATAGGGCCACCCTAACATGCGGCTGCTTAGTTGATCAAGTCAATGGGGGGGGGGGAAGCGTTGATTTTTAGGAACAGGAGAGGAAGTTTGCTTCATAGCTTAAGAACTGTGATGTTTGACAACCCTTCCCCAAACATGTAAACATGTATAATTTTCATTTATTTACTTGATTTATGGCCTCCGCCCCTGGCTGCGCCCATGACGTCAGACAACTCATTCTCTCCACCACCCCACATGGGTGTGGACAGGGAGGCAGGCTTTATTGGGGGGGGGGGGCAAAACTGCGTTATCTGTGACACAGTTGGTCACAGATGGGGCCAACCAGGATTTATTTTGAGGGGGCAGGCTTTTTGCCGGGGGAGGGGGCAGAACCAAGCTATTGGCAACAAAACTGGTCAGGTGTGTGTAATTTATTGACTTGATTTACGGGGACAGCTGCACCCCCCCCCGCTATGCCCATGCCACATGTTAAAACCGTGATTTTGCCTTCAAACAAGATATGAACTCCGGCCACTGTGATTATTCTCATTTACTATGCAGCTCCTATTAGCATTATTTTTAAAAAAACAAACAAACAAACAAACAAACCCAAATTATGAAGAGGTAGAAACTTTCCCAAGGGCCACGTGGAGCCCAGATGGCAAGATCTGCCGTAGCATGTAATGAGTTGACAACGGTGGGCTTTTACACAGGGAAGTCTCCAGCAAACCAGGCAGCCGAAAAATAGAGGGATGCGGTGCAGCGAAGTGATGCCGCTTCGCTGCAGGGACAGGTAATTCCGACAGAGGGCGCGCGCGCGCGCACGCGCACACACACACACACACACAGACAATGCAGAGCTCCTAGGGGCGATGCTTAACTGTGGCCTCCTAGAGATCATGGGGCGTGGGTCTCTTCTAGGCGAGTCTTAGCAAAGGGGAAGAAAGCTATCTCTGCAGCACGGCTTGGGGGCTTAAACTGCTGCATGGAGGAGCGAGGCGCATACAGGCTGAGAATGAGTTCTTTGCTTCTTGCTTGCCATCAGCCGGTGTCGTGCCAAGGAAAACTTCTTGTTGTTTAGTCGTTTGGTCGTGTCCGACTCTTCGTGACCCCATGGACCAGAGCACGCCAGGCACTTCTGTCTTCCACTGCCTCCCGCAGTTTGGTCAAACTCACGTTGGTAGCTTCGAGAACACTGTCCAACCATCTCGTCCTCTGTCGTCCCCTTCTCCTAGTGCCCTCAATCTTTCCCAACATCAGGGTCTTTTCCAGGGAGTCTTCTCTTCTCAGGAGGTGGCCAAAGTATTGGAGCCTCAGCTTCAGGATCTGTCCTTCCAGTGAGCACTCAGGGCTGATTTCCTGAAGAATGGATAGGGTTGTTCTTCTTGCAGTCCATGGGACTCTCAAGAGTCTCCTCCAGCACCATAATTCAAAAGCATCAATTCTTCGGCGATCAGCCTTCTTAATGGTCCAGCTCTCACTTCCATACTTACATCACTACTGGGGAAACCATAGCTTTAACTATACAGATCTTTGTCAGCAAAGTGATGTCTCTGCTTTTTAAGATGCTGTCTAGGTTTGTCATTGCTTTTCTCCAAAGAAGCAAGCGTATTTTAATTTCGTGACTGCTGTCACCATCTGCAGTGATCAAGGAGCCCAAGAAAGTAAAACCTCTCACTGCCTCCATTTCTTCCCCTCTAAATAAATAAATAAAACTAATAAATAAAACTATACATGTTGAATTCCTGCCAGCACGTATAACACTGAGGTCCAGCTCCAAGGGCCTTCTGGTGGTTCCCTCACTGCGAGTAGTGAGGTTACAGGGAACCAGGCAGAGGGCCTTCTGGGTAGGGGCGCCCGCCAGTTCAGATGTCAAGGAAATAAACAACTATCTGCCTTTTAGAAGGCATCCCTATTTAGGGAAGTTTTTAATGCTTGATGTTTTATTGTGTTTTTAACATTCTGTTGGGAGCCGCCCAGAATGGTTGGGGAAACCCAAAAGGGTGGGGTATAAGAATAAGAATAAGAATAATATAACAATGCACAGGAGTGCTGCCGGGTTGCAGGTGGCATGGGGAGGGCAATTCTAGACACGCTGTAACTTAGAGAAGGCTAAGTTATATATGTGCACCTGGTAATAGGCAGGAAAACTTCCAGCAAGCCAGTCATGTGTAGCCAGAGCTAAATCTAGGCTCTGAGGAACTAGGTGTCAGCTATCCTCACAAGAGACTCTTTGGGACGCTGTGGTCAAGTCACGGCCTCTCACCTTCAGCTCTTCAGACCCTTGGGTACATTTCAGCTCTACAATCCTATGATATACAAGAGAGAGAGAGAGAGAGAGACAGAGACAGAGACAGAGAGAATGGTGGGGTTTTGTGGCAGGCACAGGGGTTTTGTATAAAATAATAGTCATACCTAGTTGGGAGAGTCTTATGGTCTGGAAACTTATTCATCTTGCATCAGCTTCTTTTGGTTAAAGTCTCAGTCAGAAGGGCCAGGGAAATAAGAGGCGAGGGCCCCATAATAGTTATATGCAGAAGGCAAAATTTCAGCAGGTACATCTTGTTGTCACGTGCACCTGCTAAACTTCCTTCAAGGTGGAAGAGCCTGGTTCTCGTTTGCATGTGCGAACAACTCTAGCCTTTTGGCCCCGATTCAGCGAATCCTAAAAGCTACCGAACCTCTTACAGCCGGAGCTTGTGCATGTTTACTTAGGAGTCATTCGCAGGATGTCACGGTGTAGTCAGGATTGCTTCCTTAAAACCTCCCTCTGTAGCACCTCTCCTTCGAAGTAAGTTCAGTGCAACTTACTCCCAGGTAAGCGGACAGCAATCATGAGCTCAGCTGAATCCCATGGCACACGCCTTCCCAGTTATCACAGAATTGTAGAGTTGGAAGGGACCCTGGGGTCATCTAGTCCAACCCCCTGCAATACAGAAAACTTTTGGCCAAGATTCAGAGTCTCAGGTTCTGCTGACTGAACTATTCTTCAATGGAAACAGTAATAAAACAACAATGAAGTAAAAAGGATGATACAGTATGTAAATTATCCAATGCTAGTCCTTTGAGTCATGTGCCCTGTCAAAGGATGGGAGGAATGAAGAATCCGATCTGTGAAATAATGCCAAACTTCATATTCACACACACACACACACACACACACACACACACACACACACACACACTTCTTCCCCACCCCAAGGAATAAATCTCAACTACAAAGTAAATGCAACGCAGAAAACAAGTTGGAGATCGAATCCAAGGCACCGCTAGCTTCCTCGGGAGTAAGCCCGGTGAGAACCAGTAAGAACTTCCTTCCCAGGAAGCATCCACAATTCGGATCTGAGCCTCTGCACCCTTAGAAGCCTCTGCGCAAGGTCTCATCCTTTGCCCTAATCCTTTGACTGGACTGGAGATGTGCGCCAAACCTTCCTTGTGGTCTATGGGCATGGAGCGGGTTGGCCAGAGAGAGAGTGTGTGTCACCAGCTAATTCGAATTAACGCGAAGCAACGGCATGGTCTGCAGTTACAGGAGGTCACCCCCTTCTTTGAAGCCAAGCGGGTCTCGATCCGGTCGGCGTTTGGGGGGGGGGAGCCAGAGCCAAGCGCGCGATTGCTGCTTTCGGTTGCTTGGCTGAGAGAACAAAACTATATTTAGTTTAGACGTGTTGCTCTCAAATCATCCTTGTCAGGATCTGCGATCCTGTGCACTTTGGCATACGGGAACAACGGGAGGAGAGGGTCGCATTGTAAGCGCCACTTCCTCACTCTATGTGGCCAAAACGCTTCCTGAGAGCAAAACCAAAGGGCACATTTTTAATAATAAAAAAAACAAAACAAAATAACAGCTCTGCGGAAAAACGCCGCGCTCTCCTCCCCACTCAAGAGCTGCCCGCGAAGAAAACAGGCTTTCCTGTTCTGCCAGTGACAGGGGGAGGAGATGCCGGGCGCCTGGATGGCGATCCGAGCATCCCTCGTCCCCTAGGAAACCAGCCGCGGCGGCTCAGCCAGCCGCGGAGCCGGAGTCGGGCTTCCTTTTCGAGGTCGACTTGAAAAGCAAGCCTCGCGCCTTCGAGGGGCCGAAAGAAAATTGCTCGGGTCTTTGCCTCGGCAAAAGAAAAAAAAAGAAAAAAGGAGCGGATTCTCTAGATGGCAGCATTAAGTAGCCAAAGAACATGGGGTAGTAATATATAATGATGATGATGATGCATGAGTAACGGTGATAATTTTTTAATAATAACAGATGCGTGATTAACGGTGAAGAAGAAGAAGAATCCGACAGTTAATCATGCATCTATTTTATCTTTCCAATTTCTTCAATTTTTTCGAAAAAGAGGAAGATTTAGTTGGTTGAATTTTTAAAAAAATAAATAAATAAAACAACTTTATTGGAACTCCCCCCCCCCCAAAAAATAACGAAAGATCTTTCTTTGTTGTTAAATCTAAAATAGTAATCATGCTTCTCTACTAACCATCCCAACGATGACGATGCCGCGTCTTTTGCTGAACAAGAATCGTTCTAGTGGCATCCGCCCAAATCCTAAACACGTTTACATGGAAAATCATATTTTTTTTCATGGCTTCAAAGGAAATTTACCTGGGAATGATGTAAGGAGGCGGTTAGGGACGATCATGGCCTTAACTGTTTTCTTTTTCTGTTCAACTTGGTTAAATTTTACTAATATCATTCTTATTTTTATTTGGCGGGAGGGAGACGGAACTCCAGATAAGATTTCTCTCTTTGCCCAACCCCAGTTTGTTTGTTTTTTGGGCGATGGATGCCCACCAACGCTATAGATATAGATTAGATATATAGATATAGATATCTAAATCTCTTCGGAAAATGCATAAAAGCGGGAGGGGGGAGCTCGTAGGAGGAAAACTGGTATCGCGAGGGCCTCCCCCCACCGCTTGAAACAAACAAGCCAACAAACTTGGCAGCCGCCCCGTCGCCTCCTGGCAGAGCGCCGTGTCAAGACGAAGCGGCGCTAATGACTCTAATGACGTCGGGCGCCATCGAGGGTGATTAGAATCAATAAGAGCTTCGCCTTCGACGGCATGCGAATCACAGCGATTATGATCACTATTACTTTGCACATTGCTCTTTTCCGGGGTGGAAAGGAAGCGTCGTCGTCTTCTTCTTTTTAAGGTCTTTTAAAAACAAAATCTGAGCCCCACGTTGGGCAAAAGATTCCTGCATTGCAGGGGGTTGGACTAGATGACCCCGGGGTCCCTTCCACTCTACAATTCTGTGATTTTCTATGAAAACTTTGTCTGGATACACACACACGCAGGCACTTGCCTATATATAACCCCTCGCGGAAAGAAAGCGGGAGGCTCCGGGGAACACAAAACGTCATGGACGCCCCCTCAACCCAAAGCCTGCATTGGTCACGGGTGCAAGGCCGCCTAGCCCCACCAAGAGCCCGCCGCCAATTGCCCTAGGGCGCTCCCCTCCCCTCTCGCCTTTTCTCTCGCTTCCTTTTGGCCTTTCATTTGCTATCTTGCCACCCGCTTCGCCAGACGAATTTTAGCCATCAGCCTCCCGTCCTATATGCCCTTGTCTATTCCTTCCTCCTGTTCCGGAATACACCAGACGCTACTTAAAAATATATAGCAACAATAATTATAATAAATCCACACCAGCGGACTGGTTCTGACCCTCGCAATGCTCTTTGGATTGTTTCTTGGCTGCCAAAAACCTTCTAAGCTCTCGTCGACCTTCGTGGGAAAAGGAAACCCGGCCTCCTAACTTCCCCGTTGCTGGCTGCATTTAAAGGGGGGGCGTTCCTGGGAATTATAGTCTAGTCCTTCCTGCGCCCAAAGTCCCAAGACCCCTGATAAACTACAGTTCCCAGCACCCATCGGAGGAAGCCATGCGCTTTAAACGCGCGGCGTGCCGGCCACCCACAGTCCTCGCCACCTTCTTTGGCGACCCCAAGTCATCCGGAGTGGACCCAGAGGGTACGAGAGTGGGGCCATTTGCCAGGCCCAGGTTGAGGCCGAGGGAGAGGGAGGGGTTCTCCCAGGTCAGCCTGACCTGCAGTCGCCAGGAGGTGGGGGAGATCAGGGAAGCCGTCCCCCGACTGCGCGCTATGGCGCACGCTTCCTTCTCGCCTCTCCGTCGACAGGGGCGGAGGAGGGTGGCGCTCTCTGGCTGGCCGCGAATCCTCTCGAGTCGCTGAGCTTTGATCAATCCGAACTAATTACCCCCGAGTCTTAATTAAACTCTTTAGCAGTTGGATCAGCGCTTTGGCAAGCCGACAGGAGGGAGCGCTTGGCAGTTCGACGACACCCGCTTCTGGCAGAGCCTCGCGAGGAAAGGGCGGCGGCTGGGAGACCTCGCAGCTCCGACGGCGAGGCCAAACGACCCCCCTGGCGCCGATCCACGACCCGTTCTCTCCCTCCCCGCCACCTCGAGTCGCCAAGAGCCAATGCACTCTGCTTGAAAGGGGCGCTTCGCCCGTTTATTTGCCACCAGATCCACCAAGTCTTTTTTTTTGGCACGTGCAATAATTATAATAATAATAATTCTTTTAAAAATACAACCGGGAATTTCAGATCCGTACAAAACTGAAGCCAACCCCGTCCCCGTTCACAAGAGATCACGAAGGTCGAGGAGAGGAGGGTTGGCGATGGTTGGGGTCGAGGCACAAGGGAGGGAGAAGGAGGAGTAGGAGGGAGAAGACCGTCGGAGAAAGGGGAAATCGAGAATCCGAGATTCAGCCAGCCGGCAAAGTCAATCGACACACTTTTTTTTCGGGGAGGGGGTTGTTATTCTATATACAGCGACAGAATTCGAGGGGTGAATATCGAGGGTTGTCAGAGCCCAAAATAACACACTGTTGGATGGCGGGGAACAAGAGATCGTCCTTGGGGCGCATCCCTTCAAGGAGGAGACTTCCGTGCCAAAGGAGGGACTGGAGGGGCTTGCTATATTGAAAAGGCGTCTCTCTCTCTCTCATACATACACACAGTTAGACGAGTCACACTCTGAAGTAAGGTGACACACACGACCCTGAAGCTGAGCTCAAGTGGGGTGACACTTCCCGGACCGTCGAGGGGCCGTCCTTGCAGTTCAGAGCCACCGCTGAACTTTAAAGAGACGCTGGTTCCGCTTTCTGCAGCGGGGCGGCAAGGCGACTCTTTGCAAAGGGGAGATCCCCGCTGAAAGGCCGCTGCCAGTTTGGGAAGGACGCAGATATATTCCCAAGAAAGGTCAGTCGCGCTCCCCGGGGCTCCCCCGGCGTCCCGGGCCACCGCAGATGGGTGGGACTGGGCCCTAGCAACAAGGACAGGAGGGACTTCGACGTAAGGAAGCGTCCCTTCAGCTAGACAACCCTTGCCACCAGTTGCTGAACCCGAGCTTAGAACATATATTTGGATAACCTTAGGCATGGAATCGTGCATTTAAATACGGTACCCGGGACTTAACAGCCGCTGAATAAAGCGCCGGGCGCGCCGACGTTTGAAATGGCACACGTCGAAGGTGGCATTTGAAAAAGGCAGCGCGCCCTCCGCTGTTTTGTGTGGGGCAGGGGACTTAGAAGGACTCCTTTGAGCAAGGGACACCCCAGAGTTTCTGAGATGTGGGGGGACGCTTTAAAATCTCTCACACACGAGAGAGACACCAATTGGGCGCTGCAATAAATTCTGGAGCCAATGAAAGTCCTTTAAAAGGAAGGGGCCTTTTCAAAAAAGGACAAGGGATTTTCATAGCAAAAGGGGTCCCTTCCCCGCAGCCCTCTTGGAGGTGAGCACCTGGCAACTCTAGGCAGACTTCCCGGCCGGGTCTCGACCCAGCTTTTTCAATAAATATACACCCGAAGTAACGTTTCATTAGTCCTGGTTTTCTCAAAACCAGCTCCCCAGCTCACGCGGGGAGACGCAAGTCTTTCTTTCCCCCGACTGTCGGGGTCAGAGAGAGAAAAAACAACCCAAAGCAATTTCCTTGTCTCTCATCTTTTTCCAGCAGTCCCAGAGGGTAAGAAAAACCCGACGGCTTTCTCTGGAGGGAGCGCGGGAGAAGCGCGGACCGCCGTCGAAGTGCATGCAGAAGAAGGGCGGAAGGCGGCGGCGCGCCTCACGGGCGGTGAAGCAGCATAGACGGCGGCGGCTGCAGTTCTGGCTCGACGGCGCTTCGCGAAGCAGCCACGCTCGAGCCGCCGCTGCCGTTGGTGTCGTGCAGTTTGCGGACATGCTTCTTGAGGTCAAAGTTCCTGCAGAAGCCTTTGCCGCAGGTGGGGCAGGTGAAGGGCTTGGTGTCGTTGTGGGTGTGCATGTGGAAAGTCAAGTTGTACACCTGGTGGAAGGCTTTGTTGCAGATATTGCACTTAAACTGCTTCTCGCCGCTGTGCGTCAGTTTGTGGTTCTTGTAGTTTCCTATGGGGGGGGGAACAAACAACAGGGCAAGGCGCTCAGTGAGGCACGTGGGGAGAACCTCTCCCGCCCTCAAAGAACACACAGCCCAAGCCCGCGCGCAATCCCCACAACCCCCGCTTCAAACAAACAAACACACACAACTACCTCGGGTTAACATCTTCGGTTGGCATTCCGGAGTCAATTCCGTCGAAAAAAAAATCAAATTCTTTAAAGTTTTTCTACTTAAAAACAACAAACAAACAATCGAACGAAAAACCACACACGCACGCACACAGACACCAAAATCCAAAGAAACTGAAATCTCGGAACGCTCCTGGTTAGCCGATTTGTGTGCCCAGATCCAAAACGCCGCTTATCTGGACAAAATCCCGTGAACTGACTTCCAGACTGACCTTCAGGAACCGGGGTACTCCAAATAATAAAGCGGTTTAAATCCCTTTCCTCTCCTTCTCCCTCATCCAAAAAAATAAAATAAAAAAATCGTTAGCCAGCGAAATCAAACCGCTTTGGGGTGGATTAAATTAGGACTGGAATAATCCACAATGCGGTACTAAACAACATCTACGATTTCTGTTTTTTAATGATTTTCTTCCCAAATAAATCTTTAAGATGGGAATGTTAATTCCATGCACCTCCGCGAAGCGGAACCATCTTAATCCGAAGCGGTGCGTTGTGGATCCGGGTTTTCTTTTTGCAATTTGCATCTACAAACAGAACCGTGCAGAATATTCGGAGTTTACTCTCATAAGACTCCGGTTAACACTTGCAAGCCTGTAGTTCGTTTATTTGGAAATAAGTGCTGTTGAGCTCAACGGGATTTACTCCCAGGTAACAGTGCAAGACATCGCTGATGCCTTGGGTTTCAATATACAAGCCACCTCACAAGGAAGTCCCACTGGGTTCAGGAAATTGCGGCCTTATTTCTATGCAAGCCCACGGAAATCAGTGGCACTTATTTCCGCATAAACCTGCACAAACTGAGTTGTTAATCCCAATTATCCTCACAATAATAATTGCAATCGTTCTCGCGTTCTTAAATCCACACTAATGCTCCGCCCCTCACCCCAATTAAACAGAAGTGGCCATCCGAGAAAAACAACAATTGGAGAAGCTAAATAGATCTCTCTCTATATATATATATCTAAATCTTTTGCTCCTGGTTTTCTATAACAGCGGGGATCCTCCGTTTGTCTTCCCGCAACATAACTATCCGAGCTCACACAAACAATAATGCAGGCGTAACATTTTAGACACGCTTAAAAAAATATCCGTTTGATATCTGTTTTAATTTTTTTAACATATTCGTTTTGAACATCGGATATGGGAGGAAAAAAAAGGGTGCGCGCGCTCGAGAAGAAACAACGACGATGCCAACGATCGCAGAGTCGTACCTTTTTGGTGAAACCCTTTCCCGCAAAACTCGCAGACGAAAGGTTTGTAGCCCGCGTGGATCCGCGTATGCGTGTTCAGCGTGGAGCTCCGGTTAAACGCTTTCCCGCACTGGTTGCATTTATGAGGCTTCTCCTGTATTTATTATTATTATTATTATTTTAAGGAGAGAAAAACGCAATAAAAAACCAGTCCGTTTTGCAGCTCCTCTCCAAGCGGGGCACAATCCTGGCTCTCTTCCCCCCCACCCCACCCCCAGGACAGCAAGAACTGGGGAAGGAGGTGCTGTTTTCGCTTGGAAAGAAGATCAGCTTCCTTTGCTACCCGAGAGGACCTCGTCCCCTTAAGTTTAAACTCTGGCGGCGAGCGCCCCTCAAATCAATTGGAGACGCGCGCGGGGTTGCGGGGAGGGAGAATACGGAAGCTGGAACCCGGAGCCTAATCGCGCTTGGTGGAAAGTGAATTTAGTCGGGCTTACTTCCGAGGAAGCGTATTTCAGGATGGTAGCCCTAGTGATATAAACAGCCGACGGAGTGAGAGGCAGCAGTGGGGGAAAGGGAGAGAAGGGAAATGTGGAGAGGTGGCTGTCTAGGGGACATTTCCCAAGCACTATTGTTGGGGAGGGGAGAAAGAAAAAAGGACTAGTATTTATTCCCCTCACTTCTCTCTCTCTCTCTCTCTCTCTCTCTCTCTCTCTCTCTCTCTCTCTCTCTCTCTCTCTCTCTCTCTCTCTCTCTCTCTCTCTCTCTCACACACACACACACACACTCGAACAGCTCGCTTCCCAGTTAATGCCTCCAGAAGACAAACATTCGCACGTCGAGGAGGCAGAACAGTTTAACTCAGACAGAGGGGGAGAGGCAGATGCTGGCCAGTTCGACGGACCAGCGGCGGGAAGGGAGGAGGTTTGCAGAGCCACGGCGCGGAGCCGTCGGGTTTGAGCCGCGCGTAGCTGCTGGCTTTGTACGCAGCGGGCGGGAAATCCGTGCGTTTGCGGGGCGCTGAGCAGAGGGAGAGCAAGCGCGCGGTCGGTACCTGGGTGTGGATGATCTTGTGGCGACAGAGTGTGCTGGCCTGGCGGAAGCCTTTGCCGCAGACCTTGCAGACAAAGGGCCGGGCTCCCGTGTGCACCGGCATGTGGCGCGTGAGGTTGTAGTGCGCGTTGAAGACCTTGAAGGGGGAAGGGGAGGGGTCAGAAAGTGAAAGTAGAAGAGACAAGAAGCGCGATTAGAAAGGGTGCGCGAGAAAGCCAGAGCAGCAGCCGCAGCAAACAGCAGCCTCGACGGCCGCCTTGGCGGATCGGATCTGGGAGAGGGGCCGGATTCGGCACTTGCCTTGCCGCAGACCTCGCAGGTGAAGACTTTGGGCTTGGCACTGGGCGAGCCACGGCTGAAGTCCGCTCCGACGTTCTTGAAGGGCAGCTTGTCGGTGGCCAGAAGGTGCGCGGCGGCAGCGGCAGCGGCGGCTGCGGCTGCAGCTGCCGCGCTGTGCAGCTGGGCATGCGCCAGATCCTTGAAGGCCGGCGTCGGGTATTTGTCGGGGCCGGGCGGCAACACGTGCAGCTTGTTCCTCTCCGCCAGGTAGGCCTTGGGCGCCGTCGGAGCGTGCAAGGCGGCGGGAGAGGAGGCGTGCAGCGGCGAGCCTAGGAAGTAGGACGCCACCGGGTGGAGGCTGAGGCCCGACGGCGGGGGCGGCGGTTGCGGCGGCTCCGTCGTGCGGCTGAAATAGCCCAGGGTGCCCAGGGCGTGGAAGGAGGAATGGTTGACCACGCGGGGCCGGACGAGCTTGTAGTGCTGCTGCAGCGGTTGCAGGTCCCCGGACGGCGGCTTGAGGCTCAGCGCGCAGCTCAAAGACGCCGCCGACGAGGAAGAAGATGGGGAGGGCGGCAGCGGCGGGTCCATCGGGGGCTTCCTGGGCTCCGAGCCCGCCTTGGCTAAGGACTCGTAGGCCAGCGGCACGAAAGGGATCATGCAAGGGATGGAAGATGCCAGGCTGAGCGCCGCCTCCGCCTGTTGCTGCTGCGGCTTGACATGCTGTTCGGCGCTTTTGGGGCCCCCTCCTTGCAAGAAGTGGGGCAGCAGCGGCAGGGCTTTTGGCTCCGGGGCCGTCCGGGCCATGATGCGCTCGATGGAGAATGCCAAAGGCTTGGAGGCACTCAACATGTTGGCTCGAGGAGCGGCCAAGCTCTTGGCAGCCGTCGGGGGGTGCTGCTGCTGTGGCGGCTGTCCGCTATTGTTCATGGCTGGCCGCTCGCTTGCCTGGGCGCCTCTCCAGCTGCCTTTGCCCCTCCGCAGCCCGCTCACTGAGCGGAGCCAGCGGAGCCCCGCGCGGCTGCTGCCACCCGCGATGCCTCGTCCTCCGATGCCCACACCAAGCCCACCGCCGCTGCCGCCCTCGCCGTCTCGCTCGCCGCCTGGACCGCCTCCAGAACCGCCGAAAGCTGCCTCTCCATCTCGACGGCCGGCGGCGGCACGAGCCTGCGCATCCCGACGGACTCGTGCCGGACCATCGCCGCCTCTGCGCGCCTTTGGCGGGGGACGGTCGCCCCTGTCTCCTCCTCCTCGCCTCTCTCCGTCGTTTTCTCTCTCAATGGAAAGTGTTGGGTCAATAGCAGCAGCCACGATCCCGCCAATCGTTAACTTCCAAGAGGAGAAGGTAAACTAGATAATTGCTCAATTCGCTTCCAACAGGCATTAGGAGGAGGGGGGGGAGGAAAGTGGAACCCCCTTCCCTCCCCGCTCCCAAGATCAGGAGGCTACTTTCCATTGGCGCCCGATCCTCCTCCGCCTCCTCCCCCCGCCCAGAGGGAAGGAGATGGCTTTCCCCTCCCCCTCCGCCTCTGGGTCTCCCCCTCCTTCTCCTCTCCCCTCCTATTATTCCCAGTCTCCTTACCTTACACAGACTTCAGAGGCCTCCAGATCAATGGTCTTGTTTGCCTTTAAATGACATCATCTTTTCCTTTATAATCATAAAAGGAAAGACAATTCGCGGCGTGACCTCTAAATAAGGGAAACTGGGGGGCCACAGCGACGGGCTTCTCTCGGACAAAGGAGGGGTAGTTGCGCTGCCTGCTTGTCAGTTTCAGCCCAGGCGGACATCCGCGCGCTGCGCACCTGGATGCGCGTCTTGGCTGCTCTGCTTCTGCCCCGGGTCTGCTCCTTCTTTCCTCCCTCCCTTCCCTCCTTTCTCGGTGCCACTTCGGAGGTAGTCCTTTGGACGCCTGGCCTTTTGACAAACGCGCCGCCCTTCCAAAGAAACAAAAACGCTTCGCTTTCTTGAGGAAAAGCGCGGGGCTGTTGGCAGCGGTTGCAGCTCCGAGCGGGTGTTAGACGGGGCGTCCCAGTGTAGACGGCAACCCGGATTCAAAGGAGGAAGGCGTCGGGGAGACCCAGGTTTCCGGAGCGCTGAGGATGATGGCCTCGGCCAAGACCAAACTTTCAATAGCTATTCAAGCAAGGACGACCCCAAACACTGCAAATTGGGGGGTGGGGAGAGACAGGCGGCAAAATGCCCAGCACGAAAACCAGAGGTCAGCTATCTCAGGGAGAACTCGGAGGCTACAGTGCGAGATCACATTGAAATCAACGAGGAAGAGGTGGTTCCCCCACCGCCGTCGATTTTCATGGCTCCAGATTGCTCACCCAGCGAGGGAATTTCTGGACTCATTTTCCCCATCTCACCTCAGACTGGGCTTTCAATCCAACCTGCGTTCAAGAGGCTGCTTAGCAACACAGCCTCGTTGTGCTCTAAATAGCGATGTGTTCCTTCAGAGGAACCTTTCGGAGCTTTTGGTACTTTTCAGAGATCCAGGATCTAACCGGCGTTTAGCTTTAAACCAGTTTCATTAACCAAACAGAAACCACGCGGATTCTCTTAGGCTTAAAAGAGAAACAGATCCCGGTTCTCTCGCTTGTGAGTTGCTAAACGTAGCCAGCTCCGGCTGAATGGCGGGAGCGAGCGAGGCTTTGCCGTCGGAAGACACCCTCCACCCTTCAAATCTGACTGGAACGAGCCCAAGGAGCAGGGCTATTACAGGTCCGTTTCGGGGCAAATTGGTTTGTAGCCTCCCCGCTTTCAGATGATCCACTAATTAACGACAAATCTCTCTCGGTCCCCGGGGCCAAGGGCTATGTAAACAGTCCGGGGAAGGCGCGGGCCTGGATTTCCTCCGCGGAGAGGACGCAAACAGGCAGCAGAATGCGGGTTTGGCGTGTGTATTAAATCCAGTGTTTCCTAATAGCTTCACAGCATCCTCAGCACAAAGGAAAGAATTAAGTAAAAATACCCACCGATTGTACCGGACAAAAAACAAACAAACAGTAACATATACTACAAACGCTCCAAAAATGATCGCGACGCATTAAGCTTTTGTAAATCGAGGGACTAGAGAGCCGTGGAATATTTCTTTCCTTTGCACATACCCGTCCCTTGCCCACCACGGATGGCTGGTCCCGAGCCCCACAGGAGAAATGCCGGAAAGCCCTTTGCGGGTGCTTCTATTTTAAGGGCATTTGGGATAAGAATTCTTTGTATTCATTCATTCCTTTTTTTACATGCCTACCCCACCCTTTGTCGTCAAGGAGCTCGGGGGGCGGCGGCGCACATAGTTCGCCCCCTCCTCATTCCATCCCCACAACTAGAATACACGCGACCACCATCGTCAGGCTGGCCTCTTAAATGCATCACAGCACAATCCCCCTCCCTAGCTTTTAATGGGACTTGTGGGCAGCTCCGAGTTAGGATCCGTCGAAAGACCGCGCAGACCTAACAAGACGCTGCAAACCCTTCCCCCCCGACGCTCCAGGAGTCCTGGATTTACTCCCTTCCAGCGGGGAGGTGGGGTTTTCCTCTCTGGGAGCCCTTCCCCACAGCAGATGGGTTGGCGCAAAAGCTCTCTCCCCCAGGGGAAGCTCAGGTTCCCTTCCCCTAGGCCCCCGAGGCAGACGCCAGACGGGCGCAGTTGTGGCGCGAGGGGGCAAACCAGGCTGGTTTCAGCGTACAGGTGAACTGGCTCACCTGGGCGACCAGGAAACATTTTTGTCACTTATCTTCCTCCTATTATATTTATATGTTTATTATTTAATAAAAATATCTTATTTGCCCGACTCCCCATACACTTCTGGGGCACCTCGCCGCGCCCTCCACCAATCCCTCGCCGTCGAATTTTAAAGCGGATGGATTCAGTTCCTCGCCTCCTGCGCTCCACCCCTCGGCTGGGATGGGAACTATTTCAGGCGAAGCTTTCGCTTCCTTAGTGCCTCAGCAGCTGGCTCGCTCCTGGTCTTTCTGAGATCGACTTTTCGCTGACATGTGTTTGGGAGGAGGCGAAACGACACGCCGTGTCGTCGCTGGAGCTAGGAAACCGGGTCCCAAAGCGGCAATTACTGGCTCTGCAAATTAAGACAACGCCGGACTGAGGAGGAGTTTGGGCAATATAGCGCCAGAATCCGGTGTTTGCTTTTACTGTGAAAAGAAAGAGTGTGTGAGAGAAAGAGCCAGTGAGCAAAGAGAACAGACTAGGTTGAAATGGAAAGTGTCAGCCGGAAGGGAAAAGATCTCCCTTTCTAAGCCGAATTCACGCTACAATGCGGCGGTGACTTCGGAATGCTACTCCGAAGCACTTCTGCCCTTGAAACCACACTTTGCTCACGTTCCGCGGGACACCCTCCAACGTTAGGCAATAGCCCTAAATGCATAAACTTGGGAGTAAGTCCCTCTTGGAATCAGATGGGACTATAAGTGCGTAGGATCGCTCTGCGCGAGTGCGCAAAATTCCAGTCACGCATGGTCACCCTAAACTGGTTAATTGAAAAGGAAATCCTCTTGCGTTCCGTAAGAACTTGGCAGTTTAGGATTGCAGCTGGATCGTAGGCAAGTTTGTGTAGAAGTTCAGGCCCATCATGTCCAGCCCGGCTCGCTCTCAACCTAAAGAATCGCAGCTCTCTGCATCGGAGGAAGCGAAATCTGTCATCTTATATATGCCTTTGGTTTTTTCAAGGCACCACAACTATAAGATGTTTCCACCCTAAACTTGTTTCCTCGGAAGAAACGTCTGCCGGAGCCAGTGGATTAGCTGCGCCCAAGATCGCGCGCAAACTTGAGCGCTCGCTCACCAGTCAACCCGTTTGCTCTCTTATCCTCAAGTCGGCTCTTTACTGTATCTCGAAGTACGTGCCCATTGCCCAGAGTCTTGAGGAAGCAAATGAGTCTGATTCATCAGTGAGGATGTGAGGTGCGGACGTTTTAAAGAGCGACCCGGTCACCACCAGCAACATCGATCCTTATACCGGTAGTTTTGCTAGAGAATCTAAGAGAATCCGGAGAGAAAAGTAGCGCCAGATTCTACCAGAAACGGCCCAGAGAAGGATTGCTTGGCAATGTGCCCTCTACCCAAGCCCAAACCAGGAGCGGGTCGCTTCTCCTGGGCAGGCAAATCAGGCAAACTCCCAAATCTTCTTCCAAGGGAAGGAAGAAAGGAGGGAGGAAGACCTGAAGCCTAGGCCAGGGGGTGCTTAGGGACGCAGGAAAACCCTCCCCGTTTCAGGGAGAGAATAACCCAGGCCCCATCTGCACTAGACATTTAAATCACTATCATACCCCCTTAAACAATCAGTTTCCCACGAAAAATCCTGGGAACTGTAGTTCCTTAAGCATGCTGAGAGTTGTCAGGAGGCTCCTATTCCCGGTTCACAGGGTGCTTTAACACCCCTCTTCCCAGAAAATTCTGGCAATTGTAGTTCTGGGAGGGGACTGCCGCACAACTTTCAGCACCCTAAACGAACTACAGTTCCCAGGATTCTTGCGGGGAAGCCATAGCAGTTTAAAGCTGTATGATAATGCTTTAAATGTCTAGTGCAGATGTTAAAGCGAATCTTGTAGGAGACGGATGGGATGATTTCAGATTAAAGGGATCTACTTTTTTTAATTTTAAAAAAGAAAGCTAGAACTGCCCAGATCCACCATGTGGAGTTTGGTGCAAAAGAATTAACAGGGGTTTCCAAACTGTGGCCATCGGCTAGGCTTGCCATACCTCAGGAAAATTCCTGAGATGTCCTGGTTTTCCGGTGTAAAAGTGGCACCAGGGGGAAATTTTGCAGAACTGGCAAAATGTCAGGAAAATCCCGATGGAAAAAGCAGCGTAAGCAGCTCCAAAGGCTTGATATCACTATTATTATTTTGTTTCCAAAAATAAAAGCTCGGCAATGTCGGTGGGTTCCTTTAAAAAGCTCAATAATTTTACTTTTTGAAATATGGCAACCCTACCATTGGAACACGAGACAAGCTTCACCCAGGACATGCCTGTGAATTTAGGGTCGAAGACAGTATTGCATTATTACAGTTTGGAGTCTACAATTAACTGCAATGTATAAAAAACTGAAGAAGCACGGGCAATGCAAAATCGCACAGCATGTAACAGAGCGCAGCTGCTACAATAGGCAGAAAGGTCCGTCAAGACCACCACCACCCCGCCCAATTTTCAAGTGGTCTGTGGGACAGAAAGGTCTGTGAACCCCTGACTTCGAACGAAATAAGCCTGAACGTCGGAATTAGTTCTGAGTTTTAGAACTGAATTGAACTCCCCGCCCTTCCATACACCAAAATGCAGCCTTTGTTACCCGCCCCCTGCGCCTTTCTAAATTACGTGTATTATGTAGCCTGGAGGGGGAGAGAAGAGGAAAGCAGCTTTATCTGCGCTCCACGTACAGACCGAGTCCAGGCAGATTGACTCCGAAATAAGCCCCCGTGAGCACAACGGGTCTCACCCAGAATTAACATTCTCTTGTTGCATGGTTACTCCGAAGTTGTGTCTCGCTTTACGCAGCGGGTGTGAGCGTCGAATTGCTCTCTCTCTCTCTCTCTCTCTCTCTCTCTCTCTCTCTCTCTCTCTCTCTCTCTCTCTCTCTCTCTCTCTCTCTCTCTCTCTCTCTCTCTCTCTCTCTCTCTCTCTCTCTCTCTCTCTCTCTCTCCTGCTTTTCTTGCTCACTTACATTTACTTGTGGTCGAAGCCCTCTCCCTCTGGGCTTTTCATTAGCAGCCTCCATGCAAACGCATCGCAACCTCAGGGCAATAGCTGAACCCAGAGGCGATTAGATCGCCAATATCACCAAAGGCACGAGCTTCGCGCCGCTTCCCATCGCGGGCAGCTGGGAATCCGAGGGAACAAGCCCCGTCGAGTCGGAAGGGCCGCTTTCTGCCCAGAGTGTAGGCGAGACCTCGCCTTCCGAGGGGGTAACCTGAACTTGACATCTGCGCATCTGGTGAAGGATCGCATAACCCCTTTTCCCCACTTGGTGGGGACATTCCCCTCCCTCCCCCATTGCTAAAGACAGTGCGGATAGAGGTTAGAGTGCCTGGTAGAGCAGGGTTCAAATCCCTACACGCCAGGAATCTCACTGGGTGACCTTGGGCCAGTGTCTCAGCCCAACCTACCACAAAGGGTTGTTGTGGAGAGCGGGAGAATCCTGTACGCCACCTCGAGGAAAGGTGGGATAGAAATGCAGTCAATAAAAAACTATTAAAATAGAGCAGGCATAGGCAATCTTGGTCCTCCATATGTTTTGGGACTACAACTCCCATCACCCCTAGCTAACTGGACCAGTGGTCAGGGATGATGGGAGTTGTAGTCCCAAAACATCTGGAGGGCCGAGTTTGCCTATGCCTGAAATAGCGGATGTTTCTAGGATTTGTAGATGTGAGGCAAATGGGCAAGGCCCCATTCTCATTTGTTTAGGGAGAAACTTTTAGCTGTTTGTTTGAAGTATTTGCTTTGCCCCCTTCCAGAAATAAAAATAAATTCCGGATGCCCATGCCCTGTTCTAATCTTCCACACAATAACCTTGGGCTATGGCAGCAAGAGGAAACTTTCTGCAAGGTTCCCAGCGTCTCAGAGGAGTGGTGAGACGGCTGGCTGGATATTTATTGCCCCCCCCCGGAAAGCCAGTTCCGCCAAAGCAAGAAATAAACGCCTTCGCCTTATCTCAAAGTCAAAAGGCAGCGGAAACGCACGTCTAGTCTGCCGCGTCCACGTCAAAGAGGAAACTGGGAAGCCTGAACGCTGCACCTGAACTCCATCTGTCCAGCCCGTCTCAAGGAAAGAATTGCTCCACTGTGGAAGTGCATGGTGAGAAATAAGCCGCATCAAAACCACCAGCAAAAAAACCAAAAACAAACCCAAGAAAAACACCAAAACCCAGCGCTGTGTGCGCTAAAATATGTGTATCTGATTGTGGAAGGCGAGCTGAATTTACGCACTTGCATCTGAGTTCTAGAATAAAGGTAAAAGCAATCCTGCAGTTGTAAATAAGTGTGTGTGAGTGTGTGTATTCCCCCCCCCCTGCAGAATGTGTGAGAGTCCACAGTGAACCGCCGGCCCTGTTACCCCGATCCAGCTGCGGGAGAGAGGTCTGCGCTTTTGACACGGTTTCACCTGCCCGGGGTTGATCCAGGCGCGCCTTCGGAGCGCATCAACGGCTGTCAGGTCCAGGTCGCCAGACTCGCGTTCGCAAAAGGCTCTGAAACCCAGAGAGGATTAAAAGGCAAACTAAACGGAGCCCAAGCGCTTTAGGAAACCCAGCTCCCCACGACCCACCTGCTAACCAAGCCGGACCACAGAGTCTGCAAAAGACATCTTGGGCACTTGCTTCCGCGTAAACGTGAGCAACACGCACACCCACAAATGACGGTCCACGGGACAATAAACTTCAGGACTTTCACCCACTGTATAAAATAAAGTGGGCGTGCTCAGGAAACTGTGGATGGCATTAAATCACAAAGTCACAGACGCTGAAGGGTGGACAACAGAAGTGGACCCTGCCAGCCCTTATCCAAGAGGTGGGTCCTACAAGGCTGGAAGAACCAACACCCATTTTCCTCTCCTCGGGGCCCTGAAAATGTCACTGCCCTTTCAGCGTTTGAAGGAATCGTTTATAATCGTCATTCTCACTCGGATACCTATTTTGACATATGGGCTACTAATTTATGTTTTAAGTCAGAATTGATGGAACATTTCCATTGTTAATGTCAGCTGACACAAAAAATCTGCTCTATTTGTAACATTTTTTTAAAAAAAAACAAATGTTAAGGGGGTCCCCAGTGCTTTTTTCCGGAGAAAAAGGTGGGGGAACTCACCAATAAGTTTGTTTATTACCAGCCCAGTGATAGTTCCACACCACCCGCCCCCTGTCAGTGGCTAAATGTAAGACATTATTAATATTTTGGATTAGAAATGGTCACTACTTTATTGATATGGGTGTATGTTCCAGCACCCCAACACCCCAAATAAAATAATTATTTAATTGAAAAAAGGTAAGGAAACTCAGCACACACACACACCCCGAGTTCCTGCTAAAAAAACACCCCTTCTCCCACCCAATAAATTTTGTTCTGCCTGAGTTTGAACAGCTAACGGTGACTCCTCATAGGATTCAAGGCTGACCAAATTATTTTGGACCCTGGGGCAATAAATCACCCATATTACAATCAGTGGCCTCTGCAGCCAGGAACCTCCTCTCTAATGAGAGTTGCTACCATCTTGCCTTGTAACAAATCACTGCAATTTGGGCATTTGAAAGGGCATCAGAGGCAGGACATTTTCTGGACCAGCGCTGGCTGCTGACTTGAGTCTTGTAGAATGGCCCTAAAAGATCTCAGCCAGTTTTCAACGCAGGAATGCATCACTTATGTAATTTAAAGTTGGCTTTCTTGGTCCCCTTGATGTCCCCTAAACATCCATTACTTGGCAGCGCATTCCATTGAGATCAATAGCACCTCCTCCCAAGTAAATGCGCTGCAGAATCAAGGGATCAGCTAAAACTGTCAGTAACTCCCATGCCAGTCTCAACCCTGCTAATGTCATATTCCCAGGGAATATTCAGGTCAAGTATACTTCTGTCAATATCCCCTGTATCAATAACAACTCTCTCACGGATATTGCTCACTGCCAGCCACTCTCTAGTCTAAAGCCACTCTAGGTGATGGATTCACTGAATAAGTGACCACGCTCTTGTCCCTTTACCAGGTATGCAGGAGAGGGGATTTTCTACACTTGCTGAAATATGATTATGATTTACAAGTCGCCTTATACCCAAAGGTCTTAGGCACCTTACGCAGTAAACAAATATTTCAAACGTAAAACAATGATAACCAAATGATCATATGAAACAACCCCCAAAAAAAACACACTCCTCCCTCCCCACATAAAATTGGTACCCTCTCCTGTTATATATCAGACCTATTATCTCTTCTGCATCTGCTGAAGACATTTATCCTTCACCAAGCCACCCAATTAGCTTGTTGAATCTGTATTGGCTATGAAATTGTTGTCATATATGCATTAGTACCTAAACACGCAGTTGCTTTATATATATATATATATTTGATGTGTTTTGAAATGGCTTCGAGATATTTCATTTAATTCATGAATTGCTTCCTACGAAGTGATAATGAGGCCATCACAAAGCAATCACCATAAAACAGCAAGCAGTTAAAAAACGTTCACTGAGAGAGAGAGAGAGAGAGAGAGAGAGAGAGAGAGAGAGAGACAGACAGACAGACAGACAGACAGACAGACAGACAGATAGACAGACCATTTAAATGCTTAGGTGTATTAAAGAAGACAGCCTGGTGCAAATACGATGCTAGACTTGGACACAGCAATTAAAGGGGTGGGAGCTTCCCTGCAATCCTTCCCTAATAAACAGGCAAGGATTGGATGTTCTCTGCAGGCATATGTGAGGACTTCCCAGTGAATATGGGGGGGGGGCAAAGCTGGAAAGGCTGAGGTATTGAGGAGGAGTGGAGTTTAAAACCAAGCAGCTCTCACAACTCAGGGTGAAATGCTTAGCACACTTACTAGGTGGTAAAACCATATTTGAACTCAGTGGGGCTTATTTCCAAACACAGGTTCTGGCTGATAGTCAGTCTTCCTTATCAGGCGTCTAGCTTCCTCTTCTTTTGCATCTAGACACCCCAGTTGCAATCCTGGCTGCAATGTAACACTCCCTTGAATGGCCACACATCAGTGAATGGGAAATGCTGAACGGCAGATGCTCCTCTTGACAACCCCAACCCACAGCTCTTCTGAGACTATACTAGAAAAATGAATTTTTGGCCAATGCGGACATGATGACTTCAATTCCAAGCAAACTTTCTCTCTCACACACCCTTCTTGCTTTGCTTGATGAAGAGTTCTAGAAGACACAAAGGCTTGCTCCCTATTATAAGGCATTTTGGTTGGTCATAACAAAGGGTGTTTTTTTAAAAACGTTCAAAAAAAAGTGGCATTTTATTTTATTTAACAAAACTTACGTTCTACCTGAGTGCAAGAAAATCTCTAAGCAGTTTACAAAACAGAGAGAAAAATCTCTAAGTGGTTTATTTTATGAAATATATGTTAAAAATTTAAAAATATAAAAACTTTAAAAATATTGAAAATATAAAAAATGCTGATAAAAATATATACTGAAAATATTCAAAAATGATTAAGATCAACAGTAGCTAAAATAAAATAAAAACCAAACGTAACTTCTACATGTCTGCATAGGCTTGCCTGAACAAAAATGTTTAAGCAGGCACCCAAGAGAGTAGTGAAGGTACTTCCCTCCCTGATGTCAATAGACAGGGAGTTCCAAAGTGTAGGTGCTGCCACACCAAAGGATAAATTTATGACATATGTTGATCAAGTATTATGTGGCCCCTAGAACAGTGCTGGTTCGGCAGATTGTAGCGGTCAAGTAAGCATTTATATGGTAAGGTGATCCTGCAAGAAAACTGGTCCCAAGTCATTTAGGGCTTTATATACTATTAGTAAGTAGATAAATAGGAACCGCTATAGTGGGAAGGTAAACAGCGTTTCCATGTGCTGCTCTGGTTTGCCAGAAGCGGCTTTGTCATGCTGGCCACATGATCTGGAAGCTATACGCCGGCTCCCTCGGCCAATAATGCGAGATGAGCGCGCAACCCCAGAGTCGGCCACGACTGGACCTAATGGTCAGGGGTCCCTTTACCCTTTACCTTTATAGTATTAGTAAACCCTTGAACTTGGCCCAGTAGCAAGTGGACAATCAGTGCACATCTCTGAACAGCGGTGTTACATGCTGGCAAAGTCTTACTGTGTTGCGAAACGATGCAAAACTGAATTACTGTGTCGCCAAAGGATGCATGTATAAAAAGTGTGTCACCAACATGAACATTTTAGAAAACTCTGGTCTAAACGACTGTGGTCAAGCTCTCCTGGTCAATGAATGGCAGTAGCTATTGCACCTCCCACAGTTTGTAACAGGTGCTTCTAGCCACTGAAGCTACCTGGCAGGGCCGTCTTGCCCATAGAGGCAAGTGGCGCGGGGCACCAGGGCACCAAGTTCTGAGGGCGCCAGGGAAGAGGACACAGCGCCTCCCGGCATCAGGTCGCTGCCCTTGCCTGCCTCCGCCATGCCGTGCTAAAGCTCATTCCCACCGCACCTGGAGCCTCCGCCTGCCGTGGCCACTGTGGCCCGGGTTCCAGGGAAGAGACTGGGCATGGCGCCTCCCGGCAGCAGCTTGCCACCCTCGCCCACCTTGCTGAAGCAGCACCGTGCCCAGAGCCTTCGCCTCTTCCCCGCTGCAGGAGCTGCCCTCCAGTCGCTGCCCACCTCCTCCAGCCCTGCAAAGCTTCCAGCAGCGCTGTAAAAAGGTCGGCAACTCTGGGAAATGGGGGAGAGGTGCTGGTGGGATCTTTGCACCACGGCACCGGATATACTTAAGGCAGCCCTGCTACCTGGGCTTCCAGTGACAGAACTGGACCACAGTTTAACCCCCAAGGCACACCTAGTAACACCACCTGCCTCTTCACCTGTGTGCCTCATTTGATGGATTTCGCTCTGAGCAAAGCTTATTTAGTTTGCACGCAGAGCATTGGCAAATGGCCCTCCACATGACTTCATTGTCCCTGCCGCGAAATAAGAGGTTGCCCTTCCTTCCTCCTCCACTGGCACAGAAACCCTTGTATGGTATTATTACTACAGCAAGATGTCAAGAAGAGGTGGCAATAGCAGTCCTAGGGAAAATAATATGCCCTTAAGTTGCAGGGCCAGAAGACAGGAAATGGATCCTTCTATCCTAGTGGTTCTCAGCATCCTTTTTCTGGGCCACGCTTTCCGAGGAAACACTTGCTCGCACCACACCGATTTTTAAATTGACAAGAAATGCATTGGAAAACCAAAAGAAGTGCTTGATTGCTCACACAGAACGCAACTACTTTATAAAATGACCACGGGACTTCCAGAAAGTATCCAATAATGCGGCTTCCTGCCACACTTGCCATCTTCTCCTGCCACACCAGTGTGGCATGCTAAACCCTTTGAGAGCCACTGTTCTATCCCATCCTGCTGCTGCCACATCTCATCATTCCTACTGCTCATGCCTTACTGTTAGGAACGACCAAGCATGAATAAACCAAGCCAGCAATACCGTCAACACATTTTGGACAGCAGTCTTTCAGGGAATAAAATGGACCACAAAATTGTCTGGCCTTATTAATACTTTTTAAGGATGAACAAGAAGGATCTTCTACATCAGGCATCCCCAAACTTCGGCCCTCGAGATGTTTTGGACTACAGTCCCCATCTTCCCTGACCACTGGTCCTGTTAGCTAGGGATCATGGGAGTTGTAGGCCAAAACATCTGGAGGGCCACAGTTTGGGGATGCCTGTTCTACATAAAGAACTGATCACATTCCTATCGGCTGCAGCTCATCTACTGACTGCTCAAAACTGGAAGGGCTTGAATCACTTGCAGTTGCCTGCTTGAAAACAAATTGTTTGGATGCTGATTCTCATGGAAAAGCTGGCAAAACAGGGAAACGCACTGAATGGAAGGCGAACAGAAAATGGGTTTGTAGAAATATGGTAGGCATTTATTTTTTAACATATGTCTCAGAAACCGAATCCAGTGTGCAGTCTCTGGCAACACATGGCAGGGGTATTTGGGGTTGATCTGTGTATCTTGTTCTCTTGGGGAGGGTGGTTGTATTTATTTTCTGGGTACTTCTACTATTCTTAATACTAGAAAAACAAACACCTACCAAGCCAGGATCTGTATTTAGGTTGGGCACCTGCTTTTAGTGCCAGAACGCTTAATGGGCACAGATGAATTAACGGTAAAGAAGAGAGTATCCTTGAGTATGTGCAGAGTTGCCTTTTCCTCACCACTGAATAACCCCAATCAAAGAGCCATCCCCCCATAGCAGTTTCAGTAATTAAAAGCCATTTATCTTTCAGTTAAAATTTTTACTTGCATGCAACTACTAATTATCAATAAAATACAAAGATGGCTAACTGATCAGGGCACCTCTTAGTACCTGGATAACATGAGTGAGAAAAATACCCTTGCTGCTTTAGTCTGGCATGGTTCATGTATCTTTTAGCAACAGGCAGAAATTAAACAGGTTCACCAGCTCAATTCTGCATATCCGTGCCTGGAAATGTTTCCTGTTGCTGCTTTTCTGCCTTTCACTCCAAAGGTAAAGGCAGAAAAGCTCAAAAAGGGAGGAAAAAAGACAGTTACTCTAGAACAGTAGCCTGTGAAAAGGGGCATAATATTGAGGACAATGAAGTAAAATAACCTTGAAACCTAAAGCACATTCATTCAAAAGCAGGTCTCATTGATTTTAGCGGAGCTTGTTTCAGAGTAAACATGCATATGAGCAACCATTTGAAAGCTGTGGTTCCTTGTGGGCAGAAAAAACAAATCTTTGGTTTAATTGAGTCTTGGCTCCCCCAGCCCTCATACCTGTTTCTAAGAGTCGAGTCTTGGAGCATGGGGCCATAATGGGATCGGTGCGGTGTCGTCATTAAGAGGTTTGGTTGGACTAGCGCAGGCATCCCCAAACTGCGGCCCTCCACATGTTTTGGCCTACAACTCCCATGATCCCTAGCTAACAAGACCAGTGGTCGGGGAAGATGGGAATTGTAGTAAAAAACATCTGGAGGGTCGAAGTTTGGAGATGCCTGGGAGACCAGGGTTCAAAGCCCCTCTCAGCTATGCTGGGCGACTTTGGGTCAGTTGTTGTCTCTCGGAGGTCGGGGTGGGGAAAACCATGCACACTACCTCGAGCTTCCTGGAGAAAAGGTAATACTACAGAAAGAAAATGATCAAAGGCAAGGGTCCCTTCTTGAATAAAATATTGGGGGACTCCCCAAGAAAACTAGCACTAATACATCCAGGAACCTCATCAAAATGCTGGAGAGGGTGCACCTCCACAGGAACCTACCTCCACATGTGGTGGGAATGCCCCAAAATCCAATCATTCTGGACAATAACCATACGAGAAATTTGTAAGATAACAAAGCAAGTGCTAGAAATCACCCCAGAACTGGTCCTACTAAACATCTTCCAAGACAACCACGCCCACGCAGAATACAAAGAACTCATAACCCACCTACTGTCAGCAACCAGAAACATCATAACTAGACACTGGAAAGACCTGTCAGGAGTAAACATGAACCAATGGTATCAGGCAGTATGGGAAACAGCCCTATTAGAAAAACTAACCAGTAAGCTGAAAATGACACGGGGACAAACAGAAGAAGACACATTCACCCCAATATGGTTCCCCTTCATCAATTACACAGCCCAACAAGACAATGACAAAAACCCACCGTCAGCATACAAATCAATATGGTTAAACTAACCAAAAGCACCCACCCACCCCACTCACACAAGAAACCAAAGACCACCACAGCCATCCACAAATGAATAACCACACCCTACGCCAACCCCGACCTCTCTCACCAAAGAAGGAACACAAACGAACAACAGAGAACCCGCATAAACAACGCTGACACTGAACCCCTACATATACCAAGGAAAACAGAAACATAGACACCCCACCCCACCCACTCCCCCATCCCGCCCCCTCTTCTTCCTAATGTCTCAACAAGCAAGATTGATGTGTAACAACGGAATAACTATGAGACACTGCATTACCTCTGTAAACCAAGAAAATCCTCAATAAAAATTTAATTAAAAAAAATATTGGGGGGCTCAGCTAAGCCCTGCCACCACAAAATCGATCACAAGATGTGGCACACACACCCCATTTCAATGGCAATGCCCATCAACTTGGGGGGGGGAGCAGAGTTCGCTCCTGTGATTGAAGCATTTTAGCCCCACCCCCAAACAGGCACACACAGACATTTGAGATCAGGCAACTTAGTTTCTCACCGGGCTTGCCTGCTTTTACAAAAGTTCATTTGCCTTGGGGGGGGGGGGGGGAGCGACACCACGTATATGCGAGGGTGCAGATGTGGTATGGGGAAAGACGAAATCACAAGGGGGTGGGTGGGAAAGCACTGCGATGCTCAGAAATAATGCGTTTATTTTGCCAAGAGATTCACAGCACAAACCCTCAATGATCCTACCGGGTTCTGTTGGTTTCAGTGCCGTCCAAGAGCGCGCAGGACTGCAGCCTCGACAACTTGCGAGGAAGTCAAATGCACAGTGCTTCTGTCTTTAGTCCTGAAAGAGGTCCCACCCAGAAAGCTGGCAGAGGGTCCTGATAGAAAACCCGCTGGTCCCTGAAATCGCCCAGCGGAAAGTTTCCTTTAACGAGCTTCCGCCGGGTCCTGCGCTTTGCGCCTTAGCGCACAGAACGCGCCAGAGGAAGCCTCCATCCCAGGAAAGAATCCCCTGGGTTTCTCGCTCTTAAAACCAGGTGTGATCTTACAGGGAGTTGGCCTAGATGGTCCTTCCGAATCCGAAATGCTCTGACTCTCTGAAATATCGAAGGAGAGAGCTTATTTCTAAGCGGCGGAGCTGGCGGTGACGATCCTGCTGCTCGGACACCTGCGCCTGGGAAGCCCTTTTAGCCAACAATCCTCAGGTGTGAAAAAAGCGCAATGGCTGCGTGGCGGGCGTGGCCTGGCCTGGCCTGGCGACTTTGAAAGAGGCGTCGTACGGGAGGGAATGGCGGTGTAAACGCTTGGCTGGAGTCCTGGGAAAGGGTCCGCCTGCGCGCCCACGGTTATTTGGGTCTCCAGCGCGGAATCCGGGTAAGTATGAATGAAGCGCCAGCATTGGCACGAGGCGCCAAGAAGCGGAGCAGGAGTTTCCTTCCGAGCCGGTGCAGGGCGCCAAACCTGGCCTGGCGGCTCTCTTTTCGTCTGGGCCCAAGGGCTCAGGCCTGGGAGCAGGCCGCCCGCCTTCGTGGCCGGGCGCGCGTTGGTTTCGAGGCAGCTATGCTTGATCCGCGGCTGGTTTCTCAGCGGTGGCCACCTGTCCTGTAGGATACAATACTGTCCCGTATTTCAATGCAAAATGCTGCATCCTGTATTGATACAGTTTTGTCCTAAAGATAGCTAGGTCTTCTCTATCTTTATCTCTCTGCCATGTTAGGCATCCTCTCCAAATGCGTGTGTTTGAAAGGGTGTGTGAAAGGTCATGTATTTAAGCTCTGGGTAGCCAAGTGCAGACAGATCTACAAATTCATGGGTATGTGTGCACAACTGAGCTTTTTTTTAAGGGAATCACCGAAAAAAGCGCTGGCTCCCCATCAAATGCACGCCATTTTAGGAAGACACCCCCCCCCAATTGTTGAGCTTTTCTTTTTAGGCAAACCCAAAAGTTGCTGAACTTTTTATTTTTTAGACAACTCCCAAAGTTTTTCAGCTTTTTAAAATGAAACCACCTGAAAAACACAATTTTTGGATTGACCTGCCAAAGATCTAAGACAAAACGCTGCCTTTTGGAAATTCTTCTCGGACGTCAGTTCCGCCCTTGAAATCCCGTCAATGTCTGGGAAAATCTGGACGTATGGCAGCCCTGATATGGGTTGTTTTGAAGTCACTTCAGCACCATATGAAAAAATATCACCACCACCACCCTGTCCCATCCTGTACAGAACAACCCTAGTGCCACAGGTGCTGCTCCTGCCAACAGGTGTTTCTCTGCCAAGAAGCGAGTAGTCAAGTCCCCCACGCCCCCTTCCAACCTCCCCTCATTTGCCTTGGGGAAGGTCCGGCTCGACCTCGGGTGCACAGCTTCCGGGGCAATTTGGGAATCCATATTTTCCTCCCCGCCTGGTCTCACTATGGCCGGAAGTGAACAAGGGAGAAATCCAGGATTTTAGGGTGGCTGTGATAGGGCAGCCACATGTAAACCCCCCACCCAAAGTAGGAGCAAAGGAAAGAGTTTGTGTACGCTTTTTCTAGTTCATATCTTATTTCATGAGGATTTTTTTTTAAAAAAATAGTTTTTGTTTTTTTTAACATTAAAGGGGGAAGTACCCCTCCCTGCAAGTTAGTGAATCAAGAGTTGTTGAACAGAGGTGTGGATTGCCTTGGGAAGCAGTGGGCAGTCCTTTCCTAGGGATACATAATGAGAGGCTGGCTCATCATGGAGACTGTAGTTCAGGCTTCTCCAACCAGGTGCCCTCTAGAGATATTGGATTGCAGATCCCATCAGCCCTGACCAATGGCTTTGCCAGCTGGGGCAGACCTGAACCAAGTTGGAGGGAAGTCTGTTGGATCCTGTCTTGAGTAGCGGGTTGGACTAGATCACGCTATCTGAACCTTGGATCTCCAGATGTTACTGGACTACAGTTCCCATCATCCATCATTGGGCCATGTTGGCTAGGGCTGTTAGGAGTTGTAGTCCACCGACACTGGGGGTGGGGCAAAGTTGGGGAAGGCTGTGATATATGACCTCCAAGGTCCCATTCAACTCATATGGTTGAATGGAGAAAGATTTTAAAATATCATTCTGCGCAAAGGATGAGACTCATGCTTTAACTAGTCCCAACAAACCACTCGAGGCCCTGTTGCAATTTAATAGAAAGTTAGGGGGGATTATCTCTAGAGCTAATAAGGGGACATCGACTTTTGAGGGCAGTTGGGTAAAATATCTGGAGCTAAGGATTACTGCACAATTAGGGGACTCTTTAAGGTTAATTGTCTCTCTTTGTTAAGAGGAACTGGAAAAGGAAATAGAAAGATGGAGTCAGATGAATGGCTCCTGGAGTGGTAGAAGGAAATATGAAATCTGATGCTGAGATTATGGATCCCTTTTCAGAGTCCATCAGTGCAGGGGCGTACCAAGGATCAAAACTGGGGGGGGGGGCAAGGCATGGGAGGGGAGGGGCCACAAAGTGGGAACATGGGCGGGGCTACGGGCAGAGTGAGGCCTGGACACCGCCTCCACCTCAAAGGAGGCAGAGGGCAACCAACCCCCTTCCAACCTTAGAAGTTCGTGCGTGCATCCGGATTGCTGGTGGGTGGGAAGGTGCCTGTTGGAATCGCCCCAGTGATTTCATTCCAAGCTTCTCCCCCTTCACTGCAAGGAGAGCTGCCCTCCAAGTCAGCAGATGGGGATGATTATTCAACCAACCTTTCTCTATGGTGGGGAGGGTGTGGAATTCTCCAATCTTCAGTATAAGATGCAAAGAAGATTTCAAGCACTAGCCATTCAGAGGTATGAGTGTGCAATGAAGGGAGAAGAGGGTTCTAAAGATGAAAGAAAGGAAGTTGCCTTGTACTGTCAGGGAAGATCATCCTAAACAGGAGCATAAGGTGGTGCATTTTATTGAGTCAGGCTATTGGTCCAGGATTCCAGGAAGTGGTCTTCCTCAGCCCTGCCTGGAGATGCCAGGGGTCAAACCTGGGGTCTTCTGCACACAATACATGTCATTTACCACTGAGCTACAACCCTTCCCTAAATCATGACATTTAAGAAGAGACAGGCACCTGTCTTGTCACAGGAAGATTTGTTTTGTGTCTAGAGGTATGTAACTTTTTACTGAGGTGTATAAATTTCCATATGGCGAAGAGAAAGTAAGCTTATGTCTGTTCTGGGGCTCTAAGAGCTACAAAACAGCAGCAGCAGCAGCAACAACAGCAACAACAACCGTACCTGATTAAAATATGAAACACCACAACTACCCACATAATGGGACTTGCAGTCCAAAACTTCTGGAGGTCAGGAGGTTGGAAAAGTCTGCATCAGATAAAAACAGAGCAGAACAGAATCTTACAGCTTGCTGATGAGTCTGCAAAGCACGCAGAATATACCTGTTCATATGTATTTCCTCCCAATTGCTTTCTTCCGCACCTGACTCTATTTCAGCGTGAGATGGAGAGGGAAGAAGCTTCCTATTTTCATATCTTCTGAAAACCCCGTGTATTTTAATTCGTTTCCCTTCCTCAGATTTTTTTGCTGCAGCCTTTCAACATAACAGCCAGTAAGTAATGTTATAGTGCATCTCATTTGCCAAGTAAAAATCAAAACCAGCTTCTTTGGGTGGGGGCTGTTGGAGGGACTGGAGCTGTTCTATACATTATGCAGAATGAGTCTATAGAATTCTAGGCTGTACCACTTCAGGCCATAGGGCAGGTGTGAGGAGTGAGGAATATGCCATGAAAAGCTCCCCCTATGTGTAGCTCCATCCCTTGATATTTTAAAATAGGCCTCAAAGACCCATTTCTTATCAGTGGCAGCAGAATGTAAATTGGGCTGCAGAAATGGTGTTGTGATTTCTTTACGCTCCAGATGTTTTGGACTCCCATTAGCCCCAGTATAAGACATCTGGAAGGCACCAGCCTGCAGTGACTGATGTAGATGATGTAGGTACATTTGGTCCCCCATCACTGCCCCCCCCTTAACAAAAACAATATGGCATGTAACAGGCAACACAGGATCCATGATTGAAAGTAAAGCAATGACTGTAAAGAGAAACAGTACCAGACATAATGCAGTAAAAAGTGGACTTTTCAGGCAGACATTCATTGCCACTCCATTGGAAGGCATGTATTGCTGGGGGAGGATAATTTGCATTTGACCTTCTGGGGTTTCCAGCTTTGAGCAATCTCCAGGCATGCTGTAGCCAAGAGCAGGGAAGCCGAATCTTTATCGTGCATTGTGGGTTTGGTTGGGCTTTCAGCAAGTAATAGCGCTGCCAAGGAAACAGGTTATAAGTGCTGGAAAGTGATATTTGATACCAAATAATTTGATATCTTTTTGGAGAGGGAATTATTTCACCAGTTGGACCTACATGCACAGAGTGGATGTAGCGTATGACTGGGATGAACTTTTAAAGCACCAAACGTCTGGAATGAATTGGGGCTGAAATTTAGCAGAGCTCCACCACAGCTCTGAGTCGTGGGCCAGCATGAAAAGGCTTCATTCCAAGTGGCATTCTGGGGAGGAAGATGGTGGTTGCCAGTTAAGTGGAGCTGTAAAGGACCTCCAGGAACCCCCCTTCAATGCACCTAACACCCCAAAACATTTGACGTGGCAGTCCACAGGGACAGATCAAGACCTTCGGTGGCCTTAAGCACCAGAAAGGCTATGGTAACCTCCCATATGTAGTTCAAAATAAAAACAATACTAAACTGTAAAATAAAAATTTACTTTTCAAAGGGACACAAAACTTCACAGAATCACAGACTTGTGGAGTTGGAAGAGACCACGGGAATCTTTCAGCCAACGTGGGAATCAAACCCTGCTGCAGGCTCCAACTTGTTCCCCCGCCCCTCCCGGGGGCTAAGGGTGGCGCCCCCCCCTGCGGCGGGTGCTGGCTGGCTGGGTGGGTCAGGTTGCAGGCGATCACAGGTGCTCTCCACCCCCACCCACCCCCAGCGCCTGTCTCACTCACTCACTCCCCCCCCCCGGACTCAGTGCTAGGAAGAGGAGGGTGTTGAGCAAGGGCGCATCCTCCCTGGCATGCGCACTGGGGGCCGGGGTGGGGGTGGGGGAACAGACCTGGGAATTCCGCTCCCGTCTTCCTCCGCTGCGCGCTCAGGGCACAGGAGCTGTGCTTTGCACACAGGGCTCGGGGTAAAACATGGCCCAGGGTTTGGGGGCTGTGTTTGGCCAGGACCCCAGCGGAGCGTGCAGCTCCTGCGCCCTGAGCGCTCTCTGGTTCCCCGCCGCGCTTGGCCTTGCCGGGGTGTGTGATGGGGAGCTGGAGGGAGTGCGCGGTGCGGTGGGCGGGAACGCCAAACTCGCGCTCCGCCGGGCTGTGCTCCGCCTCTGCCCACCAGCCCCGCCGTCCCTGCTTCTAGGGGGGGGCAGGTGCCCCCTGCCTCGCACTGGGTACGCCCATGCACCAGTACAAATTCCAATGGTTCAACAGAAGGAAGGGGGAACCTGACGCCCCATTTGTGAGTTTTGTCCACGTATTGGCCATGTAACCTGCCCTCGGATTTTTTAGTGAGAAGGGAAAGTGATGTTAAAATGATTATTCTCAGGGGCCGGAGGTTCTTTGGCCGCTGCTTGAAGGAGTGAGTAGAATTCTGAACAGGGATACAGTGTATGGTGTAAGTCAGGGGTCAGCAAACTTTTTCAGCAGGGGGCCGGTCCACTGTCCCTCAGACCTTGTGGGGGGCCGGACTATATTTTGAAAAAAAAAATGAATGAATTCCTATGCCCCACAAATAACCCAGAGATGCATTTTAAATAAAAGGACACATTCTACTCATGTAAAAACATGCTGATTCCCAGATTGTCCGCGGGCCGGATTTAGAAGGCGATTGGGCCGCATTCAGCTCCCAGGCCTTAGTTTGGGGACCCTTGGTGTAAGTTCTGGGAGGGGGGCATTGGGCAAGATGTACCATCTTGTGACCATCGTCATGATGGTATTTTTGGCTACAGCCATCTAGAAGGAAAGAGGAGCTTGAGGGTAAGTTGGTGCTCCTCCTTTCTCCTGATGCTTAGTCACAGGTAATGCATGCTCACAGGCAATGATAACGAGGAGCACCAGCAGTAAGACTGGGAGTGGGGAACCCAGGTATTCATAAAGGGCCTTGACTTGAGTGTGGTCCTTGACAGTTGGCCAGTGATGCCAATACTTGGTGAGCGCCCCAAGGATACACACAGATGAGCAATGTTAAATTAAATTAAAAGGATCTGGGATTCTATCGGGTTTCTGTGGAGAGAGCCATTGTGCTCTTATAGGTGCTGCCTTTTGCGTAACACACAAAGAAGGGTTCTGGAGAATTTGAAGATCACAAATGCAGGGAATGCAAATGTGCTCTAATGGCCGTGAGCGGCACACACCTTGCACTGGGACTGAACTAATTTAAGGACCGATTTAAGCAGCTTGCACTTTTGTAGCTTTAAAAGGGGCTGAATTGCAGGAATGGGAAGCAGGTTATTCGGTTAGCTTTTCCCTGGAGGTTTCTCTTTTTTTTTTTATGTACCAAAGGTAAAAATCACCCCCACCACGTACAGTACCTGCAGGCAACAGCTATCCTCCCAGCAAAGCTTTTGGCAAGGTGTATCTTTAACCTGCAGCTCTGTCCCATCGCCAGTGAATACCCACAGACCCGTATTGGGATGGCACATAGTCTAGTGGCAAAACTTTATATGCAGAAGGTCAGTCCCCAGCATCTGGGAGACAACCCTGTCTGAAATCCCAGAGGCCCTGACAGTAAGACTATACAGTGGTACCTTGGTTTAAGAACAGCCCTGTTTACGAACTATTTGGTTTATGAACTCCGCAAAACCAGAAGTAGTATCCCAGTTTGCGAACTTTACCTCGGTCTAAGAACAGAAGCCGAACGGTGGAAGGGCACCGGCTGCGGGAGGCCTCATTAGGGAAAACGTGCCTCGGTCTAAGAACGGACTTCCGGAACGGATTAAGTTCGTAGACCGAGGTACCACTGTACTGAGCTGGACAGGCCAAATTGTCTGACTCGACAGCTTCCTTTGTGTATGTTTTTGAAAAGTTTTTTATTTCTCCTTTTAAAATTGCTTTTATTACAAGATTTTCTTGGGTTACAAAAGTACATACATCATCTCTGTTTTCGGATCATAAAGTCCTTTCTACAGATCAGTTATATCTTATATCTGAAGAAGTGTGCATGTACACGAAAGCTTATACCCAGAAAAAACTTAGTTGGTCTCCAAAGGTGCTACTGGACAATTTTTAATTTTTATTTATTTTGACTGCGTCAGACCAACACGGCTACCTGAATCCGGTGCGAGACATTAATGTTGTAGTCAGTATAAGGTTGGGGGAGAAGCGAGGGGTAGTAAACTTTCATTCTTCTACGTAGTGTTATGTGCAAGGTTTTTGTGTCAGGGTCGCATTCTCTTTCCATTCATTTCTTAGTTTTCATTGGTGGTGGGAGAGATTCGGGCACCCAAGGCATGGTTGGTTAACTTCAGTTGGCTGCAGCAAGTTTTGTTTGCATGTGGGGGGGGGAGGTGTTAATTGTTGGGTCAAATTAGCCATATTGATTTGTGTGCTATTGGTGGGTTCATGTTGTCGTCGTCTTGTTGGGCTGTGTATGCGATAAAGGGGAGCCATACCTGGGTGAAGGCGTCCTCTTCTATTTGTCCCTGTGTCAGTCTTAGCCTATTGCAGGCATCCCCAAACTTCGGCCCTCCAGATGTTTTGGACTACAATTCCCATCATCCCTGACCACTGGTCCTATTAGCTAGGGAACATGGGAGTTGTAGGCCAAAACATCTGGAGGGCCGCAGTTTGGGGATGCCTGGCCTATTGCTTAGCTTTGCTAGTAGGGCTGTTTCCCATACGGTTTGGTACCGGTGTTCCATGTTCGCTCCTGATAGGTTCCTCCAGTGTTTGGTTATGATGCTCCTGGCTGCTAAGAGTAGGTAGCTTATGAGTTCTTTGTAGTGTGAGTGTGATTGTCTTGGAAAATATTCAATAGGACCAGTTCTGGGATGGCTTCTTCTTCATTATTGTTGTTTGCTTTTCTATTACAGTTCTTCATTGGTATATCAACATTAGTACAACAACTGTTGCATTAAAAAAAAGGGGGGGAAAGGATAAGAAAAGGGAGGAAAAGAAAACTTATTTTCATATACTTCCCTTTCCTGGTTTCCTCTCTATTCCCAACCTACCTGCGTTTTCTTGTTCTTCTAAATTTTCCTCTCTCCTTTTCTTTAACTCATGTTACAACTTACGCTGCTGAATTATGTCATCCTGCTAGATTGTCTCATTATACTAATTTTTTCATAGATTCTTTATATAACATTTAATCCATGCATTCCAGCAGTTTATGATGCCTCTCCACTTTTGTGCAGGTAAAATCTGCACAGCTGTGGTTGCTTACATCAATAGTCTCACTTCTTTTTCCAGGACTTCTATTGTTTAATAAGTAAGCTTCTGGGTTTTGGGGAAAGGATCTTTTAAACATTTTTTTTCAGTTTGTTATGAATTAATTCCCAATAGTCTTTAATAACCCTACAAGACCACCACATATGGTAGAATATCCCTACTGTCTCATTACATTTCCAACATTTATCACTTTCTGATTTGAACATCTTTGCCAATTTGTTAGGAGTTAAATACCACCTATGAGTCATTTGTGGGACGCGGATGGTGCTGTGGTCTAAACCACAGAACCTAGGGCTTGCCAATCAGAAGGTCAGTGGTTCAAATCCCTGCGACGGGGTGAGCTCCCGTTGCTCGGTCCCTGCTCCTGCCAACCTAGCAGTTCCAAAGCACATCAAAGTGCAAGTAGATAAATAGGTACTGCTCCAGTGGGAAGGTAAACAGTGTTTCCAGGTGGTGCTCTGGTTTCGCCAGAAGCGGCTTAGTCATGCTGGCCACATGACCCGGAAGCTATACGCCGGCTCCCTAGGCCAGTAAAGCGAGATGAGCGCTGCAACCCCAGAGTCGTCCACGACTGGACCTAATGGTCAGGGGTCCCTTTACCTTTAGGAATCATTTTAAAATAGCTTTAAGTTTACTGCCTGTTACACTTTAAAAGAAAACTATTTTCCCACAGTTGTTCCCATAAGCTTAGGTCAATATTGTGTCCCACACCCCTAGCACAGCTGATCAAGGATGACTTAACAAACTTCCTTCATTTCCCACTTTAATAATTTATGAATTTTTGAAAGCATTTTTACTTTAGACCCTAGTAGCTCCTTTTCAAATTGTGATTGTTCATCTGCAAAACCATGTTTTTGCCTGCCTTAAATAGAGCATTAAGTTGGTAATGTTTAGCCAGTCCGTTACATACTCTTTTATTCTATTTTTTTCCAATTTTGTTTCCTCCCCTACAAGATCCAACAGATCTCTCTATGTACCCCACTGGTTCTCCATATTAATCTTTTCCCTACGTATTGCTCCTGTTGGGGATAAACATAGCAGTGTCTTTCTTTCCAGTAGGTTTTTGTATTTTCCCCTTACTCTAATCAAGTTCTTTCTGATCACATGGGTGGAGAAGCTCTTGTAAATTTTGGCTCTGCCATACCACATACAGGCATGCCATCCATATTTACCATCATGCTTTTCCAGATCTAGCAGTAGGGTGTTCTTCAGTAATCCAGCACAAATGCAATGCCTCAAAGTATAATTGTAGATCTGGTAGTTCTGGGGAGGCTTCTAATACCTGTTTTGTTATTTTGCATATTTCTTGTAGGTCTGACGTCCAGAAGGGTTGGATTCTGGAGCAGTCCTACCACATGTGTGGTATGTGCCTGTAGAGCTGCAACTTCTCCAGCATTTTGGTGAGGTTTCTGGGTGTATCAGCGCCAGCTTCCATGGTGTTAGGTACCATCTACAGGTAAGTTTCAAGGTGTGTTCCTTTCTGTTGTCTGAGATGGATTTGAAGGGAGGTTTAGACCACAGTTTAGTCCATTGGATGCGGTGTATTTGGTTACCTATGCCATATTCCCATTGCTTTTTGATTGAGATTTCTGTGTTGAGCCCCCAAACACTGCCGGACGGAATAATGATGATCACTCACTCTATCCGAACTTTCTTTTTTGGAATTTCTTGGCATCATTTGGGAAGGTTACTTCCCAAAGGGAGACCAAAGATAATGCTAGACCCAGACATATTGTCCTCGCCACCCTGTTTGTGAGGACGGTGCAAGAACACGGAATATTTTATTTGCCCTTTCTCCCACTAAATAGCTCTATTTCAAGTTCTCGAGAGTTCTTGGAGAACGAGGAGTAATTGCCACTTCGAGGAGGAGCCAAGCTCTGCTGAAGTGCAACTTGTTTGCCCTTGTTCAGCGCAGTTTACATGAGCGCTTCAAAATGAAACAAAACAATGAGCTCCTCTCTGGAACTCACTACTTTTCAATCCTTCAAGCCTTTGTGCTCACAGAACAACTGCAAAGTTGTGCGACCTGTCTTTGCAAAGAACCGTCGCGTAAGCCACAGCGAATTGTTTAAGGAATTCATTGAAGTAAAGCACTTCACTGCTAAATTAAGGCCAGGCATTTAAGGTCACTAGGAACATAAGTAACACCCGCCCCCAACTTCTTCGCTCAGTGCTCTTCCAGATTACTTTGGAGCCATTCAAGCTGTCATCAATAGGCAGAGATGTATGCATTTTATGGGAAGGTATACAAAAGCAGAATGCCTTTTTGAAAAGACATATGCAGACTATATGGATTGTATTCTCCAGTTATCTAATGCTTTCAATTTTGTGTTTATAGAGATGCAAGTAATTTTTAAAATTAAAAAAAAAACCTATAAAAACACCTTATCAAATGTTGCAGGGCTCCAGGAAACAATTGCACCTTATTTTTGTAACTGCCCTCTCCTGCCAGCAAAACAAATCACACGCTGGAGGTCAAAGGATTTCAAATATTGCAAACATATTTTAATTTTGGAATTTTGTACAAACGTGGGCTAGATACAGAAGTGGTCATAACAGGAGGGAAAAGGGGGGTTCTTATTGCCTGCAAATTTTCACAGAGACATAGAAATACTGAAGGCAAGTTTCTGGACAATCAACGAGATGAGAAAGTTTTTAATTTGCAAGAGAGAAGATGCAACACTTGTAGTGTGTGTGTGTGTGTGTGTGTGTGTGTGTGTGTGTGTCTCCCCGGCAGTCCTTGGAAATCCTCTTGCCTTTTATACAAAGCAAAATCAAAGGACTAGGGGCCAAGTTTTTCTTTTAAATGCATGTCTCCTAATAATGAAGAAAAAAGCAAGAGACTGACAGCAGAAACAAAACACAACAGCAACAAACTATGGGAAATACATTTTCGGGCTGCAGTTGTTACGCCTGCTCTGAACAGTTTCCAATGATGACTGCCTGTAGTATTGCGTAATGTACAATGTCTGCTCTCCCGTCCGGTTACAGGAAGAGAGACAGCAACGTGACAAACAGAAAGGGATGGAGCCCACACTCCATGCTGGCATTCTCAAAAGTGCAAAGCAAAGCTACATAGAAAAATATGCAACCCCCCACCCCACCCTGGCCAGTGTCTTCGGAACGTCCTCGGCACTAAACACCCCTGCCCTGATACCACCCCCTCTCCCCATTTCTAGCCCACCTTTCCTCCCTGACAAGTGGGATGAATTGTACACCATAGCATCGGGGCATTAAGGCATAACCATAAACGCGAAGTGTGAGGACAAGTTACGGAACAAACACTCATGAGGGGAAGCAGGTGGTCAGCCGTCTTCTTCATCACTGTCCTTCATTGTGATGCCTTGAAGTCCGCTTCCATCAGACACAGAGACCGTGGCTTCCTCTACTGTCAGACGGCTGTGGACGGTGTCGTATGTTTTGCTGTTCAGGGTTCCTTCCAGCACGCCCTGCAGCCTGAAGTCTCGATAGGTCTTCTGTAGCAACAAGAGAATATTTTCAGCAAAGGGTCAGCTCTTCCCCTTTGTACCGTGGTTCCCTAAAAACGTCAGTCTCCTCGAAGGGGGCAGACGGAATGAAGGCCTGACCGTGATAAAGGGTTGGGGAAAGGTATGTGGAATAGAATTGGCGAATTAACGTGGCTTGATAAATGGATGCGTAATCCTCACTTGACAATATTGGAAATGTTAACTAATGCATGAGCAGGAATTAACAAATGGATCGCTGATGGATAAAAGGAAAAAAATGGAACATGAATTAGAACTATGAAAATATAAGCAGCAATAAGGGTTAATTATGGACACATCAAAGAAGGGGGTGGGAAGTCTTTTCGTTGTTGAAAAAGTCATATTAAATTTGCTCAGTGTTTTAACAAATCAACAAATATTTGGAAAATCAAAAGGAATCAATTGGCAAAAAAAGGGAATAGTAGGTAAAAAGCAGACCATTGGACTGTTTTGATCACAACAGTATACCATGGCTGACAGTGAGTCTTCAGAACAGCGTTCACTGAACTGGTGCCCTCCAGATATTCTGGACTACAACTCCCATCAGCCTCTCTGCCAGGCAACATGATTTTTCTGGGAGTTGTAGTCCAGAACATCTGGAGGGCAACAGCTACTCTGGGGCTTGGGATGACATCTGTGCCAGCCCTGTATTTGAGATCCTTTAACTCAGTGTTTCCCAAACTTGGGTCTCCAGCTGTTTTCTGACTACAACTCCCACCGCCCCTAGCTAGCAGGAATGGTGGGAACTGTAGTCCTAAATAGAGATGTCAAGGATTGGAGCTGGAATGTTCTGGATGGAAATCACATGCTCTTAACCCTAAGCTATACTTCCTCCTTCAACACAACACACGAGAACGGGATCCCAAGCCCTAGAGTGTACTGCTGTGGGTAAAAGAGCACTATTTAAACATTTTGTTTATGGTGCTAAAAAGGCTGAAAGTAGTTCTCAGTGTAACATCTCCCAACAGAGAGTTCTTTTCTGGTACCTTTCATAGTGTGTGTAAGTGTAAGAGAGAGAGCTGGATTACACAGAAATGGGGAAGAAAACAGCACTCTTTCAAAAAAAAAAGTAGCATTCTTTCACATGCTTTCCAAAGAAACTATCAAACTCTCATCAAGTAATTGCTGTGTCTTGAATGAGCAACTCTCCAATAGCCTGTGTGGCTTGGGGATGCTTTCTCATGGAGGTTATCAGGCAGAGCAACAGCTCTGGGAGTCGCTTGCCTTGAGTAAGTGCAAATATTTAATTTAATACATGACTCTGCCGTAACGGTATAGCTCAGGTACAGCACAATTGCCCGAGCAATGGTTCCACCTGCAGAATCTGGGCTAATGAAAGACACCAGCCAATTCATCCTGAATGCCGCAATGTGGGCTGTGTTTCATTGTTACATGCAGCAAAACATACAGGCTTACAAAGGTGTTGGGCTGGCAGCCACTGGGAATCAGGACTGTTCTAAAGGCTCTTTTTGCTTTGATCTGCAGAGTTGGGAGAGAACGACCCTGAATGCAAAACGACCGTGCTCTGTTCCATCTTAAATCACAAGAATGTTAAAACAGGCACTTAAAAACAAGATTGTACTTACTATCGCTTTACATTTCCAAAGTGAAACACATCTTGGATGGTTTACATCTCCTTTAGATGCATGACTAGCTGATTATTCTGAACTGAGGACAATATTTTTCACAATCAACTGCATTAAACAACCATCTGAATACCAAAATACGGCTCCAGATTGAGATCCAGTGCTAACAACTGAGCAAGTGTGCCGAATTGTGGCCCGTGCCTGTGGCAGGAATGCCAGAAACACTATCAAGTTCAACCCTCAAAGTGCTTCTGAACTGGAAAATAAGACTTCAGCTCGATGTGCAAACTCTTCAGTTGATCATGCTGAAGGCTTGATCAATTCATCTCTTTTAAACTACTTCTGTAGAATTTTTTTACTCATGCAAAACTAGTGGTCCGTATTAATAAAAAGAGTTATAAAAACATTTGTAGGAGCTGCAAATGCAATTTAACTCCCCTCTGCTATGTGTATGCACTCACACAAATTCCACTCGGTGGTGCTTGGCCACTGAAATCACCTTGGGAGCTGTAGGATCCAATTTGCTGGCAGGGGAAATGTTCCCATCAGTCAATCTCCATTTGCGAAGCCTTCCATTTTTGCACCTGATAAGTAGCTGAACAGATTCAGATAGGCCTCCAAACCACTAAATCACCTCACCAATCACTCATTAAGTGGCCTTTTGGGTTTCTGTTCTGCAGTGTTTTGGCCTCCGGGGACATGTTTATTAGACACTAGCGGCTTGTACAATTTGGCTTATATACACCACTCTAGATTTGCTGGAGTGACTTCCATTGCGAAGCACAGATTCAGCTACTAAACCAATTATTCTTTCTGCCAGTCCCAGATAATTCTAAAAGGCACCTTTTCACTGCAAATAAGATGGGTTGCTTTGCTTTGCTTCAGCCCTTTCAAGCAAGCGCTGTAGCCGGTTTGGTGCAGCTCATGAGTCACTGAGACCAAGACCATAAGAACTAATTCAACATTCCCAATCTCTAGCTGTTTTGGACTAGAACTCCCATTAGCACCAGCCAAGCTAGCTGATGGGAGCTCTAGTCCCAAAACAGCTGAAGGGTAACAGGTTTGGAATGAGTGATGTAATCTCATCTCAGCAACGAACTCTTTGGGATGCCCTCCCATTTTTTAAAGTGGAATATCCACCTTACAGCAGTTGAACTTACGAATGAACTAAAGTGCTTCAAAGCTTTGGTGAAATTTCCATATTGATACACAATATCTGGGATACAGCAATGTCTGAGTGTCTCACAAGGTACAGGAGGGCAATTAATGAAGAGAGACACCTTCCAAGAAACATGGACCCCATTCTTTAACAATGTTAATGACCAAAATCAAGACCTCTTTATGTCAATTACTCAATATTCTCAGTGGAGGGGTTACATTAAGTAATATGTTTGAATGTTGAAAGTGTAAGTTTATGTCTAGAGACAAGCACTTGGATGTATGTACTGCTAGGTAAGTATTCAATGGTTATTGTATTAGTTTAAAAACCAATAAAACTGCTTTTTTATAAAAAGGCCAGAAGAATTCATTGTTTGCTTCTCTTTTCAATGCAATCAAATTCTAATATATTTACCTTCACTATCTTGATGAGAGTCTTCAGCTGATAGATATGAAGTTGCAGTTCTAATCTATCCGCCAGCCACACACAGATGATTTTCATAGAATTACTGTACCATTGCTGTTAAGAAAAAAGAAGAGGCAGTAAATATATAGATATGTCATGTCGGCCATTATTCATTTAGCAGATCTGGCAGTGAGAGGCAAATTGGACCCTTCAAACGGGCTGCAAATCAGCCCTTGAAGTCAACGATGCCTTAATCCCGGTCAGTAAAACGGCAAGTGTCGTTGCTAGGAAATTGGCAAACTTGACCTGAATTGGTCTTCACACGAATTAGCATTAGCAAAAACTCCTCAGTGCCGTTGAGCTGGGCCATATTCATGTGAAAGAGTGTTTCGCACATCACGATCTGTAGGCAAAAAGGAGTGTTCCGTGCGCACGCTTGCATGAAATAACTGATTGCTAAAACAGTAGGGGGAAGAAGATTATTTACGGAGACGAAGGGAAAAATTGCACAGCTCTGCTAGTTTCACTTAGCAAAAAGGGAAATGAAGTTTAATGGAAGAAGAGGGCATCCGACGATGAAACACAATTCCTGCCGTTTTTGCAGTTCTCACTCTCTTACCAAGGGTGTAATGAAATAGAGGGGGATGGGGAGGCAGACAGACGCTAAAATTGGGATGAGGGAACTGATAATGTGTAACACAAAGGTTGCAGGTTTGATCCCCATATGGGGCAGCTGCATATTCCTGCCTTGCAGGGGGTTGGAAGGGACCCTGTTCAGTTCTATCAGTTCTATGATTCTGAGCCACCATAGCTGCTAGAGTTGTGTCCCGGGCTTTTTAGACTCGTCTACCCATGTACTATCTGAAACCAAAGCGGTGCATTGGTTGCCAGATGCAATTTCCATCCTCCGCCCCCAGCTTTCCTACCGCACTAATCACATCCCTTATTGGGAAGTCTGGGCTTTTGTTTTTTGCAAGAGCTCCAAACCATCTAATTCCACAGCCTGGGATGTGACTGAATCTTGCTCAAAAATAGTGATTGGAGCACCCTGACTCCCATCAGCCACAATGGGTGCTCAGGGATAAAGGGAGCTGTGGTCCAGAAACATCTGGCAGGCCAAAGGTTCCCATCTGTGAGGTCAACACACAGGTAAATACTGAGCTAAGGAAAGGCAAAGGCATTTCGGAGTTGGCCAAGGCACTACCTGTTTGCTTACTAGGTATATCCAATGTTCTTAATCTAAGATGTTAGGAAGGCTTTAGCTAAAATAAGCAGCATTGATATTTAACCAGTCACCAAGGCAAAATAGAAAAACAAACCACCTTGGTAGCTTCTGTCTTTCTCAGTATCAATTACTAAACAGAACCCTGTGGTCAAAGTATGAAAAAACAGAGTGGTGGTTTCATTTTAGGAGCGAAATTGCATTTGGAGAGAATTAGCACTTCAGGGCTTTCTTTAAAAAAGAAAGAAGCAGCTTTAAATCTTTTCCTAACATAATTTCCTCTTCCTTTACAATAGGAGAGGGTATGTATATATTTGTGAATGTGTACACACACACACACAAAAAAAAAAAAAGAAAAAAGAAAAAAAAGAAATGGGGAACACAAAGCTTCAGGGAGTGGAGACTATATGAATACGGTTTAGTACACGCAGCCAGAACCAAGCAAGCAGAAATTAGGGATGAACAAAGTGCCCTGGCTAAACATCAACATCATCATCATCAACAACAACAACAACAATAACAATAATGCCGCTCCCATCTTGCAGCTTATTAGGTGCTTGTTAGTCTGAGCAGTGAAATAATGAACAGTTAACTAGATAATCTTCTTCCTTTGGTTTTTCATGCCTGGCAGTTCTTTACTTCATGCCCTTAAGGAAAACCCTCTTGTCTATTCCCTCTCTGGGCAGCGAAGATCAGAAATATCTTCCATTGTGTCTCTTGGGAAGCAGAAGATATTACCCAGCCAAGGAGCTGCTAAACTTCATCCATCCACATCCTCCAAAAGCAGAGGCAGAGGCACTTTCATCCCGCCTAAGCAGGTGCCCCTGGAATTTTGGCACCCCAAGGGGGAGCCTATTTTGCCCCTCTGGTTGGGCAAGCCCTGGCAATAAAGGAAAGATTGAAACAACGGCAAGTACACTCCCGATACCACTGAGCTAATGATAACATTCACAGCCCGCCAGTATGCTTTCTGCTCCAAGCCCAGCTAAATGGGGAGTTGCACCAACGGTGACATGTTTTGATATGGCTTGTACTGGGGAAATTCCTCAGAACTGAGTCCCAAAGCAGCACTTCTAGAACAGCAGTGGGGAACCGGGATGTATTTGGTGGGTTCCAAAGTGGACCTGATCCTAGCCAGGCTTGCAGTAGGCCTTGCACTTAAATTCCGCACTGGTAGCAAGCCCTGCTCCACTTGGGAGCTCATGACTGGCGTTCCTGAGTGGAGACGACCCCAGCAGGACTTGTGATTGGCTTTGCATTTAAATGACGCAAGTCTCCCCTGTACAGAGCTGTGATTCCCAGTACCCTTAACAAATTAAATTTCCTGGGATTCTTTGGCCGAAGTCCATCTGCTCTCGGACTGCTAGCCATGATTTAAAATTCTGAAATATACATTCCGAGGCATCGTAGTGTAACTATTTCAAAATAAGGATATTGTTGAACACAATACCTAGTCACCCTTTGTTGTTTAGCACCTGCAAAGGCTGTGAACAGGCATGCAAATATATGCAAATTAGGAGTTTCCTTTTCACTTGTTATCTATTTCTGACGTACTCTCTTCAGAGCTGAATCCCGGTTCTAGGAAGTAAGCAAACATTAAAAGATGTGTGCCTTGTAGAGTTTGCTTTTACGGGTCTTATTCACTCTCTCTCTCTCTATATATAATATTTTAAAAAGATTATTGATTAGAATATTGATTAGAAGTTATTTTTAAATCCGCGGATAACAGGTGGCATTCAAATAAATGCTGTCAGCCACATTGGGATGAGTGTCATTTGCTTAACAGATGGTATCTGAGTGAATTCACTGCGACAATAAATTCGCTCACCTGATCACTCTCTCAACCACCATTTGTTCTTTTGTATCTATTCATTGTTACATGCAATATGATAGACCCAATCTGTTCTCTTATCAAACAGACCTTGGGAAGAATTAGCCTCGGAGGTGTGCAGCACGATCCAGTGCCGCCCATTTCCGTGGGAACACCGGCACCCTCGACGAGAGAAGGAAAAAGCCCACATTGCGGGCCGCCGATTAGTTATGCAAAGGAGACTGGGCATCAAACAATTAAGTCGGGAGCAGAAGTGGTGCCACTTTGCACAAATGAGCAAGCTGCAGCTTGTTGAAGGAAGTGTTGTGATTTGTCATTCCCTGAAAAGGAAATTAATGGGGTTGCGGGAGGCTAATAGAGAAAAGAACCTTGGCCGAAGTCACTCCCCTAAACACACAAATGCCATGTGCCCCGTGCACACACATCAAACAGGGCCCTGTGCTTGCTCTTGCCCCTTCCCGTGAACCTTTAAATGCTAAAATCACTCTTTAGCACTGGACAGGATAAGCTGGTAAACAGCGCTGGGTCCGGAATTTTACATTTAGCATCCCCCTTCTTTGTGTTTAGTTGCAAGTACATAGCAGGGTGGAGTGGGGCAGAAAGCCCTGAGAAATGCTAACCACGAGCATGATTTCTAATATCCTTTTTACAATATCCATTTCTATTTAAGTCCTACTTCTGCTGTCGTCCATATTTTGCCGAGTCCTTACGAACAGAAAACGGGCTTTGTGTAGCGCCAAATGCATTTCTGTTTGGAAGTCAAAAGGACCACAGGATTTTTGAGTAGAATATTTTGCAGGTTGGATTCACCCACCCACCTGCCCTACAGCAAAGGATGCTTGGATGTGCGTAAGGTTTTCGGGAATAAATGCAGGTTAAAGAAATCCCCATGTCATCGCTGCCTGAAAGGGGAAGTGCTGACGTGCTTCTTACAGCACCCAGAACACACACCTAGGAAGTCTTTTTTTAACTTTAGCATAAAGATACACACACAGTCAAACGGAGACTTACTGGCTGAGAGGCAATGTACATCGAACACTGTAATTGCAGAAGCGTCTATATTGCACATTTTGGGTGCAATCTTCCCAGCGAACACTGCCGCTGCACCAGAGGGACTGGTTTTGAAGATGATTGCAAAAGCCTCCCAAATGAAATCGCATCACCACTAAAGTCCCAATCATGCTTGATCTTAACTCAATCTCTCACAAGCTCAAAACAGGGCTTGGAAAGCTGCGGTTGGATCCCAAGCTTTCATTTGCTTACAGGAGGGCTCCTTCTGTTGATGGAACAAAATCTTGGGATCCAACCCAAGGCAAGAAAAAGGTTCACCGTGGCTGCTAACTATGGCGGCCTCAAGTATTGCAGGCAGTATGCCCCTGAATGCCAGTCGCCTCTGATCACGAGGAGGGAAAGCGCTGGCTGTGGTCCTGCTTGCTTCCCGCAGGCAGCACAATTCAGGATGGATGTTGACAAGCTGAAAGGTGTGCTGAGGAGGGCGACTAGGATGATCAAGGGTCTAGAACAGTGATGGGCAACCTTTTGAGCTCGGTGTGTCAAAATTCGCCAAAAAACCGAGCATAACTCGGGTGGTGTGTCACTTCGAGAAAAAACCATAATTTCGTGATATTTATAGTTTAAATAACAAAAATGTATAATTGTAATATATAACTGTATTTAATAAACCAAAAACTAATTAATTAACCAAACCAAACCAAAAAACCCTTATTTATCAGAAAGTGCCCAGAGTTGTTGAGCTTTTGGGGGGGAGCTGCTGACCAAAGTTTTGGAGGTTTTTTGGGGTGGGGTGGGGTGCAAAAGTTGCTTTGCTTTTTTGGGGGGATGCCCCAAAGCTGCTGCGCTTTTTTTGGGGGGGGGAGAACAGAAATAAATGACGAATAATACCTTCGCTGGAACTAACACGCAGCACCGACCTAGTCTTCCAAAGCGCCCAAAACCCCCAGCACAGAACGGGTTAAAAAACGAACGCTGTTACACCCAATCATAGTCTGCCAAAGTGCCAGGAAAAAAGCACAGAAAGGGTTAAAGAACCAATCTCTAGCTACCAGCAGCAACAACAACAACAAAAAAGGATCTGGGTTTTAACAGCAGAGACAAGCTGTAGTGGAGACAAGCTGTAGGAGGAGCGGGAGAACAAATGGGGGGAAAAACAACAACAGCAGCGCGAATGGGCCGATGGGGCGCGTGCCAGCAGTGAGGGCTCTGCTTGTCACGTCTGACACGCGTGTCATAGGTTCGCCATCACTGGTCTAGAAGCCAAGCGTTTGAAGGAGCTGGGGATGTTTAGCTTGGAAAAGAGGAGACTGAAGGAGATATGATAGCCGTCTTTGAATATCTCAATGGCTGCCCCTTGTAACTGGGAGCAAGCTTTATTTTTCTCCTGCTCTGGAGGGTAGGACTCGAACCAATGGCTTTGAGTCTGACAGTACGAGTCTGACAGTACGAGTTGTTCGGCAGTGGAACAGTCTCCCACGGGACTCTCCTTCCTTGGATGTTTCATCTGAGATTCCTGCATTGCAGGGGGTTGGGCTAGATGACTCAAGGGGTCCCTTCCAACTCTACAGTTATTCTACTAGTTTTAGGCTACTGTGAGAACAGGAGTAGGTGGGCCTTTGGTCTGAACCAGCCGGGCTCTTCTCATATTCAATACAAAAATATAGTAAATTAAATGACAACCCACAGGCAATGTTTTTTTTGACAAGGACAGCCAGTGCTCAAATTATATGGCAGTGGGGTCAGAGCAGAAGGGCCCTTCACAAAATTTGTAAGCTCCACCTCTGACTCCAACCAAACTTAGCCAAATCATTCCCTTCCAAAGCCTTCTAAATACAACGGCCAAGAAGGCAAAAGCTAAGGAAGCCAGACTCCCTCTGCATTTTGAGGACAGTACAGTGGTACTGTACTCGGGAGGTAAGGGACCCAGGTGGCGCTGTGGGTTAATCCGCAGAGCCTAGGGCTTGCTGATCAGAAGGTCGGCGGTTCAAATCCCTGCAACGGGGTGAGCTCCCGTTGCTCGGTCCCAGCTCCTGCCCACCTAGCAGTTCGAAAGCACGTCAAAGTGCAAGTAGATAAATAGGGACCGCTCCGGCGGGAAGGTAAACGGCGTTTCCGTGTGCTGCTTTCGCCAGAAGCAGCTTTGTCATGCTGGCCACATGACCCGGAAGCTGTCTGCGGACAAACGCCGGCTCCCTCGGCCTATAGAGCGAGATGAGCGCCGCAACCCCAGAGTCGGACACGACTGGACCTGATGGTCAGGGGCCCCTTTACCCTTTACCTTTTACAGTGGTACCTCGGGTTAAGAACTTAGTTCATCCCGGAGGTCCGTTCTTAACCTGAAACTGTTCTTAACCTGAGGTACCACTTTAGCTAATGGGGGCTCCCACTGTCGTGGTGGCACAATTTCTGTTCTCACCCTGAAGCAAAGTTCTTAACCTCAGGTATTATTTCTGGGTTAGTGGAGTCTGTAAACTGAAGCGTCTGTAACCCGAGGTACCACTGTAAAGCTATACCTTTATTTGTCTCAAACAATGTTCACTGGCAGTATGCAAGCTTTTTGTGTTTTTTAAGGCAAACAATTTTTATTTTTATTTAGTATCAATGAATGATGTCTGCTAGACTCCAAAGTTCTTACAGTAAAAACAACACTACTTTTCAATGACACCCCAAATAATCACATTCCCCTGAGCTTGGAGGAGGGAAAATTGAAAAGGCATTACATTGTGCCCTGATGTCAATTCTATGGCATTATTGCTTTTTTGTTGTTGCTGCGCTGTTGCCTACACAGGAATAAAACAGAAAGTGTATATTATATATATATTTTTCACACCAGTGCATGACAGCAGCCAACCATTTTAAAAGAAAATTTGTTCTCTCCCTCCTTCCCCCCCCCCCATACATAGTTCAGACAGCTCCTGTAAGGGCATGTATTACTCACTTCATTTTCCCTTGAAATATCTCTTTTGAAGTTAAAAAAAAAAGAGGGGAAAAAAGGAAAGGCTAGGGTTGACTCTGCAAGACCCCTGTATTTATTCACACTTATTGTGCATGACTGTAGACTGGTAAATCATATTAGCGACCCGTCTTCCCATCAAGCTGCTACTTGCTTTCCAGCCCTAGGAAGGTTCAACAAATCAACAGGAGCACGGAAAACAGAACATCAGTCTAATCTAGTGTTTAAGGTGAAGTTTTCAAACCCAATCTAAGAAGATCTTTAGAGCAAGTAAGAAGCTGGAGGGCTCAGAAGGTGGTATTGACAATGAAAGAGTGTTGAAATATTGAGAAACGCAGCACTTGTGCATTTTTAATAACCGGAGGGTCAACAAGGACACAGCTCACTCCGTGCCAATAGTTGCCACCGACTATGGAAATTGCCACACCAGGGCCGTAAACGCTTTCAGTTCATCAGCTTTCTTAAACACCCTAAACCCCCTCAGCGGACCTTTAGTCTTGAATTAACAAACCAAAGCAATGAAAGAGGGTGCAGCTTGAATGGCTGGCGTTGATCCCCAACTGCGTCCAACGCTGCTACAGGCGCTGAAAAACTCTCTCCATTGTCAATAGAAATTGACAAACCCTCCTCTCTTAAATAGTACAGCTGAGCCAGGCTGGATCCACGCAGCTGTAAAGGGCTCCACTCTCAGGGCCCAGGAGGACTAACAATGGAACAAGCATGAGCTCTTTGTCAGCCGCAGACTTGGCAATTTTCTAACAAGGATTAAAGTTGTTTCTCGGCAGTGCCGGTGAAAAGAGATTTAGCAACATACCGAGCTTTCTTCAGCCAAGTTAAAGAGAAGTAGTTAAGGAATTTCATTATTCGGCCAGCCATTGGAAATACAAAACAAATATATTCAATATTCACAATCCCTACCTCGCTCATCTACTAATCTATAACGTTCTGAGACGGAGCCTACTAAATCGAACACTTGTCTCTTGGGGGGGGGGACACATTGCAGTTTATATATATATATATATATATAAGATTTTTTTAAAAAATGGAGCTGTTTGCTACCTGGAATGAAGACTCAATATGTACTAATACACAAAGCCGTAGACCTCGGAGTCCCGATATTCCTACTTTTGAATTGCCAGACCACATAGGGATTTTCTTTGGCTTGGCTCTTCTGGCGACCGGTCACTGATGAAGAGGAAGGCGGGTGGTGGTGATGATGGGGGAGGAGAATATGGCACCTTTTGCCTCTCGAGGAGCAGAGCTGCATTTCCCTCCAATTAAGGGCACAATCCTGCCAGGGCCAACATGAATAGGGCTGGGACAGCAGACAGCACAAACCTTGAAATAATATTACATGATTAGGAACCAGCGCCGCAAAGATCCCAGTGGATCCTCTTCCGCTGTGTTAGTTACAGTCCTAGATAACGGCAAAACCACACATTCAGGGGGAAAAGACCTGCTTTATTAAGATGGCAGGAGCCGAGGTCCAGAACCGCACGCCGCTAAGTAAGAGACTTTGCTATTTTAGATGCTGCAACGTTGTCTAGCGATGGGTGAAAATGCTGTATTGGCCGAATTAACAACAAGCTCAGGGATTCAGAGGAGAATGTTTGCAATCGCATGGATAATAGAGAACTTAGTTTAATCAAATGCAGGTAAAAACAAAAAAAGCAGAAGCTCTGTCCGTTTGCGACACCGAGCCTATTAAGGGACAGCCAGGGAGATTAAAAAAACTCCTAGGATTTTAGCCACAATGTCTCTATCATTTGCAGTATTATATTAAACGACGGCATTGCAGAGAGTGATGGCAAAAGGGCTACCCAAATTCGGGGGCGGGGGGGGGACATGTTAGTTTTCAAAGCAACTATATACATATATAAATAGATAGCACTTCAGATCATCACATCTATTGAGCAACTGGTTCAATTGAAGAATGGCGGACGGCTCAAGTAATGACAGATTAGACAGACACACCTCTTTGCATAAACATGCTTCATTATCACGGTACATCATTTATGTTTCTCTCGCATGATTCCAGGCTGTCCTCTACCTTTCACCACCTTTCTACAATAAAATAGAATTTTCATAAATCATTGGCTAAAACGCCTTTCAAAAGGTCTGAATCTCCAAAATAAAACCTAAGACAATATTTAAAGGTCACCCAAAACATTTTTATTTTTTATTTTTTTGGCTGAAGGAGAAAAACAAGCAAACAGCCTGCTTGGGAGAATATAAAAGGCTTCTCTCCCCGCAAAAAAGAAACCCGTTTTGTCCATATGAATGTGCAATTGAAGGTATAAGAGCAAGTGATCAGAGAGAGATTTGGATGCTCTCCATTATGCATATGCGGTTGAAAATTAATGGCCTATTAAGCCCCCTACCCTTCCCCTGCAAAGTTCAACTTCATAATTGAAACCGCCTATTAACTGCCAACAATCTTCCATTATGGTGTGTGTCACCTCCTTAATTATCCTAGATCAGCTAATTTATAGTTTGATGGTCTCCAGTCAATACACTTGAGATGAATATTGCCTAAAAAAACACACACACACCAAAAACACCCGCTACTGCGTTTTTGTGTGTAAGGCTAAGTCACACCTGTAAAACTGTGCCTGTGTCAGAATTAATTTTACACAATTACCCTACGTTTGTTTTGTTAGTACGGCTGATTTGGAGTGTGTAAATGTGTGGGGAGGGAGGTTCGGGAGCAGTGTTTAAAAACTGCCTTGTGATTTTATGATGCAAAATACTTTTAACCACCGATGCCAAATTCACATGGTCTGAACTGGATTTTAGAGGACAGAAGGCCTCCGTATGGAAGGGAAGGGGAAACTAGATTGGGAGAAATGAAGAATCTGTGCTTTCCAAGGATCTCGACCCTTTCACCCTTTGGGTTACTATGGTTCCAACCAATAACAATGCTCCATAGCTTCAGAAGCAGATGCATAGCTAGCTGGGAGTGGGATTTAGTCCCTTCGCAGCTATTGGTGTGTGGGCAAGAGAGAGAGATTTCGCCTTGAAGCCAAACGATGCTGAAAGCTCTTTTCAGGGGAGTTGCATGGAGAGCTTTGGTTTTGCAGCCCATTCAAAACATTCCCCAGCTACCTCCCTTTGCTTTAGGATGAAAACGGGCAACTGGCAGCCTACCAACAAATGAGCATGCTTTTTTTTTTTTACGAAAACACATTCAGCCAAAAGCAAAGCTCCTTAGGAAGAGGAGCTCCACTCTGTATACTTCTGTGTCAGAGCTAAACCTCATGCCAGAGAGCCTTGTGCATGCATTGAAGTACTCTGACGCAAAGGTTTGCTTGATCAGAGCTGCAACCCATTATTTCAGAATACCTCCTTCTCCCCATATAGCCCCCTCCAAGCCAAGGGGCATGGCGTTCCAGGGGAAGTGGGTCCTGACAATGACCCCCCACTTCATCCATCAATTCATTCAAATATTTATAAATCACACTTGCACAAAATCACAACGGGAGTGATAAAATTACAAAAAGAGCGAAAACGCAAATTAAAATTTTGGTGAGAACATCAATACATACTGGTTGGTAAGAAGAAAATTCCATTGCTAAGGTCTTTCTGAATAAGGCCATTTTTAGGAGACATCTAAAAAAAAGGTAAGGATGATTTCTGACGAATCTCTACTGCCACACTGAAGGCTCAGTCCCTAGTAGAAGTGTGAGGAGCCACAAAAATTGCCCCATCAGAGGATCTCAGTGATTTGAGGTGGAGCAGAAAGGATCAGAAGATGCTGATGGTAGTTTGGGCCCGATACGTTAGCGAATTAACAAAATTCACAGAACTGAACCTGACCCGGGAGCAGATTGGCAGTAGAAATAAAGCTTCATTGTGGAAATGCAATCGGCGCAAATCCTTGCTATTTAAAGGATTATGTTGAAACCAGAATTAAAGCAAAACAATCTGCTTACCATATTGATGCAGTTTTAAATGGCATTGTTTACGACCTGCCTATCCCTTGGGTCTTCCCATGCATATGGTAGGTGTAGAACGGAATCGAAACCCTGCACCGGGGGGGGGGGGCGACGACGACGACACAGACCTAGACACCTGCAATGTTATTTCTACTTTTAAATATTATGTGCTAACATAGATGCTTCTTGCACTATGGGACTTGCAGAAGTAGCATGTGGAATTCCCTCTCCACCAATCCTTGCACCTGATCTTCAGTGCCCCGTTGTGCTCCAGTACTGCAACTCCCTTGAGCAAACGCCGCAAAGTTTCCATATTGCACCACACCGAGCCGTAGCTTTGCTATGTAGACAGACAACCGCCCACTTAACGTTACGTGAGATTTTCAATCAACACAGCTCCGCAAGAGGTGGAAGGCGACAATATGAAATATATTCAAAGGCAGCCTCCTCTACTTAGATGGTCTCCCCCTTCTTTTCGTAAACAAAAGGAGTGGAGTCAAATCTCCTTGGGCACAGAGCCACTCCAACAGCTGTTGAACTCTTCTTCCCTAAATACACTGGTTCTGTACTACTATGAGGCTTTGGGTAAGTAAACAGAGCTTTACTAAGTGCAATTAAATATCTAACTCTCTCTATATTAAAAGTCGCTTGGTTCGTTTCCATCACATTTGGGTGCTTGGAAGATCAGTTATCTTCTGCTGTAGGGGAAAAAGACTCTTGACAGCAATCCCAGAAGAAGATTCTAAGATGATGTTACAGCCTTATATGCTTCCCCACACTAGGGGGGGGAAAGCATTTAGGATGCTGCTGGCTGCCTAGAATGGGGAATTTTCTTATTTTTCCCCCCAAGGAGAAAAATGATAAGAATGTGGGATACAAGAATGGTGGAGTGCCTTGAAGGCGGGGTGGGAATCTGTGACCCTCCAGATACGTTGGACTTCAACTCCCAACAGTTCCAGCCAGAACAATGACTCAAGGATGGTGGGAGTTCAACACATCTGTACTATAGGCCCATCCGGCAGGCCTCCTCTGTTGCCATTGATTTGAGCTGTTCAGTCCGATGCTTGCTGTAAAATGGCCCAGATGTGATTGTGACAAAAGCATAATGATGGCTTTTGCTGTCCAATCAGTAGTGCTCAGTCAGGGTCACAAGTTGATTATTCCTTCCTCATAAGAACAGCTTGCTGGATAAAGCCAATGGATTACCTAATTCAGCACCCCGTTTTCACAGCAGCTAACCGGATGCCTGAGGAAAACCCAATACAGAGAACAGAATCTAATCAAAGCAAATATAGCCCTGTATACAACAAAAGTATAATATGTACTGGATGTCCCAATGCAATTGGTATTTATGACTCAAAAGAATATCCAAAGAACTTGTGAGATACTGATATATATGCAGTTTTGCTAATTGCTGTTCAATATGTAACTGAGGGAAACCCACAAGCAGGATTTGAACACAAGAGCACTCTTTCTTCCTGTGGTTCCCAAGTGTCATTCAGAAGAATTGCTGTGTCCAACAGTGAAAGTAGAACACAACCATCATGGCTAGCAGCCATTGATAGCCATGTCATCCATGAATTTGTCTCATCTTCTTTTAAAGAAGCCATCACTTATCCCTTACCTGGGAGTAAAACTGCTGCAGACATTCAACTGATGAAATGCTCCTGCCTTGCCACACTAAGCCGATATTTTGCTATTCACTTTCCATCTTAAATGGGTCTAATTAGTCCAAACTGAAAAAAACAAGATATGGCATTAACTTGCTTAATCACATGCCACGATATATGAGGTTCCTTTTGCACATCTCTGCTATTGGAACCACATAATACGTAGGAGTATCCTGGGCTTCTTGCTTAGATTATATTCTGCTGTGATGGGATGCAGGTGGCTCTGTGGTCTAAACCACTGAGTCTCTTGGGCTTGCAGATCAGAAGGTCGGTGGTTCGAATCCCCGTAATGGGGTGAGCTCCTGTTGCTCTGTCCCATCTCCTGCCAACCTAGCAGTTTGAAAGCACATCAGGTACCACTGCGGCGGGAAGGTAAACAGCATTTCTGTGCACTCTGGTTTCTGTCATGGTGTTCCGTTGCATCAGAAGCAGTTTTGATGACTAAATCACATGATGACTGGCCACATGACCCGGAAAGTTGTCTGTGGACAAACACCGGCTCCCTCGGCCCGAAAGCGAGATGAGCACTGCAACCCCACAGTCGACTTTGACTGGACTTAACCGCCCAGGGGTCCTTTACCTTTTACCTTATAATCTGTTGTCCTGTCTGAAACCCTTCCCATTCATTATACCACAAGCTCCTTTGTTTGTAATTTATTTATTTTTAAAAAGTATATACCGCTTGACACTGAGAGGAAAAAACCTCCAAGGCAGTTAAGATAGGAAACACAGAAGGAGTCAAATGGCAAGTTCAAATATTGGGTAGTCATATCTGTGTTCCACTTTAAAAGAACGCATCCTCTGTTGTAACAATGAAAAAGATACGGAACTGGGAATGTGGGAAGTGTAAAGAGGTATGTATTGCACATGTGGTGGTATTGCTGTGTAATTTAAGATCATTAGGAAGTAATATAAAATGAACTTTAAAAAAAATGTTTAAAAGAACATTCCCTCCCAAACCCAGCAGCTTTCGTCCTGGGTATAATAATATCAAAAGTCCCAAAAAACCAGAAGAACCTATTCATGTATGTGACTATGGCTGCAAGGATGCTACTAGCACAAAAATGAAAAATGAAGAACAGATGCAGTACCAACGAAAGAAGGGTGGCACCTTAAAATGTTGGAATATGCGGAATTAGCAGTAGACTAAGACATCAAGTCCGTATAGTTAAAGCTATGTTTTTCCCAGTAGTGATGCATGGAAGTGAGAGCTGGACCATAAAGAAGGCTGATCGGCGAAGAATTGATGCTTTTGAATTATGGTGCTGGAGGAGACTCTTGAGAAGAAGATCAAACCTATCCATTCTTAGGGAAATCAGCCCTGAGTGCTCACTGGAAGGACAGATCGTGAAGCTGAGGCTCCAATACTTTGGCCACCTCATGAGAAGAGAAGACTCCCTGGAAAAGACCCTGATGTTGGGAAAGATGGAGGGCACTAGGAGAAGGGGACGACAGAGGATGAGATGGTTGGACAGTGTTCTCGAAGCTACCAACATGAGTTTGACCAAACTTCAGGAGGCAGTGGAAGACAGGAGTGCATATCATGGAAAAACTATGATAAACAGACAATTAACTTAGCAGGATGTTAGTAATTTCAGCAGTGTAAGTAAGAACAAGAGATAAGAAGAGCAAAAGAGAAAGGATTGGAAAACTAAGAAGTTGCAGGAGGGAGTGGATTACAAAAGGAGCCATGGAAGGAGAGGAAGGGAAATCCACTAATGTTTGTATCTTTGAAAGTAACAGAATACGTGACAATTTTGAATTGTATTTGAAATGCAAATAAATAAAATATATATAAAAGAAAAGATACAGAACTCGAGTGGCGGCCCTTGACGTTGCCCACCAACACTAGGTGCCAGGCAGCAGTCTGAGCACACTCAGGTCACCTGGGAGCAATGCATATTTCCATTTCAGTTATAGTATCTATGTCTAAATGCATAGCAATATCACCTGCAAATTAGCACCCTTTTTTTGTGTGATGCATAAATGGTCACCCTAAACCAGTAATAGCTATGGAAGCTATTCTTTTTTTAAAAAAATAAAAAAACCTATGTCATATTACATTTCTTAATCAAACATGTGCTGGAAAGAGTGGAAAGACTGGCTACCCTAATGGTGGGACATCCCCTTCTGCCACTGTTTACTGTTAGATCTGCAACACTGTGTTGCAGTGCAGTGCATCTTTTCCCCAGAACAGGAGTTCTGACCTTCTGGATGCCAGCCAGCTAGCCAGGCCTTCAAGCTCTGGGATACTATAAGCTGCGAGGAATTCACCTTCCAGCCTCTCCTAGGGGAACATTTTTCTTTTTCTGCTGACAGTCAATATTCCATGGCTCCGTGAGGACACCAGGCATGTTCAACATTCATTGATACATACCCTCCAACATTCCACCGATAAAAGTAGGAGAACAACAACAACAATTTTACTATCTATACGCCAGCTGGGTTGCCCATATATAAAACACATATAAAAACATAATACTGTAAAACATTAAACATTAAAAGCCTTCAGATGGCTTGGGGGTTGGATAACTCCATACCCTCCAACATTTCTCCAATGAAAATAGGGATGCCCTAAGAAGAAGCGGGACATTCCAGTGTCAAATGAGAACCTGGCACTAAGTAAATGAACCCATGTTGCAAACTTCAAACCTGTTCCAAAAGAGGCAACACGTAGACCGACGAGTAAAGGGCAAAATATATGTCTTTATAAACTGCAGCGAAGCAATAGTCAGCTGTACAATCTATTGCTTTGCTGCAGTTTATAAAGACATATATATTTTCCCCTTTACTCGTCGGTCTATGTGTTGCCTCTTTTGGATCAAATCAGAACCTGGGACAGCTTCTGTAAATCCAGGACTGTCCCTGGAAAATAGGGAAACGGTGTGTGTGTGTGTGCCTGTTGATATATATATATCCCCACCCTTTTCTGTTTTGTAAAAATCAACACCAGAAACATTTTTACTTCTGCATACCTCCGGGTTCTGATCATACAACCTCCATCTAGTCTCTTATTGACCTCAGTTTGGGTCCATTCCAGCTGGCATTCACCCACCCAAGTTTGCTATTAAGACAGAATTATGATTATATCCACCACCACTCTCTGGTATCTTTGTAAGAATTATGTTTCTCCGTAAAGACTTCCATAAATGAAAAAGCTGCTGCTATGAATACTGGCAGGCTTTCCCCCTTTCTCTCTCCCTCTCTCTCTTTCTCTCTCTCTCTCTGAACTAGGTAACACATACAAGCAGCACACCGGTAAAGTAGTACATATTTGTCTTTAGAAACTGTGAGCTTCTCCTGCTGATTAAATGTGTGTATATTTACAGTACATGCAGAAATCAATAAACCCTCAATGGTGCCTGCGCTTGGCACTTCATGGTGGAAAAAAAATATGACCTAAGACAATCCAAATGGTAGAGATCCTATTGATTTTTCCTGACTGCACAGAACGAGGAGGCAGCAGTCCCAGTTAACACTCTCCAACTGATTCACCTACAGTTTCAGAGCTATTACGGCTGGATATAGCCCATTGATCTGAGTAAGGTGAAATACCATTTTTAAAATCCCCCTTGATAAAAGTTCTTTATAATTGTGAACTACCCACTTTTTTCTGCTTACTCCTAATGACATGTGGACTGTTTGTTTAATTTTAAGACAAAGATATGAAGCCCCTTGCCAGCATTTCTAGGGTGCTTTAAATCAACATTTTTGGTTGTACTTGAGGGTCACTTAAATATTTTAAAGAAAATGTAGGTTTGTTTATAAAATGGTGTTCAATTAACTACGCTGAAACCTGTGATGCTCAAACCCTATGATGCAGTATAAATATACTACAAAATTCTGATACTTCACAATATCGCTATAGAATGCCGATGTTTTGCAATGCTACAGAAATAGTTGTAAAGCACCTTGGAATTGTGAAATATTACGGAAAGCATTTTAATTACTGTTGCCCCATGCGCAGACTGTAAAACAGACATTTCTAATCAAAGCTTTAAAAAAATACTAAACTAAGTCTTTAAAACTTCATTTTGTTGTAAAAATTGATTTCAAACTTTAAATCAAAATGAATATATTAAATCTGAAAATTGCTGATAGAAACCATCACGTTTTAAAATACTACTCTGTGTTAGTTACAATGTCATTTTTGAATGATCTTTATAAAATGCACAGGACTCATGGGAAAAATGTTGTTTTACTGGACAGGAACTCTTCATGTAAAAAACATACACCTTAGCAATTCTTTATCAGGATGCAACATATAGACTTTTCCATTGTTTGGAGGATCATTGTTCCTCAGAACTAGGGAAGTTTGAAGATGTCAGGCCAATGACATGATTAGGCTTGTGAAGAGGAAGTGGCAGGATTCATTCTAAAGGTGCAACCTGCTGATTGAATCATGACTCAACGTAGGATGTGTCAGAGAAAATCATCCTTGTGGGTTCTTGGCCTGAGAGCTTTGTCACCACAGTGGTACAAGGAAGAACAAAGAGACAGGGGGGAAAGAGTCCTATCTGGGCTAGCTAACCCACATTTGGACCCCAACAGGACACCGAGAATCTGCACAGACAAAACTGTGTAACCACATTATAGCGACTTTAAGAACGTCTCCTCCGTCCTTTTCCTTCTTCCTCGTTTGTCATATCTTAGACCAGGGGTCAGCAAACTTTTTCAGCAGGGAGCCGGTCCACTGTCCCTCAGACCTTGTGGGGGGCCGGACAATATTTTGAAAGAAAAAAAAATGAACGAATTCCTATGCCCCACAAATAACCCAGAGATGCATTTTAAATAAAAGGACACATTCTACTCATGTAAAAACACGCTGATTTCCGGACTGTCCGGGGGCCGGATTGAGAAGGCGATTGGGCCGCATCTGGCCCCCGGGCCTTACTTTGGGGACCCCTGTCTTAGACTGTAAGACTGAGGACAGGAACTGTCTTGGTACTGACTTTTTTAAAGCCATTCTGGGAGCCATCTTGGCTAAAGGGTGCAATAGAAACGAGTTAAATAAATAAATGAAAATATATAAATGTATAACCAATTCTGGCCGGGTAGCAAAATTAAAAACAGTTCCAAATCAAAGGCATAAGAAATATAAACAATGCTTATATCGCCAAGCTATTGGCCATACTCCCAATCTCCTGAAACCACCTTAAATTAAGGGGGGGGGGAATGGCATAAATGGGGAAAGTAAATGGCAATCTCTTATGAGATGAATGTTGAAAGACTGAGCAAGTGAAGTTTAAGCAGCATGAACAGACTTAAGCAGCACTGGTAGGCTGAGAGCTATGTAAAAGCTGCAGAGGCAATTCAGTGATTCATAAAACAAAACAAGTGGAAGCCAGAAACAGGAAATCACAATGCAGAATGTTCCTTTTCAAGGTTCAGTTGGTGAACGATGCCTTCTTTTCAGGAAATCCCAATCCATTCCCTCGCTTTACTTTCTCTCCCACCCACAATATTCAGTTGGCAGCCTGTGACTAGAGTATGCTTAGTCCTCATTGGACTGTTCTTCTTTCCCACATAGCCATTTTTTTTGGGGGGGGGAGATTATAGAATCAACTTGGCTCGAACCATCACAAGCCTTCTAAACACAAACCACTTCACTTTGGAGGGCAGGACACAGGGCAGAAACTATTATGGCAAAGTTGAGTATAATAAGGAATTATTTTAAAGTGCACATAACTGTGTAAGAGTATGAACTAGTTTTATAGTATTGTGTTTTACTATTTTTTGTTGTTGGGAGCAGCCATCACCACCATCATCATCATCATCATCATCATCATACAGTGCTTCCCTCTCTCCTACCTTTCAGGGTCTAGCAGGACCAGCTGGTCCAAGAATTATATCTTCCCTATGATGGTGTCACCATTGAAAAGTAAAATAAAGAGTTGGGCTGCTATCCTCTAGAACTTCTGTAGGCACTATTAAGGGATATTGGTTTTTTTTTTGCTCCTGTTTTTATTATGTATATTGTGTTCTCATTTTGTATTTTAATGTTGTGAACCGCCCTGTGATCTTCAGATGAAAGGTGGTATACAATTATTATTATTATTATTATTATTATTATTATTATTATTATTATTCCATTTTATTCTGACGAGTTCCGTTTGTTGAAAGGCAGTGAATATTCTCGAGGAGAGGAAGTCTTTATTAGCCCTTACTTGAAATATTTTGATGGTTTTTAAGCACATTTCAAAGGTGATTGACCGAGAGAGCAATTCATCAAGCCCTGTGGTTGCACAACCTCCACTTATTTTAATAAGGCTTGTGAGGGACCAATCCAAACCCCACTGAGATGAAAGGTGGCTGTTCTCAGCAGCACTGGGTGGACTGCACTTTGTGTGTGTGTGTGTGTGTGTGTGTGTGTGTGTGTGTGTGTGCATCTGTGCACATGCACGCCTGCGTGCGAGGCGCCTTCTCCCACAACAGCCTGTTAACGTGTTTGGAAATTTACAAGATTTGCTCTTTCATGCCGTATGGGGGTAAACCTGATGCTACAAAAGAACGTTCAAAAGGAGGCAATTATTTCCCCACCCCCAACGACGGGGAAAACCTCTGATCGATTCTTATATGAAGGGGCTTTTTGTTACCCATGCGGGACAAAAAAAGAAAGGAAAAAAAGGCACAATTAAAGGTGAGTTTAAAGCTCACTAGAAATGTACAGAGCATCAGCAAAATCTGAGCAGTGCTCCGCTTTGGAATTGTTTTTCTACTTCTCAGTTCTTTTAAATGGTTTTCTATGGCAGGGACATTTTTCTTAATTAGTCACAGCTAATTAGTGTTCTGGCATAGACAAGTAATCAGAAATGTCAGAGCTGCAAGGCTACATCTCCCTAATCCTTTGATAATAATTTAGCCTCCTGGGAGGGCCTCAAGCTGCGGTAAGTAGTGGCTTGACAATAAGGCGAAATTAGGTGGGCAGCAGACCATTAGGATAGAGAAATAAAAAAAGCACTACCAAGTCCTGCTGAGCACCATCAGGCAACTAACTACATTGCCAGATGAGGTGCCTGTTTAAGCCGGTGTTGTTAATTAGCTGATTCTACCAGACCTGCTGCATATGCCCAGGTGCACCAGGCAAAAAATGTCTCTTCCTGGCTTTGTGCCAAGTGACGGTTGTGTTCCTTCCGAGCTTCTCGAAACCTGATAGCAGAAGTCCACATATTTCTCAAAGATTATTTTGACTTATCAAAGAAATACGCAGCTCAACAAGCTACAATGCATTGTCTCGTGAAGCTCCTCGAGGGAGTTAGTCACGCTTCTCTCCAATTTCCCCAGATTTTCATTCTCATGCAGGCTTTCGATTCAGGAAGAGGACTTTTAAGAGCTCACTAGCCCAGTCTCAACTTGCAGGAGATGTTCTGGCATAGAATCGAGATCAAAAGGAGAGCTTGCTTTAAAAAGAGAGAGAGAAAGAGAGAGAGCGTCAAAGCCCCAAACTTGAAAACGATAATTTAACGTGGCAAAATGGAAGGTGATGTGCTGAAACTCACTTGACAAGGTTGTAATCTGAGAACGAGCTGTTTTGAAAGCTGAAGTTTGTATCTTGAAAGAGTGGGAGAAACTACACACACACACACACACACACACACACACACTGAATTATGGCAATGAATACTAAGTGTGAATTATTAGGACAGAGTTAAAACAGACTTCAACAGGACAGAAAAGTGTTATTGAAACCACAGCAGTACCAAAAATATTGATGGCAAAATACAAACAAACATTCAAACATGACATAGATAAGTTATGAGAGTCCAGGCCACAGTGGCAGGATGTTACCATTCAATGTAATAAATCTCCATATGTACATAGCTCAGTCTTGGGTGGGCTCTTAAAATGCACCATAGGCTGCCATGTGGCCAACCAGCAAGTTCCTTGAAGGAAGGGCAGAATGCAGAAGTAATGCACATCGTATTTTCTTACTTAAGACCGAGAACAAATGCTCGCAGATCTCCATTCTGACACCACAAACTTCGGAAAAAGAAACCCTTTCCCACCAAGCAGCCTCTTGCGCATCACAGAGCCTGCGTTAGCCTTCGACAGGGAAATGCTGAAATGTGGTAAATGTTATTAGCATTCAATTCAGATTGTTGTTATACCCCCAAATCACGGAACCATCTGTTTCATTGGATGCAAAAAAATAAACATTAAAATGCACATCAAGGAATGGTTATGACCAAGTCAAGAGTGCCGTTCACATACGACTGCCTTCGACATGAAAGCATTGCTTGTACTACAAAACAAAGGTCAGAGAAAGTCAAAACCAACAAAAATAGCAGATTACATGCATTGGTCGCTCCAGTCCTTCAGAGTCAAGGGATTCTGCCAGCTTAAACTCTAGGTCACAGAGAACGTTCTTACCAACTCCTTCCTTATGTGCAACATGAGGCATGTTCTTAGGCAGAGATTTAGCATTCAATGGCAGTAATATATTGGTAGCAGAGAAACCGCCTCTCAATTTCACCCAGCACCCAGAAGTGAACTGAGTGAAGCTGATTAAAGGAGAAGTAGTAGCAGTAGTAGAGGGACCCAGGTGGCGATGTGGGTTAAACCACAGAGTCTAGGGCTTGCTGATCAGAAGGTCGGCGGTTCGAATCCCCGCGACGGGGTGAGCTCCCGTTGCTCGGTCCCAGCTCCTGCCCACCTAGCAGTTTGAAAGCACATCAAAGTGCAAGTAGATAAATAGGGACCGCTCCGGCGGGAAGGTAAACGGCGTTTCCGTGCACTGCTCTGGTTCGTCAGAAGCAGCTTTGTCATGCTGGCCACATGACCCGGAAGCTGTCTGCGGACAAACGCCGGCTCCCTCGGCCTATAGAGCGAGATGAGCGCCGCAACCCCAGAGTCGGACATGACTGGACCTGATGGTCAGGGGCCCCTTTACCTAGTAGCAGTAGTAGTAGTAGTAGTGAGGAAGGGAAAGGACCATTCTCGGGGGCAGCTTTTAAGTTGCTTAAATGGCGTAGCTACCCCAACCCCCCCTGGCCAACATTTGAACAAGATCTTTTGGGAAGGCCGCACTGGTCCTGCTCCCACAAGCTACTAACATCTTGGCACTCAGATGTGCAGCTTCAAAGTTGGAACAGCAAGGCAAGGGAGTTTAGAGAAGTGTTCTTGTGGCTGGCCCTTGCCTTTTGGAAACTCAACCAAGCCAAGAATATTTTCCAGAAATATGATGATTCTTTTAGGTTTTCAAGTGTGTCGTAAGGCCTGAGGTTCAACAGCTGCAGAGTTCCTTTAATCTATTCTGGGCATATGGTATTTCACATTTTAATTGGGCATACTGTTAACTACTCCAATCCCTAGAGATAGGGTGGGTTACACATGGAAATGGACTATGGAGGAGGGGATCACTGGAGGTACTCAAAAGACGTACACAGCTTAGCGACAAAGTTTCTGACCAAACGTGTTGCAGGGGCTGCATTTAAACTAAGAGCCAATTTGAACGGTTGGATTTTTCTACGTATTCATATGTATGACTGCATGGAGACTAGCTAGCGTGAACATGTGGAGAGCCAGCAGCAATTTCTGTGATTGCAACTACTGGAAAAAATGAAGCCATGATCACACTAAGCTTTTGCAAAACAGCTGTTTAATCAGGACAAAGTTAGTAGTGTAGGTTGACCCTCCAAATGGAAGAAAACTCCATTGGCCACATTTGAAAGCTTGGGCAGAAAGAAAGGGACAACTTGTGCTCAATTATTACACTGTAATTATATATATCCCTCTCTCTCCCCCCTCCCTCTCCCTCTGTATTTCATTGGAATCTATCTCTTATACTTCCAACCCATACATTCTAAGTCCATTTTGTGATAATCGAGATTGGTGAATCCATGCTTTCTATGGTTAGGATGGACAACCGTAGAATACATGCAGTACAGTACATCCACCAACTTGGTTTCAATATCTTTTGATGCAATTTATATTCAAAATAAGCTTCATTTTGCAAGCTGAAAACATGCAAAAAGAAAGAGGCTGAGAAACAAGGCCTACAGCAATTGGGCAAGTTGCTCTTCTTGACTAAGGTGGTTTCAAAACCTATATATTATTACCAGCATCATTTCTGTCCAGCTCGACAGAAGGCAGCCAACAGTCCACAGGTGGATCAACAGTCATTTCCTATTAGACCAGCTATAAGAAGAATGTTCCCATGCATCATTTTCTTCTTGACTTTTGGCTGACTTCCTCTTGGGGCTCTGGGGAGGGTCTCCTTGCAAGCCACGAGGACTTTCCATCTCTCTCACACACACAATTTCTGGTTAGAGTTTATTTCCCGATGCCGTGCGAATACGTGGTCACACACGAGAGTCTATTGTGCGTAAGGGGGATGCCTGTCATGTATAATTTAGCTAAGATTCCTGCATTGTAGGGGGTCGCATTAAGTAACCCTCGGGGTACTTTCCAACTCTACAATTCTATGATTCTATGACTGATGGACTTGGGTCGGATCCAGCATCACTAAGCATCACTCATTATCGCGTGACATTAATTAGCAATGCCTTAACTATTCCAAGAGCCTGAAACTGCACTTTCGTTTTTGTAAATTAAACACACATCTGGTGGGCCCACAGAGATCCCTTTTTAAAAAAATGTAGAGCACCCAAGACTTGCAAGAAATAGCATTCTTCTACTTTACTTGACACCTCCTCTCCTTTTCATAACAGACATTATCTTCCTATTTATTGTACAAATGACAATATGTCAAACTGATATGTAACCCAAAGAAATGTGAAGAAGCATTATTATTTCAGGGAAAGAAGCATATATGTGGATCAGAAAGCATGTTTACCACAGAAATAACATTTTTAATGAGCAACATTCACCTTTGCCACATGACCAGGTTAACACCAGCTAATTTTATTTTTTAAGTCGTTTACTTTAGCATCTCATTTACTAAGCCGAATGCCAATTAAAACTCCATAGGAACAGGTAGAGATGGTGGCGCATTGTTAATATTTCACCCAGGAATGTGAATCTGTGTTTAACCAACTAGGGTGAGCTTTGTGAGAGAGCTCTTACCGCTGTTATTGTGGAGGAGAAAGTGGCAAGATAAAAACTGCTGTCACAGTGTGTGTTGTAGAGACAGCCGAAGCACATCGACACGGCTTTCACAATTGGAGGTGTCGGTTTGCCAATAGCTACAACAAAAGCCCTTTAAAAAAGCACAGGGGACTGAGTTCTCCAGTGCGATGCAACAGATCCATAGCAATTTCTTAGCCCAGTTCCATGGATTTTAGAGAGTACTGTTTTGGAGCCAGGCAACTCAAATGTTTACTTTTTAGGCCACTTTTCAGCCCTAACGTGGGCTGCTGAAGTAGATCATGTAAAACCCCCAAGCAAAAAAACACAACCAAGTAACCAAAGTTATAGTTAAAACTAAAAACTTTAAACTGGAGGCTTGCATCCAATGCAGTGCTAAGTATGCATAAGGATTCTGGCTTGTGCAATGGGATTCCTCCCCCCTTATCCCTGACACAGGACCCCGGCATCTGTCCTGGGCTTTATCCCAGCCACCCAGAGCAGATTTCTGGAGGGTGAGGGGGAAGTCCTCTTGTGCAAGCGGGAATTATTGTGCTGATGGGACGCTGACTTAGCACCACATTGGATACAAGCCAAAACGGACACAGTTAAAACAGCCATAGATTAGAAGTCGCATGGAATAAATATGCTTTCACTGCCCACCTAAAGCCCATCAAGGATGACACTTGCCTCAGCTCCTTTGGGAGGGAAGTCTAGCATAATTTAGTTTGTAGCCAGGGGTGAATAGAGCGTGACTCTCCTCCTTCCCACCCCATTTAAATGCCCATGTAAAGATGAGTTGCCCTTTAATGCCTGGCCCCAATAAAGAAAAGCCTAAAAGCTGTTTTTTCCTCACCATGGCTCATAGGAGTTTGGCTACAAACCAGCTCTTCCCTGTGCAGAGGATGGAGCTGGTGGGTGAGAGGGTTAGTTAAGGGGGAAGAGAAGGAGGGAAGAGAACAGTGTGCTCCTTCCTCCTGTGAGTTCTCTTGCTGCTTAGTAAGTGCAGTTAATAGGCATGGTCTTTGCTGGGCACATTCAGAGATCCAGACCCATACAGGATGATGCCAGCAGCTTGCAAGTCCCAGGTAAGAATCAACACCAGAAGGCTGTGGTCCAGCACAAAGACCGTTACCTGATCTATGTTTTCCTATTCCCTCCCCAATCGCCTCCTAGCTTCCACCATGGCATCTCACTGCTGAACAGGTAAACTCCATCTACTGGAAAGCCCTGTTTGTCTGACTTAAGGTGGAAGTTCTATGTGATTGCAGTGACTCATTCACGCAAGCTAGACTGCTTCAGGAGTGGCCAGGCCCCACATTAGGGACTTGTCCTAATAACTCTGGCATGTGAGTCAATTTAGTCAATGGTCTGTTTGACATGTAATGCTAGACTATAGTTTCGTGCTGCAAGACATGAGACTTGGGCAGGCCCTGAAAAGTTTGATCCTGGCTTGATTGAACAAGATAAAACAAATATCAAAGCAAAAGTCAGAGGAGGGGGTAGGGAAAGAGGTACAGATTCTTTCCCATAAAGTACTAAACAATGGTTTGTCATTATGGGCAACCTAAGCCAGTAGGGTTGCCATGTTTCAAAAAGTAAAAATCCAGACAGAAACGAAATTGGACGTTTTTGAGCAATTTCTGAGGAAAACCAGCAAAAACGACACTGCCGACACGAGCTGCCATATGTCCGGATTTCCCCGGACATTTAGCTGATTTCCACCTGGACGCTGCTTTATTCTGGATATGTCTCTGCAAATTCCAGACGTATGGCAACCCTATTGGCCAGTGACTTAGATAGTATTAAGTGCTACTTTATTACCTAACATATATACTTCATAGAAGCCTATTATTAGGTATAGAGGCTATTTGTAGAAGAAGAAAAAACAGGAACTGAATTTGTACTTGTTTTGGAACAAACCCATTCACTTCGGTGTTAACTCCACAGGCATACTTGCAACTTCTTTTCTGGTCATAGCAGCAATACTCCTTGGTTGCCAACACAAATCAAAGTCACAGTTGTTGATTCCAGCAGAGTTACGGCGTAACAAACGCTGAGGAAGCCCAACAACCAATATTATTACAGTATATCGAAGAGCAGTGCTTTCTGTTTCTCTTGTATTCAGCTTATCCAGTCAAACCATTTCTTCAAAAAAACTTTTCATGAGGTCTTCCTTACTGATTTGAGCAAGTGCATGATTGTGCAGAAATGAGGTCATGAGATGCTAACATTCAAAATAAAAAATAGGCATGGAAAAGAAAGAAATTAGCAGATTGTGTCCCTCAGTTCATCTTCTGTCTCCTGAAAAAGTTGTGCCTGACTCAATTACGGGGTGCTTTAGAATGCCTTTCTGATTTCTGTGTTGTGGGGCTGACTTTACCTTGTCATCACAAGGTGGACAACAATGATGTTTGTGTTTTTCTTTCCCTTTCTTTCTTGCCCACATACATTTCCTGATCTGAAAAGGCCCCATGAGAGGAGTTAACTCCTGGTGTCTTCTCCTGGGCTTCCATTTAAGCATGGGAAGTTGGAGAGGGAGCCGATATCAGTGTCCTTGGTGATTTTCTTTAAGGAAAACCTTTCTTTTTGCTTACCCCCCCCAAAAAAAACCCTTTATGCGCCAATTTGTTTGGAAAGGAAAAATAATTCACTCAGAAAAACAATAAGCAGCGTGGTAGACAGCCTCCCCAGCTCCCTGTGATTCTAGGAAAGTCCATCTGAGGGCATCATGGGGTTTTCTGGAAGCTTGGAAACCCTAGGAAAGCTGAAGAAGAACAAAGACCACCAGAGAGACAATTTGTAGAATGAAAGGACAATCATAAACCCCATCCATGTCCGCCCTTGCAAACTACCTACGGTAAAAGAATTTATCCAAATCTCGTCAAAGATGGTAAAAGAATTTATCCTCCCCCTCGTCAACTGAAGGAGAATGGTTTAAAAATGGAAGAAATCCAAGTCTTCCTAATCTGCAGACTTGATTGAGCTCCGCGATGGCAGAGCCCAAAATCTTTGTTAAAGCATTGGGGATGATCCAGTGAATTATTAGATGTGTACTGTACAGAAAAACAAGAGCAGCTTAACTTTCCCAACTACTGGGTGCCATTTTATATGCCTGTGTTTTTTTAAAAAATGTATTTTAGCACAGAATCAGTGCTCAGTACATTGCAGGAGCAAGTGCTATGGATCTGGCCCAATGCCCACTGAAATCTCTATCAAGGTTCCTATCTAATTTTTAAACATTTGGAGAGAGAGAAATCACAGTGCAAGCAGGCAGAAAGCCTAAGAAATGAACCATATGCTTGCAGATCCCGCTGCAACACCAAACTGATGCAGAAGTTGCTAATATGTCTCTGGTACTTTGTAAAAATGCCAGCTGGAAGGATGGGGTTGTTTCCCCCCTCCCTTTTTACCTCTGCAAGGCATCGTAGCTTTCGCAAATAAATAAATAAAAACCGTTCCTTCACACATATTAACACTTAGCTTATTAAAACAGATGATACTTTTCAAAAATAACTTTAGAACCGCTCGGAAGTGTCTGTAAGGAAAGGGACTGAGCACTAAAGTCAAGTTCCTTTCGAGCAGTCAAACTAACAGACGACAAATGGCGACACGACATACCCGCACCGGAGAGTCTTGCGAAGCGAGACCTTCCGCAAACTACCGCAAGCGAAGTGTCACCGCAAAGGCTGTGAATCGCTGTTGTGAAAACATTTGCGGCAACTTGCATAATTAAACGAAACTGCCAGAAAAGCTTTCTAAAATGCCGTGGAGATGGAACATAAATAAAGATCCACTGCTGTGGCAAATGGTAAAGCGAATTCAGACCCGGTGCAGGAACTGACCATAGTAAACTGCAGAAGGAAGGTAGACTTCTCCAACAATCTTAGGAGAGGCTGCTAGAGCATAGCTGCCAAGTTCTCCCTTTTTTAAGGGAAATTCCCTTATGCTGAATAGGCTTCCTCGTGAGAAAAGGGAAAACTTGGCAGCTATGTGCTAGAGGAGTCTGGGCTTGCCCAGACTGATGTGCTCAGTGCTCTAAATACACACAAAATGGGATCACAGTTATGATATTTCTAGCTTCTGAGAGCAAGTGACTTATGAGTTCCTTGTCGTATGTTGCTGTCCTGGAAGATATTTAATAGGGCTAGTTCTGGGGTTGCTTCTATTGCCTGTTTTGTCATTTTGGAGATTTCCTGGAGTGAACATAGACCACTGGTACCAAAATGTATGGGAAACCGCCCCATTGTCAGGGACCATGCTGAGGAGGGCTGCACTGAGGAAGAATGGTGGGAGCCATCCCCTCCCCCTGATCCTGAATCTTCTCAGGAGCAGGAAGACAGTATAGATTTGGAACAGTGGTTTGCAGAGGGACATAGTTCAGAAGGCAGAAGCTGGGGAATACTGGATGGGGAACAGCTAGCAGAAGAAATACTAGAAGAGAGAGAGAGTTAACAGATTCACAGTCTCTGGACAGCATTCACCCCTTCTCCAAAAACACGAAGAGCTCAGAATGTGTTAGAACAGAAAGCACAGAGGGTACAAGCTCAGATTACAAAATGTAGGAGTGATGTAGATTAATTGGGATGGAATGGGGGAGTAATCCTTAACTGGGAGCACCACCATTTCTAGGTAGACATGTTCTTTGATCTTTCACTGTGATGATTAAAGAATCTAACTGGTAAGGCATTCCTTTCATTTGATCCTTTTATTTACTGCCATGGGGGAGGAAGCCAATTCCCCAAAGCCTGACACCTATAGAGAAGTTAACCAACAAACCAACAAACTTTGACTAGCACACGAACAAGCCTTCATACTTATCACATACACAGCACTATGAGACAATCTATCCCCCCCCCAACAGCACACAAATAAATCTGGCTAACCTGACCCAACAACCCAACAACCTAGCTCCCCGCCCCCCCCCCCCTGCAAAAAGCCATACTGCAATCAACTGAATGCAACCAACCAAGCTCTGGACCCCCAATCTCTTGCAATATCAATATAAATAAATATATATATAAACAAAGGACCAACCCACATGATGCTGACACAAACCCCAACACTATACACAACAGAGCAAAATAACATCTTCCCCCTCTTTCCCCTCAGCTGAAAGATGTCTATGACCAAAGTGTCTCTCACTAAATGTAAATGAACTGTGAAAAAGACTCCATCACTTCAAAGTAGAGATGATAGGTGATACCTTTCCCTGTTTACCTGTTTTGCAACCCCCAAAAACTTTAATAAAACTATTTTTTTAAAAAAAATATCGGGATCACAGCTCTCAGTGGGGAGAGTCGAGGGGCTGAAGTTTGCAACACCTCGAGGAAATAGATCACAGAAGAACGGCCTGTACAAACCAGTGCAAGCATATATGTGTAGATGGTTCAAGAGGTTGCTCATTTATTTATGCTTTTTTAAAAAAATTGCATACTGGCCTTCATCCGAAGATCACAGGGCAGTTTACAGAGCTCTACACTGAAAGTGTGTCTGTGGCCACTTTGCATTAGGAGGACGACAATGCAAAGACAGAGCAGGAGGGATGGACAGCAAGGCAGGGAATGTTGAAAGTGAAAGGTGGACTCACATTTCATAGCTGCCAAGTCTCCCGTATTCCCCGGGAAACCCCCGTTTTTCCAGCCGTTCCCAGCTGGAAACAGATTCCCCCCCCCAAATTTACTTACCGGCCGGGGGAGGCTCCTTCTGCGTATGTCTGGAGTCTCTGGACATGCGCAGAAGTGATTTCTGGCACGGTGGCCATTTTGGAACTGGGCGGAGCATGCTCAGAAGCGACTTTCAATGCTGCTCCGGCCAGTTCCAGAATGGCGGCAGCACTACTTCCGGTCTGCTGATCCCTTATTTTTCTGGCAGGAACTTGGCAGGTATGACATTTAGGAGTTTCATCTTCGTGTGAGCACTCGTGACATCCAGGAGGGACACCCATCCATGGAAATCCAAAGTGCAAGTCTGAAGTATGAGTGTCTCAACTGTTATCTAGTTGCGGCCAAACTCTCAGACTACAGCAAAGGGGGATAGGTGAGCACAGGAAGAATCTGTTGGCTCTGCTGAGTCACCAGCAGCAACTTCTTCTTCTTCTTCTTCTTCTTCTTCTTCTTCTTCTTCTTCTTCTTCTTCTTCTTCACAAAATGTTGCCATTCCAGCCGGCCATTGCAAGAACTAAGAACTAGCCCGCGAGTTAGTTTCCCACATCCTCGTCCCATATCCTTACGTGCTGTGGTTTTTAGATTGTGAGTCTGAGGGCAGGGACCGTCTTAATTCTATTTGCAAGCCAATCTGGGGGCAGTTTTTCAGCTGTAGGTGGGGGGGGGCAAGAGGCTCTGAATAAACATACACAATGGGCTTGTGCAAAGCACACGGTTTAGGAGAGATTGGAAGGAGATGACCAAACTGAGAACAATTCATGTACATACCATCTAAAAGATATTTCATCTAAAGCCCCACATACTGGATATCTGGCCACGTACTATTGGAAGGGAACTATTGACAGCTGATAGAGAGAAAAGCAGAATGGATTTGCCCTGCTTGGACCAGCATAGGATATAGCAATCAGTTATGTGAACCACTGTGATAATTTCATCTATTTAAGATCAGAGGGCAGAGAGGATTCACCAAAACATCCCATCATCACCATCACCACCACCACCACCATCAGGAAAAGCAATATTTCAGAGTTCCCAAGACCCTCTATTTTGTGGCAGCTCTCTCTCTCTCTCTTTTAAGATAGGGTGAAGTTACAATGACAGCATAGCCCTAGTATCTTTATATTAAATTTTTGTCAACCAGTATACCTCTTGGGTATAGAATAGTTAAGGCTGCTTTATTAACGCGTCAATAACCAACAAAAACAAGCATCTTGCTCTGCAGTTGCAGCCCGAAAGAGCAGCTCGTAATATTCAAGACAGACCACTTAAGATTCAGACAGCTACTTACATCAAACAGCTTTTCTATGTACATTTCTTCATTGACCTTATCACGAAGTATGTCTTGGTTCTGACGAACAAACGTTATGTAAGTGTCTGCTAGATCCATCCCCGGTTTCTGTGAGAGGGGGAGAGAAAGAAAGATTGGGGGTGGGGGCAGGAGGAAAGACCACAGAGGTATAACTTGCATTGTGTGATAAATCTTATTCTTCAGATAAAAACACATTTATACAAATAATAATGAGAATAAAAACATGCACATATGCACATTGTTTTGTCTCATCCAAAATCCGTATCAGATTTGACAGAAATTTACAGCAGGTCTGGAATTCAAATTTGGTGAACATGGAGTCCGGTTCTTCTAACAGAAGCAGACTCTGGTCTGTTTTCAAAGAGCTTCCCTCCCCACCCCCACCTCCCAATGAATACAATAATGCATGTTCCAAGTGTCACTGATATATATTTTCTTTCCAGATGTGTATTTTGCAGGTGCTGACACACAGAGGCAATCATACGGAAAGAAAAAGAAAAACATAGCAGTGCACGGTAGTGGGAGGAAAATGCCATAATTTGATTGTGAATGAAAAGGATTCTATAAATACCATGAGACGTTTCATGCGCAATACTATGAAAAATATATATATTAAAGTCCATTATATTTACTCATCCATACATACACAGTTGTGGTCTGCAGTCTGGATGTATAGTAGCATAGCATGGATATGAAAACAAAAGATGGATACATTACAAGTCAAGAAAACACACGGTACTTTTTACTGTTCTCCCTCCTTCCCTGCCCCACCCCAGGTTGGTCTTGGAATCAACAAAGTTTGAGACTGAGGAATTCACATACTGTAACATACGGTAGTTTGGAGGAGAAACTTTAGGCGAATTCAACAGGCTTTCATTATTTCTTCACTTGCCTGACCTGAAAAGTTTCAAAGTGTTGGCAGGATGAAGACCCTAGGGCAGAGGTTTTCAACCTTTTTGAGTCCATGGATTCCTTGACCAACTACATTCTTTCTTCAGCACCCCTGTGGTGCTCAGGAGCCCAGTTAGGTCATCCCTCGCCTACAGAACTGGCAGCCTCTTATAATGGCAATGGTGCCCACCTGAGAGGTGCCGGAACTGAGTTCCGGTGAGCTCTGGCTGAAAAAACCATTGTTGTTGTTGTTGGTATCCCACCCTTCCTTCTGAAAGGGTCCACGGCGTCAAACACATTCACAGCAAGCTATTTTTAAAGAAGTATTCTAAACACAGTTACAGTTAAACACCTCTAAAACAGTTAAAACGGTCAAAAAATGTTCTCTCATTCAATAATCTCAAGATTGCCAAGAAAGGTGTCCAGTCATCAAATGCCTGGATTAACAGGAACGTTTTCAAATTCCTTCTGAAAACCAGTAACCATGATTGAGACAAGGTGGGTGTATCACACCTTAAATGGTTAAAAGGTCGGTGAAGGCGGTGAAGGTCCTCTGTGAGTGCCTGGAGGCGGTTGGAGGATGGATGGCGGCTAACAGATTGAGGTTGAATCCTGGCAAGACAGTACTGTTTTGGGGGGACAGGGAGCAGGTGGGTATGGAGGACTCCCTGGTCCTGAATGGGGTAACTGCCCCTGAAGGACCAAGTGCGCAGCCTGGGAGTCATTTTGAACTCACAGCTGTCCATGGAAGTGCAGGTTAATTCTGTGTCCAGGGCAGCTGTCTACCAGCTCCATCTGGTACGCAGGCTGAGACCCTACCTGCCCATGGACTGTCTCGCCAGAGTGGTGCATGCTCTGGTTATCTCCCGCTTGGACTACTGCAATGCACTCTTTGTGGGGATACCTTTGAAGGTGACCCAGAAACTGCAACCAATCCAGAATGTGGCAGCTAGACTGGTGACTGGCAGTGGCCGCCAAGACCACATAGCATAGGTCTTGAAAGGCCTACATTGGCTCCCAGTATGTTTCCAAGCACAATTCAAAGTGTCGGTGCTGACCTTTAAAGCCCTAAATGGCCTCAGACCAGTATACCTGAAGGAGCATCTCCACCTCCATCGTTCAGCCTGGACACTGAGGTCTAGCTCTGAGGGCCTTCTGGTGGTTCCCTCACGGCAAGAAGTGAGGTTACAGGGAACCAGGCAGAGGGTCTTCTCTGTAGTGGCGCCCGCCCTATGGAATGTCCTCCCATCCAGATGTCAAGGAAATAAACAACTATCTGACATTTAGAAGACATCTGAAGGCAGCCCTGTTTAGGGAAGTTTTTAATGTTTGATGCTTTGTCATGTATTTAATACGTTGTTGTTGTTGTTGTTGTTGTTGTTGTTGTTGTTGGATTGTGGGTCTTTGCAGTTGTTCCTCTTTCCAATTACACTTTTAACTATGTTAATGCTTAAGTCAACATTGTTCTTAACTATTAACTCTGATTAACAGGGTATGCTGGGAAGCTTTAGTGCAAATACTGGTTAGCTTTAGCCATGGTTTAATGCTCTGATGTAACCATAGTTAACTCCAGTCGGGGGGAAGCCAGGAAGAGGAGAGGGGAGGGTATCTCATAGCTTACTCTCTTAACCATGACTAAAGGAATCAGGAGCACTCTGTGTTCAACACTTTTAATGAGGTCCCTATTTCATAGCTGCCAAGTTATCCCTTTTTTAAAGGGATTTTCCCTTATGCTGAATAGGCTTCCTCGCGAGAAAAGGGAAAACTTGGCAGCTATGCCCTATTTCAGCACATCGGGGAAAAAACCCCCAAATTATGTCACAACCTCTCTTGAGAGGAGGACAATGGCACTTTTTGTGCTTTGTATAGAACGTGGCATATCTAATAAGTATCATTTTTGCATTAAAATACCTCATTTTTTTAAATCTTGATTTGCCTAAGAAGCTCAAGAACTTTGGCCAATAAAAGCTCAACAACTTTTCTGTCCAGCCCAGGTTTTCACTGTTTGAAATATGGCAACCCTAATTTAAACTGAAGGTGTAGCAGTATTTCAACATTATGTACGTTACAGCAATGTTTTCGGGGGATTTCACAAGGAGGAAAAACGAAACCAAATTGTGATCAGCATCAGAAATGAAAAGAGTTTGGGAGCTAGTATTATGTTGAGGAGCAATTCTTCCCAACAAATTTCTGTTTAATATCTTTAGTGAAACATACATATTTGGTTTCAAGTTAGTTGTTGTTGTTTTTTCTTTTTAAAAAAAGAGATAGTCTGAAAGCAGTCGATTCTTTGGGGGGGGGAATTCCCATTAGCAATCTTTCTCCCTTTTTCTTGGAAATGTTTACCTAATTTGTGACATATGGGAATTTCACACCTAGTGAATATATTTTCATGTAGCTTGTAGCATGAGACTCTAATCATTAGAAGAATATACACAAGAATGATAACTGCAACAGCTGGTGACATTTACCAATTAGAATTACAGTTCTTTAAAACACTATCTTTCTCCCCCCTTCCAGTGTACACAGGGTAATTATCTCTGATAAATTGCTGGAAAAAAATATCTAATTTTCCTTTTAAATAGTTTTACTCACTGTCTATACATGCCTCGATAAACACGAATGATTCTCCAAAGAACTACAGTGGTTAAGTTCTCCTTTATAAAGCTAATGAAGCTGGATTAAACAGCTAATTAAGAGCCATTAAAACTCCGTTTTATGAATATTTACTTAAGGAGTGCATTTTAAACAAAAAGATCTACGGCACTTTCAAATATTTAAGATACACTATCTAAGTCACTGGAAACTTTTTAAAGGCACTATTTGAAAAGTGCTTCTCAAACAGAGCCATTTGACTTGCAAGTCTAAGATCTGACAAGCTGCTTTGTTAACCGGCGTAGGATTATTTATTTCAGAATTAAGGAGACAAAATATATTTCTGCAGCCATGTCAACATAAAGGGATTTATAGTTATCGAGCAAAACTGGAAAGGGGAAACAGAGAATAGAATTGTGAGTGTGCCTGTCTGCAAGCTAGTGGGTTGTCCACTTATGGACTGGAGTTCTCACAAAGGGAGTGCAAATACAGAGTGCAAAGGTCACTATTGCAGTAGTTTTCAACCAGTATGCCGTGGCACCCTGGGGTGCCTCGAATGAAGGTCAGGGGTGCCACTGTTCCTCTTTCCTTCCTGCCCTTCCTCTGATGCCCTGTTGCGTCTCTGCCTCCCAAAGAGAGAGGAGAGGCGGCTGAGGGAACGCTCCACAAAGAAGGGTGTTTGAAAAGAGGTGAGAGGCTCTGCCAGCTCTGCAGACAAGGGGTGACATAACTGGGCTCCTGAGCCCCACAGGGGTGCCGCAGAAAGAATGTAGCTGGTCAAGGGAGCCGTGGACTCAAAAAGGTTGAAAACCTCTGTGCTATTGGCATACTTTGCTCACTCTGTGGTGCTGCAACACCTTACACTGCTCTGCAAGACCAGGAATTTTGTGACCAATGACATGTTGTGACCTCACTTCCTGTTGAACATTTTGTGACCTCACTTCCTGTTGAACATTTTGTGACCTCACTTCCAGTTGAACATCAAGTGCTTGGTGGAGACTTAATAAATTTCATGCAGGCATTTTTGGCAAGCATTTTCTTCATTTTACAGTTAATTTCAACTTACTTTATCTTTTTTTTAATGATAACCTGATCACACAGTTCTTAAAAGCTTAAGTTAAGCAATAAGTGGAAATGCAGACCCAGAACAGACCCACTGGAATGAATGGATCTAACTTAGTCACGTTCATAACTTTCAGCGGGTCAACCCTTGAATAAAAGTTAGCTCAGTACCACCCGCAATTGTTGAAATTAAATACATAAAACATCATGCTGGGTGACAGCGCTGCTACATCGGCAGCAGCCATCGCCCCAAAATACCGCGCCACAACCCAAGGAAAACACATAGCTGGACAGAAGCTGCTGATAAGGGGAAGGTTGTCACTCACCTGCCAGCATTATAAGCCTGTACTGTTATTTCGTAGGAACCATTGGCAATGGGATTTTAAACAAGAGGAAGTAGAAGCAGCCGTCTCAGGCAACGGAAGCAGTGCTGCCACTAGAGAAGTACTGCCGGTGCCGCAGAGTCGCCGCCCCTTTGGCTTCCCAGGGAAGGGCGGCCTGGCATAGAGGCATGTTCCCGTTTTGCCCCAGGCAGTGAAATGGGATGCAGCACCCCTGAGAAGCAGGAAGAGCTGGTCCAAGCGGCCAAAACTCTGTCAGCTCAAGCCATGCTAGGGCCTACAACCTTGCACATACCACCAAGGTAGACTATATGAATGATTATTTTTTATTGAATTTATATACTGCCCCATACCCGTAGGTTGAATGGCATAATAACTGCTAGTACCAGTTGGTAGGGCAGGGCCAGGTGGCATAGATTTCCTTTAAAATAATAATAATAATAATAATAATAATAATAATAATAATAATAATATTTTTATTGGGGGATTATAATCATTACATTACATTCAAATTTCATTCCCCCCTCCCCTGCTGACTTCCCTCAGCTTCCATCCCTGGTTTATTACATCTCATATTACATTCTGCTGTTTATATATACAGTGGTACCTCTACTTACAAATAACTCTACTTATGAATGTTTCTACTTACGAATGGAGCTCCGTCCGCCATCTTGGATGCAGTTTAGATAGGATTTTTTCTACTTACAAATTTTTAGATAGGGTTGCTTCGACTTATGAATTTTTTCTCCCGATGCATTCCTTTGGGATTCGACTTTCAGTTTTTTTCGACTTACGAATGTGCGTTCAGAACGCATTAAATTCGTAAGTAGAGGTACCACTGTACTTCTATATTGTCATACAATTGGGTTTCTTGTTTTTTTTATAAATAAAATTGCAAATGTTTATTTAAATCCTGCCAATGACTCTATATTTTTCGTTGTTCCTGCAAATATGATGTAAAAGGTTCCCATTCTTTTTCAAAGTCACTATTGTCTTTTTCCACACAATTTATCTGTTAACTTTGCCAACTCTGCATAGTTCATCAGCTTCTCTTGCCATTGCTCCTTTGATGGTATTTCTCCAGTCTTCCAGTTCTGTGCTATCAGAATTCTTGCTGCTGTCATCACATACATAAATAAGGAGGCATGGATTTCCAATGCTGGGGTCTCTGCCAGTTACTGAGAGGGAGAGAGGCAAGGCAACGGGGAGGTTGGCACAGTGTGAAAGCAGTGGCACAAGAAGCGAATTGACTCTCCCACTGCACCGGCAACCCTGCTGACCTCCCCAGTGCCTCACCTCTGTTGGTAACTGGCAGTGATCCTGAAGCTGGGAGGCCAGGTGAGCTCTACACCATCTTATCCCTGCCAGCCACATCTGGCAATGAGACGGAGAATCCAGCTTAAAGTCATTCTTTTATAGAGCAATTTGCTACTGACACTCGGCATATCGCGAAAAGTTTGAAGATGCGGGAAGCATCACAGACTCTGCTCTGTGATTCTTTAGGATTAGATGGCAGTGAGGAAGGGACAGCGGGAAGTAAATTTGGTTCAGCAAATGTCTGAGAAATGGCTGGGGAAAACGACACGGTGGATCAGCTGCCCGGTTTCAAGGGAGAAAAGCTATGTTGGGTCTGCCTGGTATTTTTTGGTAGCATATAGACATCTTTTTTATCACAGCAAGCTGGAAATCTGGAAACACAAAGGCCTTAAGGCAGAATCCCAGGAAATGAAGCATGGTAACAGGGTTAGTGTGTCACTGTAACACATGTAACCAAATACCACGGGCAAGAGAAAAAAGGGAAAGAGTATAAAACAAGTGAGTAAACTACAGCAGATTCTTTTCCTGGGGGTTAATCACTTGTTAACCTGGTAGGATGAAGATGATTTAGAGAGAGAGAGAGAGAGAGGGAAAATTCCTTGCTAATTATATGCTACTGCCAATGATCTTCCTGTGGCTTCACCTAATCCTGCAGGTGCAGGTCATGTCTCTTCATTCACTGGTAGGAGGGTCCAGTGCCTGGTAAAAACCTCTGTTCCCCACGGGGGTCCTCCCCCTCCCAGCCACAGATTCAAATACAGAAGAGCAAGCCAAACCTTTCGACTGAGCGTTAACAATGTACCAGAAGGAGGGAGAAACACAGAACTGTCATGATGCCTTCTTAACAAAACAAAACATTTTTTCTTCTTCGTCATCGTCTTTTTTTTTTAAAAAAAAGATTCAAAGTGTAAGAATTATTGCCAACCTAAAAAAAAAAATCTACCTTCTAATTCATTAAGTGGAGCAAGTGCCCATAATGAAAGAAACACAAGGCAGCTAAAGAAAGCCAAGCCGTTGCAGGTGAAAGGGCTGGGGATATTATTGACGTCTTAACAACCTGTCAGAATCTTAACCAACAGCAATAGGGATAAAAGTAATAATTGCAAGCACGGCTTGCCTACACTTGGGTTAGTCAGATAACTTAATGGCTTGCCACAACCTCACTGAAAATCCAATTAGGTATGCAAATACTGGGATGTTTATCCTCACTTGTAGAACTCAAAGGAAAATGTTATGCACATAAAGGATACATGTAACTAACATGATCATCTTTTTGCAGGGCAGGAATTAGGGCTGAGCGATATATCAATATATCATGCAAAATCCATGGTTCGAAATCCGTATCGTGATATTGGTTTCATAATTTTTGACCTGGCAATATATTGTGAACTATGGTGTGTGTGTGTGTGTGTGTTATGCAAAAATCACAATCTGGGGAAAACTGTGAAGCCAGTCAATGCCTCTGCATAGCTCCATCCTTATTTCAGACATTGTGATATTTCAGCATATCATGATGTCGCCCAGCTCTAGTGTACTCCCAGATTTTGCACGAGGTCAGCTTTAAGCATTGAAAGAAAGCAGGTAAGCTTAGAATTTTCTCAGAGGAGAAAAATTACTGATAATTGAAAGGGAAAGGTGGTTTAGAACAGGATAGCATCCTGTCTTGCTTTTTTCAGTTTGAAAGAAATTAGGTTTAGGCTTGAATAACCTGACAAATCTGAGCAACAATGGCTGGAGCATCGTGAGGTGTGCAAGAAAGATATTCATGGACAAAGCATATAATTTTCAAAGCATCCACCCAAATGAGCTAAGCCTTTGGAGAAATACTTCCAAATGACAAGACGTCCCCCGTGAAATAGTTCCTAGGTTACAATCCTCACTCCTCCGCAGCTGAAAAAGTGCACTGAGAGTAACCTTCCTTAGCTTTGCTTTGAGAGTTAGCTGCTCCTTAAGGGAAATGAAACCCCCTCTAGGGGCAAGATGTATCTGTTTAAATACTTTGTTGTAAAGCTATAATGAACCGCTAAAGGAAAGCATAATGATAACACATGAAAAAGTACACATTGTGGAAAGCGACAAAATTTACAAAACTAGTACTGGGGAGGAGAGGCTACTTACAGGAACGTCCACATATTTTGCAGCTGCTTTCACCTTCAGAGAAATAAAAAGCAAGAAACGAAACCTGTAACTAACCACTATTAGCTCAGAGCGGACTTTAGAAAGCAGTTGTTAAAGAGCTGGAATACTTACAGTGAATGAAAGGATTGACGAGAAGAAAGTGCCTTCATCATACCTTGATAATTTAGACAGCACACCTTCCAGCACTGAAATGAACTACATTAAGAGGCAGCGTGTAAATATTGATAATGCCGTTGTAAAACTCCTAAGACTGAGGAGGGGAAGGATTATGCAAGCCAAACACAGCACATGGGCAATTCCTACATAAAAGAGTGCTCAATCTATCCAGCAATAATGATGATGATGATAATAATAATAATAATAATAATAATAATTTTTATTTATGCCCTGCCCTCCCCAGCCAAGACCAGGCTCAGGGCGGCTAACACCAGATATAAAACAATTGATTAAAATACAGCTTAAAAACAAGATTAAATAAAACATTAAAATGCAGCCTCATTTCAATAGAAACTCAAATCAAAAACTGGGGAAGAAAATGTCAAATCTAGAATGTACAAATTTATGTTGTGGAAGGATACAAATTGATAGACTACTACTTCCCCACCACGCCTACTGTAACCGGAACATTCAATTTAAATAACAAAGTGTTGGGATTTAAAGATTCGATCATATTTTTTCTCATCTCAGTGACCTTCTGGCTCCTTATTGCTTCTGGGCTTTGCGGCACGATGAGAAGGCAATTGTAACATTTCACTTGAAAGGAGTGCCCAGTTAGAATTCACCCAGATGCTTTTAAGCAGAAAAACAGCTGGGGAGGAAAAGGTTAAGCAGATCCTAAACCATCCCCGCCAGTTCAAAACGGTGACATCCCTCAGTACTTTTCATTTAAAAATCAAGGAAGTTGGGAGCCTGGTTATGTGCAAGGCCAAGTTTGGCCCTCCATTATGAATCATGAGAAAGCTTCCTAGAAATAAGCGTCTTATGTCATTTCTTGCTTGGAATTACTCAAACACTAGCCAAGGAGCTGAAAAGCCACTTCCGTTGGCCATTAATTTGAACCTGCACCCTAAAAAGCTAAGAACTCCAATTCCCAATCATTCGTACTTTGGAAGTCACATCACAAGAAGCATGAAGCAGAATGAGAACCTTATCACCTTATACAAGATCAGAGATTAATTTAAAAATAAACCAAAACCATGCACACCGATGTATGCTGTAGCTGTATTAGCTGTTACATTACTGCAACTTGTACTTCCAGGTGAATAGGCATATGACAAACCTATCAAATGTTTTAAAGAGCAATTGCTTGCCATCCAGATGACTCTCATTCCTAGAACAACGGAGCAGCACTTTGTGAGTGAGAGGACAGGTCAAAATTCCCCTTGGCATGCTGTTAATGGCCACTCTAACAGTGTCACAACAGTGTCACATTCCTTATTCCTTGTAAGGATCTGAGACGCTCACCCAGGCTCCTAATGGCTTGAAGGAGTTACAGTAGTAAACTGCACTCGTCAGATCTTTAACCTGTTCTGTTTCCAACATATCTATTTGTAAGACCATTAGTCTTACATCATCATCTAGACATGTCTCATTACACCAAGAAGGGATCTTCACTGTGTTTCGAATCTAAGGAAGGGCCCCACTTTAATTGGTGGCACCCGTTTTCTGCCTCCCTATTACCACAACACTGAATAGCTTCTATTTAAGTTTATTAGTTTTATTTCATAAATTTTATACACCGCTGAATCCCATCAAAGCAGCTTATCTGCTCAATTCGCTGCAGTCATCTCAATCAGGGTGTCAAATGATAGTTAATATGGTCCTCCAATGACCCCACTCCTGGAAGGTGGTCAGTTTTAGAGCTAGACCTGGAAAATACAGGTTCAGATAACTGCAGGATCAACCTGCATTTGGCACAGGGAAACAGGGGTTGTAGCCGCTAAAAACTTAAGGCGTGATGAGAAGGCATGTCCAAACATTTTGGGATATTTGGTGAACACAAAGCAGGAAGCCAATTAATTGCATTGGGCAAGTCTGTTTTTTTAGCCTGATTCAGGTGTGAAGAAAAAGTAAGCTTCTGAGCGCCTATGTGACAAATATTTGGAATCACAATGTGGTCAATATAATACTCAAAATCCAAATCTGACTAAAGTCTAAGGTTAATTTTGATGCTATCTGCCCATGCTAGTGTCTAAAGGCCTCTGTGACTTATAGGGCACAACGATGGACCATTTAAACGAAGCTTGTGGACCACAGTTTGGGACCCCCTGGCCTTTGTCCATGAAATTACTTGTGGATAGGACTTTTTTGTGCGTAAGAATCTCCAGTTTGGGGCTTGTAGCTTCAAATATTGGAATCCCTCCACATCCATAGTGTTACTAGACCATGGAGAGATACTAGAGACGAACTGGGAAAACCAGATGCAATTGTACCACTGGTTATTACTTTTTGGGCCGAGCTGAGGCTGATAATCCTGCCATTCCCCTGGTACTGTACCTCACAGCTCACCCTGTTCATGAAATAGCATTTTCTTCTCTGTAAAGTTTTATGTTACTTTATTTGAAACATTCTAAGACCAAGGTAATTATTTCAAGATTTCCCTTTATAGAAGGAGAAATGCCAAGAAGCAACATTGAAAATAAGGGCGGCTAAAAAGAAGAGTTAAACAAAAGCCCTTTCAGGGTCTTTTTATGTAAGATCAATGTCAAAATTAAAATGGGCTTTAAAAGCCTTTGAAAAATCTGGAGAACACACTTGCTTCACGTGCATCACGAAACAAGCAAGAAAACAACGATGTACCTAATTAAAGCTAATCTTAATATAGTACAAATGTGGTCATGGCCGATGCCAGTAATTAATGAAGGGACTGTAGCATGAAGCACAAAAGAATATACCCGATTAATAGATGCTGCATAGGAATCCTTGATCAAATAGGGATCTAATTTAAATCTGTAAACATCGTGATGAACTGTCCTGATGTTAGTCACTAAGCCTATTTTTCTCTAAAAATGCAACGGGAGAAATATCAGACGTCTCATTTTAGAAAGCAGGCATTGCAGAAAGAAAGACACACTGCCGTTCAGCTACGAAGTGTGAATACATTTACCTTTGAAACAAGAAGTGAAATTACTTCCTTCACGGTTTCTTCAATCAAGTCATCTATTTTTGAATGGTATTGTTGCTGCGTTTTAGGAGACAAAAGCAGCATTAGTGTGTTATTGTGTACACAACACTTTTGCCATAAGTCATACATAGAACAAAGAGTCTAAATCGGACAGATCAGGTTTGCTCAAAATTATCATTTTGAACCCCCAATGAACAAAACCTTGAAAATGATCCACCCCGTCAGTACTTTCTTACACTCTGTGTTGAAATTTTTCCCATGTGCGCTGTTGAGTTAAGCAGCTAATAGGGCTATTATTTAGATGCACTGAGGTCTTATTCTTATTCAGGCAAAGGAATGCGAAAGATACTTTTTGTCTCTCTGTAATTAAGGTGGTTGTGAGTCTTCCCCCTTCCTCGACTCAAAGGTTTGGTTTAGCTGCAGAAGCAAGATGATTCTCCCCCCCCCTCAAAAAAATAAAGCACTTTATATCTAGCCATTCTCATTCACAAGTTATGACCTCTAGAAATAAAATGAAGGGCCAATTGTTAAATCTTAAAAAAGAGCCCTTTTATCCATGGAGTGAACTGCAGTTTATACAACTCCTGCATAATCTGTTCAAACATGGGCGAAAAAATAAAATTCCATCAGGAAACCTGAAGAGATGGTAATAAATTACCAGGCCACAAAAGGCATAACAACAAAATCAGCTGTCATTCTCCATCGTCTTGCTTCTGCCTTTTCTTCCACTAATGAAAATGCCGTCTCTTTTAAAGAAGCGCACTTTAAATTAAACCTGAAAGACTTTCGTACCCTGTTTCGCGCGATAAATAGAGCAGGCTTCCATCCTGGAGTTAGCAGGAGAAAGGGCTCCTTTTCTATTCTCAAAGTACATCCATTAAAAAAGAAGTAATTCTCCTTTCAGAACATTTGTTCCAGGGAGAATAATGCCCCACCAACCACTTCACAAAAAAATATGACTTGTAAAGACTAACCCTATCTTGATAGTTCAAGGCTACCTGAAACAGCAAGAGCATAATGCTCAGAGTAAAAGCACCAAAATCAATATAAACATTAGGCTAACTTGGCAGGAGCCCATTGAATAGTTTTCTAAAATTTAGCTTTTTGAAGGCTATTTGCCTCCCTTCCCCCCCCTCCCAAAGTTTCCACACAGATGTACTTAATAACTCCCAGGAGAGCTGCCCTTTTGTCAAGCAACTGCCCACTGTGCTCAGATTAATGAAGCAAACATTTTGTATACAAGTAAATGGATGCAGATACACATGTAATGTCGGGAAGTGCCAATTGCCGCTTTTTATAAAAGAGGCTGTAATGTAGTCCACAGTTGCACATTCTCAAGTCCCACGGAAATCAAAGGCACAGCCATAGGGATAACCATGAGCAAGCTTGTAATCACAGCAAATTAGTCTTCTGCAGCCAGAGAGAATCACATGCAAGGAAGAAGAAAAGAGATTGCGATTCAATTCGCGAGCACGAGAATTTCTCGGGCTTCGGGTAACTGTCTTAAGATGAAAAATGATTGAATGAGGCTATTTTTTGGGGGGGGTGTCATAATTTAGCGCCGATACCTAGTGCTCACGATCATGCTTGCTGTATCTTATCCAGGGATTATTTTGCATGTTAAAGGCCTCCCCTCCTCATGCTTAGCCCATTTGCAGGTGAGTTACGGAATGCCACTACCTGGTGTGTTTTTCGAAGTCCTCTCGGGTGTTTGGGTCTCCTTTGATTATAAAGGAATTAAAAGAGAGCTTTGGTGAACCCAGTTTCGGTCTGAGAGGGAATTGACAAAAGATGCCCAACACTCATATGTACGATGGTAGGAAGCTCAGTTATGTGATGCTGAATGAGATTGAGTGTGGGGGAGAAAGCCTTAGGAGTCAGTAACAAGTCACCAAAAGAATCAAGGAAGCTAAAAGATTGGCGGGCTTTTGCTTGAAGGGAGCAAAGGAGAAGGGACTGATGGGCTTTCCTTCAACCACCTTAAGCGCAAGGCATGGTTGAGACAAGCTTGGGGATATTTCCTCTGTTTCTTTTTGCTGCATTTTAAAACTGTGATTACAAACATTGGGGTGGTACCGATGTTTTAAATAAGTATGGCTTTTGCTTTCTGCAAAAAATAATCATTATTATGGGAACACCTCCCCAAACGGACCTGCTTTTGTGCCCCACAATTTCAGTAAGGCATTGAATAGGCGACACACCTTTGCCTGTAGAAATTGAGATACTAAACTATTTGGGATTTTAAATGCTCATTTTTCTACTGGTATTTTAAAATGTATCTTTTATATGTTATGTAGACTGCTTAAGAGTTTTTGATGAGCAAGTGGTACATAAAGCCTGTTAAATGAATGGATGGAAGGATGGATGGACGGAGTGCTGATATGCATGGCAACTCTTTTTTCTTTTTCTTTTGCACTAGCTTTTGGTTTGCACGTGCATCAATGCACACATACACCCCTGGTGCCAACCCTCAAGTTCTAAGGGGGAAATGATGCTTTGACTTCTTTGAACGTAACCATTTTTTTACAACTGTTACGGTTTTGATCTAGGGCAGGAGTGGCGAACCTTCCTCGACCTAGGCCCACACTGAAAGTTGGCCATGCCTCCACGGGACGCATGCCTGAGGTGGGTGTGGCCAACACACACATGTGCATGTGCACACCTACTGACTCACTCCCCATACATACGGCACCCACAAGCACACCCACACAATACCCTCACTCTGTGATTTGGGGTGGGAGGGCAGGAAAGGCCTTCTCTTGATCTTCAGCAAGCCCCACTGGGATCAGCTGCACTAAGGAGTCCCCCATCGAGCCCTCCCAAGTTCAGCTGAAGGAGGTAAGCACTTTTTGCGAGCCCTGCTCTGTCTGTTCACAGGTGCAATTTAAATCAAGGTGGCAGAATAAGGGATCTGGCCTGCTGGTCATATCTGGTTCCCTTGTTCCCTTGCATTCGGGTGACTGGATACATAAGGGGACAAGGCCTTCAACATTTGTGTGGAAATGGGCTTTCCCCATTCTTGCACCATAAGCTGCCAAATTCCCTCTCGCGCACAACTACCTGTCATTCTTATTTCTCTGTAGAGTCATAGAATCATAGAACTGTAGACCCCCAAGGGTCCTCTCGTCCAACTCCCTGCAATGCAGGAATCTCAGCTAAGGCATCTATGACAGATGGCCATCCAACCTCTGCTTAAAAACCTCCAATGAAGGACAGTCCACAACCTGCCAAGGGAGACCCTTCCACTGCCCAACAGCTCTTACTGACAGAAGTTCTTCCTGATGTTTAGTCAGAATCTCCTTTCTTGAATCTTGAAGATATATCTGGCAAGTATGGAACACATACAGACTCTCTTGCTTGGGGACCTACATTTTGGACCAGTGTTGTTACCACTCATGCCATACTGTTCGCAACAAGCAATGGACACGGAAACACTTTTGAAGACAGAAAGAAATTCTAAAACAAAATCAACTTACCCACTGATTAGCAAACTGGGCCATGTGACAGAAAGCCCCCCAAAAACCAGAGAGTGGGGAAAAATGGGGAAAATAATCATTACAAAATAGTATGAGAAATAAATAGACTTAAGGAAATGATATGGATCAACAGAGAATACGAAAATATTGTAATGCTATAAAACAACTAATGCACATAAATATGGTTGACATTTGTATACTGCAAAGCAAAACACTGCAGTAATGTGTGATGATGACCTTTCAATTTAGGGGTCCACAAATTTGGGCTAGCCATGTTGGCCCAGCCAATGGGTCTAGGAACCAGCAAGTTTGGTTTTGTCACTTCCTGCTTCACAGAAGCCAAGGAGAGTCTTTGCTTTTGTACCGACTGCCTGGGATGGGAGGTGACAGGGGGAAAGGCAGGTGGGTCTTTCTGTGTTCACGGAAACCCCTCCCCTCCAATCCACAACACCGAAGCTTTTGCAGTCTGGTACCATTTTGAAAGAGGCACTCTCTGCCTCCATATGTTGTCCGTAGAGTCACCCCTATGACAGAGGGTCCTGAAAATGTTTCCTTTTTTGTGTGTGGTTAAAGTTAAATTTCTGGTCATCATCGTTTTATTTGTATGGTCACTGCTAAGGACTGCATTTGTGGACCCCTTCTTCAATCTCTCCCTACTTTGACAGCAAATATTAAGAAAACCATCCCCAAAATGGAGGCACATTCTAAAATCACGCACTGCAGAGTTAATGTAGTTTAACATTCTGACTACAACTGTCCTCCATCTCAGGTTGTCTTGGCCAGAAAGCCTTTATCTGACAATGGAAGGCATAGAAGGACAATAGTAGGACAGGGGACGAGCAAGGACATACTTGGAGAAATTGCTCCAGTGGCTTCTTACATCATTCTTTTTTGACTATGTTTCTCCTCCCTGCTCTTCCTCCTCAAAACCTGCAATAGCCACCCTGGAGCTGAAATCTGGCAAAAAGCCTTCTGTGTTCTTCCTGATCTTGTGAAACAGACATTCCAAGATGCTCACTTACCTCCTGCCCGCCATCCAGGACACATAATTTAGCAGTCTGCTTCTTGGCATCAACCAGCACGTTGAACATCGTGCACACAGGAGAGGGAATGCGCAAGTCCGTAGATTTATTTGTCTTTTGCAGTTTGAGTTCAAAGGCAATTCTTGTTCTATTAATTACAATGTGGGGATCGCAACAGAAAGGACTGTCAAAATTCTAAATAACTGAAGTGCAAAAACGAATCCAGGCTAAATGTATTAACATAAAATTAATTTCAAATTTGGAAAAACCAAAGTAGAAATGTTTAGGCAGCTGCACGTAAAACTGGGGAGTTATCATTTTCACATATCTTATTAAAACTTTCCAGCAAGGTGCTCTGATAGCCCCCTCAAGGTTAGATATTGCTTTGACTGAATAACAGCATGACAAAACATAACACAGATAAAACACATATTGCAGCGAATGCTTTCTGACAGATAAGCTTTCCGCACAATTTTCAAACTGGCAAAAACAGAATATAGACTGTCATGTAACATATTCAGGTACTTCTGACAATTTTTTTTAAAAAATTAAAATGATATGTTGTTAAGAGTTCCAGCTTTTTATGGTGGGGGGAAGGGGGAGTGTGTAATAATTGCTTTCTTCGATTTTGCACTTTCACTTATAAAAGCACTCGCAACACGGATGGAATTGAGAAGTTAACTTGAGTGGTGAAGTCAAGAGCAGATGGATCTTAGAACTGCTTGCACTATAAAGAACTAAGGGTCAGCGCACATATCACACAGCTAGCCTTGCCAGAAAGGGGTGTTTAAATCACTCCATGGAGTGGCAAGCGGTCAATCAGGTGGTCCTAAGCATACCGAAATTAAAAGAGGGGTCTGTGACAGCATTGTGAAAGAGGTCAGATCCGAAGAGTGAACCATTGCGTCTATTGCCCACCATGCTTTACGGAGTAATTTAAAGCCACCCTCACCTGTTGGGTAAATCCAGGGGCATAGTGTGGGGGGTGCCGGGGTGGGAGTGGGGTTCTGGCCCAGGGCCAGAATTTTTGAGCGAGCGCAAGCCAGGCACTCCCATGCAGCTTCCCCCAGTGCGGCCTGGCTTGGTGCTCCTCTCTGCCTGCCAAGGGCCATGTCAGCCAGCCAGGTTCTCCACTACACAGGCAGGCAGGTGGCTCCACTTTGCCCCTGTGGGGGTGGGGGTCAGTCCGGTGGTGTCAGCAGCAAGAGCTAGGCTGATGTGGCCCAGCCTGGAACATGCCACTCTCCTGGCATGCATGCCTGCACCCACCCCAGTGTCAGGGGCTGGACTGAGGAGGAATGGTGGGAGCCGCCGCCCCCATCCTGAACCTTCCCTGGGAAATACTGGGTGGGGAACAGCTAGAAGAGGAAACACCAGGAGAGAGACAGCTGGCAAATTCAGTGTCCTTGGACAGTATTCCTGACCCCCCCCTTCACCTAAGACTAGACAGGCTTTGAAAGTGATAGAACAGAAAGTACAGCAGCAACAAGCTTAGATTACCCGACATAGGAGTGATGTAGATTAATGGGGACGGAGGGGGTGAACCTTTACTGGGAGCAACGCCATTTCTAGAGGGATATGCATTCCTTTGTCTCTCGCTGTAATTAGAAACTAACTGGTAAGAACACTCCTTTTGTTTGATCTGCTTATTTATTGCCACCGAAAGAGGGATCAGATTCCCCGAAGCCTGACACCCAGGCAACCAACAACCAATGCCATGCCGCTGGATTAATCCTGCCACTTTCACACTAGGCTGCTCAACTCAAACATCCACAGGAGTCCCAGAAATGGTAGCATTTGTACGGCAATTTACGAAAATGCCCACGTACCTTTTGACGCATGCTTCTATCATATCACTGGCCATGAGTTTCAGCCTCTGTTCTAAGTGGTGGGCAAATTCTGGCTCTGGCCAATGAAGGTCGAAGACGAACATCTGCAGTGCATCAAGTTTCCAGAAGAGATCTTCCGACGTTGCTGACCCATTGCTACAACAACAACAAATCATTCAAGGCATTGTTTGAATCACAGCACTAGAGAAAACAGGGCCCCCCCTTTAGGCGCTGGAACTGGATGTTTTTTTACAAGAACATAAAAGCAGCTCTGGCAACATTATCATTTTGTTACGTCTATTGGACCGCCCAGTATTCCAACAGTTTTATCTGATGTGGCACAAATGGCGCATTGGTAGCAACAGCTAGAAACGGTGTCTTGCCAAGCAACAGCTTGGCAGGAGGGCGCCATCTTGTAATGGGGTGGGAGAGCTGAAAGTAATGCCAATATATTTCGCATCTGGCAACCAATGCACCCCTTGGGTTTCAAAGTATCAAAGTTCAGTTCTGAAGAAGTGTATCTGAAGAAGTGTGCATGCACACGAAAGCTTGTACCTATGACAAACTTGGTCTCTAAGGTGCTACTGGAAGGATTATTTTATTTTGTTTTGACTGTGTCAGACCAACATGGCTACCTACGTGTAAAGTTCAGTTCTGTTCATCTTTGGGGGTTGGAGACAGAACCCAATAATTCACAGGTCACATTAATTCAATAATATAAAAAAGATTCGCCTAGCCCCTAAGCCAGTATACACCAGGAGGCTTATGTTCATATTTCTAGAGTTAATGCTAATTACATAACTTCTGGTAAATGAATCACCATAGCCACTAGAGGGCCCTGAAAATTTGTGTCCCGGGCTTTTTAGACTCGTCTACCCATGTACTATCTAAAAACCAAAGGGGTGCATTGGTCGCAAGGTGTGATTCCTTCCCCTCAGCTCTCCTACCCCATTATTATGACTTAATGTACTTTCAGTGGTTTGGCTGCTTTGTCGCTACACAACTTAGAACCATGCACAGATTGCATCTCTAAATTCTTTTATTATTATTATTTATTATTATTTTGACAATGTAATAATCATAAATAAGGATAAAAATATGCACCCCACCACCGAGATAATTCCATTGTAACTATCCAGTCTCCCAAAATTTCAGCACCTCCTGTGATGGTTTTTTACCCCTTTCCATTTTAACAGTACAAATTCTACAAACACCCTTCATATCTCCTCAAAATCATTTATCCTGCTTATTCCCCATCTTACCTTAATGGCACATGTTAATTTATCATTAACAACTATATCCTACACCTCTTTATATCACTCTTCCTCTTTATGTTCTGCTTGCCCCTTCCACTTTCTGGCTATAATAATTTGTGCAGCTGTCAATAAATTTGTGAGCAAGCCTGTGAACCACCCACCCCATTGTAAATTGATAATAATGCTACCTCTGGACTTTTGGTCAGCTTTAACCCAGTGATTTCTGTTATCTCCTGAAGCACCCTTTGCAAAAAAAAATGTACATATTTACACTGCCTCTCCTAATTCTGTGCCCTATCTTCGAGCAGAGAAATTGAGACGGGAAAACCATTTAACTGAACCTTTTTCTAGGAAGACTGGGAGAAATTCTCCAGCAGTTTCTCAAGAGTGAAACTCATCATGGAACCAAGTCTGACTGACATAGTCAGGAAGCCAGATGAGAGTGGTGGCAGTGTTTCTGCCTTCCCTATGTCTTGAGAAGGGAGTGGCAGCAATGGTGGCAAGAAGGGCAGTTTCTGCCAGCAGCACATTGACCATGGTCACCTCCCTGCCCTTTGCAACCTGCAGTCAAGGTGGTGTCAGTATCAGTTCACTATTCACCTTTGCATCTGGACTTTAGAGAATTAACATGAAAAGGCCCAAAGAGCTATACCTGTATCTGGGATGGATTCAGGTTCAAGGAGACCCCTGGATGAACCCAAACTTGTGCAGGTTGTACATGTGCCTGGGGTGCCTGTTTCTGGGCAAAGAAGAGGCTATGCAAGCTTTGAGGGTCATGTGAGGTAAAGGTAAAGGGACCCCTGACCGTTAAGTCCAGTCGCGGATGACTCTGGGGATTCATCTCGCTTTACAGGCCGAGGGAGCCGGTGTTTGTCCATGGACAGTTTTTTCTGGGTCATGTGGCCAGCATGACTAAGCCGCTTCTGGCGCAACAGAACACCGAAACCAGAGCAGCACACGGAAACGCCATTTACCTTCCCGCTGCAGCAGTACCTATTTATCTACTTGCACTTTTTGGCGTGCTTTTGAACTGCTAGGTTGGCAGGAGCTGGGGCAGAGCAATAGGGGCTCACCCCGTTGTGGGGATTCGAACCATCGACCTTCTGATCGGCAAGCTCTAGGCTCTGTGGTTTAGACCACAGTGCCACCCGCTTCCTTGAGGGTCATACCAGATTGAAAAATGTCTGCAAGGAAAAATCTGACACTTGTGATAAAAGTCCTGCATGGTATAATGTCTGTTTACACCCATTTATCTGAATTTGGCCTGTACATTACACACACTCTAAGATAAGACAAACCAAATTTATGGAAGGATAAAGGTTGAATAAGCCAAAATTGTCAGCTTAATATTTGTCTGTGCTCTGTGATGATCAAATGTAACTCCATCTGTAAAAGCAGAATTAAGCCAACCAATTGTTATTGTGTGATGTCCAGTATTTCTTTAAAAAAATATATATCAGTTTCCCAACAGGCCTAATAAAAAAATATTGAAGAAATTATTTTCTCTCAAATGCTGTTAAAATAATCCTACGCATACCCATTTCCTGTTAGCCATTTAAACTGGCTTTCACCAATTACAGTAAAAGCTACAATAGCCGCTGGTTCATGAAATGTCAAAAACACCCAGTAATCAATGCCTCTTATAGTTTTTATGACACAAAGTTACAATAACTTTATTTGTTCTTTCATTTGGAATTTGTGCAACAATATTCACAGAACGATTTTTTTTGTGGGGGGGGGGGGGAGATGATGGACACAGGAAGGAAAGCTGCAGCAACAAAGAAACAATGTGTTCCTAGCAATGCAGCTAAGCAGAAATTTTGTCACTGGATATGTTTGGCTGCGCAAATAAAACCCTCCCAGGGATAAGAGGCTTTGACACTGACAATACTACAATAGTCTGTGGAAATGGTGCATAATTTATCTGTGTTGATCACGATGAAATATCTGCACTAGGACTTGTCTCTCCCTTTGGCACAAAGTTCTTGTAATTCAAACGTATGATAAATTGCCACTTCCCAAAAAGATTTTAATCTTTTGGCAACTGCTTTATATAAAGCGATGGTGGATACACTATTCTTACTCACCCTGGCACAGAATGAAACTGTTTGCATTTCAAAGTACTGCAACATTCATGTCACTGCGATCTGTGAAGGATCTCAACTACTGTACTCAACAGTGGTGCAGAGAAGGGTGGTGTACTCTGTGGTGGCACCTATTTTATGAGATTATCTCCACTTGGAGATCAGGTGGGCATCAACAGCGGAGTGTTTCTGCCAGCAACTGAAAAACATACCTCTTCACCCAAGCTTCTCCTGGCTAACTCCTAGTATCTCTGGGTACTGCCTAAATGATGCAGAAGTTTTATAGTTGTTTTACTGGTACAGCTTTTATTGCTGTCCTGTTTGTTTCATTGTCCTGGCATTTCTTTGAAATAATGGGTGGAGGGCAGATCACTTTAATAAAGAAATAAGATAAATCACAACTGTGTATAACTAGGGAGAGAATTACACTTCTCTCCCTGGCTGTAGGAATAGTCATCTTTCTAATGCTTATTGTGAGGGACAGGGGATATCGCGAAGTCCCTCCCCTCCTGAGTTCAAGCCCGTCCCCGAGCAAAGGGGAAAGCAGGGAGAGTTCCGATTCCAGTGGGGAAGCAGGAAGTCGTGTCCGAGGCTCAGGCAAGGTAGAGGAGCCAGGGTCCCAGGTGGGACAGGAAGGGGCAAGCAAGGGGGGAAGACCCATCCCTCCAACTCCAGAATTACGCAGGAAGAGGAGGGGCAAGAGGATGGGTCTGCCAAAGCTTTTGTGTTGGAGAAAGACGCGCCAAAAGCCATTAGGAGGTTCTGAAACCGACTGACAACATCGCTCCGTGTAAATAGCAATGACTTGAGCACTGTAAATACGCAGCACCAATAAAAGAATAAAATGCAGAGCTGCGTAGCGTCGTTACTCTGAAGTAGTCCACTCCGGCCACTGTGACAGCAACCTCCTAATCATTTTTGGGCTACTTCGGAGTTGCCGGGATGAGCGTGTCCGAGGCGGAGAAGTGGCGGCAGATCGCTGAGCAAGCCCAGCTAGAACTGCAACAGCTGTCGCTGCAGGCGCAGGGAGAATTGAAGGCAGCTAAAGAGGAGACTAAGAAGGTCCAGGACGACCGGCTACAACTTGCGGAACAGGTGAGAGAGCTCCAGGAAAAAGAGCAGCATTTAAGGGCGGTGGCGGTAGACCTCCAAAACAAGCTGGATGCAGAGAAAAACAAGGCGGGAGGGGCTCCCCAAGTCCAAGTGCTGCCAGGAAGGAGAGCAGGGACCCTTGTAAGCAAGTTCAATGGAGACCCGAAGGAGTTTCAGGGCTTTGAGACTGAGATCGTGTATGCTCTTGAGCTGCACCAGAATGAGTTCCCCGATGATGAGCACAGAGTAGCGTTTATTGTGGAACATCTCACCGGAGCAGCCAGGGAGTGGCTAAGACCATTAATCGCAACCAAGAATCCTTGCATGAAAAATGTCCAACAATTTCTAGAAGGTTTGAGGACGATGTATTCGTCCGATAGTCATTTGGACCAGACTAAGGAGGAACTGCATAATTTACGCCAAGGAAATATGACAGTTCGCGCATATTGGGCGAAATTCACCATGCTGGTGCACAGACTGGGGTGGGTTTTGGATTCGCCTCCCATGCAAGCTGCGTTTTACTTGGGTTTGAGCGAGGAGGTGAAGGATGAACTCTCGAGAGGTCCAAAGCCCAGTACTATGGATCAGCTGAGCAAAGCAGCTCTGGCGGTGGGGGTGAGGCAGGAATCCCGGTGGAACGACAAGCAAGCGACGCGCGCAAAGCGGGCTTGGTTCCCACGGTCGCAGGAGAAGCCACTCCCTCAACAACCCTTTCAGGCCACGCCTGGAGCCAGCAAAGACCAGGAGCTGGAGGATCTGCGCGCTTTCATCGACAAGAACCTCAAGCGGGGGTTCATAAGGGAAAGCAAGGCAGCAGGGGGCAGCCCGGTCTTCTGGGTGGACAAGAAAGACACGCAACAGCGCCGTCTTGTGGTGGACTTTAGACGGCTGAATTCGGTGACAGAGCCCGTGGCTTTCCCCATGCCCAGAGTGGATGATCTCCTGACAGCGGCACGCAGGGGCAAGATTTTCACCAAGCTGGACCTAAGGGGGGCGTACAACTTGATCAGGATCCGGGAAGGAGATGAATGGAAAACCACGATGTTCACGCCTCTGGGCTCTTTTGAATATCTGGTGATGCCCTTCGGTTTGCAAGGGGGCTCAGCATGCTTCCAGGCCTTCATGCACCACGTCCTGGGGTCCCTCCTCTTCAGGAAATGCTTGGTCTTCCTAGATGACATCCTTATCTACTCGAATGACCCAGTGCAGCATGTGAAAGATGTCAGAGAGGTGTTGCAACGCCTGAAGGAGAACCACCTGTATGTGAAGCTGGAGAAGTGCAAGTTTCACACCAAAGAGGTGGACTTCCTGGGCTACAAGCTGTCAGACAAGGGGCTGGCGATGGACAAGGACAAGGTGCAGGCCATCCTGGACTGGCACAGCCCCAGGACGCGCAAAGATGCCCAACGCCTACTAGGCTTCGCTAACTTCTACAGGAAGTTCATCAAGAACTTCTCTCGCGTTACGGCTCCCATCACGGACTGCCTGAGAGGCAAGCAGAAGTTCAAGTGGACACCAGAGGCGCAAGCAGCGTTCGAAAGCCTCAAGAGAGTGTTCGCCTCAGACCAAAACCTGTTCCATGTGGTGCAGGACGCGCCCCTACGCATTGAGACAGATGCTTCTGAAAAAGCTGTGGGCGCAATTTTGTTGCAACTGGACGCCAACAGGGAGTGGAGACCCTGTGCCTTCTTCTCCAGGAAGCTGACACAGCCTGAACGCAACTACACAGTGTTTGATAGGGAACTTCTTGCGATCTACGCTGCGTTCCAGCACTGGCGACACTTCCTGGTGGGCGCGAAGCACCCCATCCAGGTGTGCACAGACCACAAGAACCTGGAGTTCTGGAGAACTGCCAGGGTGCTCAACCAGCGGCAGATACGGTGGGCAGAGTTCTTCTCGAACTTCAACTTCTCCATCCACTACATCCCGGGGGAGCAGAATGTCAGGGCGGATGCCCTCTCCCGCAAGCCAGAGTACATGGAGGAGGAGGCGCCACCAGCCCCAAGGCACATTTTCCCCCCGTCGGCATGGTCCTGCGGAGCAGCTGTGGTGAGCGAGGCAGAACTCACAGCACTGACGGCAGCGGATGAATTTGCCAACCGCATCTTCAGAGAACTGAGAGGGGGGAGGGAGCAGGCAAAAGACTTTGCAGAACGCAGAGGGCTGCTTTTCTACAAGGGTGCGCTGTACCTACCCACCACCCAGCTTCGACGTACGGTCCTCAAGCAGATGCACGACAACCCTACAGCGGGGCATTTTGGAAGGGACAAAACCGCTCACCTAGTCATGAGACACTTCTGGTGGCCAGGGGTGCGGGAAGATGTTCGAGACTATGTAAGGGGCTGTACCACCTGCCAGCGGGCGAAGGTGGTCAGAGCAGCGCCACCAGGGTTGCTGGAGCCCTTAGCCACACCACACAGGCCGTGGGAAGTGGTGTCCATGGACTTCATCACAGATCTGCCTTCGTCCAGGGGTAAGACTGCAGTGTTGGTGGTGGTGGACCTTATGTCCAAAATGTGTCACTTTATACCGTGTGCCAGGGCAGTCTCGGCAGAAGAGACAGCCAAACTGTTTGTTGATCACATTTTCAGACTGCATGGATTACCTTTAAGGGTTATTTCGGATCGTGGCCGCCAATTTGTTTCCAGGTTCTGGCGGCGGCTCATGAACCTCCTGCAGGTGGAGGTCAGCTTGTCGACGGCTAGACACCCGCAGACCAACGGACAAGCGGAGAGGGTCAACGCCATTCTGCAGCAGTACCTGAGATGCTACGTCAGCCAGCGGCAAACGGACTGGGTGGATCGCTTGCCACTAGCAGAATTTGCCTACAACAATGCAGTGCACGTCTCCACAGGGGTGTCGCCCTTTAAGGCCAATTACGGGCGCGACCTCAGATCTTTCCCAGAGAGGGAGAGGGAGGAGGAGGAGGAGGAGGGCCCACAGGCTGAGGATTGGGCAGAGGAACTGGAGACGGTGCACCAGCAGCTCAGAGAACACTTGGAGAGGGCCAAGGAAGCGTACAAAAAGGGGGCAGATCGCCACAGGCGACAAGGGGAGGTCATCAGGGTGGGGGACAAGGTGTGGTTGTCCTCGGAGGGCCTTCCCACCAGAGGGAGGTGCAAAAAGCTGGCACCCAAAAGGCTGGGCCCCTTCACGGTCACGCAACAGGTAAACCCGGTGGCATACAGGCTGGCACTGCCAGAGGACATGAGGGTGCATCCAGTGTTTCATAGATCGCTGCTGTCGCCGTACAGGGAAAGCAGCAGGCTCCGAGACAGCGAACAAACCCCCGAGGGAGGGGGGGAGAGGGAAGGCAGGGAGCAACTCAATGAGGCCACGGCCATCCTGGATTCAAGGTGGGGGGTGGGGGGACTGGAGTACCTCATGGCATGGGAGGATGCTCCACCGTCCCAGAATGAATGGGTCCCAGCCACTCAGATACAGGAGGAATTCTTGGTGGAAGAATTTCACGCCCTCTTTCCCCACAGACCCAAGCCCTGGCACATGGAAAGGGAGGGGGAGGAGGAGGAGGCACGGGAGAGCAGCTCACCATGGCGCTGGGAAGCGGAGTTTGAGGAACCAGAGGATGAGGTATGGGTGTCACCGAGATCCACCCAGTCAGAGGAAGGAGCAGATTGGCAGAACGTTTTTACCCCCACCAGCTCTGACGCCACGGACTTTTTGGGATTCCCGTCCGCCCAGGCGGAAGGGGGGGGCTCGCAGGACTGGGGGGAGGTATTCACACCAACGGGCTCGGAGAGCACTGAGTTCTTAGGCTTCCAGTCGTCACCGACACATGGGGGGGGCCTGGGGAGGGGTGAAGGAGAGCTTGGGAGGGGGGTGGATGTGAGGGACAGGGGATATCGCGAAGTCCCTCCCCTCCTGAGTTCAAGCCCGTCCCCGAGCAAAGGGGAAAGCAGGGAGAGTTCCGATTCCAGTGGGGAAGCAGGAAGTCGTGTCCGAGGCTCAGGCAAGGTAGAGGAGCCAGGGTCCCAGGTGGGACAGGAAGGGGCAAGCAAGGGGGGAAGACCCATCCCTCCAACTCCAGAATTACGCAGGAAGAGGAGGGGCAAGAGGATGGGTCTGCCAAAGCTTTTGTGTTGGAGAAAGACGCGCCAAAAGCCATTAGGAGGTTCTGAAACCGACTGACAACATCGCTCCGTGTAAATAGCAATGACTTGAGCACTGTAAATACGCAGCACCAATAAAAGAATAAAATGCAGAGCTGCGTAGCGTCGTTACTCTGAAGTAGTCCACTCCGGCCACTGTGACACTTATGAAAAAGGGTGCTGCTCCTATCACACTGCGGACACCGCAATTTTAGCTCACACTCCCAAATGGTGACCTGTTGAGTTTTCCTCTGACATGTATCCTGTAGGAATGTTAGCTAGCTAGCCCTTACAGGACCTGCTCACGTTCCTGAAAATTCAAAAACAAGCCTCACAGCCAAGCATAATTCAGTGTGCTTTTCATGTCTAGCCAAGCGGTCCTCTGTGTTGGCCTCTCGAGGGACCAATCAAGCAGAAGACTGAATGCTACGCGAAGCGTTTTGCTCTCTTAATACCTCCTCCACCTTAATCCACAATGCCCCAAATGTGCCATTAAAGAGACGGACCAGCAAAAACAAGTGAAAACAAAGTAATTATGTTCTTGGGGCTGTGCAATGATAGATAAGAACACACACTCCCTGTTCCTAACCATACAAAGGGGGGGGGGGAGTATCCATTTTGTGTGAATGGAAAGGCCAGCAGACAAACTATACCGTATGCAAACAGCCCATACTTCTATTACAAATAAAGCACATTAAATAAAACACATAAAATTTGATTCTAGAGGAATCAGAGATACTACTTTTAATAAGTACAAGTATATTTGGCAAACTATATTTAGTTCACCATAGCTGAGTACAGCTAGATGAATAGTGCAACCCTGGGCGTGTTTACTCAGAAGTAATCCCCTCTGAGTTCAATGGGACTTACTCCTAGGTGTATATGTATATATGTGTGGTTCTAGATTCAGGTAGGTAGCCATGTTGGTCTGACACAGTCAAAATAAATCAAAAAATCATCCAGTAGCACATTAGAGGCCAACTAAGTTTGTTTTGGGTATAAGCTTTCGTGTGGTATCTGAAGAAGCGTGCATGCACACAAAAGCTTATACCCAGAACAAACTTAGTTGGTCTCTAAGGTGCTACTGGACAATTCTTTAATTTTTTAATTTATATATGTGTGTGTATACAATAGGAGCCAACTCCTAGGGGCTGAGGTCTCTTTGCCCCCGCCAATTAAATATCTGAGCCCCCCCCCAAGTTTGGTAGACATTACCATTCATATGGTGTGTGTGCACCATGTCATGTGATCAATTATGTGGGTTGGGGCTTACCTGCCGCCCAATATTTTATTCAAGTTGGCACCCCTATGTGTGTGCATGTGTACGAATGACTGTAACCTAAAATGTACAGTTAATTGTGCTGACTATACCTCTATAAAAGGTTCACAATTTAATGTTTAGAATAGGAAGACCCTGCAAGGGTTAAAACATATAAGCAGTAAACCTGAAGACCAATAGAGATCAACCGATGCTCTGAGCAAGCAGTAACTTTTCAATTCTCCAAGATTTTTTTTAAAGAATCCATTTTATTATTAGAGCCAAGTGGTAAAACACCCTTGCTGCATGCCAAAGATCCCGTGCAACTCTGGATCAGGGATGAGTGGGAACAAGTGTAAGAAAAACCTTTTACTGGCCAGAGATGACAGTTCTGGGCTAGACAGGCCAATGTTCTGACTCCTCCATATGAGCCAATTTCTGTTGTTCATATTTTTGAGCTTCACAGACAAGCCACAGTTTGTCTTCGTCTCAATAAGCCACAGTTGCCCATTCTTTGATTTAGCTCCCTGTCAATGAGGAACAACACTCTCTGCGTAATCCCAGCGCCAGTGTCAAGCGCTGGCATTGTCAAGCACTTTGCTGCAGCCCACGTCCCAGTAGAGGCCTGTTGCTAATCCCCGGGGCCACTTGGCTCTGCTGCTCCTTCTCTTTGCTGTTGCTGACAATTCACCTGAGCTCTCTGAACATGCACTCTACTGCGCGCCCGGTCATCCTCAAGAAAAGTTTCACACCACTTGCATTCTAGAACCCATCTGGACAGCTTCGGTGTGGAGCACTCCTGTTTAGTGCTATTTTGGTTACGCATTTATTATTTATACCCTGCCCATCTGGCTGAGTTTCCCCAGCCACTCTGGGCGGCTCCCAATCAAATATTAAAAGCACAATACAGCATTAAACATTAAAAACTTCCCTAAACAGACTAATAATCACCTCTGGACATCGAAATAGAGATAATAATAGAGGCAAGGCAGCAAAGAGCAATGGAACCAGAAATGGGCCATTGCTTGTAAATATGCTATCAACTTTTTTTTTTAGTACTAGGTCTGAAAGATGGATCATACTGATGTAAAAACCTTTTCATCCAAGCATTCTTAAAAATAACCATTTGTTTGCTGAATGCATGTCATGGAGAGCCTTCCACCCAAATCCTCCCCCAAATCCTCTCTGCTATACAGCAATGCTTAATTGAGAAGTTCTTCATTTAAACCACAAAAGCTCCTCTGAATCTGTTTTGAGGAAAAAAAACACAGGGACGTAATCTCAGACAGCCACTAGCTAATTAAGTGAGATTTGAACTCTATTAATTTTGGCAGTGTCCTATTATGAGGGAATCCAGAAAAGCCAGAGGAAAAAGAACGCAAACCAATCGCTTTTGCTGCTATTTTCAAAAATCTTTTAGCACATGCAGTGGATTAGTAATAACATGCCAAAACACGAAGAGCTATTGACGTTAAAAAAAAAAAAGCAACAACCCCACCATACTGAAGTACAATAATTTAAAGTGTTTCCACACTGCTTATTAACTAAATAGCAGCAATTATGTAATTAAGGGTGATGACTGCTAAATGTACCACAACAAACCTTTGCCTAGTTAATTTTAAGCTACTTCCTACTGAGATTTTACACACCAAAAAGCACAACCCAATGACATTCCATGCTTGGCTTTCAACCAAAAAGCTGCAATTTCCAACCAAATGATCACAAAACACCATGCAGTCCAAATACAGCTGTACATGACATCGGTAAGGCCGTGCAGAGCTGACACACACACACACACACACACACACACAGACACACTCAACGTTTAAAGATCGGTCGAGAATACACACGTGGAATCATATAAAGAAGCCATCCAGGTTGGTGTTGAAAAACTAGGTATCTGTGGAAGATTAAGAGGCAAACTTGGAACTTTTGGAAGAGCTACATTGGGAAGACTGTTGGTGATGGTCCTGCAGAGGAATAGACAATGTAGGAGCACAATAAAAAATAGATTGTAAAAAGGAAAGCTCGAGGAGTAGGTGCAAACCAAATGGGGACCAAATTTGGCCTAGGGCCTTCTGGAAACACTTACTTGACAGGCTGCCATGTTTCTTGTTCAAGACCTCTGTGAAGGGACTGGGCAATTGAGGACTCCATGAGATCAATGTAGCGGATGACCAAGGGAACAAAAATCTCCTGCAAGTGCTTGTGAAACTTTCCATTGCACAAAAGTGCTTGAAAAACAAACAGACAAAAAAAAAAAAGGTTGCAATTATTTCCCTAGCTTTGGTTACGACAGGATTTAAAAATGACACTTTAAATGCTGGCATTCCGCTAGAGGTTACTTAAACATCTATATATATGAATGTAAACTGGCCATGCCCGTTAGTATCCATATTTCACCAAATCCGTTTGACCGATTGCGTTCAAATTTTGACACAATGCCACATGCGGATATGAGAGCAAGCCCATACTGTTTTCAAAGACAGATGTCCCACCTGTGCCTGGTAAAAGCCCCCAAACCCCATGTTTCAAAACACACCACTCAGACAAAAATGCATTCTGGGAAAAGAACCAGGTTGCAAACCAGCGCCCTCTAGCAGTGGCTACACTGGTACTACACCTATAGAACCTTCCCTCTCAACAGCACCTCAGCTCCCGTTTACATACTAGGCCGAAGCCTTTACAGACTACGCCGAATGGAGGTACTGACTTGCCTGGGTGGGGGTTGGGGGAGGAGGGGACGGGATAGGTCAGGACACGGTGGGACCAGTCACAGGGATGAGCTGGGGGGTGGGGGGAAGAGGGGGCGTGATACATCATGGGTCAGGACAGGGTGGGGGGAATCACAGGGATAAGGCGGGTGGGGGGGAAGAGGGGGCGGGATACGTAATGGATTAGCACAGGGTGGGGGCAGTCACAGGGATTAGCCACAGCAACACGTGGCAGGGCCAGCTAGTCTTAATTATAAATATTTGTGTTGTGAGGGTACCCTAACAGCAACCTAATGTCACGTTTTATGGTGTTTACTGCCATAGTTATTGATATTCTTCAATAAAAATGTGCGCAGCAAGTCATAAATACTGATTTATTAGTGCTTTTAAAATTAACTAGATGTTGTTGTTATCATCATCTACAATTATTAGTATACTGCAGGTCTCAGGGAAGTTGACAACATAAAAACACAATACAAAGATACAAAACAAAAACAACCTAGGAATCTTCATGTCCCCAACACATTTTAAAAGGGCATTGAATGTCAATCAGCCAAAGGCCTGGTTAAAGAGGAATATCTTCGCCTGGCACCTAAAGGTGTATAATGAAGGCGCCAGGCGAACTTCCCCGGGGAGAGCATTCCACAAACAGGGAGCCATTGCAGAAAGCGCTTTATATCATATAATATAAAGTGGATTGTGGTAGGGCTGTTAGGAAATTAAGCTTAGGGTTTGGTTTGTGTAAGGCCACAGCTTATGCTGAGTAATGGGGGTGTGGTATGCAAATTCCTTGGAACTGATTGGTTGTTGGGGCCCCTCTTAGAGCTCCGTCCACCATTTTCTAGTCACATTTTTGCCTGGCGTTTGAACCCCTCCCACCCGCCCTTTCTTTCTTGCAGGTTAGCACGACATTGCTATTGCCTTCGGGGCCGCCTGTATTCAGGGGTCAGTAGGAATTTTTCCAATTGGCTGATTGGCTTTGCCTCTTGGTTTTCGCCTACTGCGCTAGCAAATTGTCACAACTTGTTAGGTTGGCGGTTAGGCTTTTGGTTGGTTAATCGGTTGGTAGAGGGGGTGGCACACAGATGCCTACCCTCACCTCCGTTTGCTCCATATAGAAGTATTCCGTTAAAGGAATCTCGGGGCTTACACTCTTGTCCTTACCATCCCGCCATTGGCGGGAATGGTGGGCCCAATTTTAAGAGCAAGAGCCTAGAGGAACATTCTTGGTGAAGGTGAGGAGGGAATGACTGGGCGCAGCCACCTCCTCACTCCCAGGTATGTTTACTTGACTTCCATTCGGAAGTTGGAGCAGGAACTGTCCAAGCGGACAGTGGTGAGTCCTGTCCTATGGTGACAGCTGATGTGAGTCCTGCCACGAGGGGCAGATGAGGTGAGTCCTGTCCTAAGGGGACAGCTGATTGAGTCCTGTCCTAGATGGACAGATGGGGATAGTCCTTCTTTAGGAAGGATGAGTGAATAACCAAAAGCCTAAGCCAACACTCGGATTAAAATTGTGTATTTAATAAAGTTGTGGCCCTAAATTATTTGCCAAAAACCAAACCAAAATTCTGTTGTCAGTTGTGAATTATTTAAGGTAATTTATGGGAAGCCTCGACACACAAAAGGCCCATTCTCGTGATGCCACCCTCTGGACCTCTTGTGGAGGAGGCACATGAAGGAGCACCCCGGAAGATGATCTCAGGCTCCAGGTAGGTTCATATGGAGAGAGGAGGTCCTTAGGGTATAGCGGCCCCGAGTCATTTAAAGCATTGTACGACAAAACCAGCACTTTGAATTGAGCCCATAAACTAACTGGTAGCCAGTGCAGTCGAACCATCAGCATAATATGCTTGAACGGTCTTGCCTGGGTGAGCAACCCGACTGCTGAATTCTGCACTAGCTGAGGTTTCCGAACAGTCTTCAGAGGCAGTCCTACGTATAACGTGTTGCAGTAATCTAACCTCAAGGTTACCAGAGCCTAAATAACAGTATTTAGGGTATCCCCGGGGGCCTAGCAGTGGAGAAAAAGGTTTGTCCCACCCACACAAGTATTTCCACTTATGCAGTGAGCTTCCCTCCCTTCTCCTTTCCCCGATCTGCTCCGAAGAGTTGAGCGACACCCCCACCTGAACAAATTTGGGAGGTATTCAGGGCGAGGAAAGGGAAGGGAAGTTCTGTTGCACAAGCGGAAGTCCTTAAGCAAACTGGGTGACTTAGGGATATAACCCTATTTACACAGGATTCGATCCAGAAAGACCCTGTTTGCGCATGCTTCTGATCCACCTGCCTGGAGGCAGGAGGTCTGGCACAAGCTAACACCATTTACAATTCATATGTTTAAAAAAATGAACTTAAGCACTTCCTAATGTGCCAACTGACTTGTTGAGGCCATGATCCTGTGCAGTCTTATTTGAATGCACGCCCCACTGAACTCAATGGAACCTCTAGTGAGTGTGCATAGGATTGCGCCGCAAGTGCATTTTCCGATGTGGAGTTGCAAGTTGTTGTTGTCAGGCCTGTCTTAACCACATTGAGCGCCGTGGCGCAAAGGTCCCTCCACCGCCCACCCCAACTCACTGCGGACGCAGAGGAGGGACATGGCATGGGGGGGCGGGTGCTGAGGGTGGGCTACGGGCACCACAGTGGGTGGGCCGGGCTGCCTGGTTGTCCTCCGGGGCGCCAGCGCCGGCTCCTCCTGCGCGGAGGCCTCTGCTGGGGGGGCGGGCGGTGCCATGCAGCGCCTGGCCTCTTGTCCTCCTCATGCCCCCGACCCGACCCGCCAGGCTGAGGCCAGGACTCGAATCCGCGGCGGGTGGGAGGCAAGGAGCAGGGCGAGTGGGAGGGCGGCCGGGCTGTCTGGCGGGCGCAGTGCGGTGCCCCCTAGCGGCCCAGCACCCTGGCGTATTGCACCACCCAACCTTGCCTTAGGGCCGCCCCTGGTTGTTGTTGTTGTTGAATTAATATACCACCCTATACCCAGAAGTCTCATGGCGGTTCACAAAAAAATGATCACAGTATATAAAACAAAAATAAAAGCAATAACCCAATAATATCCCTTCCAAGAGCCACATTTTAAAAGGGTATGGGATGATGATCTGGTTAAAAAGGAATGTTTTTGCCTGGCACCTAAAAGTGTATAATGAAGATGCCAGGCAAGCTTCCCTGGGGACAGTATTCCACAGATGGGGAGCCACTGCAGAGAAGGCCCGTTCTCATGTTGTCACCCTCCGGACCTCTCGAAGGAAAGGCCTCAGAAGATAATCTCAGAGTCTGGGTAGGTTGCTCTCACCCGCCAACTTGACTAGGACAAAGCATGCATCATTTGTATATTGGGCTGCAGGCGAACCCTGAGTGACTCATTCCTGGTAGGGACTTATATCCTCCTGTGTTTCCTTTGTATTAACAGCGTTTGTTATTGAATAACATCTCGGAAAGAAACACGGTTAAAAAAAAGCAAAGCCAAGCTTCAGCCACCATAAACATATTTTTGCACTTAGGTTCATTAAAGCCATCAGGAAAAAAAAACAATCTCCCAAAGCACCCGCATTAGACCCAGTACACCTGCTCTCTAGACACCACGGGCTGTTGTTCTTATAACATGTCTTTTAAATGCCAGCAACTATCCACGGTTTCTTCCCCACTACTCTGCTGTGCTCTACACCTTTCCCTCTGCACCCTCTCATTCCCAACCTCACCTTGATCTCTCCCCACTATTCTCAGCTCCGCAGCTTCTATGGACCTTGATCCGAGACCTGAAGGGAACATAGCTCAGGCTGCATAATGTACATGCACCCTTGCTCCCCCTCCATTAGCTCTTGTGGGGTTTTTTTTGTAGCTCGTTGCGCTATGCTATGGCTCTTTATGAACATATTGGTACGAATCTGCATCAGCATGAGGATGCATTTCTGTGGGCTTATTTATGTTCTAATTTTGGGGAACCCTAAAGCCCCGCAAAAAGGTCAAGCTGAGAAGGCAGCCTGTCTGTACGGCCACTCGGAAGAAAGACCTGCCAATACACATTTTTCCCTGTAGCATGTTAGAAAACAACAACCCACACTTTCATCTCACAGTTTTATGTTTTGAAAAGGAAGCTTCAGCACTGTGTGCTGTTTTTTTAAAAAATAAATAAATTATTATTATTATTTGTACCCCGCCCATCAGGCTGGGTTTCCCCAGCATCTCTGGGCAGCTCCCAACAGAATATTAAAGGTAAAGGTAAAGGGACCCCTGACCATTAGGTCCAGTCATGACCGACTCTGGGGTTGTGCGCTCATCTCGCCTTATTGGCCGAGGGAGCCGGCGTATAGCTTCCAGGTCATGTTAAAACACGATAAAACTTCTAACATTAAAAACTTCCCTAAACAGGGCTGCTTTCAGATGTCTTCTAAAAGTCAGATGGTTGTTTATCTCTTTGACATCTGATGGGAGGGCGTTTCACAGGGCGGGCGCCACTACCAAGAAGGCCTTCTGCCTGGTTCCCTGTAGCCTCACTTCTTGACTCTCGGAACCGTTTGAATACCAAGGCGTGGCTTTCAATTGGGTGCAGGAGCTTCCTGCACTCAACCGGAAGCCATGGAAGCTGCAGAAGCCACGTCGGACGTTTGGCTTCCAAAAAACACTCGCAAACCGGAACACTCACTTCCAGGTTTGCTACGTTTGAGAGCCAATTTGTTCAGGAGCCAAGCCGTTTGACAACCAAGGTACGACTGTACTTCATTACTCAGCAATCCTTATAACCACCCAGAAGTTAGTAAAGAGAGGTTGCCCCCTCTGTTCATGGCTCACCAGAGATTTGAACCAAATATTTCCTGCCTCATTCCATCACAGCAGCTACTAAAGTGGTCCCTAAAGATTAAATCACCAGCCAGTGTCACAAATAGCAAGATGCTACCATTTTTTTGGTATGGTATGAAGAAGCTGCCCACCATAAGCTTATCAAACAGAAGTGGAATGAATTATCAAATGGATTTATGGGCCTATTTATATAGATTTGCATAGGAATAGCAACATTAACACTCACCAGGATTTCCATCTAAATGTATGCAGATTTCTTACAGATGATGATATGCCGACGTGGATTTAACACTAAGTAGACAGATGTGCATCTGAGTGTGAGGTTTAGCATCACTCCATATGGTCCAGTGGGAAGGATGAATATATGGCAACATATTATGCAAATTCCACCTCCACTCATTAAACATGGTAACATTGAAGATAAGCATTTTAATGCTTGACCGTCATTCAAACTTGAGTTTCTACTTAGTGGTAGACCTTAAGTACTTGACCTTTAGTCCAATATGGCTTTTTACTGACATCAAAGGCATACCTTCCAAATTATTTCATCTAATTTCAGTGTGTATCTTATAAAACCATCTCAATCCTTCAAGTTGAGCAAAAGAAAATTACAGCCCGACAAACTTTCATCGATATATTGGCCTCGAGGAGTCGGACACGACTAAACAACAACAACAACCCGTTAGGTAAATGTACACACAGTCTTCTGAAGCTATCTTAGAAACGATGGCATTTTAGGTACTAGGGACAAAGTCAGTATATAGAGAAGAATCACGTGGTATAGAAGATGGAAGCAATTCAACGTTTTCTTTCTGCATTATTTGAAAGAGAGGGCCACCTATCAAATGGTTGCAATTCCACGGGAAATGAATTAGCTTCTCACCCGAGGAATTTCTAATATGGCACTGTGGTTATATACATGTGATAACAACACTGCACCTGTCTCATTAAATAATCTAAAGGTTAAAATGATACTTAAAATGATGGCAGGGTACTCATATCGGGTGTATCTGGAAACCATCTGCAGTTTCACAGATTTTGAGTTGACGGAAAGCTCTTGAGATAGTAGAACATGCAGGTGTCAACCCTTCACGTTTCAAAGGCTGAAGATTAACTTTATCTACAATACGGGGACCTAACAGTTCTGCATTTCAAAAGAAACCCGAAAAATCATCTCTGATCCTGGCCTCACCGAGAGAATAACCCAGTGGGATTTCCACCTCTTCATTTCCTAATGAGCTTTTTGATAATGAGAGGTAACTTTAACAGTCACTACGGGCTCTATTATGGCTAATTTGACTCCACTTCACTCTCCTTGTTAATTACTAACACTAGCCTTTTTATCCTCACAAGAACACACTCGAGGTTTTTTTGGGGTGTGTGTGTGTGTGTGTCATTTTTAAAGATTTATGCGGGGCTTTTTAAAAAAGAGTTGGATGTCTTCAGCAACAGATTTATACCTAGCAGTTCAGCCACAAATATTTATTAGTCATTACATGAAGACTCATTGTGACACCAGTCCCACAACCATAGAGTTTTCTGTCCGATGGTTTTACTAGGCTAACTCTGTGAAAAGTCTGCATGCATTTCTAGAGACAGAAGGGTTACTAGGAACTAGAGTGTTTGCTGATGGAAAAAAATGAATTATTTTCTATAATCTCCCCCTTACGTATCTTATTTACAACTCACGAAAGCTTTCAGGTGACATAAATGGGATTCCCAAATGGTTCTCCTTGCCAGAAAGGATCATGTTATCTATCTCTCAAGTTAGAACAAGGGTGGAAAATGACACACAACTGTTAACAACCGCTTCCCAGATCTGTTTTTTCTTGTTAACTCACCCCTCCCCAACATATCAGGGCTATTAGGTCTTTTAAAATGCCAGTGCCTTGAGTTCTCTCAGTAGCGCTTCATAACGTTGTTCATAATTACTTCATAATGAAAACGCATTTTCTGTCATTTAAATGAATTGTCTTCCTCCCTTGAAAGCTCCCCCCCAATAATTATTTGAAGTAATTACATATTTAATTGACTGATGGGGGGGGGGGAAGAATGTAAATTCAAGTCTTCCAGTTATCCTTTTTGGAGAGTCTGTGAAATGATCAGTATTGGTTGGTCAGTGGTCCATGAAAAATCATGCGGAATTATTTTATCACTTATTAAATACAACCATTCACAATAAAGGAGAGGAACCCTAAACGGTTGCCTTCCATCTTGAACCATGTTCTGAAATGTAAAAAACACCCCACAAATCTACATTTTGTTTCAAAGAAACCAACGTTTATCTCCCCTTGATTCTCCATAAAATACATTATCTCGGCGTACCCTGTTTTTAGACACCATTCCAAAATAAAACGAACCCTTTCCCATTTTCTTGCAACACAGATGTTGGCTGCAGGAAGCAAATTCTAAGTCAGCTGCGAAAATCAGTCTTTATCACTATATCCTTCAGACAACCAGCAAATAAAACAACACCATTATAGGATACTGTAATTTGATGAAGGAAAAATAATCTGCCAGCCCCAGATCTTCAATTCTAGCTGTGGATATTTTTGAGTGCAGTACTTTTGGTCTGGATTAGAGAGCATTTAAAGGGTGTTTAGAGGGCGCTCCCCACTTCATGTGATTTCACTTATGCACACCCCGCTGGGTAAGGGGTATAAGCCTGTATAAGTATAGATTTTGAAATGAATCGTTGTGAAGTGCAACTTGGAAATATGCATGAGAGAGACATAGGCTTCATTTTTATGCCAAGGAGATCTGCCTGCTAAAATTTCTCCCGTGGAATACAGTGGTACCTCAGTTTTCGAACGTAATCCGTTCTGGAAGACCGTTCGCGTTCCGAAACGTCCGAAACCTGAAAACTCAACATGGAAAACTCCATACAATAGGGAAACTCAAAACGGAAGCCACACCACATGTTCTGACTTCCGAAAAGTGTTGGAAAAACGAAGAATTTACTTCCAGGTTTATGGCGTTTGAGTTCCGAAATGTTAGTCAACAGAGACATTCGAAAACAGAGGTGCCACTCTATTCAATTCTGAATTTCTAGGGCAAGGAGAGATTTTTAGCCTTTCTGCAGCTCACATGCATCTGTTCTGCAGCACATCGCAGAACCAGAGCATGATTCTCTAAAAGGGGATGTCCCAGGAATAATGATACTCCGTTCGGCAAGAAAACTGTTAGAAGCACTCTGCACAGATATCTTATTACCTTTGCTAATTTAATATAATGGCCTGATTTCTATTTTAGTATACACATAATTGGCTGAGAGCTGTCTTGCAGCCCACACCTATGCATGTTAACTCTGAAGGAAGTCCATTGAGTACACCAGGGCTTACTCCCATGTACCAGCACACAGGGTCACAACTTTCACAAATGTGAAAAGGCTAGGGTTAAATGAAATGAATACGTTTACGTAGATTTACATGATCTAGGCCTCCTCTGAACACTCGAAAGGCAAAATAATTCATAACTGCAATTGATGTTATTATAGAACTAAACAGTTTTTTTAAAAAGCTTACGGTCATTTCGTAGGAAGTTGTTAAGCAACTGGAAAAGAGGGAAAGTATCCCAGGAGTCTTGCGGCTGTGCATCCAGCGCAGAATCCATGTCAACCGTAAAAAGAGACCAGAATTTCTCCCCATGTTCAGCCAGCAAATCTGGCCACCAAGCAAATGCCTGCATCACAATTGAGACACAATTTTAATTAAAAGGGAGTAGGAGAATAAATCAAATTTCCATCACATGGACACAAAATACGATGAAACACACAAGCGTGCATTTTCACAAAGCAATGGTTGTGTACACACTGCTTCGAAAAAAATCCACATTTAAGGAAAGTCATATTCCGCATTGTATATTACTTATGTGAAGGAAGAGAGCATACCATATTTTCCCATGCATTAGACGAGGTTTTCTGACTCAAAAATCATGTCAAAAAACTCCCCCCCCCCCATGCCGTGCGCTCTAGGGAGCATGTCCCATAGCGGCATGGCATTTTCTTTAAATTTAGTCCCCAGAAATAGGGGTCGCCATATACATGGGGGCGTCTAATACACAGAAAAATATGGTGTATTTCATTGAGGGCAGAAATGTTTCATTGGTTAAAAACATTATGAGTAAAACAGCTTATGAAACTGATGGACTATGCTGAAATTGCGAAATTAACTGCCCAACTAAGAGGACATAATGATAAAGGAGGAATGGAGAGCATTGATGGATTATTTATCAAAGCAGGCATTGGCAAACTCAGCCCTCCAGATGTTTTGGGACTACAACTCAAGGGATGATGGGAGTTGTCCCTCCTGGGCTGTGGCCAGAAAGTGGTAGTGGGGGATGCGTGTTCAGACCCCTGGGCCCTCACTTGTGGGGTGCCTCAGGGTTCCATCCTCTCCCCATGCTTTTAAACATCTACATGAAGCCACTGGGAGAGATCATAAGGTGGTTTGGGCTGGGTGTCCATCAATATGCAGATGATACCCAGCTCTACCTCTCTTTTAAATCAGAACTAGTGAAGGCAGTGAAGATCCTGTGTGAGTGCATGGAGGTGGTACGAAGATGGATGGCGGCTAATGGATTGAGGCTGAATCCTGACAAGACAGAAGTACTGTTTTTTGGGGAGAGGGGGTGGGCTGATGTGGGGGGGACTCCCTGGTCCTGAATGGGGTAACTGTGCCCCTGAAGGACCAGGTGCACAGCCTGGGAGTGATTTTGGACTCACCGCTGTCCATGGAAGTGCAGGTCTCAATTCTGTGTCCAGGGCAGCTGTCTACCAGCTCCATCTGGTACGCAGGCTTAGACTCTACCTGCCTGCAGACTGTCTCGCCAGAGTAGTGCATGCTCTATTTATCTCCTGCTTGGACTACTGCAATGCACTCTACGTGGGGCTCCCATTGAAGGTGACCCGGAAACTACAACTAATCCAGAACGCGGCAGCTAGACTGGTGACTGGCAGTGGCCGCCGAGACCACATAACACCGGTCTTGAAAGACCTACATTGGCTCTCAGTACTTTTCTGAGCACAATTCAAAGTGTTGGTGCTGAACGGCCTCAGTCCAGTATACCTGAAGGAGCGTCTCCACCCCTATTGTTCAACTGAGGTCCAGCTCCGAGGGCCTTCTGGCGGTTCCCACACTGCAAGAAGCAAAGCTACAGGGAAGCAGGCAGAGGGCCTTCTTGGTAGTGGCGCCCGCCCTGTGGAATGTCCTTCCATCAGATATCAAAGAGATAAACAACTACCTGACATTTAGAAGACATCTGAAGGCAGCCCTTTTTAGGGAAGTTTTTAATGTGTGACATTTTAATGTATTTTTAATCTTTGTTGGAAGCCGCCCAGAGTGGCTGGGGAAACCCAGTCAGATGGGCGGGGTACAAATAATAAATTATTATTATTCTTATTATTGTAGTCCCAAAACATCTGCAGGGCTGAGTTTGCCTATGCCTGTTCTAGAGAGTCACTCCCCATCAGTGGAGACAATACTGAGCTAGATAGAATCATGGAACTGTAGTGTTGAGGGTCAATGTAGTCCAGGCATCCCCAAACTTCGGCCCTCCAGATGTTTTGGACTACAATTCCCATCTTCCCTGGCCACTGGTCCTGTTAGCTAGGGATCATGGGAGTTGTAGGCCAAAACATCTGGAGGGCCACCGTTTGGGGATGCCTGATGTAGTCCAACCTCCTGTAATGCAGGAATATTTTGCCCAACATGGGGCTTGAACCCACGACCCTGAGAGTAAGAGTCTCCTGCTCTACCGACTGAGCTATTGTGATTCATTGATGGTCTGACATTGATGGTACATGGCAGATTTTTATGTTCCTATGTACCATTTGCATACTTCACCGGTATCAGCTACGGAGATATATAATTACAAAATAGTGATATACAACATTGTAGCATATATTTTTTGAAACAACAATGTTGTAGATGACTGATAAGGAATTCCTTAACGGTAGTTATTAGACGTAATCTAGCATCGTGACTACAGTAGATATGAATGATAGTGACAGGTACTTAGACATATCTGGAAATAAATCAGGACTCTTAAGATTAATGAAGCACTGAGATACTGGAAATGTCCACCTAGGTGTCACTCATATCCTTGACTCTTTTATGACTTTGGTAATTTTTGGCATGGGATTAATGGCTGCAGGTAGAAAGGGAATATTGTTGACAGCTGAAAAAAGTATTTTCCAAGATCAGGGTTAGCTCTTACAATGACCAGGTGATTCTCTACCTGTTGCTGAAGAAAATGGTAATTGGTTGCATCAAAAAGTATAAGCGGTGCCTATGTGAAAACCAGAGGTCAGATTCTTCCTTCCTCTAACTAGAAATCTCAGCTAAAAATACTGCAAAAATGAAATCAATTAAGAGGAAGAACATCAAACTATATAAATAACTATCTAATTAATTAGCTCCAAAGCTGAGATTGGGAGAAAAAGCCATTAAAAGATTTCCCTTTATATAATCTTCTCCCCAATCTTGCTTTGCTTTCGTTACTAAATATCTCATTTTGAGCATGTACTAAAAACAACACACAGTCAATTTCTTTCCCATCTCTATACTGTATATCCTTGCAGAGAAACAATATAGTGGGGTGGGGGGTGGGGAGATTCAATTGTATTGGAGAAATTCTCTTGACCCACTGGTGCCTATGAATAAAGTGGTTAAACTAGACAGACAAATATCATAGACACAAGGTTGTTCCATATAACAAGACACTAAAATGAATGCAATTAGTGATTTATCACATGCACTCTGAGAGGAAGAGAGGGGGGAAAGTCATTCTTTGAGATTAAAGGCTGATTTCTTTTTTTCCAGACTATTGTTTAAAATGTGTATTATACTACAGTATATGGCAGCACTTGCTACACAGTTGACAGAACAATACTCAGCAGTGGCCCCAATTTGCTGACTCTCTGCTCAAGACTGAAGTGACACCGAGCATCTATTCCCTTCTCTGAAGCTTCTCTCTGGGGAACCCTCAGTGACATGGGTTGCCTTCGGCCAGGTGAGCGTGTCTTTTCAGATACCCTTATCCTGCTTGGTGGACAATTGCAGCCACGTTGGAAGCCTTCATGGATCTCCTGGCTCTAGATAAGTTTTAGTTCTCTATATGGGATATAGGCTACGGGATACCAATCTACTTGAGTCTAGGCCCTGAGAAGCTCCCAACTTACCATACACATTTTACAGTCTTTGTGTTCACAACCCAGTGATGGATTAATTAGTTTGATTTTATAGACGTGTCTTTTAAAGGACAGGTCTGGGGAAAGATTTTGGTCCTCTAGATCAGGCATCCCCAAACTTCAGCCCTCCAGATGTTTTGGACTACAATTCCCATCTTCCCCGACCACTGGTCCTGTTAGCTAGGGATCATGGGAGTTGTAGGCCAAAACATCTGGAAGGCCGCAGTTTGGGGATGCCTGATGTAGTCCAACCTCCTGTAATGCAGATGGTGAACGCAGATTCCATGATATTTTATATGAAGAGATGCGGTCCGTGAGGTAACATATAGGTGTAAAGCTACTGCAATGCCATTTTAATTGTTCATTTAGAACAGGCATCCCCAAACTTCAGCCCTCCAGATGTTTTGGACTACAATTCCCATCTTCCCCGACCACTGGTCCTGTTAGCTAGGGATCATGGGAGTTGTAGGCCAAAACATCTGGAAGGCCACAGTTTGGGGATGCCTGCTCTAGATGTTGCTGGATTCCAATGTCCATCAGGCCAGTGATCAAAGACGATGGGCGTTACAGTCCAACAACATCTGGAGGGTCAAAGGTTCTCCAGTCCTGCTCAAGGCTGTTTGATGGCTCCATGAGAGTGGTGAAACTTAAAGGCAGAACCGCACTGCAGAAAGAGAAGGTACCAATATGATGGATTTTACAAGGAAGATAAATATAGGGAAAGCAAGCCATCAATGAACAGAGTTGATGCAACGTGTTTGAAAGTGGTTAACAATTCCATGCATGGAACCATGAAAAAAAGTGTCCTGCCTTGGTTGGGATGAGCTACATACCTCTTTTCCCTGAGGGAATCCAAAATTTTGGTAGTGTTGTAGGGGGAAAAAAAGTTAAAATGGTTAAACATGGGTTTGAAGTCAGCAATTACAGGTTCTCGTTTTCTACAATGTCACGAGATCTGTACTGTCTTTAATAGTATCAAGTTATTTTCAGTTATTAATATATGGAGACAGATATAATGAATATTTTTCAAAAAGACAATATTCATCAGAATTATAAAATGTATTGTATGTCTGCATGTAAAATTATTTCCAGAGGGAACTATGTACTAAAATTGCAATTTAAGAACAACAAAAAAGGATGTAACTTCTGACATTTCCTATGACTTAAAAAACTTAAAAAACATTTTACTTTAATGCATATTTTCAGAAGACAAAACCCACATATACATTTTATTAAGTAATTATTTACAGAGTAATGCAGTGGTAATACTAGAGAAGAATAATGCCTCTTGGGAGTGCTTTTCAAATTATTGAAGCAGCTGTTTCTTCAGTATAAAATAAAATATCCATAACAAGTTCACACATGACAGATGTAAGCTAAAATCTAGAATCGACAGTGTGAGATAAAAGCAGATGTTTTGAATGATCATATTTATAGACACCATATCTTAGTTTACCACTTTGTATGATTTCCCAGAAAAAAAAATTTAAAACGTTTTTATTTCAAAAAATATGAACTTCCTTCCAAGTAGCTGCATGCATCTTGGTAAGCTAGTTGATCAAACTTTTAACACGCTTAATAACAACAATATTAATGCAAGTGTATGAAATATATTTGTTCATTTGGTAAAATAAAGGAAACTCTTAATTCTCGAAATATCACTGGTACCGCATGGCTTCAGTGGAAGTTAGGGTGTCTCCAAACAAATAGGACTTGCATGTGAGCAGAATGCATGTTCATTCATTTAACAGAGCTTCCTCATGGACTAAACCCACTTTTTAAAAAAGAAAAAGACAGATTAAATGGGACTGTGTCGTTGGTTAGCTTACAGCAATACTAAACGTGCTTCTGCCTTCTAACTTTTAAATCTAGTGTCATTTATAAGGGCCTCCCTTTTTCTATTCTGCTATTTATTTTAGTCGAGAGATGGGAAATTGGATCATTTGCTCTAGGCACTCTGTGAGATTTCGGAACTGACGACTAGAAGCATCTCTCTCTTTCCCTTCTGCTTTATCTGCTGTTTATATTTATTTATTTTTTAATGTTGAAATCTGAAGCTTATTCAAGAGAAAACCCAAGTCGGGTTTTTATTTCACTTCACTTTTCATAACCTTCAAAACTATTACGTCTCTGCAAATGTGAATTGCCTTTAACATATGTCACAGGCTTTCGCTGTAATGTTTTTTGACAGAATTGCTTCACACCGAGGCCACAGACGGTGGCTATTGAGCATCATTGTACAGCTAATGCCGTTATCCTCACCTCTGAATGGTGCTCTTCGTTCTGCTGCAGGACTTCAATGCAGAGCTCTGCTAAATGAATAACCTCTTCCAGCTTTACAGAAGGAGATGCTTGGTTCAGTGTCTCTGCATTGAAAAGGAACACACAAATGACAGGAGGATCACAGCTAGGAAAATGTGGGAACAGGAAACATTCCAGAGAAGTGAGACAACACAGAATTAGATGACTTAAAAGGCCGACACTTTCCAGCACATCAGCAATGCTTTTAACACAGATAATGGTAATGTTGTTATGGCCAGATTGCATGCATGCATGCAAAAAAAAAAAAAATTAACCCACCCCCAAAAAACACCACTCTATGAGCCCTTTCTAATTTAATACTTCAGAAGTAACAGGTACATCTGCACTGGGGCATCAGATGCTCAACTTTTGCCACACCCAAGTCTGAATCCACTCCATTGTTAGCTATAGAATAAAAGCAGAGGCTAGTTGCTTGTTTCCCCCTCTATCACACAATGGGCTGGTTTGGGAATGAAACTAGCTTTCCTCTAGGCTTGTGCGTTCCTTGCTTCTCCCTCTGATGTGGTCATCAGAAGTAATAATAATAATAATAATAATAATAATAATAATAATAATAATAATAATACTGTAATAATAATAATTTATTTATACCCCGCCCATCTGCCTGAGTCTCCCCAGCCACTCTGGGCGGCTCGCAATCAAATATTTAATATCCCACCCTGTGGAATGCCCTCCTACCAGAGGTCAAAGAGAACAACAATTACCAGACCTTTAGAAGGCATCTCAAGGCAGCCCTGTTTAGGGAAGCTTTTAATGTTTGATTTCTGTATTTTAATGTTTTGTTGGAAGGCGCCCAGAGTGGCTGGGGGAACCCGGCCAGATGGGCGGGGTATAAATAATAAATTATTATTATTATTATTATTATTATTATTATTATTATTATTATTATTTAAACAATACATACAGAAGGAGTTTGGAAGCATCTGTATCCGTTTTTGATCAACCACAGCCTGTCATGTCACTCAAACCTGGACAAACCATGGCGAATACTACCTACCACCAACAGAAACAAACCACCTTCAAACCACAGTTTGTGAGACGGGCAAGTTTTCACTAACCACAGTTACGATTAACTTTAGTTTAGTGCTCAGGTGACATGCTAAGCTGCACCTAGTCGAAGATGAAAGCCACAAATTACCTCCTCACAACAACACTGGAGACACAGAGGGGACACCTAGTGTTATGTTCAAATTGAGCTGCCTACATTGGCATTCACGGTGGGTGAAAAATTGTGCTCTACAGGAAGAATTTGTGCTTTTCAGGCAATTAAATTCCAAGTATGCATACTCTGAAAACACCAGGTTTAGACTGCTCCAGAAATTTGCCAGGAACAATGGTATTGCATGACACTTTCAAGTTCCTGGTCACCTCACAACCTAAAAATGATTTGAAGAAGAAGGCTCTTCCACCAAAGCAGTAAAGCACGGGAGAGAAAGAATGTCAAGACACACATTAGAATAAATGTACCTCGGAAAAAGGCAAATTCCAAAAGAGGAGAAAGCACACAGGTAAGGATACCCTTAAAAGCTATCATAAATATTAGCTTAGACTAGATCAATGTTTTTCAAACTTAGATCTCCAGCAGTTTTCGGACTACAACTCCCATGATCCCTAGCTAGCAGGACCAGTGGTCAGGGATGATGGGAATTGTAGTCCAAAAGCAGCCGGTGACCCAAGTTTTGGACACACAGGACTAGACTATCCCTGGAATAGGCTTCTGAGTGGGCAGAAACTATGGATGACACTTACTCAGACTCAATGAAATTAATGCCCACGACTAATTTAGGTTCATTGATTTCAACCGGTCTACTCTGAGTAAATCTTGGTTGAATACCACCCAGTATAATTAGATGCTGAACACTTAACAGAATGAAATTAAAATATACAGCGTTGTGGCAATCCCCCGATCTATTCCGAATTCTAAAATATAATGCACCTTATTCGTATATTGAAAACTTTCCTGTAACACAAGCGTGGGAAACCCTTTCTACCTGAGGAGCAGATACTTTTCTAGGAAACCTGAGGGCCACAGGCCAGGGGTGGATGGGGCCACAGGCGAGTGTGATTGGAACAATGAACAAGCATTTTGCCACTGTGCAGAAGGCTACTTTTCAAATGGGTAGAAAGAGCCCTCAGAAGAAAACCACAGGAAGTCAAATATTACTCTACTATAGACTCTATAGACTATAGATCTAGGAGAAGGGCCCAGTGATTTATGGGATTCTGTGCCACTCATGAGCAGGGCCGGATTTAGGTTTGATGAGGCCCTAAGCTTTATATGTCTAGCTGTCCTTTGTTTTTTGTGTTGAATATATGCTATATGGTAATTTATTAGAAACCTAATAGGTATCTAAAGCCACTTGCACATAACAAAATGTGTATTTTATCAAAGTAATGGTTGAACTGAAATACAATTAAGAAGAAGTATATTAATAGTTGGACACGGCCAAACAACTAAACAACATATTAATAGTGAATTTTTTTTGGGGGGGGGACCCCAAGAGAGTGGGGCCCTAAGCTATAGCTTGTTTAGCTTATACGTAAATCCGGCACTGACGATAGATCTGCAAGCTAAAGTCTAGTGTAAGTGTACTAAATTTGTCTGTGAAATTCAGTCTCCTCTTCCCTTTCAGACCCTCTCCTACCTAGGGAACTTGGTGTAAAATCTCTGTCGTCAAGCTCTGCACCACCATGTAAGAGCCACCATAATGGACCAGGCCAAAGGCCTATCTAGTCCAGCATCCTGTTCTCACAGTGGCCAGTCAGATGCATTTGGGGAGCTGACTAAGAGGTCATGAGCACAGGAACACTCTCCCGCTTCTGATTCCCAACCTCTGGCTTTCCACTTTAGCTGTTCCCCCTCCTCCAGTCCAGATGCCCTCACAAAAACCCTCCTGTCTCTAGCTCCTAGGAGAGGTCTTCTCCTGAACAAACTCTCCATTTGCACCTCACGCTATAACTGCACTGTTTGCAGACTTTGGATGCAAAGACAGTTTGCAGACTGTCGCATACAGTGGTACCTTGGTTCTCAAACGCAATCCGTTCCGGAAGACCACTCGACTTCCGAAACATTTGAAAACCGAGGTGCCACTGTATATCATTTTTATTCAGTTTTCTGTTTTACAGTTTAAGATACCCATTTTACACCCTTAAGATATCACTGACTTCCCTTCTTCTCTTTCCATGGTTCATTTTGCATATCATAAATCCCTGCATATTTTACAAAAAAAACTATACTATTGAGTATTCCATTATTATATCCATCAAAACTTATTTACACTGTTGAATTTATCTTAATGCTGCCAGCATTTCCAGCTGTACACGATTATTTCCCATATATTCAATAAATGTTTTCCAATCTTCTTGTTCTCTTATGTGAGTTGTGGGCCTTTGGATTAACATTCTAAACCAGATATGAAGGAGCTCTGGCCCTCCAGAGAGAGGGGGAGGGTCCGGGTGCATGGATCAGAGGTCAACACGATGAAATGGCCAGGTTCATATTGTTGAATTGACTCAGCAAATTCTCGCTTGTATGAATGCAGCAAGGTTTCAGGATTTGCACATTAGCACAGACAAGCCTTTTGCTCGTGTATTTGATTATTGTGCTGTTGAATGAAAACCAGCATCCAATAAAAAGATATATGCCACCGGCCAACTCACCGATTCTGCCCTTTGTTCTTTCAGTGAAATGAACATGCACTAAGAGCTTTAAATTACCACAGAAGGCCTCTCACCACATACACAAATGGCTCTACTCTGCCTTCAGTTCAATAGTCCCTCTAGTGCTCTTGTTTTCCTTCAGACAAGTCCTTGTGAGCTTGGAGGGCATTTACATGCAGCCATTCTTTTTAGAAAACTTGTCTGTAAAAGACCTCATTAAAGAGGTGCAAGCTTTTGAGCCATTTGTCTGGACAGAAGTCTCTCATTGTCCTTTTTCTTGGCCATAGCCTGCCCTTCTTCCTTCACTTTGTCAGCCTTTTTCTTCCTTTTCTTTTCTCCATCCCCCTCCCCCAGCAATTTTGCACCACTGCACTCGTTCACAGTTAGATATCTGGCTAATTTCATCAGCAAACAGAAGCTAAAATCTGGTAATGTCATGATCCCAGATATATCCCAGTCCACTTTTTTCCAGCGTAGATATGGTAGATATGCAACTATAAACATTCCAATGAGCAAACAAAGGATGAAGGATGAAAAAGAGAATATGTATGGAAAACGTGCAAAAATTAACTCTGGGGCAGCGAGGGACGAAAGCTAACCAAATTATGTCATGTCTACTTTTGTATTTATGGATTTGAATTCTGCATTAACAAGCCAGATCGCTTAGTCAGTAAACCCAGATATGCACACATTAAATGTACTCATTTGCCTATATTCGTCTGGTCTCAAAGTAAGGAGATTTGGGTAAAATTTTCATTTTGTTTTCTAACTATGTGCACATGTGTTAAGGATCTGGGACTAATTCATCTACAATATTTACCCAGATTTTTTTTTTTTGAAAAGGGTCTCAAGGAAGAAAGGAGAGTGTCACACTCCTGAGTCGATTCAAAGTATTTAATGGATTGCTTACAATGCCAAAAAAGGGCAGATGACGAAAGCCTTTATTATTTTCTCAGGGGAGTTTTATAAACCAGCTCTGGTCAGATAAGGCTAGAGAAATGAAAAACAGGGAGAATTTGGAGGTACTTAGTATGGACCCACGAGAGCTGGTGACGTGTAACTGAGTCAGTCCCGGGAACTGACATCACTGCCACAGATAGTCCCATTGTGATTATATATATATATACAGTGGTACCTCTACTTACGAATTTAATGCATTCCGAACGCATATTTGTAAGTAAAAAAAAAATGTAAGTCGAATCCCATAGGAATGCATTGGGAGAAAAAATTCGTAAGTCGAAGCAACCCTATCTAAAAATTCGTAAGTAGAAAAAATCCTATCTAAACCGCATCCAAGATGGCGGACGGAGCTCCATTCGTAAGTAGAGCTATTCGTAAGTAGAGGTAACACTGTATATAAACAAACTTCAAGGTAAAAATTGCTCCCATGTTTTATGGTTGCTCCAGCAATCAGGAGAGCTATAAACAGGTTTTAAAGCCTAATATGGTTGGGATTTTGCAGAATCTGCAAGGAATTCTGTAACAGTCATCAGCTTCTGCTTTGCCAGCCATATTGCACCACCCAAGTTTTGATCACATCCACAGAGATGCTAAGATTCTCTATTCACACAACTCTTTATTAGGCACCCACAGAATAGTTTTTTCTTCCCCTGGAGCTGCCCTCTACTCCCCAGGAAATAGGTGGAAACCACAAGGGTGCCATTCAGGTAGAAGGAATGCAGATCTAGCTCCTACTCTGCGATTAAATGCAACGAGTGTTTAAGCTTGTAATTTAATTTGCACTGGGATCAAGATGCTTTGAAAAGAACAAAAAAAAAAACCTTGTTAGAGAAACCGTGCCTCTCCCAGGGAGGAGGAGAAATGGGAGCACAACCCCGTCAGCAGCTCCCTTTTCACCACTCCTACAAATATCACTCAAAGCTATCACATCACCACCTTAGCCGTCTTTGAAAATGGAAAGTGACCTTAACCTCGGGGACATCACCAAGGCAACCCTTCTCTGTGCCGATTCGGCAGTAGCACCAAGAGTCCACGCACACAAAAAGGGGGGAAATCCATTGTGCCTGGCACTGTGTGTACACATCACAGAGGCAAGACGCCAATCAGTATGCTAGATGTGCACATTTGTGCACACACGTGTGTGGGTATGTGTGTATATATATATATATATATATATATATATATATATATATATATAATCACACACACACACACTGCAAACTCATAGGTGTGTAAACTTCAGAGAACATTGCTGCTCCAGTTTTGCTCTGGCTACATGGGCAAGGAAAGGTCCCCTTCAAAGTTCAGAGGACTGAACTTCTAATCAACCCATTCGCTGAAATTCTAGCCGCTACTAAGAAAACACACTGAAGCAACATCACAAAAGTGGCAAGATCAGACATAGTGCCCCGCCAATAGGGACGCATTCTGAGGTGAAGTTCCTACTGCCGAAAAATATTTTTGAAGATTGTATAAATGTTTCAGCTTCACGTGTGGAAGACTACGTATCACACATAACAAATCGGCCACAATATCAAAATAGGCCGTTGAATGATAATAATACAATACGCAGTGTTTTATTTTCTAAATGAACAATTAAAATGTCACTGCAGTAGCTTTGCTGTTACTCAAAGGTCCAACGGTGGCATTCCCCCCCCCCCCCCGCATTGATGGGATCTCACTTTAGTGCAGTGTTTCTCAACCTTTTTTGGGCCAAGGCACACTTGTTCCATGAAAAAAATCACGAGGCACACCACCATTAAAAAAGTTAAAAAATTTAACTCTGTGCCGCCCTATATTGACTATATAATTATGACTGTAAGAAACACTTGCCAATTGCTGTGTTGGTTGCAATCTCCTGTAATAAGGCTTCACAAGCCGCTGATTTCTCTGCCAGCACAATCCTTTGCTCAGCAAATTTCAGGTTGAGCTCATCCAGCCAGCTTCTTTAAGTTTGTCTAAAACCACCCTCCCGTGGTGGTGGCTGTTGAGAGCTGCGCTCGCCCCGCGTCATGACCCAGCCGGCTTCCTTTCCGGCGTGTCAGTGTTGCTTATTGGCGGCCGCCAGGCATGTGACAATGCAAATCGCCCTTCTCGCCGCTGCACGTCGCGGCACACCAGCCAGCGTCTCGCGGCACACTAGTGTGCCGCGGAACAGTGGTTGAGAAACGCTGCTTTAGTGGATAGAAATGGTTTGGAGGGTGGAAATTAAACTTACTGCCATTTGCCCTGCTCTTTCCTTAATCTCATTATCTAGTGTTGAGGAAAGATAAGCACTGGAATAAGTAAATAAAATAATACTGTCTATGAGCTAACACTAGATGGAACACATAGTCTGGTGAAAAAAAACCCACCAATTGAGACTGGTTATAAGTGCTGTTAAGATGCTGTCTGCTGAAGGAAAATGAGCTTCAAAGAAGTCAACCACAGACCAGGGTGAGGTGGGCGCTGGAACTTGATGATGCGTATTTCTGGAAAATTACACATTTCACTTTATAATTCTCCAGTGCTTCAAATTTCTGAATTTTCATGACAAATCTGAAGAGGCAGTGAGGCGAAAAGGCAGTGGACTTCCTCAAGTTCACCAATGAGTGTCATGCTTAAGTAGGGTTGCCCATATCCCAACTCAATTTTAAACTACTTCCTTCTGCAGGCTTCCACTAAGACCCGAGGTACACAGTCCGAAACAGCCCAAGTCCTGCACCATTTCCAGCTGAAGACAAGGGAGATCAGATGCTTAGGTGCTCCCTTGTAGAAACAAACTGTCTACCCATGGAAAAACAGGGAGGGCATTTCTAAACTTAGCGGACTGTCTGAAAAGCTAGTCTGTAAATAGTTGGGTCCACAATGTGTGGACTCCTCATACAAAGAATCACCTGACGTTCCTTGCCCAGATTGCAAGAGTTCTCCAAAGGAGAAAGTACTGGAATTGCTATATGGGTTTTGAAGCTTCCTAAGCTATTACTGTTCTGAAAAGAGTAATTTTAATCTATTCGTAATATTAACCAAGTGGCTCAGTGGCAGAGGCACATGCTTTGCATTCAAAAAGTCACTGGCTTAGTCCCAGACATCTGCAGGCAGGGCTGGGAAAGACTGTCAGGTACACTGGAGAGATGCCACCAGGACAGTCAGTGGAGGCAAGAGATCAGGGATGAGGAACCTTCAGCCTGCAGACCAAAGAGAAAGCGAGAGGTGGAAGCTTGCAAGGCAACTCCCTCCCCTTATCAAGATCCTTGTCTCTTTGTGACTCTTCCACCTTTGAAATTCTCTGGAGATGGTGCATTCCCCCCTGCTCCATTTGTCGACCTCTACTTCAACATACACTTGATGAGAATGGGGCATTACACTACTGAAACCAGTTTTGGAATGGCTTTTTGGGGGGAGGGGGACTTTCCCCAAAAGAAAAGATCCCAAATGACCAACCCAATACTGGAATACAGTGGTACCTTGGTTCTTGAATTTAATTCGTAATGGGAGTCCGTTCGACTCCCGGAATGGTTCAAAAGCCAAGGCACGGTTTCTGATTGGCTGCAGGAGCTACGGAAGCCGCGTCGGACGTTCGGCTTCCAAAGAATGTTTGCAAACCGAATACTCGCTTCCGGGTTTGCGATGTTCAGGAGACGATTTGTTCGACAACTAAGGCGTTTGACAACCAAGGTATCACTGTACCTCGTATTTGCTACCCCTAGATATTTCTCCGCAGAAATAACACTGCTGGTGACCAAATTGGTGGTTGTTTCAGCTTCCATAGAACTGTTGGAAAAACTAGGAGATTTTGGCCCTGCACAGTTCCCCAGTGTAGACTGATGATATTATTATTATTATTATTATTATTATTATTATTATTATTATTATTATTTACCCTTCATCAGAAGATCTCAGGGTGACTCACAGAATAAAACACAAAATAAATCACAAGTAAATAATTAAACCAAAACAACAAAACAATACTCCCCCCCCCTTCCCATAGACATGGGTGGCGCCGTGGGTTAAATCACAGAGCCTAAGGCTTGCCGATCAGAAGGTTGGCGATTCGAATCCACATGACGGGGTGAGCTCCCGTTGCTCGGTCCCTGCTCCTGCCAACCTAGCAGTTCGAAAGCATGAAGTGCAAGTAGATAAATAGGTACTGCTCCGGCGGGAAGGTAAACGGCGTTTCCGTGTGCTGCTCTGGTTTGCCAGAAGCGGCTTAGTCATGCTGGCCACATGACCCAGAAGCTGTATGCCGGCTCCCTCGGTCAATAAAGTGAGATGAGCGCCGCAACCCCAGAGTCGTCCACGACTGGACCTAATGGTCAGGGGTCCCTTTACCTTAACCTTTCCCATAGACACATTTAGAAGGCTGTAGGATATTAATCAGCCAAAGGCCTGGTTGAAGAGGAACATTATCACCTGGCGCCCAAAAATAAATTTGAAGACGCAAGGCAACCTCCCTGGGGAGAGCATTCCACAAGCAGGGGGCCACTGCAGAAAAGGCCTGTTCTCATGTAGCCACCCTCTGGATCTCACATGGACGAGGCACACGAAGGAAGGCCACAGATGGTGAACGCAGATTCCATGATATTTTATATGAAGAGATGCGGTCCGTGAGGTAAAATATAGGTGTAAAGCTACTGCAATGCCATTTTAATTGTTCATTTAGAAAATAAGACACTGTGTATTGCATTATTATCATTAAACGGTCTATTTTGATACTGTGGTCAATTTGCTATGTGCGATACGTAATCTTCAATTTGTTATGTGCAATACATAATAACTTCCCCCTAGAATGTGTCTGCTGGTGGGATAACTTAAACTGTGATAGATATTAGCCCTCTTCAAGTGTAATGCTAACAGTTATGGAGAATATGTGATCTTGGATCTTGCATGCCCTGTGCAAATGTCTAGGGGGAAGAGGAAGCCTTAGCATGAAAAGGCTTACAAGTGATATGGAACTGTAGATCACATGGAAGTCTTAATAATAATAATAATAATAATAACAACAACAACAACAACAACAATAATAATAATAGTAATAATTAGCTCAGGGCGGCTAACAGCAAAAATATCAACACAAGTATAAAAGAAACAATTCAATTAAAATGCAGATTAATACAATGTTAAAATTCAATTTTAAAATTAGAAATCTACAAGTATGATAAAACCATTATAAGATAAAAACTTAGGGGAGGGTAACCCCGGGGTCAGACTGCGTCAGTCCAAAGGCCAAGAAGAACAGCTCTGTCTTGCAGGCCCTACGAAAAGATGACAAATCCCTCAGGGCCCTAGTCTCCTGAGACAGAGCGTTCCACCAGGTCGGGGCTAGTACTGAGAAGGCCCTGGTCCTGGCCGAGGCCAGCCTAACCACCTTGTCACTCGGGATCTCCCACCTTTCCGAAATTTGAACTGGATGTGGAGGGGCTACTTGGCAGAGATCCACAACCTAGTCACAAGTTCTCCTTGACTACAACACATAAGAGAGGGCTCTTGCTCCATTCTGATACAATGCTCCCGGTGACTTAGAGGCCCCATATATACTTAGCTGGCAGTAAATCCCATAGGTCTTACTTCTGAATAAGCATGCACTGATTTTGTTGTTGTTACATTGTACAATTAATAAAGCCATAACGAACACTTAAATACATGCATGCATACATGCACACAATTAACACAGCAGTCACCTGGATCCTTTTCATTTGTAGCTTAAATGAAAGGGCAAGAAAAAAGGGAGGAAGGAGAAGCAGAAAATAGTAGTATTAGTTTACCTTCATTATGTAAGTCAAGCTGTAATGTATAATAAATCAGTTTATTCTAGCAAATAAAAATACGCAACCTCTTTAACATCCTGTTAAAAAGACAACAAATTCATTCCAATAATCAAGTTTTTATATGGGATCAGCAAGAAAATAAGTCATGCCTGTGACTTTATTTTCTATCGTACCCTGTAATGGGCATTACGTTTCTTCATATGGAAAAGCCTGAACAGTGTTTTTTTGTTAACTTCTATGAAATATGCTCCGCTACCAACAAGAAAACCATTTTCTACGATTAATAATTGGATGTTTTTTCACAACCAAAAATAATGACTGGAGTAATGTACTGCAGGTGTAAATCAGAGAAAAAGATAAACCTTTTTAAACATTCCATTGACACCATCAGGCCACTGAACTGATAGTGGGTCAACCAAACTTCTGCAAGCTGTCAGTCAGGTATGGTGTCTATTTTGCTAGGAAATTGGTAGTATTTGATTACTGTGGGTACTCTGAATTAAATATATATATACTGAAATAGTATACCAAGAAAAACTGGATTGTGCAACTTGAATAAATTATACATACAGGGGTGCCTCGCTTAATGAATGCCCTGCTTAATGAAATTTCCGCTTAACGAAAGGATGTTTCGAGCGGAGGTTGCCTCGCTAGACGAATTCGTTTTATGAAAAATTCATCAGCGAATCGCGGTTTCCCATAGGAATGCATTGAAATTCAATCAATGCGTTCCTATGGGCAAAAAAAAAAATAAATTCAAAAAAAAATTCAATGCATTCCTATGGGATTCGCTAGACGACTTTTTCGTTATAAGAAAAGACCCGTGGAACGAATTAAATTCGTCTAGCGAGGCACCACTGTACTAAACAAATTCACATAGTTTTGCTTGTGTTGAATTGTTGTATTTCCATGGATAGGGAACACATTTTGGCAGGGCTGCAAAACACCCCTACCCTGACTGAAAACTGCATCATCAATGCAGATAAAGAAATCACTTTCTACAGCTACCCTTTCCCATTATCTACAAATTAGAAACTATTTCCAAATAACTACTTATTTCACTTTCCAAATAACTACTTACTTCACTTATTTGTCACTTACTACAAAAAAAATTGTCTCAAAGGGACTTTGTGAACATAAAGAGACCACTGACATCTTATGAAAACCTGACATAACAAAAGGTTTGATGTCAAAAATCTATAGAATACTCCTGGATACAACTAACAGGAATGACTTGGGGATAAAAACATGTGACAGAATTCGGTCTTTCAGTGACAGAAGAAAATTGAAAATATTTTGGAAGAATTCTGCTACTTCATGCTTATGAGAATAGCAAAAACATGTCAAAATATATCCAATATGTATTTGAGATCTAAGAGAGGAAAAACAATACTGGCTTGTTATTGTAAAAGGTATCAAGGATACAATTTAGGTATGTGAGGCAAATTAATTCCCCAGCAATGTTACTGGGAGCAATAAAGGGGCAAATTTGAAAGGAACGTGTCGTGTTAGTTGTGAACATGTTAACAATAGCATGCACTTCACTGGCTAAAGCATGGAAATCAGGCTTGTTGGCTAACTCTTGGCGAGTGAAGGAGAAAAACGCAGGACCCCATGTTTGTACACAAGCTTACGGTTAATAAATATATGAGGAAAAGAAGAAATGCCTTCTTAAAAACTGGGTTCTGCTTGTAAGATTTTGGAACCGAAAAATTAACCCCTATGGGCATGTTCACTTGCAAACAGTGCACTTTGAAAAGGAATCGCAATGCATAGTTCCATATGAGGAAAGGATACAGTATTTGGAGCTGTTTAGGAAAAAAAGGAAACTAGGCAGTGGGACACAGCGCAATATTATGAATGGTGTGGGGGAAGTGGAAAGAGAGACATTTTTCTCCCTCCCTCATTATTCCAGGACCCAGGAACACCTAAGGAAGCTGAATGTGGGAATTTATTAATGCTACCAATCTCGAGTCTCCCCATGTTTCTGGATGAAATAATGTGATATTTTTGTTTTTATTTACTGTATGAAAGAAACCTTTAATTAAAAATAGAGAAAGAGAGAGAGTTAGGTCTCACTTTTGTTTCTGTTTAGGCTTTTGTACTTTACACTGTTGACTCAAATCACTTAAACGCAATAATCTGAGTCAGTTATATGGCCTTTTTTTCTGGGAGTGTCAATAAGGAGTTCCTGTTTCCTTCAGGAACTAATTCTGTTCATGCCTTTCTTCTGCACAACTCAAGGGGGGCACATAATGTATAGGATCCTGCCTCCGCCCCACCAGTCTTCCACTCAGGGACTGACTCAGATATACTTGGCTGAAGCTCATGCCCTGGTCTGTGAGCTTTCATAACTAGTCCTCATGACAAACAAACAAATACATCATACTTTGCAATGTGACTCCTTTTTCACATTTCTGTAAAGTTTCAGAGGATCTAAGGAATGATATATTTATATCACCTGTAAACAATGAGCTCCACGCCAAGATTACTTTGCTTGACTCTCAGCCCAGCTTGGGTGCCTTCTTTTAGAAACTTTCTATTTTTACACCAATTACGCCAAACAAGCTTGTTAAAAACTCTAGATAATTGAACAGCAAGAGCCCCCTGCTGCAAGCATGCATAGGATGCTGGCTGAAGGTGAAAAGGTATCTTTCTCATTTTCAGAAAGATCCACATATATATCCTCCTTCATTTAAACACAACGTGATATCTTAATTAATTATGATAAACTGGTTACTGAGGTGCTTTCATGTTGTTATTCCCATGATATAATATCGGTTGCCATAGTGATGAGATGGCTTTATTTTTTTGGTTAATCACTCAAGAGATTGGCTAACTCATGTTTGTCAGTGGATAGTGAAGAGACGGGAAAGTAAGTTAAAACGAATTGTTAAATACAAGCGGCACCATTCCTCTCCCCTGCTTTTGTGACTACAATTTCAGTCATGCTAAAAATAAACGGTTGCAAAATATACTGAGCATGTGATTAGGGGGAAAAAACCCTATACAATGGCTTCCAACAAATTATGAATTTTAAACAACTCATGTTATTGTTATGCTTAGTAGGAAGACGTTGCAAACTACCTCCTGTTTCCGGTGTGCCAAGAATGGAGACTCTTTTAACATAGCAGGAAAGAGAGAGAGAGAGAGAGAGAGAGAGAGAGAGAGAGAGAGAGAGAGAGAGACGGAGATACAAATCAGATAATGATGGGGAAAATTCATTATCTGCATTCCTCTTCGGTTGGAAGAGGAATCAGGCTCCCATCTGCAGTTTGCCTTGAGGTCTGGCACTCGCTTCCCCATGGAATGTGAGGGCAGGCAAAGACACTGTGTGCGTGGAGGACCCCCCAATCCCGTTCCTGGAAGCACAGGTTATCCTGCTAATTAGACTTTAATTGGAGTAAACTACAGGTGCATGTCAGAGACGATGAGATAAGAAACCGCAAATACTCCCAGCTACAAGGACGGGAAAGGTTTGGATTGAGAGCGGATTTCATTGGGTGAAAGAGATGATGTGGGGAGGGAGCCCACGGCTTGCTTACTTAAGGTTTTTCTCTACAGTCATGATACGGCAAACCCCTGGAATGCAAGTTTTATTTTAAAAAAAACACCATCTGCACAAGTGAGGGTGGAAGAAATTGGAATAGAATGGTACCTTGGTTTTTGAGCGTATCAGAAGCAGAATGTTTTGGTTTTCGAACACTGAAAACCCAGAAGTAATTGCTTCTGTTTTTGAACACTTTTCGGAAGTCAAATGGCTTCTGCTGAGTCATTCCCCACCCCACCCCCAATTTTCTCAATTGAAATTGCAGACTGCCCTTTGCGGCTTGGTTTTCCAATGTTTTGGAAGTTGAACGGTCTTCCAGAATGGATTATGTTCGAAAACTGAGGTACCACTGTATAATGTGGAATTTTACAAAACTGGAACTGCATGTGTGAGAGAAAGGAGCTGAGAGGGAAGGGACAAAGAAATGCTATGCTTTGAAAATATAGAGCAAAATATTCCCTAACTTCCATTATCCACAAAGGAATGTGTATGTGATAAGGATAAGTGGGCATAAATCAGTAGCAGGGAGGAAAGGAGTCTACCAGCTGTGAGAAGATTTTTGGATTAACTATCTGCAGTCTGGATTCAGACCGTTCTTCCTAGGCTGGAAAAATGGCAGAGATGTCTTGTTTATTGGAAGGCAAATCACGGGATGTAGTGATGCAGTGACTTTTGGAAACTGTGAGATAGCAGCAAGACACAGCAGGAAACACCAACAGTTGCAGGAATAAAGGATTCAACACCAATACATGGATGGGAAAACATCATGGGGGAAACGGTCACATGCAAGAAAGAATGAGGATTACAGCTGAAGTCCCTCACTTGAAACTTTACAAATTACCTATTATACCAAAACGAGTTGAAATCACAAGATTGTAGCTGTTATATAGGGGATTATTATATCTGAATGGGATGAAAATTATTAAAAAATTGGAACGCAGAAAAAACATAGAAGAATGAACTCATCAACTTTAGTATGCAAGGGGGCCCAGTTTAATTAAATTGTATAATTAGACATTTGAATAATTGCCTTTAGTAACTGCATTAATTGGATAAAATTGGTATTGTTATAATGAGGCTGTTATTAGAACAATATTGGTACACATACACGCACACACACACACAGACGCACACTTGTTGTAAACTCCCATCCAATTGTTGTAAACTCCCATCCATCATCCTTGACCATTGTCCATACTGACTGGGGCTGATGGGAGTTGGAGTCCAATAACATTTGAAGAGCACTGAGATGGGGTAGGCCGAGATGGAGATGGCCAACAATCTGATTCGGTGTGACACAGCTTCATATGTTCCATACATTTTACTTCATTGCTCTGCAAAATAACCCCATTACAACCCCATCATGTTTACGATTTCTTCTTAAAGATTATAGGTGGTGGGGCAATAAAAAACCACACCACAGCATCTCAGGTAATGTGGAAATATAAAGCAATGTGAAATAGACAATAAAGTACATGTCTACAATTTCAACATTTCTGGAAACGGTCTTGAGGAGCTCAAGCCCCAACTGACATCCAGGGAGGTGATTATCAAGTCAGAAACCTAACATTTTCCAATTTAACCATAGAGATGGTGGGAAATCTGGGAGTGAAAAAATTGTATCATCCTGTGTTCCTTTGCAAGTCTCGTTGCATATAAAGAAGCTGATGCACCAACAATTCTTCATGTTGCAAGCCCTTTTATTTTATGTTATATAAATGTTATCTGGTTTCTATTTATGATTATCATCCAAGACACCCCGCCCCACCCTAGGGGTTAAAACACTACTCACACAAAAGGGAAATTTAGAAAAGGTCCACTCTCTCCTATTTGAAGAAAGGTTTCTCTAGCTTCACATGTAAGTGAGCCCATTGGCTGAGGACTTGAGAAGGATTTTATTATGTGTATTCTTAACGGTTCATTAATAAACAAGGGGCAACCAGGGAACTGGAGCTAGGTAAGGGGCTGTATTCAATGGCTCCGGAATGCCTGATGTCTCTTCCTTATGCAACTAAGTTCAAATGTTAAAACTGGGCAAGAAAGTGCCCTCTAGAATGGGTTGATTTGGGCCAGTTATGCGACACACAAAACTACCCTTAAAATAAAGGACAAAGGAGAACTTCAGCACAAAGCAAAGATCATTCATTCAGGCATGGTCCCAGGAGGTATATTAAAGCCATGAATAGGAAAAAGCTCAGTAGTTCACCAGCTGAGATTTTAATGAGATATTTCCCCTTGCTGTGGTACAGGTTTTGCTCAGGAAAGAGAAAAGGCTGCTCACAAAATATATCCAGTTAATAGGTGCCGATAGCTTTTGCAGCCACTCTGGTAGCTAGCTGATTGCTGTACTAACCTTCTGTTTTGGCATAATCTGTAAGCCGAGTGTAATTGATCAAGGCTGCTTTCTCCAGACATTTCCTAACCACTTTCTTCACTTCTTCCGCTGGTATGGGAGTGGCAATATCTTTCATTAAAACCTGCATCAGAGACAGTGCTTGAGTTAGACACATTACCATAACCCCTCAAGAGAAAAGGTTTCAACATATACTAATGGCTGTTTTAGATTTGTTGGCAATTAGAGGCTGAAAGAAAAGGAAGTCGCTAATCGACTTAGCTATTAATCTCTGCAGATTTGAGTTAAAAAGCAGCCGTTTGGGCTATAACTTAGACTTGCCCATCCACAGACACCATTTCTAAACATAAGGCTAAAACAAGTGTTTACATAGTACTTAACATACATGATATATTGTCATATTTACAGCTGTTCATAAGGTCAAACTATCTTTACATTAAAGATTGGGGGTAGGGGAAAGGATGAGAAAACATAAATTGGCTACAGTACTTGTAGCTTTCACACGGCAGTGTATTGTGGAATAGGATTGCTGCTCCTACTCAGAAGCATCTGCATGATGTTGTCATCATCAAGATGCCAGGCCATACCTTTTATTTCCTTAAATCCGGATTTGCCCTACCACACAAAATCCAATAAGAAAAATACCCCAAGGGAGCCGGCGTTTGTCCACAGACAACTTTCCAGGTCATGTGGCCAGCATGGCGAAACCGCTTCTGGCGCAACAGAACACCATGATGGAAACCAGAGTGCACGGAAACCCCATTTACCTTCCCATCGCAGCGGTACCTATTTATCTACTTGCACTGGCGTGTTTTCAAACTGCTAGGTTGGGAGGAGCTGGGACAGAGCAATGGGAGCTCACCCCATTGTGGGGATTCAAACTGCCAACCTTCTGATCGGCAAGCTCAAGACCCTCAGTGGTTTAGACCACAGCACCATGCACAGTTCCTCTGTTTTAGGCCTGAATTGAGCTCTTCCAGACTTTGAACTCTGTTCATGAGCTTCCTAAGATTTCTTGAAGTGTCTAGCAATGGAAGGTATTTAAAGAAGGATGCAGTAAAGGCAAATTTCCTTAAACAAGAGTTATCATGGCTAGTCACCACTGATACTGAACCAGGTCAACCCATAGACTGATCCAACAGACTTCTACTTACTTTTTTTTAGGGATTACATTTTTATGAGCATGAAGGACTTTACTTACCATATTTTCATGGAGAATTCCTCCATTATTCTCCATATATTGCTGTGAGAGAATTCTAAAGACACAATCCCATGACTGATTTTAAAGAGTCTAAAAATATTTAAAGTAAAATTCTACTCAACTGATTCTGTACTAAATAGGTGTCTGCCACACACATGGGGAAAATTAACATTTGGAAATAACACCAAAGCAAGTCACTTTCTAAAACGTACTGAAATGAAAAACTGAAATGAAACTCGGAACGTACCCTTTCGAGTAATGAAAGCGTAGCTTTTAACGCTCCTTCAGGACGCCCAAAAGGGAAACAATACCTTAAAGATAAACAAAAGATAGATCCTTTATTAGAATCATAGAATTGTACAGTTGGGAGGAACCCCAAGAGTCATCTAGTCCAACCCCCTGCAATGCAGGAATCTCAGATAAAGTTGCACCTCTGTGTGACAAGAACATTTGTAAATATTTCTTTTAAAATTATTTAGAAAAGTATGTGCTGCTTTGGGGGCATAGGTGGGTGGGCACGAGGGACAGACCCCAAAGTTGTACAATTTCCTGCCTTGAGCGGTATAATTGACTCTCTCCTGCCAATCATTTAGGCATGCTCTCAAAACACTTTTATCCAGGGATGCTTTTAATGTGGGTGTGCAAGGTTTAAGGGTCTTCATTTCTATTTGGATGGCTTTGAGATGGAACTGGATCAGAAGTAAAATGTGTACTACCCCAATTATTAGTATTGTTTGAGATCTTATAGGGTTTTAAATCAACAAGAGTAACAGGTTAGCAGCAGTGCAATCCCATACACAATTACTTAGAAATAAGCAGGCTACATTTAGGTTTATGGGACCTGCTTCCAGATAAATGAGTACAGGATTGCAGCCTCAATAAACTTCTACATCCTCAGCTTCTAATAACAAAGGTTTGCATTTTCTTGCCCAAATATTCTTAGATTATCTGCACGATTTTTGCCCTGTCCTTTGTGCTTTCTCTTGTTACCGTATAAATGATGTAAGATATACAGATACGCTACTGATAGTAAAGTTGCATTTCACCTTCCAAATCACTATGACATGCCTAGTGTAAACAATTCCCTTCCCTCTCCACCAAAGACAAATAGCAATGATTGATAGGTGAAATCAGTGTTAAGTGAGAAAGTTATATTTTTTTTTAAAAAAGGAGGGGTCATTTGTGCTATATATTTTTGGTCTGCACCATCCATGCTTGCAGGTCTCTGATCTGTTTGCATGACTGGCATAAATTGGTACAGAATGGGCAAAATTCCCATGCGACTTGCAACATTAGGTAGAGTAAATGCCCAATGCTTCAAAAACCAACTGAAAGGAAGGGTGATATTCCTCTTCAAAGGCCTCAGTTGGTTTATAAAAACTGAACGGCATTCAAATTTAAGATTGTACCAGGATCTAAACCCTAATTCACCATCTCCTTCTTTCCTCATAGCAATAGGCATGTCAAACTTGCAGTATGCAAATGTTTACCTGAAGTGGCTAATCTGGTTTTCCAAAAGAGAAGTAAGCCTTTCCTTAATATCTTCAAACTTTTCTCTCTCTTCAATGGTTACCGTTCCAATTCCATCGGGTCTGAAATGTACAGATTTTTTTTTTTTAAACGCACCATACGTTTAAGGATAGAACAGTGGTAATCGTGTCTTAATTCATTAATGTATCACCTTGAAAACATAGGCACTTATAGTCTACCAGTTATAATTTCACATAACACTTCAGCGTCAAAAGGAGTAAAGGGGACAAAGCCCTGACGGCAATAACATAGCCTTTTAGAAGTCATACACTACCGAGACAGCTCTTTGAGAGGAATGATGCAGCAGAAGTGTGAAATTAAATAAGCTGCTAACTGTGTCACATACATATAATAGAGGATGCAACAATTGAAAATAATTAAAATACATTTTCAAGGCGTGAAGAGGAGTCCAGTTCAGAACTTAAAGAGCAGTGAGCAGTTAAGAGCCACTAACATTGTGGCCCACAGAGACGACAAAACAGGTAGAGCGGAATGAGGTTAGAAGCTGTTCAATTTAAAGCCTAGCTCCTACGGTAATGTCTGGCAAATGCAGGCAGATTTGTAATGTATAAACATTTCGCATCGCTTCATGAAAATGCTACGAAAGAAGGCTTCTCTGAGCACCCTTCCATCACAATATTGACTTTGATCCCAAACTCCACAATTTCCCCAATGTGACGTTGAGCAAACGTGACGCCACTGAGAAAACAATGCTCAACTATCATGCTCTCCTTAGGCAGGAATCCCCAAACTGCGGCCCTCCAGATGTTTTGGCCTACAACTCCCATGATCCCTAGCTAACAGGACCAGTGGTCGGGGAAGATGGGAATTGTAGTCTCAAACATCTGGAGGGCCAAAGTTTGGGGATGCCTGTCCTTAGGGATACTACTTCACTGTTGGTCCCAGTCTCTCGTTCTTTTAAATTAGAGATGGGGAACCTCCAGATGTCTCTGGGACTCCCATCAGCTCCAGCCAGCATGGCCAATGCCATTCTTCAGATGATGTGAGTTGTAGGCCAACAATATATGGAAAGTCGCATTGTCCCCTATCCCTGCCTTTTAAGTTTAAGCAGGGCAGGAGGCAGTAAGGTCTTCCTTCTTTTGTATGGATCCAAGACCCTCCTTGCCCATTTAGAGATGTGGTTAAATGTCTTTACTCAACTACGAAATTTAATCAAATCTGACCACATGAACTTTATTATATTGGACCCATTTTTCAGTCCTTTGCTGTTCAGTTTGGATCTGTCCACAAGAGTACATATGTAAGGCAATTTTCCTTCTCTGGATTATTGGCCTGTGACTCAAATCCAGTTAAGGATTTCCATGTGCAGAACAGAAGATAACTTTAGGTGACTTCCAATTGAAATAATAACAGTGAAAAAATTAAATAATGATGGAAAATGGATAAAATATAAAGATTTAATAGAGGAAAAAGAAGGGGTATTTAAACTTAAAAAATATGAAGATGTTAAGCAACAATTGGCAGGGTGGCTCCAATATTATCAATTAAATTGTAGATTTCAAGAAGATATGAAAAAAGGAGGGTTTATGTCCGAACCATCCCTACTTGAAAAAAGTTTATTACAGAGTGAATGGAAAATCATCTCAAAAGTGTATAACATCATTCTAGAGTGGGAAGCGAAAGATGAAGTTGTTAAGGAGACAATGACGAAGTGGGCAATGGATCTAGGGAAAACAATAGAAATGGATAAATGGGAAAAACTCTGGAGTGTAACATGGAGATTTACGGCATCAGAAGCAATTAGAGAAAATTTAATAAAAATGTTCTATAAGTGGTATCTGACGCCTGTCAAAATTTATAAAATGTATAAAGTTAAAGACAATCACTGCTGGAGGTGTGAAGGGGAAGTAGGTACGTTCCTACATGTCTGGTGGCATTGTTCAAAGATAAAACCTTTCTGGAATGGAGTATTAGAAGAATTAAAGAAAATATTTAAATATAACATAAAAAAGACTCCAGAATCTTTCCTATTAGGAATGGTTGAAGAAGAAGTGGCTAAAAAGGATGAAAAGATATTCTTCTATTCAGTAGCGGCGACGAGAATTTTAATTGCAAAATTATGGAAAAGTAAGGAAGTACCCACCATTAGGACTGGCAGGAAAAATTAATCGGTTATATTGATTTGGCTAAATTAATGAATTCGATTAGGGGCGGTTCCAATAAAAAATTTAATGACAATTGGGGAAAATTTGGAGTATATTTAAAAGAACTTGGGTTTGAAACCAACATTTTGTAGTATTCCCAGGAGGAAAGTTAATGGAAGCAGTAGGAAGATAAATAATTTTACAGTCAGGATGGAAGAGAAGGGGAAGTCAAGTTACAAAAGAAGATGTGAAGACAGAATGGAAGATGTACAAGACAAGCTGATGATATATTTGAGAAGATGGAATAAGTTTTGTTTGAAAGTATATGATTATTTATTTATGTATTGATTTTGTTTGTATTTTAGATGGTTGTTTTGTTTTATATTGATTTTAAATTTAATAAAGAGTATTAAAAAAAACTTTAGGTGACTTTCAGATGAAATCATTCTGATTTATCTGCCACACAAAGTTTGCAGGGAGATTTGGCAACGTCGGCTGATTTCAAGCATCCATCTCCATTTGTTTGCAAGGAGGTTATAAAATGTCGTGTGAAGTAGTTGCTGTCCCGTCCTTTCCAGGGCCTTTTCCCCATCACTTTCCTTAGTGCAAAATTTTTAAGTGATTTTATTTTGAGCGGGTTTGTTGTACCAAATCAACTTTAATTCAGCAACCTGAGCTTACAGGCATTTGGTGGAATAGCACCATGGCCTTCATAATTCCCCATCGTGTCCTCTTCTCTTTGTTTGGGTTGTACCCTTTCTTTCTTTTTCCACATTCCTTAATGCCTGCTCATCTATGACAGCATAAGTACACATGTGTATAAAAACTGTTAGGTCACTGAATTCAAAAAAAGAGCCCAGGCCACGTGATCTACTTTGTCTTACAGAGAGCTGAAATAAAACCAGTCAGCTTGCCAAACACCTCAATTGGCAACTTTCAGAGTTAATAGCTTGGTGCAATGTGCGCCAGATTTTATGCCTTATCCCCAGAGTATACCCAACCTGGAAAGTCCAGAATGCAACACGAGCATCAAAAGTAACACACACCACCTGCAGTTCTTTGGATTCATCCTTTCGTAGCGGAATGCTATTCTTGGCTATTGTTGGGGTGTGTGTCTCAATGTATGTCTCAGAATGAGGTCTGGCAGGATTCATCGAAGTACACAGAATGTTGGCAAAAGGCTTGCAGAAATCCGAACATCTAGCCATTCCTCCAGCCACATAGAATACACAACTGAATATGGTGTAAGGCAGGCATGTCAAACCTGCGGCCCTCCAGATGTTTTGGACTACAATTCCCATCTTCCCCAACCACTGGTCCTGCTAGCTAGGGATCATGGGAGTTGTAGGCCAAAACATCTGGAGGGCCGCAGGTTTGACATGCCTGGTGTAAGGTATAAAATGCTTGTCTCCTTTATTCACGGATTACAGTAGCCCAGAGCACATGGCAACATGTCGTGTGCCTATTTAGAAATGTCAGTTCAAATGCCAAAAAGCAGGAACAAAAGATCCTTTCCTAAATTTCTGGTCACTTGCATCATCTATCTATCTATCTATCTATCTATCTATCTATCTATCTATCTATCTATCTATCTATCTTGCATTGTGGCAAGATCATAATAAGCATAAATATTATCTACAGGGCTGATGAGACTCTCTGCCAGTGGTAGAAACTCCCTAAATTTGCTGTACAATGCCAAGGGCTAGGAGCACACCTCCTGTTGTACCTCAATCCCATCTCTGATTGCTGAGCATCTCCACCCCCATCATTCAACCTGGTCACTGAGGTCCAGCTCCGAGGGCCTTCTGGCGGTTCCCTCACTGCGAGAAGTGAGGTTACACGGAACCAGGTAGAGGGCCTTCTTGGTAGTGGCGCCCGCCCTGTGGAACGCCCTCCCAACTATCTGACTTTTAGAAGACATCTGAAGACAGCACTGTTTAGGGAAGTTTTTTTATGTTTGATATTTTATCATGTTTTTAATATTCTGTTTGGAGCCCCCAGATGGGTGGGGTATAAATAATAAATTTATTATTATTATTATTATTATTATTATTATTATTATTATTATTATTACATGCAAACACTACTACCAGGGAAAAGCCTTGGCAGAAGAGAGCAGCATATGGAACAAATCATGGCCAGGAAAGAGCAATATTAGATTAGGTGTGTGCAATGTTCTTTCTCTGCCCGAGTTCTTTCTACCTCCCCCCCCCGACCCCATTCCTCATGGGACTTTGCAAGCATGGGTGCAATATTATATATGAAAAAGGTACTGTGTAACCTTCCCTCCCATGTTATGTAGATAGGAACAGATTGAGGGCTCTGCCCTTAAATATTTGTATATCTCTACCATCTACTATCTATCTCTATCTATCTATCTATCTATCTATCTATCTATCTATCTATCTATCTATCTATCTACAGAAGCCAGCATAGGGGCCCTAATCCATGTTGGAACTCTAGCACAGAAGGACAGGGGATTTAACTCTTTGCTCCCTGCAGTGGGTTAGAACCAGACTGGGCCCCTCACAACTCCTCTGTCAACCCACTTGGTCCTTCCCCTGGATCCAGTTCTTCCTTCCCTGGACAACTTCCACCATCCTTGGATAACTTCTACCTAGGGTTGCCAGACTCAATAGAGGACAGGAGTTCTGTGCCTTTAATTGCCCTGCTCTCTTTTGAGTCTGGAAACCTTAAAGAGAAACCAGCAGACCCTTTGTTTAATATCCAAGCAAAGGGTCTTCTGGTTTCTCTTTAAGGTTTCCAGACTCAAAAGAGAGCAGGGCAATTAAAGGCACAGAAGTCCTGTCCTCTATTGAGTCTGGCAACCCTACTTCCACCATCCCTGGACAACTTCCACCATGCTGGCTGGGGCTAAAGTGAAATCTAAACCAAGGTTAATCCTCTCCAGCACAGACTCTTACTGGTATGCTTTTGAGCTGCCCGGTTGGTAAAAGCTGGGACAGAGCAACAGGAGCTCACCCTGCCCTGGGGATTTGAACTGCCGACTTTCCACTCAGCAAGCCCAAGAGGCTCAGTGGTTTAGACCAAGCACCATCCATGTCCCTGTAAAGTGAGATCTCAACCAAGGTTAGTCCTTTCCAGCACACACCCTTACTTAAGATACAACCAGGGATTCTCCTGCAGCATAGATCAGTGAAAAAAGAGAATTATATAGCAGATATGGTCCGTGTTATCAGGAAAGGTTTAAGCAAGTATTAGCTGGACATTTTAGCTCTCAAGAATGTGATCGCTTGGTCATGACATGATTTGCTGCACCAATAGGCACACAGCCGGCTCCTCTCTTCTCTTGAATAAATTCTACTTGTGACCTGTCAGGTGAGGAAGCCCAACGTGCTTTTCATCTTTAAAGATAAATTTCAAGGACAGCAATTTCATCAGACACCGCCAAGATGTGTACATCACTCTTTTCTTTCATAAATGCAATGTGAAAGAATAAGGAACTTCGCTCCTCCCTCACAGTGAATGCCACGACACTGTTACCTCGGCGTTCTGACAGATGGAACGTGCTCAGATACAGGTGAAATCCTCTGTCTGATTTGACTGTCAGGAGAAATTGCTTTCTGCAGCGAGAAAAGAAATACTTCTGTCATGTTAAACTTCGCTGCAGCGTGTCACACGTGCGACAGGAGAGCGCCAGGGGTCCTGATAGTGACAAGTGAGAAAGGTGAGCCAGGATAATGTCACCATCTGTTAACCTGCCATAAGAGGAGAATCGCTACATGCACATGGGAGACCTCACAGCCCGTCATGTCTCTACCTGACTTTGCTGTCGTACAAAACTCTGCTGACAACACCTAGGATTTTCAAAGAGCTTGTTAGATCCATTTTCACTGACTATGCAGTGACCTGTACCTCAGAATAGTAAAAGTGAAGAATACCCCCCCCCCTAATGTATCTGGTTTGAAACAAAGACAACCCCATCAGGAGCAAGGCAATTTGTCTTCCCTTGTCTAAGCTTGTAGGGAATAAAGGTTTAAAATTATTTTTCCACTGAGAGGTGGCAGTTAGGCAGGTTTTGAGACCCTTGCTGTGATATCTTTTCTGCTTCTTAAAGGGTACCGTCCCTAAGGAAGGAAGTGCACTTCTCTGGAATAGCAGCGATTCATGGTGAGATCACAGTCTGACCTGGATACTTCCAGCTGAGAAATGCTGAAAAAAACAAGAGCTTCTCACTACATTCCGCCCCCCCATCTTTTAGGTCCTCAACAAGGGTGTAAATTGCAGAGTTTAAATGCCGCTCCTCACATTTTAAAATGAGGCATAACAAGAAGCGTTAAGAACCAGCAATGAACCTGGGATATTTTCAAATACTACTGCACCAGAAAATGCCATGAAAATGGTCATGATTAGCATTCAGCTTCCCGAGGAACCTTAAATCCTTCATATTTCCCACCTCACCCTTTTCCTCCTTCCACCAGAAAGTGCTTTTCAGCAGGCTTCCTTAGCATAACTGCAGATGAAACGGGAGCTGAAAGTCAGGTGTAAAGTGAGGTTGAATTCTGCCTCCAGATTTTCAGGAAGAAAGCTTTCCCCTTGCCACTGAGGATCACAAGCTGATGTTTCCTTAGATTCCAAAGACTGCACTGAGATAGCAGCTGGGGCCAACCACACAAATTTTGTATCTGCAAAGATATACAGATATCTCCGGGCCTGCCCAAAGGTTTTTCTACCACAGCTCAAACACAAGTGGTGTTGATTTGCCCTACTTTCAAATATCTAAAGCAGGCATCCCCAAACTGCGGCCCTCCAGATGTTTTGGCCTACAACTCCCATGATCCCTAGCTAACAGGGCCAGTGGTCGGGGAAGATGGGAATTGTAGTCCAAAACATTTGGAGGGCCGAAGTTTGGGGATGCCTGATCTAAAGAGTATCTCCAAGCTTTTCTACTGTTTCCTTTCCCTCCCTGCTGGACGACCTCTTCCTAGTATTAATCTAGTTCCCAGAGAAGCACAGGAACTTTGTGTGGGCAGCATATAGACAGTATTTAAGCCAGGAAAGTTGTTTGCCCCATTCCTGTGTTATCATCACCAACACTTAAAATAACAGTACATTGCAACCGAGGTAACAAATAAAAGGGAATGCAAATTGCTAAGTGACTCAATCTTCCCTGCTTCAAAACACCAAATGATAGAAAAGAACAGTCCCAAATACATTCATCTTGCATCCTTTCTTTTTTTTTGCTGCAGTCTCTGATGACCCACAGGACAGAGAATAATTCACTGAAGGGGCAACAAGAAGCAAAGTGAGAACCAGCGCAGACTAGAGTTGCCAAGACACTCAAGATTGGAAAACATCGACGAGAACAAGACATACTCCTTCAGAACTGCCACTGGCACAAACTATTGAGAAATTAGACTATTTTTTTTTTTTTAGAATCTGCATCCATTGGCAAACATTGCAACACTAAAAATAAATACTTCCAGCAGCAAACCTATTAAACAGCAAGGCAGATACGGCACTGGTACAACCCTGCTCTGCCATGGCTATGTGCCTTGACAAGATGCCCAGCTTCTTCTCTGGAAAGGCAATTCTCCATGTTCTGACATTTGTGTTCCCAAAGCCTGTGAAATATCTTACACAGTTCATCTTTTGCAGATTCTGCCCCTCCCCCGGCAAGAAAGGAAATTTTTAAAGAACAATAAAGGGTGAAACTACAACGTTGGTGGTAAGAGGCTTGATTTGGTTCCCGTGAGACGGCATTCGCCTTTATTATCTGTTTGACGGACGTTCAGTGCATCAGCTTCCATCAAAGAGGGAGTGAGACGCCAACCTTGGAAGCGGGCCGGGCTTCTGTCAATTCAACCTGCTTCTCAGCAGGGAGAAAAAGTCACTTTGCACTTCATGTATTTCCCACCAACATCATTTCAGAAAGAGAGGGACAAAATGGGAAGTCGCAGCGTGAGAACTAGATACAAGATGAGATGATGAGGAAGAAAACAATAGCTCCTTTTCTGTATTTTGTACCTTCACTTAACCTCCGCTGCTACTGTTTAGATTGCCACGTCTATAGTCTATTTACATAATTAGCCCACTGCATGCATATTTCAAATATATAAATCTAGGGCTAAGGACAGCAGTGACATTAGCACCTCTAAACAGTGATTTTGTCTTGGGAACACTATGCAAGGAAATACATGAGTTGAGAGGGAGGGGCAGATTTCCCATAACTCATTATAAATCACAGGCCTTATTTTCGCACATTTTAGTCACTGATGGAAGAGAGCTGCAAAGAGCTCATTTTGTGGTCTGTATAAGAAGTGTTGTCTTCATCCTACATGGACATCATTTGGCCAAGTAAGTGATGTCAACGAAGAGCCATATCTGGTTTCCTCCATAACATCACGACATCTATGATGTGAGCCCTCATTGGCTGAGTTCACCTGAGGAAGAATGGAACAGGGTGGGGAATGGCTATCAAATGGAAAATGGAAGGGTGAAACAGCAGCTGTGAACAGTGGCAAATGAATGATCATGAAAAAAAGAAGGGGGGAGCCCATTTTCAGACCCAGTCTACGGCAGTGATGGCAGTAAAATTATGCTTTTCTGTCACAACTACATTAGCAGTGTCATTCAACAGTTATTTTGGGGGAGGTATGGCAGATTCTAGAATGCAAGGGGTTAGAGATCAACCCTTGGTGATATTGTGGGGACAATTTTGCAGAACACTGACAAAATGTTTGAAGAGATGATGCCCACCATCTGGACCTGTGTCCATCCTGGTTGGTAAGAGCTGGCCAGATGTGCTATGGCGATCATGTGATCATAAATGCTTTCTTGCAGGAGGGCTGTGTCTAGGGTTGCCAGACTCAATAGAGGACAGGACTTCAGTGCCTTTAATTGCCCTGCTCCCTTTTGAGTCTGGAAACTTTAAAGAGAAACCAGCAGACCCTTTGCTTGGAAATTAAACAAAGGGTCTGCTGGTTTCTCTTTTAAGGTTTCCAGACTCAAAAGAGAGCAGGGCAATTAAAGGCACAGAAGTCCTGTCCTCTAATGAGTCTGGCAACCCAAGCTGTGTCCCTGTATCCTCAAAGGAAGTGGTTGTGAGACCTTTATGAAAGACCTCATCTTTGTATCCCACTATCCTAGACAATCACTGGCTAGTCTCCAACTTTTCCTTTTTGAATAAGCTCCTACAGCAGATTGTGGCGACTCAACTCTGGGATTTTTTTGGATGAAGTAGAGTTATCTGGCCCCTTCATGGATCAATGCCTTGTCGTGGCGAAGGGGCTTGAATAACTCAGAGAGAAGCTACGAGCTACGCCATGCAGGGCCACCCAAGATGGACAGGTCCTAGTGGAGAGTTTTGACTAAACGTGATCCACCTGGAGAAGGAACTGGCAAGCCGCTCCAGTATCCCTGCCAAGAAAACTCCATGGACAAAGACAACAGGCATATAAAAGAGGACGAGATGGTTGGACAGTGTTCTCGAAGCTACCAACGTGAGTTTGACCAAACTGCGGGAGGCAGTGCAAGACAGGAGTGCCTGGCGTGCTATGGTCCATGGGGTCACGAAGAGTCGGACACGACTAAACAACAACAACAACAACAACAACAACAAGAAGAGTTATCTGGGATCTTTCCAGGCTGGTTTCAGACCTGCTTTTGTGGCTAAAACACAACTGGTAGTCTTTGAGGGTGACTACTGCCGGGGGGGGGGGGCAGTTCCGCTTGATTCTGCTGGATCTCTCTGTGACATTTGCTATCATCACCCACGGTATCTTCCTGACATGCTTGAATAGTATGGGATTGCGGGGGCACAATTCTACAGTGGGCGAATAGTAAAATAACAAAGGTGAATGCCATCTCACAGTAATCAAATCAGTCAAACAGTCTCAAAAGGTGATCCTCAAAAGATCAAGTACTGATTGGGCTACCAGGACAAAGTGATCACTCAAGACAAACCAGAAACGAGGCAGAACGAAGTCCCAGGAGATACAATTCTAGTTGGAGGATGACACATTTATCCACTCAGTTATCTGAATTTGGGCCTGTTCTCATATCATCTCAAGCAGTTAGGCTTTATCTCTGATATTTATGCCTTGAACCCCTGCCTTGTTTTTTACCGCATATATTATCTTCCTCCTGGAACTTGCGAGGGCTGATTCTGCAGTTTTGGGCACCAGATTGGTTGTCTCCTTTTCATTCAATTCTCATACCCACTTGTCTGGGTTTGTTTTTTGACCCAATTCCCTTCATACACAATATATGCTTGTTGCTTTTGTTTCATCTGGTCTTTCATCTGGTTAGTTTAACTTAAAATATACCCCGGGTTTTCATCTTGACCCCCTCCCACCACATTCTCGTCTCTGTCTGTAACATTGAGATTGCAATCCTTAATGTCAGGGCAATGCGATTTTTTTTTCCAATTACTGCTGTATAGCATCTAGTAGCTTTAGACACTTGTAAAATAAAAGAGGACGGCAATCTGCCTATGCATGTGGAAGCTGTGGTTCAAGACAACTGCAGACAAATGTGGTACAACAATTGCTCCATTTCTATGCACCACTCACGTTGTTGCAAGGCACTCCATTTTAATTTTTAAAAGCTACCTGCCACTGCTAGCAAGAGCAATTTAGTTTGTCTTTTTTTGAAGTGTGGCTGTGGAGTTTAATGTATGATTACAATGCAGCAGAAAAATTAAAACAGGGGGCAGGGAGAAGATACAGGGAGCTTCTTCACAGCATCTTATGCAAAAAGATTGTCCACCACACTGGGAGAAAAACTGGCATTAAAAAACAAACATTAATTACCTGCTGTATGAAGTGGAAACATAACTTGGCACTCCTATGCACTCGGCTTTTGAAAGGCAACATGCCTTATATGGTCTTTGCCAAGCTGGTGATAGGGATGCGATGGCCCTCTTAAGAACAGAACACACTGCTCATCTAGCACAGCCAAACCATTTCACCATTGGGCCTTTTAAGACTCCTTTGTCTCCATGTTGATGTCTTTCTCCTCATCAAGCCTGACTTAGAAAAAGTATGATTGGTAGTCACCTGAAGTGTAGATCTCTGATTGGCATCATGAGGTCACTGGATTGGGCTCTGGCTCCACCCTGGTCGCAAGGGTGAGAGAGATATCCCATTTCCCTCAATTGCCTGTTGTCTGTTGGGGTCGGAAGAAATCTGGTGGAAGTTCGTGGCTCTGGTAGCACTTTAGCCTCTTTTGGGGGGAACGGGGTCATCAGAGTGAGAGATGCCCAAGGCTTGTAACAATGGGCATCCTAGAACAGATGGTCAGAGGTCCGTTCCTCTAGCATGGATCCATCACTCCAACTTCCCTTCTTTAGTTACAACGAAGGAGAAGGAGCCTGTACTCGGGGATGGCTTCTTTAATTTGCTGAATAATTTCTGGCGATAGACCCTGTGGGAGCTGGTCTTGCATGTGTTGGAAGAGAGATCGGTTTCCTAGGGGATTGAGATAGAAGAAGAAGCCTCTGGAAACCCCACAAAGTCATCCTCATCTGAGGTGGTGGGGGTGGAATGAAAAGCCTGTGCCAGGGCTCTGGGTCATCTGAATCCCTTCCCAGGGGAGAGCCAATAGTGGCTGGGTCTGCTGCAGGTCACTGAGGAAGAGAAGGGCCTTGTGGCGACCTAATTGCTGCTGCAGGAGATGCTTTAGAAGCCTCCATGAGTTTCTGCTTCTGTTCTGTTTAGCCTTGTGGGCTCCTGGGAGGTCTATACCACGGAAGGCCGCTGGCTGCTGAGGTGGCTCCATGCTCAGCCCTGCAAAAGGTTTTCAGGGAGCAGGCCGGCTGCATGCCCAGAGATCAGCCTGCAGCAACAGGAAGCATCGATGCGGCTTCCGACACCCACAGGTCTTCTTAGCATGCTCTGTAAGTGCCAAAGGCGGGAACCACGGCTTCCATCAAGACATGCTGTCCTAGAGTGGCTTCTCTGGGAAGGCTTCAGGATTTGGAGAAGGAAAGTCAAAAGGAAAAGGGCAAAACTAGCCTGAGTAAAAGCAGGAGCCAATAATGATGGGACTGCATCATTCAGGCAGGAGCAAAAAACAAAACAAAACAAAAAAACCTGACTGGGAGCCGCCTACTTCTCCAAAGAGTTTTTTCTCCTGCCTCATGAGCAGGGTGGAGCCGGAGTCCAACCCAGTGACCCCATGATGCCAGCAGAAGATCCACAGCTGCAATCCTACATGTGCTTACTTGGGAGGAAGCTTACTTCTGAGAAAACATACACAGGATTACACAGCACGATATATAATCACAGATATCAGCCTAGAACTCTGACCTATCCTGCTTTGTCTGTGAAATTCCTTTTCTCCCCCCTTTGTAATGCTGTAGATGAATTGAGTGGATGTTATTATCTGCGTGTGAGCAAAATTCCGAGTGAGAGCTACTGTTTCTGTCCTTGACTTACCTTTCTTCTCTCTCCCTTTCTTCCCATTTCTTTTTCTCTTATTTCAGTATCTTAATACCAGCTGGAGCCTCTCTTTACAACGCCATTCTATTCTTTTATTTCTAAAACACTCATAATGCCTCACAAACACAGCGGCTTGAATAGGAGGAATACATACAGAGTGGAGGAGGAGGAGGATGATGTGCTCTCTCAGATATTTCAACGTCCTGCATGCACCGATGTCCTTCACTTGTGTTAATAAATAAAAGAAATACTTCTACCTTCCTTTTGAATTATTGAAATAAGTTTGGGCAATTATAGGACACACTGCGCTAAGCATTAGCACCAAAAGGTTCAAAACCAGACAATAAATAAGGCTAGGGAAGTAGTCGCATGGAGTCAGGCTTCCACGCGAAAATTTCTATGAATGTGTCAGGCAGCTCAAGAGTTGGCATGGAAAGTAGGCTTTCATTGTAACCAGTAAAGGCCTTGAGATTTTGTACAAAAAAGAGGGGGGAAGAAAAGAAAAGAAAAGCCCATCCCCATTCACTGAACAAAATAGTATTAATGAAAGAGGCTGAAAGCTAGCCCATCATATTCTTGTAAGAAACTCATCTTTGCAAGGATGTCCTCTCTTGTCCTTGTCAATTTCAGTCCCAACTATAGAAGGCAATCAAGACCAAGACCTTGATGACAGAGCCAGCCTTTTGAACACCACGAGACAGACTCGTTTGCTTTGTGTAAGCTGGCCATCTATCCTTCAGGTTTATTTATATATTGCTTCAAACATGTATTACTAAGGTTCGCACATTTACTTATCTTTGTTTTCCTGAAGATGAGAGTAAAATGCACGCAACTAAAGGAGCAACGGAAGCTGGCAGGTTAATTTTTGCATAGTCTTCTTAAATTCTTCATGTACAAGTGTGATCAGAGGAAGGCTTATGAAAAATAGGTCTTATAAAAACAAGATAGTGGAGTCATTAGAACCCCCCCTCGCTTTTTGCAGGGGGTAAATCTACATGCATGGTGAAAGTGATCACCCCAGAAGCACAGCGAGGAGGGAGAAAATATTTGGTCAAGAAGCTCTGGCTCCTGACTGAATAAGGCCTGAATGGCTGTCTTAAGGGTGGAGATGTTTTTTCTCAGGTGCGGAAATAATGACAAGGCCTTAGTTTCTGAGCGCAATTCGAAGTGCTGGTGCTGACCTTTAAAGCCCTAAACAGCCTCAGCCCAGTATACCTGAAGGAGCATCTCCACCCCCATCGTTCAGCCCGGACACTGAGGTCCAGTGCCAAGCGCCTTCTGGCGGTTCCCTCACTGTGAGAAGTGAGGTTACAGGGAACCAGGCAGAGGGCCTTCTCAGTAGTGGCGCCTGCCCTGTGAAACGTCCTCCCAACAGATGTCAAGGAAATAAACAACTATCTGACTTTTAGAAGACAGCCGAAGGCAGCCCTGTTTAGGGAAGTTTTTAATGTTTGATGTTTTATCCTATTTTTAATATCTTGTTGGAAGCCACCCAGAGTGTTTGGGTCCTATAATGTTGCTTCTTTATTTGGGTGCAATTATTGTTGAGGGATTGATATTTTTTTTAAGAGCTTCCTTAAATCAGGAAGTTGCTGAAAATGCCTGGGAAAATGGAAATGCAAGCCAGGGTGGCAACCAAGTGCTTTTGCCTTCAGTTGGAAAGGAGTTGCATTGACAGGGAGAGCAGGAGACCTTGACAATTAGCAATCATTTCACAAAGAGGCCAGGGCTGTCTATATGAGCACTGCATCAGTGCAGAGGAAACCTATGAAAAACATTTAACAATCAAAACTACTCCATTTGTAAGTCAGGCATATGGACAAGAATGGGAGGACATCAAAGGGAACAGACAATTATGTCGAGCTTATGTCCAATGTGGCAAAAAAGAAGTAGTTGTATAAGAGACAAGAGATCATAAAGTCAAGGACAGAGAAATAGGCTGCCTTAAAAAAACAACAATCTAACATTGAGCCAAATTTGACAAGTTGGTGTACTCATGAATTCTTTATTTTTCCTAAATCTGAGTTGGATCATTAAATGACTACCATGTAACTTGCCATATGAGTAAAATTATCTGTGCCATAAAACCTTAATCCTATCCCAAACTTCCAGTCAAAAGAGTGTACCCATAGACTAGGATTTTCTCTCTCACACTGTTGCAAAAATATAGACTGAAAGCTGGATTATCCACCATGTTTAAAACCTACAATTGTAGAAAAGCTAACTGAATATATTGTCAAAGCAGAACACCTTTATTGCAGCAGTGAGGTAATTATCCTGTTGTTGTTGTTGTTGTTGTTGTTGTTGTTGTTAGCATCTATCTGTCTTGAGGGACAATGGAGTGCACCTCCGGGGGTGAAGCCAAACTGTTGCAATAGCAGCACTGAAATTACCTCTTTGGGGTGCAAGCCTGGGCAGTGTGTGTGGAGGCCCAGGGAGGTCCAGACAAGAAGACCCCTCTTTGGCCTTGATGTGGTCCAAAGGAAATCAGAACAATACATTTGGCACCAGCTTGGCTGTAGGAGTTGCTGGAAGAAGGCCTACAAGGTGCCATCCAATCATCTTAGGGACACCACTCCTTTTCTTCTCCCAAAGATGACCCACAAGGCAGCAGAGTTTTCCTTCTCTTAGACGGGATCTCTTTCCAGGTGCCAAGCCCCACCTGCCCTCTCCGGCATGTGCTGAAACCATCTTCTTGACCATTGGACCCACTATTGATCTTGTCCGCTCAATCCACTGAAGCCTGTCTTCACATGCAGGGGAAGTCCCTAACTCACTGAACTTTGAAGCCCATTGGCTACCCTCACCTGGTTTAGCTGGCAAGTCAAAGCCGTTCCCAGGGTGTTGCACGCTGACAGCTTCTAGGAGCTACTTGTGAGAGCTGAGGGCAGGGTGGGGACCAAAGGTGGGCAAACTACTCCAGAAGAAACAGAACATGTCCCCCCAGAAGTACTTTCTTTCTTTTTCTCTTTTTTTGACAATCACTCATTGCCGAATAAGATTAACTGCCATGAATATAGTTTTAACAGTGCGTCCTTAAGTTGGTTTAGAGGCCCATTCTGGATCCACATGTCCTTCCACAGTGGGGACATAAGTTTCCGGGCAGGAGTTGATCACGGCAAGGATTTGCCAAATGTGCCTTCCTCTTAGCTCATTTCTCCCTTTTGTCCTGTTTGTGCTTCTTCAAAGTCCACGACACCTTTGGTAGAGGCTATTCGCCAATTGAAGTGCTCACAGGCCAGTGTTTCCCAGTTGTTAGTGTTTATTTTTTAATGATTTGCCTTGAGAGTATCTTTAAACTTCTTTTGTTGTCCACCAACATTACGCTTTCCATTCTTAAGTTGGGAATAGAGTAGCTGCTTTGTAAGATGATAATCAGGCATCCAAACAACATGACCAGTGCAACCAAGTGATGTTGAAGAATCATTGCTTCAACACTGATCTTTCCTTCTTCCAGTACAATGACATTTGTTCGCCTGTTTTCCCAAGTGATATGCAATTTTTTTTCGGAGACACCATTGATAGAATCTTTCATAGAGTTGGAGATGGCATTTATAAGTGGTCCATGTATCACAAATGTAAAGTTGGTAGTACAATAGCTTTGTAAACAAGCATTGTGGTTTTCCTGTGAATGTCCTGGTCCTCAAACATTCTATACTTCAATCAGGAGAATGCTGCACTCACAAAGCTCAGGCAATGATGGATTTCGGCATCGACGTTGGCCCTTGGGGAAAGATAACTTCCTAGGTAGGAAAAATGATCAACATTTTCCAATGTTACACTACTGAATTGAGTTTATGGTGCTGCAAAGGGGTCGTTTTGTGCTTGTTGGTGCAGCAGTTTGTTTGTTTTTTGGCTACTGAGTGATAGGTCAAGCTTTCCATAAGCTTCTGCAAAGATATTTAGGATAGTTTGGAGGTCATCCTCTGAGTGTGCACACACTATGTTGTCATCAGCATATTGAAGCTCTATGACGGTAACCTTACTCTTTGCTTTCAGCCTACTCAAATTGAAGAGCTTTCCATCTACCCTTCCTCTAACATTGCACACAATCCTCTTCATTCTACATACTGTGATATTCTTGAAATCTCACATGCACACAATTAAAAAGTCGGTTTACCTGTAAGCCATTAATATGCAAACAGATGTGCTCAAAGTAAGAAAGCAAAGTTACCCAAAGCCATTTGTCCCTTGGGATGAGGATGCACCCATTTATTGAATTATACAGCTAGGGACTGTTTGCCTTGTACCACTGCACCAAATTCAGGGCTTTTGCCATACAAGCCCTAATTATGTTCTCAGAAAAACCGAACGTTCACTTGAATTCACATGTCCATTTATTGCTACTTCGTTCCGAGTGTGACAGAATTCAAACCATTTTAGCAAGGAAAGGAGTAACGGAAGCTAGGACGAGGCCAGAGTCTACCACAGGGAGATCAAGGAGTCCAAAAGCCCCTCTTTCAAAACAACTACAGCTTTAGTTTCAGAATATGAAAATGCTACACACACTATAAAATTTTACTCTACCAGTGAAGGGAAACGTAAATTGTACTACTTCCAAACTTAGCTCAAAGCAGAGTTCAAGATGTATTTTGAGAAGCAAAAACAAAGCCAATATCAGGAGCAATTCATTGGAACCTATGATAGCAGTTTTCCCAGACATGCTATGCATGGCAGACACTGACAGAGATGTTTAGGCCCAGGCATAGGTGAATGATATAAGTTCACACCAGCACCCAGAGGTCATCACTGGGTGCCACAAGAGTTTTTGGACATCTATGGGTCACTAGAAAGCAGGGCCTTCCTAGGTGGCATTACATTTCTCCTAAATAAGTGATGCTTATACAGTATTTATTCAACTGCAATGAATGCATTGTTCCCTACCCCTTCATGTGTTTGCAAAATATGTACTTCCCCTTTTTATGCTACAACGCATATAAAGACATGCAACCAACATCTGCTACATTAGATGAGAAATAGCACTCCAACGCAGATCTTTCAGAATGCCTGCACATTTTCAAGCGAGGTTCGCTTTGATATAAAAATGTTCTACTGCACTTCAGAACACATATAGACCGTTTGCAAGAACTGAACTCTTGATGCTCATTCATTCCTTTGCTACACCGCGTGTGGGTGAAGCTAAGTCTAAATACATCGCTCGCCTCTCCTTGTCACATAAGCCTAATGACTTTCCCAGCAAGTCTGCATATTGAAATACCTGTTGCCATGAACATGAGAAGCACAAAAGGCAAAGCTGTAATGGAGCAAGGTTGGGTCAATGACAGCGCCATTCTCCGAGTGTTCCATCAACTCATTCAGGTAGCACAGGTGGCGGTGGCAGCCTCTCACACCATAACGAGCGCAGTATTCGTCTAACACAAAGACTTGGCCCGGGCTAAACCAACCCTGTAAGAGATGGGGAAAGTGTTGCGTCATTAAATCTGGACTGTTCTTTTATGCATTGTTTGAACAGAAAACTACAGTCTTTCATGCAATATACACCTTATACAGTGGAACTTTGGTTTTCAAACATGATCCAATCCAGAAGACCATTCAAGTTCCGAAATGTTCAAAAACCGAAAACTCAACATGGAAGCCTCAAAACGGAAAAATTAATACAGAAAACTAAACCAGGAAGCCACCTCGGAAGTTCGACTTCCGAGGCCCATTCAAAAACGGAAGCATGTACGGCGTTCCGAGTTCTGAAACATTTGTCAATGAAAAATACAACAGTTCCACTGTATTTTTAATCAATGTGATGTGCCATTAGCTCCGAACTTGACAGGGCCATGAATAATTTTTCGCCAGTTAGGGGAGGAGGAAAGAGAGCTATCGCAAACAGAAACGCATTAAAATGTTCAAAGTTGTTTCCCGCAATATTCCCAATTCTGCCTGAGGAAGGAAGGTTAGAGGTTTCTCATGCAGAGTGTGGCTTTAAGGAAAAAGAACAAATATGAACGGCTTAGAATTATCTTATGAGAGAAAAAGCACACAGCAAAAGGGAAGTTTAACTGCTCATGAGAAGAGTCCAAACTGGTTATTGGGAGATATCACCAAGGTGGTGCCCAGTCGGCTTCCAATATTTTAAGAGGAAAGTCTCCTCCCTTCACAAACCCCTCACACCCTAAATGCCCTAGTGCTGACAACCAGACCTGCCAGTTATTACATCTAGACTGCACATCCTACAATGGTCTCAAAGTGTCCTGACTTCAATCAGTGGTGTTTGGTGAAATTTTTCGTAGGGGAACAGTTAGGGCCAGAGGCACCACCTTGTGAGGCACCATTGCAACTTCAAACCACAGTTTATGAAGCTAGCTTGTTTCTGAAAGTGTTCATTAAGATTAACCACAGTTTAGGTTTGGATACCAGGCTATACTGTGATTAACTGAACTCGGAAGCACCAGCTCGTGGCTAGGACAAGAGAAGGGAGCATGTGATCCCAGTGGGAAGCTATGCTCCCTTCCCATCATCATAATCCATAGTTTAGCATGATGTCTGGATGGATTAAGAAAGGAATCCAGGAGTACGTCAGAAAGTACATCGTACCAGTATATCGTATCTGAAGAAGTGTGCACGCACACGAAAGCTCATACCAAAATAAAAACTTAGTTGGTCTTTAAGGTGCTGCTGGAAGGAATTTTTTTTATTTTGTTTCGACTACGTCAGACCAACACGGCTACCTACCTGTAACTACATCAGAAAGATCGCTGACACGCATGCTAAAATTAGGGGTGATGTTCAGTAAGCCACCAGACCACACAAGACAGACATAGACAGAAACCAAACATGGCAATGTTTGGGTGAGAGGTTTTTAGACATTTTGTCTGAAATAACACAGTTTTGGAGATGAATGTGGCTTTCAAAAGATAACTGTCTTAAGTAAAAACATCAGACTGTCTTGCACTTTATACAATTATTACAACATAAGCCTGGTGGACCAGAACATCGGATGTCCAGGAAAGACTTGATGCCATAATAAACGTGTTAATCATTAAAGGTGTGAAGAGTCTCTGCTGTTTTTACTGAGACTAACATTGATAAAGTTATTACAGTACACAAACTTTTCTCCAGTAAAGGGAACTTTGGCAATGTTCTCTTATTTCTAAAACAAAGTGTGAAAAATAATGAGGACTTCAAAAAAAAAAAAGAACGTGCATACTACCTTTCACTTTGAAAAGAAACACCAAATAAAATAACAACTTCAAAATAAAATATCAATCATGTTAACCAGTAACTGGTATTAATGGTCAGGGAAATGCTGGGGTAAAGTACGTTTTCAGTTGTGGGTGGAAACATCCCATAGTAAGAAACTGCCGGATCATTGCATAAGTTAGGACACACCAGAGAGAAGATGCACATCTACAGACAGCGGCATCCTAATTTTGGTGAGCAATTTTCAGACTGAATATGTTTAATTTGACAGAGTTAAAAGTTAGTTCCTCCTTGGCTAGGTGACACTTTTCTGCCTAAACATTTCAAAAGCTGGATGCACTTGGACATGCTCACCATAGAAATAATATAAGCAAAGCTTGGCCTTCAACAGTCAATAGGTAAGACTAAAGATTTACTTATTCCGAGAAACAGAAATGGAGACATAAGTAGAAGCAACTAAGGAGTGGTTACTCATTTCTTCACAAAATTCCCCAGGAGTTTTTTTCTCTCACACTCAAGCTCTACCCGCACAACAGAAAGGTAGGAGTTTTTAAAGTTATCAAGGTAATATTGTGATAATAACTTTTATTTTATAATTGCTTAGAAGCTCCCTACTGTTTACTGGAGAGTTCAATAAAGGAATTTTAGTATCGCTAATAGTTTAAATCATAGGTTATGTTTAAATCTAATTGTTTCATATTAGCTTGATTTTGTTTTGTGGCGAGTGTCGCTACTTTCATTTAATTTGCTGAAATGCAAAAGTTGGGACGATTAAAAGTAAATTTTCAGCATCTAAAGACTGACAGAAGCAACGGTATCGTTAATTTATTTATCTTTTTCTAAAGTTGATGCATGTGTGGAGAGTGTAAGGGAGCCCTTAATAATAGAACCCACTTTTCCCACAGAAGAAGAAGAAGAAAAGTGTGGGGTTGTGACTGAGTTCAGTTTTTTGGGGGGGAAGCTGTGTACACGGGAAAGGCAAACAACCCAGAACCTGTGGAACGGAATGTAAGAAAATGTTTGTCAAGAAAGCTCTGGCCTATGACTGAAATAGGTCTGACTAAGGATCCCATATCCTACACACCAGATAGAAGTATGCTATTAGAGATTAAAGATCACTGGAGTCTGTTCCATTGAATTTCACTTGGAATTGCTATCTATGTTCCTCTCTTAAGGCCAGCTGAGATCACATACGGTAGTAAACTTTAACTTGAGGGCTGGTGGGCATTTAGGTGGGCTAATGCAGATTCAGCGGTAGTTTAGTTGTAGATAATTTTAGCCTCTCAAGCCCTATTGGTTCACCACAACTTAAGAAACTCATTTTCAGAGGCTAGGAATTACCACCCACAGGCTTTCTTTGGATAAATACAATGATACCTGGAATGACTTTACGCAGAACATATTAGGTTACTGACAATTGCATGCCTATTAGGATACAGTCATGCCTCGGTTTAAGTACGCTTCGGTTTGAGTACTTTCAGTTTAAGTACTCCGCAGATCCGTCTGGAACGGATTAATCCACTTTCCATTACTTTCAATGGGAAAGTTCGCTTCAGGTTAAGTACGCTTCAGGTTAAGTACGGACTTCCAGAACCAATTACACTCATACTTTGGGTTAAGTACGCTTCAGGTTGAGTACTCCGCGGACCCATCTGGAACGGTTTAATCCACTTTCCATTACTTTCAATGGGAAAGTTCGCTTCAGGTTAAGTACGCTTCAGTTTAAGTACTCCGCGGACCTGTCTGGAACAGATTAATCCACTTTCCATTACTTTCAATGGGAAAGTTCACTTCAGGTTAAGTGTGCTTCAGGTTAAGTACAGATTTCCGGAACCAATTGTGTACTTAAACCGAAGTACCACTGTAATAAGAATCTACACGTCTATATATTAATGTATGGTAATGTAACAGTATGTTTGTTTGTTTTTTCATTCTCACTCACCTTTTCTTTCCTCCCTCCCCCTCCCTCTGTCTTTTAATAAATGAAATTCTCTTAATAAAATATTAATAAAAATAGTAACCAGTGAGCAACTTACTAATTTGACAGAGCAGAGAGAGAAGACTGGTTGGAGATTTGAGAGGCATCTACAGACTTCACATTCCCCAGAATGGCCCATAAACTCCATGTCTGTACACTTCCATGACTTTGCTCATTCAGGGAATGGTTTCCAGGTTCACATCTAATGTGTTTTATTTTTATTTTTTATTATTTTAGATATTTCGATTATTTATACTTTTCAAGTTTATACATTTCACTAATTTTACAATCATGTTAACATTTCAAAACTTGACTTCCTTCCCCCTCTTTCTGTGGTTCCTTAAATTTGTTTTTAATATCTTCTGCATACCTTTAAAGCCCTATGCGGCTTGGGACCCTCGTACCTATGGGACCGCCTCTCCTGGTATGCCCCGCGGAGGACCTTAAGGTCCACAAACAACAATATTCTGGAGATCCCAAGCCATAAGGTGGCTAGATTGGCCTCTACTAGGGCCAGGGCCTTTTCAGTATTGGCCCCAACTTGGTGGAACGCTCTCTCACAGGAGACCAGGGCCCTGCGGGATTTGTCATCTTTCCGCAGGGCCTGCAAGACAAAGCTGTTCTGCCTGGCCTTTGGGTTGGACTTAGTCTGACCCCTGTGTTTTCCTCCCTCATGGCTTGGATTTATGGACAACTTAAAATGAGGCTGCATTTTAAATTTTAATATTGTATTTTAATCTGTATTTTAATTAATTGCTTTTTATGTTTTATTGTAATTTTATTGGTGTTAGCCGCCCTGAGCCCGGTTTTGACTGGGGAGGGTGGGGTATTAAAAAAAAAAATTATATCCAAATTAATTTGCTCATTTATTCATCTTCTTATAAAACTGCAATAATCCTGACAATGTTTTAATCTTCTTTATAATCTATCTGTAAATATTCAACAAACCATTTCCAAACTTGCCGGAAGAATGAGAAATCAAGATAACTAATTTTAAATAAATTACCTTGATTTCTCATTCTTCTGGCAAGTTTTGCCATTTCTGCATATTCCATAAGTCTTTGTATCAATTCTTCCTTTGCTGGGACTTCTGCTTCTTTCCATTTTGGGGCAAGTAACATTCTCACACCTAATATGTTTTAAGGGATATCTAAAAATGTTGAACATGAACTCTCCAAATATGGTGTCTATATCAGAAAACATGTACATAATAGTGGCATGTTTGCCGGGGCTCCAGGATAGGCGATGACCAGCATGAGCTTGGGTTCTTTGGTGTGAAATTGCATCTTGGAATCAAGAACTACCAAGAGATAATGAGAATAAAAAAAATCCCCACAGCAGAGTTTACACTTCAGTTAATGGACTAGACCTCGTATCACATTAGTTTATGTGCAACTGAGAGGGCATTTTTCAAGTTACTCCTAGCCTCCACTTTCCCCATAAGTGGGATCATTCTTGTTGTGTAAGTAAAGCAAGCCAGTCAGCCAAGCCAAAGATTGATCAGTAGATAAGGAAGGATAGAACATGAAGGTTGTTTAATTTTTGTGTGATTATGCATCCTTGCGATTGCAGCCTCCACTCCTCAAATACTCTATGCTTTCATTTGAAAGTGGGGGGAAAATGAAATTACAGAATACTCCTAGAGTGGTAAGTAATTTATCCAGGATTTAAGCCTACAAAGCTAACCTTGACTCAGCTGAATACAAGCACAATAAATCTATTTGCCTTTCTCCCCCTGTGGTTTTGATTCTATTCTTTGGGTTTCTTTTTCCTTCCCAGTCCATGAAAGAGGAGAGAATTACAAGATAGATGACATAATGCTTGACATCTGGCGAGCTAGATTTGTACCTTAAAATGCCTGTACAGGTGTTAGCAAATCCTACCACAGAGGGTTCCATATTTATTAAAGCCTTCTGTTTTTATTCAGCCCTCCCTAGAGGAGCTGATAAACCACGGTTCAGAGTCAGTTTGAGTCTATTCTCTTCTCTATTGAGTGGCACAGCAGTAGTCTTCAAGTGTATAATTTTCAAATTTGAAGCCAATCGATTGAAATCCTTTATCCCAACCTCACGCACAGTTATTAAATGAGTCTGGAAGAAAAGACCACTTTGCAACAACTATTTCTCACTTTTTCCTCTCTCCCCCACTTCTTTTATTCCAGCCTTTTTACTCACCAAACAAGAATAGGAATCATTCAATCGGTGATCCAAGGTCTGCCTCTGAAGTACTCTAAAGAGTGCAGCATGGTCAAACTTGCAAGGATTAGCAGAAATAAACTCATCCATGCCTTGTTTCTGAGCACGATCTGCATCTGATCATAGGGAGGAGAATGAATGTATGGATGTAGATTATTCTGCTTTAAAACAGGCTTTAAATTTAATTCAATAACAGCCACATTCAAGTTTCATCTGCTCTTTCATGCCTCACCAAACCCCTCCTGGATAAATACCTATCACAATAAAATCTAAGCAAACGGCAACGGTTTAAACATAGCAATGGATAAACAGGCAGCCGGCAGCCCCCTTTTCATATAGTACGAACGTTACCCCTACATAGACTGAGACAGACTGAACAATCCATTCTGATATTTTTCAGAAAGAATATCTACTCTAACTGTGGATCTTCTGCTTCTAGAAAGCTTGTAAAATATTGGAACAACAGCCTTTCTTTTTGGAGTGCCTGTTTTCACAAGGTACGGTAGTAAGTGCAAGACTGATGAACACAGATCTTGTACATTAAAAAAAAACCAACAACAACCCACTCTATAAAGTTTTGAGGAGGTCTCAGCTTATGGGCATTTACAAAGATGCTCATCAAAGACCAAAGTAGCAAGCAAACATGACTTCAAGGCCATTTCTCAAATGGCAAACTGGAGCAGAAATGAACACACAGGCTTGAAAGAGGTCATTTCCAGCCTTTTCCTTTTTACATGCAGCTTTTAATGAAACAAATATAATGCAGTAATGGGAAAGAGTGCCTTCAACCTTCCAGGATTGAGTAAACAAAACAGGGAGCAATTTTTGTGTGTGTAAATTATATACAACATACCATCTTAAATGGCATTTCAACCAGAGATCCGGACTTATTGTTGTTCACAGATTGCGTCTTTCAACGCCTTTGAACCCCGCGGGTTTGTCAAAAGACAAGCTCTGGTGATTGCATTCATTAATGGTATGTTTTTGTCAAAATCCTGAATGCGAGTTGTCCACCAAGTATGGACGGAAAAAGCCTTACAGTGACCAAAAGGACTAGTTATGCATTAGCACATTAGCTCACTTGGATTCCATATACAACATTGGGGGTGAATAGTTTGCTATCAACTCAAAAATTGACTTAACCCTTACAATAAGGTCTTTGCTCCCTCTTTGTTCGTTTAATTTCAAATATGGGTCTTTTTATGTTCGTTACTAGAAAAGATGCATCCTAAATGTACTTTTGAAAAAAACTGCATAGTACAAACCTAAAATTTCTATAGAAAAGGAGACAAAAGTTTATTGATTAAACCCAATTATAGAGTTGGGTTCATAATAAAACTCCATATTGATCTGTGGGCATGATGCTAACATAATCAGTCACATTTAGAAATTTAGCCCCAGATCATATTGATCCATGTCAAGTCCAACTTTCAGCTGTATTTGCAGATGGAAGAATTATTTAATTCAAGCTGAAGGATCTGCGGCATCACATCCTGAAAAGATGCACAAACTAATTCATATCACTTGGCTCTGCATTGTCAAAGCAAGAGTCACATCCATGTGACAGATTTCACCAAGGTGGATATAGCAAATAAACAGTGTGACAGTACATTGATGATTTAAGGTACGAGATGATCATCTGCAGAAACAATAGTATATTTTTCTAGCGTTTACAAAGCAACACCATGAATGATTAAACACCCTTTAAGCTGCAATCCTGTGCACAGTTAAATCCCATTGAAGTCATAATATGAATGTACAGATAAGTGAAAGGTAGATTACACCCCAAAGGGATCACCACTAGTTCAAGGGCAAACAGAGTTCACTTTATATATAATTTACCAACAATAGATAATAAAAAAACCACAAAAACAAAATGGGAATTGGTCTTAAATTGCATGGTGTTTTATTTCCTGGAATCACGTGGCACTAATGAAACATGTTGAACAGCTCATTACTAAAACTCTCCTCATTTTCAAACAATACTAAGAAGGATTTTATTTTCATTTTTTCTTACAATTCTTACTATTGTTCATTGCATAAAATTAACAAACTATTATCTGATGGCTCAGAAAAGGATGCATTGTTTCTCATGCATAAGCGCTCAGGACAGACATTTCCAAAGCGTTCGTAGCCTTGGTCTTTCAATACCGCTCTTTTCATTATATAGTCTTCTTTCAAAAACAGAAAAATGAAAATTAGTTTAGGTATCTTTTTGGAAATGTATTTATGCAGCACATTGAAGGCATCAACTCCTTGTTCAAATGGTCTCCTGCATATGTAATGGAGTTACATCAACCTAAATTGATTCCACGTTGTTGTGGCAGCCTATAACTAATACGGTAAAATGAGGTTCAGCTGAATAAATATAGCAAGAATAATTATAATAGGAAGCATTTCCTAAGGAGAAGAAAAAGCACCCCATCCACAGTCAGGGGTCGCAATGGGCATTGTTCAACAAAAGCCATAACTTGCATGGTGTCTATATGTTTTTATGATAGATAGCAGGCTATTTGTTTTTAATAACCCACTTTTTATTTCCCTCAGTGGTCTTGGTGATGGAAATGGAGCAGAGGATCACCCACCAAAATAATCCCATCAGCTGCTGACACTCTTAACATTGAAAAACCAGTCAGGGTGAGAGGGGCTGCCTGCTTGACTCTCTCTACCACAGGCATAGGCAAACTCGGCCATCCAGATGTTTTGAGACTACAATTCCCATCATCCCTGACCACTGTTCCTGTTAGCTAGGGATGATGGGAGTTTTAGTCCCAAAACATCTGGCAGACCGAGTTTGCCATCCCTTGTGATAAACCATGAAGTAGCAGCATGGACTGAAATATGAGTAAGCATAGGAGAGAACTTTATGAGATATCAACCACTGACAGGGATCCTGGGGGTCAATAACTGCTAAGTGATACCATTGGTCCTTGCAATACCAGGCGTTTGGCTACTCCCGGGTGTGAATGACTCTTCCCATAATTTTGTCCCAGAAGACCACAGTCAGGATCAAAACCCTTTTATGCTAGCCCTGCAGAATCTTAACAATGTCACTATACAGAGTCCCTTTGGTCCTGATCTTTATGGCTCGCTACATAAGGGAATGGAAGCAGAAGGGGATATTTGTCACGGACTGCCAGGCGCCAGGGAATCCGATTCCTCCACGGTAGGCTGCCAGGAATAGACAGACAAGGAAGCTCTTACCGATGTATTTTATTCAACATTCACAGAGAGAGGCTTAGAAATGCAGCCGCTCGGAGTAATGGCATTGCTGCCCCCCTTCTCTCCTCAATTGCCAACAACAGCACCACCCACCTTACGGTGGCTGTTGAGGGCCATTTGCCTACGAGCCCTTACTTTTAATGCTTGCCGGGTTCTGGGAGAAGGGGGTCTGGAATGCTTTCTAGTGATAACGTGTCAACCAGCTGCTCTGCCTCTGCCTCCTTCTCTCCTATTATTTCCCAACTCTGCTCTTCATCTACCTCTGAGCCGTGACCTCCTCAAGCAACTGTTGTAAATCTATACTGTCTTCCTCTTCTCTGGAAGGTTCAGGAGGGGGAGACGCTCTCCACTATTCCTCTTCTGCCCAGTCCCTGACACGGACACAACAAGGGTCCCATCACAAACATATCTCCTGTCTTTTCCACTGGCTGTATCGTTAAGGATGTGGGTTAATGGGGAAAGAGGCCTATCTTCCAATCCCAAGGTGCATTGCTTTTGCATTTCAAATTTATTGTCACCATTACAATCCCCAAAAGAATGGAGGTCATCTCAGATGGACTCTAGGACAAGGGTGCTGTTGTGGATGGAATGGCAGCTCTTGGTTTCCTCTCTGGTTCTCTCCCTGGCAAAAGGGTTATTTGCAATCATAGAACCGCAGAGTTGGAGGGCGACCCAAGGGTCATCTAGTCCAACTTTTGTTTGAAAACCTCCAAGGAAGGACAGTCCATCAACTTCCGAGGGAGCCTGGTTCCACTGTTGAACAGCTCTTACTACCAGAAACCTCTTCCTGGTGTTGAATCAGAATTTCCTTCCTTGCAACTTGAATTCATTGGTTCGGGTCCTAGCCTCCAGAGCAGGAGAAAACAAACTCCACGTGACAGCCCTTTAGATGTCATTATCTCCTCTCAGTCGCCTCTTTACCAGGCTAAACATACTCCATTCCCTCAACCACTCCTCATAAGGCTTAGTTTCCAGACCCTCGATCAAAAGTTCCAGATCAAAAATATGCATTACAATATAGAACCACTGAAACAACAACAACCCCACAACCCTCACCACAACACTTTTTAAAAAAGGAAATACTGTTTCCATGGAAATCTGCATTTGAGCTCTAAAAGTATCAGCTGTACATTTTCAAAGGTAGCACAACAGTGGTATAATGAGCTGCAATCAGGCATTTCGTGACACAAGCTGTTGGGAAAAATAAAGTTCCAATATTGCTTAATGACAGTAACGAAGTTCTAAAAGTAAACAAAAAACAAAATAAACAAAATAAACTTACTCTGCAACAGATCTGCCTGCATGTTGCTTCCTTTTGGGTTCATCTTCTGGGCTTGACTTGCAGGAATGGGCTTATAGGACTGACCTGTTGCTCTATACATTGCCTGAACCCAGAGGATTCTATCTTGCTCGTCGTCACTGGCAAATATCACCGTGTCGCCTTCTTTGACTGCATTAAAGAACATCTGACCACCCTGGAGACCTGCAAAATCAATCAGTCATAGTCTCCGATTCCAATATGGCTTTCATTCCAATATGATCAAGGTTGGAACATAAAAAGGAACCAGGCCACAGAACGCCACAAATATTTGCTACTTAGGGGCTTTACAGAAAGCTTCTCTTGCCTGCCCCTCTTTCTGTGATCCTTGGCTAGTTATACTTTGCAATGGAAGAATTTTTGTGTTTGTTTTTTTGTTTAGCTATATGAGATCATTTGCAAGAACAGTTGCATAAATAACGAATAAGCATCACATAGCAAAATACCTGCATGAGGCGCTGTATAGTCCACAGTGTATCCTTCAAGCTGCATTAACTCCTGGGGCTCAGATTTCTTCTCTCTGTAGCTGCACATTGCAAATGTGTACTGGCTAACCTGAGTTTAAAAAGAAGTTGGATTGGATACATTTCACTACGTCGTATTATACTGCAACTTGCAGAAGACTGGTAAGATACAGCACCCAACTCCTTGGTGTGTTGCAGAAAAGCTACCCACTGCTTATCTAGTTACAAATCACTTTTCACATAGCTGAGAAGGAATAGACTATTCCAATTGTAGAGTTGGAAGGGACCCAAGGGTCTTTTAGTCCAACCCCCTGCAATGCAGAAACATCAACCAAAGCCTCCATGACAGGTGGTCATCCAACCTCTGCTTAAAAACTTCCAAGTAAGGAGAGTCCACCACCTCCCATGGGAGTCTGTTCCACTGTCAAACAGATCTTTGTGTCAGAAAGGTTTTCCCCCATGACGTTTAGTTGGAATCTCCTTTCTTGCAACTTGAATCCATTGGCTTGACTCCTAGCCCCTGGAGGAGGAGAAAACAAGCTTTCTCCATCCTCCATGCGACTGCCCTTGAAATATTTGAAGATGGCAATCAGGAAGATCGTCGAAGAATTGATGCTTTTGAATTATGGTGCTGGAGGAGACTCCTGAGAGTCCCATGGACTGCAAGAAGATCAAACCTATCCATTCTGAAGGAAATCAGCCCTGAGTGCTCACTGGAAGGACAGATCCTGAAGCTGAGGCTCCAATACTTTGGCCACCTCATGAGAAGAGAAGACTCCCTGGAAAAGACCCTGATTTTGGGAAAGATTGAGGGCACAAGGAGAAGGGGACGACAGAGGATGAGATGGTTGGACAGTGTCCTTGAAGCTACGAACATGAGTCTGACCAAACTGCGGGAGGCAGTGGAAGACATGAGTGCCTGGCATGCTATGGTCCATGGGGTCACGAAGAGTCGGACACGACTAAACAACATCAATCATGAAGATGTCCTATTACTTCCACACGGACAGCCTGAAATGGACTCAATGCATCAGAGCAAAGCTACGTTTAGTCTTTCAATGATTTAGGCACTGGGGATAATAGATAATGCTACTGATCTCTTTGCAATATTAAGACTGTAGTGATATCAAATCCTTAATTGATTTAATTTTATAAATAAAAATGATGGATTTTGAATGAGATGAAGTAATATTTAAAGAAATACTCATTTTTTAAAAATGACAAAAATTGGGGCACTCCGATTTGTGAGATGGTCACCTATGTTGTCCTTCTGTTTCTGTTAACATGTGCCGTATAACTGTTTCTTGTCTTTGGGGAGGTGGAGTTCTCATTTTATCTGGCTGGGGGGGCCTGAACTGAGAGACGATATTTATTTGCCAGGTATGGCAAGCAAGTGACTTATCACCATGAGCTATGAACTGGAGGGGGGTGGGCTGAGGCTGAGAGGAAAAGGGTGTTCCTCCGTGAAAAGCAAATAAAAATAAGTGTGGAAAGAGCTACAGCTACCACCACCTACTATAATAATAAACAGAACTTTGGAAAACGATCTTGTCACAGGAGTGTGCTGGTCAGTAATCACACAGCTCAAAATTGGAGTTAGCTCTTCATTAGCAAAAATGCGATCGCCACAGACTTGGCCGAGTGTCAGGTCTCATGACTACAGAAACTCATTCCTGGTGGTATTACTTTGTGAAAATAAGTTGCCAAGACTGAAAGTCCCCACCTCCTCACAGCAGTCTAAGTCCCCTCTTTGCCAGGGCTTTTCCTGGAGACAGTGCCTTCATGCATCCAACCTCTCCTTTGTCTTTTTCATCCGTCTTCTGGTTCTGGGAGAGGGGAACTTGTCTCAGCAGGAGGGGAAAACATCTATGACTCTTCATCAGCCTCACTCACCTGATTCAGCTTCTGCCTCTGATTCTTGACTTCTCTCAGCCACAGACTCTCCCAGCTCACTAAGCCCTGTTACCCCTTCAGCTTCCAACACTTCCTCATCCTGGTCTTCTCCCTCTGACCACTCATTCTTGTCCCACCACCACTTCCCAGGCCCTGAAACTTCTTCCCTGGGTGGTTCCTCTGCTGGTTCCTCCCACCATTCCTCTGCGTCCAACCAGTCCACAACAAATGTTGAGCAGCAGCTGAGATCACCATTCCATGTACCCCCCACCCATAAACCCTTTCTAGATTGTGCTGCTTTCCACTATATATGAAGCTGCCAAGCAGGAGAGGAGTCCTTTAGGTGGGCATACCAGGAGTTGAACCTGGAACCTTACTGTTACAAAGCATGTGCTCTATTACAGATATGCCAGAGCAAAACATGCCTCCTGAACTTACAGACTGACTTCGTGCATTTTCCCAGCAATCAGGACTAGGAAATTATGGGGCCTCCAGTCTTGTGTATTTGCTGAGAAAACCAGCAGTTGCATCATCTGCCAGGTAGAAGACATAAAATGGAAAGTGACTGCCCCTATCAGGCAAGAGGTTGCTGGGCTAATTCAACAGTCTGGTGCTACCTGATACATGTTGCTTTTCTTAGTTCCCTTAATGGTGTTATTCACTATGCAGCCCACAGTTCATCAGCCTCTTGATGAATGCTGCTGCACAGAGGTGAAATAAAAAATGTTCCGATTTTGTACAACCCCTGAAGTGTCAACAGTGCAAGAGATATGAAAGCAGAAACAAAATGCCCATCACTCTGCATTGTCTCCTAGAGTCCTTCTGCATCTGCCCTATTCATGCAGCAGAATGAAGTGGTGGAACAGACTTGTGCACTTCAGATCAGACTGCAGGTGGAGGAAAGCAGCATGAGCAGCTGAGTGTGTGAGGGGGCATGTGGAGATGCAAGGGCAGATCTTTCATAGGGACAAGATGGTCCTTTCTGGAGACTACCGCAGAATCAGAAAGCAGAAGGAACACAGTTCAAATCAAAACCGAAAGCTAGATCATTGGTGTGTCTGTGTGCTGTGTGCCTGTGTGTAGTTAATCAACTTCAGCCCCAAACTGCTGAAAGTATTTTGGAGGGAAGCATAGGTTGGCTGCCTAGCACCCTAAACAGGATCGTTCCTGTTAGGGGGCTGGGGAAATATTGGAGGGTTTTGTTCTAGAACCCACTTGTAGCAAATGGAATTTGTGTTGCGGGCAGAGGAACCGGCTTGTGAGGGCAATGCGACATCGATGTCCTGTGCGGTCTGTCAGGAGGATCTGGGGGCGGAACAGAATGCTGCAGCTGTGCGGCTTCAATGGTGGGCAACTCCTCCTGGTGCCACCCTCGGTGGGAGGCTGCTTCAACCACCTCGGCCCAGTATACACCTCCACCCCCAACCTTCAGCCCAGACACAGGTCCTGTTCAGTTTCTGTTAATTGGTTCTCATGGGAAACTTACAGATTCTTGCTTCATACAATTAACTCAAGGCAGTGTCAATTTACTCTTGGCAGAAAGCCACGGTCTGCCTGGCCTGGAAACTACTCTCTGATTGGTTAACGACCAGCACTGAACTCAGTTATCTAGGAATGCTAGCACAGTTGTTTCTTGTTGGGTGTTAGGAGTAGGAGTGCTGCGTATGGTTGGGGAGAGAGAGAGAGGGGGGGGATTTATTTTGCTTTGCTTTGTATGCAGAAACTCTGCTGGTTTTCTTTTCTTTTAATAAATCCTGTAAATAGTTATTCTGCGTCTAGCCGACTAGTCATTTTCACCTCAACTAGCTTCTGCGCTGTGCAGGAAAACTCTGCTACGTTTGGGCTAAAGCCACTAGAGCTATGCCTGACACTTCAAAATTCTAAGAGGTCCAGCTCTGAGGGCCTTCTGGTGGTTCCCTCCCTGCGAGAAGTGAGGTTACAGGGAACCAGGCAGAGGGCCTTCTCAGTAGTGGAGCCCACCCTGTGGAACGCCCTCCCATCAGATGCCAAAGAAATAAACAACAATCTGACTTTTAGAAGACATCTGAAGGCATCCCTGTTTAGGGAAGTGTTTAATGTTTGATGTTTTATCATGTTTTTAATATTCTGTGGGGAGCTGCCCAGAGTGGCTGTGGTTGGGGTATAAATAATTTATCATCATCATCTCATTTCCTTCCGTAGCAGGAAGAGGAGCCGGCCACTGGAGCCATGCTGTGCTTGGATCCACACTTTGCTTCTGCACTTTTTGAATGTTGCAGGGTTGGGCCCCTACCTCAAAAATATTTGGGGGTTGGTGCTCCTGCTTGACAATGTAAAGAGAGAGAAAAAGTCCTTGCAAATTATTGTAGTTGTGTTAGGCATTCACAAGAAGTATCACACGGCATGCTGGGAGGGGAGGGGGAGGATAATAATATATTGATTTTAGCAACTAGTAAGTGGAAAGAGACTCATGATCACATCTTGTTTGAGGCAAGGACCAGTATGAGATACTGATTTAGAATGTCCGCTGATTAATAACTTCCACCGGGATAGCTAAACTAAGCATGCATAAATGCTGCAGTCCTTAGGCATAATTCTATTGATCTGTGTCTGTCAGAAACTGCAGGGCAGCTCACATAACTGAGATAACCAAGCGAATATCCGAGGGAAAGGGAGACTTCAAGCGTCCCAACGGCCAAAATGACAGCAAACGAATTCAAACAACAGCTTTCTCGAACACCATGGATCTAAGTTTGAGCGGGTATGAAAAAAGAAACCACCCACACAATATTGAAATGCACCAGCCCCAACGGAAGTTGTGAAGCAATCACTAAGCCTATCAATGAAGGATCAATAATATCACAATGCTCATCCCTTGCCACTGCGTGCTTCACCTATACTGTCAATAGAGCTGCAAGTGGCCTGTATAAGCTTATATCAATGAACAGAGCCCTACAGTCTGCTGAAGTAATTGAACAGCAGTGTCTTTAGACAACCAAGCATTGCATCTTTGTGCCAAGTTTTTCTCATGTACTGAAAACAAAGCCACACTCATAATGGCTCAATATGGAGGTTACTGCCTGTAAATCCTCCGACACGTGCATACTGCTCTTTTTAAAAAATCCTTCCCCACACAAACCTGAGGCTGAGAGCGAGCGGAGAGAATGTTCTGCCTCATGTCTAAGAGGAGGGGCAAAAGCTACCCTTCCCTTCCTTTAACCCCAAAGTTATTGTGGGCACTGGGCAAAGGACTCTGAAAAAGCCCTGCTCCGCATCCTGAGAGCTCTGGGGAAGCCCTGTTGGACTCTGTAGGAGAAGGGAAATTGTGGTCCTCCAGATATTGTTGGAATCCCCATTTTCATCATCCCTGGCCATTCAGCTGTGCTGGGGCAGGTGGGGGTTAAGAGTTCGAGCACATCTCCTCATGCAAAATGCCAGCTAAGTAACCTGTACACTTCTCTGAGAAAGTATCTCCTCTTTACAGAGGGGAGGGGTTGTGAGTGGAAGCCGCTCCCGCGTAGGCAAGGGGGCGTTTCTGCCCCTTACCTTACTTGCCCTCGCTGCCGCGCCATGCCTCCGGTAGCCAGCCAATAGGGCTTGCTCAGGGGCGGGGTTTAGCTGCACTTATTGCAGCCGCGGCAGATCTCAGCCTCCATTTTGCACCAGGTTTTTCCCGCCCACCCTCCCTTTAGGTCAGGCTATGTTTTTGACATTGCTACGGACTTCGGTTGGTCGCCTTGGTTGCCCAAGGGGGCTGGTAGGAGTTTTTTTGTCCATTTGGCAAAACTGGCTCATGCCTCTTGGTTTTTTCGCCTACCTCGTAGCAAATCGTCACAACTTTATTGGCGGTTGGGCATTGGTATATCCATGATGTGTTGGAGGGGCCAAGGTTCGGGCCATCGCCTACCCCTCCATCTTTAGGGTATTCCGTTAAAGCAGGCATCCCCAAACTGTGGCCCTCCAGATGCTTTGGCCTACAACTCCCATGATCCCTAGCTAACAGGACCAGTGGGGTCGGGGAAGATGGGAAATGTAGTCCAAAACATCTGGAGGGCAGAAGTTTGGGGATGCCTGCGTTAAAGGAATCCGGCGGTCGTGGAACCCGTCCAATGCCCTGCTGGTGGCTAGGGCCATGGCACGACCCCCGCTGGCATCAGGGGGAGCTGTCAGTTGTATTTGCAACAACAGGCTCCACCTTCTGGTTGCTAACCTTTGATGACTCCATGCTGAGCAGGGGGAGTCATCTAGTCTGTCCAATCCAATGCCTAAGCCAATACCACTCACATGCTGTAACCAATAAAGTCGTGGCCTTTTCCACCCATCAACTATAATACATTGTGTCCTTGTGTCTTTATTTCCCCAAGCGGGTGGCGGGTTCTCGACTCACAACTATTGGCATTATAGCTGTTTTTGTGTGCAATGAGTCACTGAATGGATTACCTAAACTGGCTCACATGGCCAATAGTCTGAAAACTCCTGCAATGGCCCACAGAAGATGACCCTGGCTGGGCCTGTTGGAGACTTCATTGGGTTCTGCTCTCGGTGTACCATGTCCCTATAACTAATTGTGGAATTGTTCTCTTAGGGCTGATTTGGGAAGATGTGGTAGGCAGGCTCTAATAGGAATCCATGATCCAAACCACAAATGCATCAGGGTAGCAAATGTGGTGCCCTCCAGGTGTTTTGGACTACATCTCCCATCAGCCCTTGCCGGAACAGCCAATGGACAGGGATTATGGGATCTGTAGTCCCAGACGTCTGGAGGGCTTGATGTTGTTTACCGCTTACATATGTGATCACAGGGCCACTTGAAAAAGTGTTGTGAATGCCAAAGGCTTTGGCGAAACCAGGTTTTAAGAAATCAGAAGCAGTTCTATGGGCTAAATTTCACATTTCTCAGCTGCAAAACTAAAATCAAACACACATGCAGCTTCAACACTGGAGCTGTTAAATGCGCTGAAGCTTTATTGCTCCACCAATGTTCTTGGCAATACTACTATCCATATTAAACAGGAAACAAACATTACAAACCTGTACAAGAACGAAGTAGCGCTTTTTCCACCTTTTCCAAACCTTCTGCCCAAGTGCATACAAATACCTGCCAAGTAAAAAATAATAATTATAATTTAAAAGGTTACACTAAAATGACTCTCAATGGCATATTAACAACACCATTTGAGCTCCTTTTGACTTAAGCACTTGATTTTTTGTTTTACCCTCTATTCACCTGCCCTTAAAATTCCTGTATAATTTTCTGGGTGATACGCTTACAATTTTAGTTTCAACTCAAGTATGTCACAGATATTATGTTACTCATCTTTTCAACAATCTTGTAAAGCAAGTCAGTATTCTCTTCCACGGGGTTAAGATTTGCTGAACATTACCTTGTTGAGTTTATTGGTGAGGCAAATTTTAAACTGTGACTTCAATGTGGTCGGCCTTTGGGACGTTGGTTAAAATCCTAGTATGTGAAGCAGCCCTCTGGGTGCCAAACTACAGGCTGTTTGTCTGCATTGCCGACTCTAGTTTTTCTGCAATTCATCTGCTGTTTATTATAACAGTAGTTTTCTATTCTCCACCAAAATTTTATTCACGATGGTGCTTCTTCTAAACACTAGAAGAACACTCGGTGTATTTGTAGCATTTTGTATGTCAAGATGTAGTTAATTACACAAGGGAAAATAGCACTTTAATAAAAAAAAGTCTATGCTGATAAAATGCTTCAAAGACCAAATAATAACAATTCCCTGGGGAGTACAGCAACATCTGGAGGCCACAGGTTAGCTTTGCCCCACCCCAGTCTTAAGAACCTTCCTGTAAATATTAAACGCAAAGCAACCCTGCTTGTTTTTGAAGAAGATCCTGCATTGTCATTTGAAGAGAAGCTTGTGTTGCGTTAAGCTTGATGTAAGATGTACGCCAAGTCTTTCCATCTAAAGAGGCATGGAGAGAGGAGAATATGGTCCAGGTGGATCCACTACTTTCTTATACCCCTAAAAGGCTGTCACCTCTTCGCACTCAGATGCTTCGAAGAATAAATCACCTACAGAAATACAATTTGTGTGCAGTGATTCATTCCCTTCATTCGCGCTTGCACAGAAGAAAGCGTGTCTGTGTGTAGGCCAATATTCCAAACACACGCTCAGGCTGCAGTGTTTACAATGGTATAAGGACATGACCATTCCCGTATATGCAAAGCAGACCCAATGCAAATAGGATTACTACTGAACTACCTTAACGTCTCAGCTGGGTCAGAAAGTCTCATACACTTGCTACTCAAGATGAAAGGCAGGATTTTTCTGGCTTTCAAAAAAAGGAAGTGGCAAAGGAGCTATAGCCTGCCTGGAAGACCATTTGCTCTGAAAACCTGCCCTTTATTCCTTTTATTAGCATTATTGAGATGTTTGCGGTGAAAGGAAAAGCATGCTGAGCAGAAGGCAGAAGAGCTTTTTTCCTTATCACAACTCAAAACACGTTCCTGGGCATGTGCTAGGGAAGAGCTCTGGCAAAGGAGCAGGTGAAATCAGTGATGATCCACTGGGCAAGAGATATTGGTCACAATATTGAAATGGCTGCAACGGAGAAACTATGGAATGTAGATTTGAAATTCACAGCATGTTCTACATTGAAAGAAAAACATATGAAAATGATATATAGATGACATTTATCTCCTAGCAGACTTGCAAAAATGTATAAATCAAAATCAAATCTGTGTTGGAAATGTAAAGAAAAAGAAGGCACTTTCTACCACATGTGGTGGTCCTGTAAGAGAACCAACACTTTCTGGGAAATGATTTGCAATGAACTGAAGAAAATGTTTAAAATAACTTTTAGTAAAAAACCAGAAGCTTTTCTTTTAGGGGTAGTGAACACAGAAATTCCGACGGACCTTAGAAATATGTTTATGTATGCTACAAGCGCAGCCAGAATCGTATTTGCCCAGAGGAGGAAAGAGGATGCTGTCCCAACTAAGGAATATTCATTGTAAGCCATTAAAATTATTAGTAGGATTGGAACGGTGCTTGCAGTTAAAAGGTGGGCTATGGTTTTATCGGAGAATTAATAGAATTGGATTAACAGAGAAGGTGCAGGAGAAAAAGTTAACATAAGGACCCACAAAAGGGAAGTCCAAGGGAACTTATGGAAATTGTTTTATTTGTCAGCTTGATGACTGTTTGTAAATCTGAAAATTTAAATAAATTTATATATAAAAAAGAAAAAGGTGCCCAAACCGCCAGAGTTATCAGGTCTAACAGCTTATTTAAAAAACGGTACAAACTTATAGCAAAGGTCCGATGGCTCCCTCCTTGCCCCTGCTCACCGCATTCGATGGGAAGGACTCCACAGCAAGGAGATGGCTGGTTCACACTCAAGACGCACTCAACCTTTATAGGCTCAGGCAGGCTACATACATCACATGATTAACACAGGTGACTGGCATTGACCCTCACAGGTAGCTGATATACCAAACATTACCTCTCCCCTCTAGCTATACCTGGAGCCTTCGGCTACATCAAAGTGTATGAAACACACTTGATGTCAGGCGTGGATAATCTTCTCCTCCCTCAGTAGTGTCAAAGGCAAGAAGAACAAGACAAAGAATCCATGTCTCCATGCAAGGGAGACGTTGCCTACTCTGAGTCCCTCCTCTTCCGTCCCCAACAACATCCTGAGAGTCTACAGGAAGTCCCGGGAGCCACACTCCTCTGCGTTCTCTGCTCTTGAATGCTAAGTGATCAACGAGTTCTTGGAGAAGGAGGCTCTCCCAGACTCTCCAAGGAGGTCTCTGCTGGCTGCTCCTCCATTTCCAAAAAGGTTGAAAATGCCGGAACCTTTTCCTGCAGAGAAGGTATATATAGACTAAGGAACACACTACTGCATGCAGCATTATGCGCACCGCCTGTATTTTAAAGCAAACAGCACAAAATGTCTGCTCTTTACCCAGGTACATCTGTATACATGTAGAACGCCTTCCGTTCGTTGAATATGGAGATGTTGGGGGCAGCGTCGGAGCTTCATGCTCCACCACCAGGGGCGGAGAGCAGACGCGCTGCCCCCAGGGATGTGGCACGCATTTCGGGAGGCAGGACGCGCCGTGCGCAGGGGTAGGGCGCACGTTTTGGGGGTGGGGCAGGCAGCTGCAATGGCGCCCCTGGGATCGCACCACTCGGGGCGGCCTGCCCCCACCGCCCCTATCTTCCTACGCCCCTGGTTGGGGGTTGTGTGGTGGCGGCAATTGTTGGGTATAATGGAGGGTGTGGGAACTAGTGAAGAAGCTAGATTTTGCAGCTTGCAACCCCCTCCACATGTACTTTCAAGGCCTGCAACATCCCCTGTCTTCTACGATCCATTTAAGCTCTTCAAACTTTGACTACAAGTTCCCCAAAATGTTTGCACGCATTTCTAAATGCACAAATCCTCCGGCAATTCGCACTGATTTACACTGTAATCACATACATGCCTACTCTGAAGTAAGTCCCACTGAATTCAAGTATGTTATAAGATTGCAGGCGTAGTCAGTACGCTTCCCCAAGTCTGGAATTCTTCACCAGGTTTCAGGAAAAGCCTCGCTTCTTTCCATGCTTCCTTATTGGTTGCAACGATGCAAAGGGGGAAATTGAATAACCCCCTACTCACAATGCCTGGAACTGAAGAGGAAAGGCAAAAGCTCAAACAGTCAGGAAATGCCATGCTAAAATCGGAGGTTTATAAAGCAGCGTGGGGCTGTTTGCAAAAGGGCTTTCAAATAGCCCCACACTGCTTTGGCTATGCACCTTGTTCCCAGGTGTATGGAGCCAAAGTGAGCAGGACTGAACCCCAGAGTGGGTGGCTCAGTTCTCAGGAGGATTAACCCCCCCAAGATGTCAGCTGATGGACAGGTACACAATGGACCAACGCAGACCCACGATGCGCCAGGACTGGTTTGGGTATCGAAGTTCCCCATCACTCCTCTAGCTCTTTGGGATGCATGATTTCCAATGCGCCTCCTTTCTACTTCTACTGATATGGGAGCTCCGATATCAAAAAGGCCCGTACTGAAGAGGTTTCCATGGTTGGAGGGAAGAGCCTTTTGGGTAAATAGGTAGCTGTAGTATACAGAGTTAGGCCACTGGTCCACTGAGCTCAATAATCACAGGCTGACAGCAGATCTCCAGGTTTTCAGGAGTATTTTCCACACCATTTGTAGATTCTGGGGGTTGAATCTGGGATTTACTGTATATATGGAACAGTTGCTCTGTCAGTGGGCTATGGTCTTATGGGGTTGGATCCTCCCCTCTGCCTTTGGGCAGGGAAATGCAAAAACACAGGACTACAGCCTAATCTATGTCTAATTAATACATTATATAATGAGCTCTCTTCTCTGCTACTTTTTGAGTGTGCAAAGTCCCCCATGTAGCACCATGGACATTTCAAAGACATTATTAAAATGTATTTTTTTCAAAATAACAAACATTATCATGAGTCCTGGGTTGTTGTCCCCCCCCCCCATATTCTGAGTGACTATCCCCATACAATTCACCCCTCGGATGTGCTGCACTTCCACAACAAGAAAATCGTGTTTTGTGTTAAATGCAATAATCAAAATCGTTAATACAGCATGTGGAAAATAGTCTTTCCCTGCCACCTGAAGATAAGTCCCAAAGGAACAAAAGGGGGGAATCAAAGGAACAAAATATATATATATCAAAATACACAGCAATGGTAGTCTCTATTATCTGCCAGTATGTCAAATATGTAGAGAGAGAACAAAAGTTTATGCATTAAGACCAAGCTGGGAGTTTTCACAGTTCTACGTGTTGATGAAAATGTCCTCATTGCTAATGGCTAGCTGAATAAATGGTTTATCTATGGAATACTGGAACAATTCATTCACGTGAGATGGCTGGCTTTATGACTTTCGGAGAGATTGTTTTCTCCTTGTTTGGTTGTGTGTGTCCCCCCCCCACTTAAGAAATGGAACAATCCCATATGCATCTTGAATACAACTTCTCTGCTTTCTATAAGGTTTTATTTATCACAATAGGGGAAAATGCAACAAGGGGAAGAAGGAGGAGGGAAAAAAAATCAATACACATAGCTGTTTAGTCCGGCAAAGGGCTTTCTTAAAAAGAAACCTCAGTCAAGGTTGAAAGAGCAATTAATGCAGTCTCAAAATCTGGGCCATTCTGATAGAGTTCAGTTAACATGTGGCAGAAGTAATCATCCACTTGTGAAAATGATTTTCAGTTCATTCTCAAACACCTTTCAGACACTCATGATCCCATTTAACTGACAACAATACAGGCTATCTGTGGGCATCGTTGCATTCAATGTGAGAACCAATCGGGACCAAATGCCCAGAGGCACTTTCAGTCATCACGGCATGTTCAGTGTTGTTGCCTAGCATAAAAGGAATCTTTCCTTGTACCACATTCCTTCTTTTATTTAACCCTACAAGATTAAGCCCCCCTCCCTTTTTTTTTTTTTTGCCTTCCATTGAGGATGAGAGAGACAACAGACTCAAGGCGACAATATGGCCTGGGTCATCAGAAGCGTAGCAGCAAACATTTCCAGATTGATTTTAGTACTTTTCTGCGCTCTTGAGAAAGAGGACTAAACACATCTTCACAACAAATAGGTGGAAGGGGGGGGGAGAATCAGCCCAAACAGCTGTTGCAATTATGTTTGCTAAGTACAAATATCTTGAGTGTCAAGAAAGCTAAAAAAATAATGGAGACCATTTCTATTAACTTCCAACGAACGAGATGCTTATATCATGAATAGGAAAATTGGCATTTAAATCCCAGATATTTCTTTGATTCCCCCCCCCTCTCCCACTTTGTTTCTACTCCTTCCTATATATTTTGCCCATTAATACAGGCATAATGAAGGAGAATCAATATACTGGCTGTCGCCACAAATGTAAAGCAACAGAGATCCATCAGTTCAGTTTCTGAACAATACAGGCCAGCTGGAACTTCCATTTTTTCTTCCTAAAGAACGCCTACCTCGCATTTAGTCATGTAAAGTGAAGCATATCCTACATCTCACTAATAAAGACGACTGAAACAAATGTAAGCGTTACGCTGGTAGTCACTGCAAGTCAGGAAAGTTCGCCTGTCAAACACAGAGTGCTTACACAACAAATATATAACCCCCAAACAGTAGGTAGGTAGGTTTTTAATAACCTAAAAACAGCAGGTATATATGTTGTCTGTAGGTTCTCCGCAACCTTACTAAAAAGGGGGTTTCTTTAAAAAAGAAAAGATGAAGCTAGAGGGTCCCCCCCCCCGTAAGCCAAGAAAAACTGCCCACCAGGCTTCCAAAATGTTTGCTAGACCACTGCCACGCTGGGAGTTACATCTTCAGAAACATTCCACTCTTATTCTTTACTTACTGAAGCTCTACCTTGTTGAAATGAAGTAGGTCAAGGTTTTTTCGGTGCCTGAAAACCACCTGGGAACCCCAGCTAAACTGCCTTGCATTTTATGATGAAATAAATGTGGGCCATAAATGAAAATAAATGAATCTATTAAATTATCTTTGCAGACCACTTTCTGGAAACAAGGGGACTCAATACCTTTAAGTTAAAAAAAAATCCCAAAGAGAAAACAAAATCATATTATTTATGCCACATTTTTCTTAGATAATTAGTGGTCACTTCTCACCTCCTTTATCAAGACGTTTCACTTCCTTCTGAATGCATGCTTACAAAATCAGAAATTGTGCAGGAACCCTTTAATAATTTCTGACAAAAGTCCCAAAGCAGTCACAACCTTATCTTGTTCCAAGCAGCTGTTCTATCAGAGCAATCCTATTCATGTCCTACTCAAAAGTAAGTAAATTCAGTTCAATGGGACTTCAACCCAGGATTGCAGCCTAAATAAAAATTCTAAATCCAATCCAAGAAAAAGAAAGAAAGCGAATAGATTCCTTAAAAAAAACACCTTCATTTAAAACATTATTCTTAATATGTGCTTGCAAAGAAATAGAGATAAATACTTCAGATAAATTAGCCTAAAAGTCGATTTATTTTTAAGGAATGAAGAAAAAGAAACAAAAATGGGGAAGGAACAAAAAAAAACAGACTCTGAAATGGCTCCTTACAAAAGTGGAAACCATGTCAGATGGGTAGGGTATAAATAAAAAATAAAAAAATTGTTGTGGTTGTGGTTGTTCTTAATCTAACTTCTAGGCACACAACTGTTCTATTAGATAATATGCCATGCCTCTTTTTTCATTTACATATTTTTATTCTGACCATCTACTTTCACCAACACCCCCCCAAAAAAAGCAAAATCAGTGCATGCTCTCAAGAAATGTTCAATCAGGAGGTCCACACAGCTATTATTTTGAAAGTTACATGTGACACAGATAATTGACTCCTGGTAACCTTTCGTAATGCAGCCTTTTTGCAGGGACATTCAATAGCGCGGGTAAACTCAACCATTACTATGTGCGCCTTCCTACCAACCTTACTTGGAAGTACAATAGGTTTTGAGCTTAACACTGTAAAATTGCGGGACTAGGGTCAAGCTCCAGTGCCAGGAGAAGAGACGATTGTCACCCAGTACGACAGATCACAGGATCAGTTCCCTTGGATAAAAAGGGAAGCCTGCAGTTCCCCAGTAACTAGGATGCAATTGTGGACACGTTGTACACATGTACTACTGTAAGAAAGCCAAAGCCATCTTTCTCCAGTGATAATTTCTCTTATGCACTATTAGGAAAGGGAAAATATTTCCATTTCACTTTCTCACCTTTCCAATCTTATTAAGTTCTCCAGATTTTCATACCAGTGATGTTTTTTAAAAAGTCATTATGAAAATTCACTGACATTTGACTGCAAATTTCTCCTTAAAAATATACGTTTTGTAGGCATATTTTTTCTAACACAATGCATTTCTGGATCCCATTTTCACCAGCATATGTATTTTCATACGCACTGCTTGGGCTGGAGAACTGCGTTTCCAAATTCACGTTGTTTAGGGAAGTCTTTAATGTTCAATGTTTTATCGTGATTCTGTTGGGAGCCGTCCAGAGTGGCTGGGGAAATCCAGCCAGATGGGCGGGGTATAAATAATAAAATTTTATTATAATAATAATAATAATAATAATAATAATAATAATAATAATAATACAGTAGTAGTACCTCGGGTTATGAACTTAATTCGTTCCAGAGGTCCGTTCTTAACCCGAAACCGTTCTTAACCTGAGGTACCACTTTAGCTAATGGGGCATCGCCGCCATGCAATTTCTGTTCTCATCCTGAGGTAAAATTCTTAACCCGAGGTACTACTTCTGGGTTAGCGGATTCTGTAACCCGAAGTGTTTGTAACCCAAGGTGTTTGTAACCCAAGGTACCACTGTAATAATAATAATAATAATAATAATAATAATAATAATAATAATAATAATAACTGAAGTACACATGACTATTTTTATTCATCTGGGTACATTTGAAATCTAGCCTTTCCTTCAAGGAACATGGGGCAGCAGTTCTTATCATTGTCATCACCATCATTTTAATTTATTACCAGCCTTTCACCCTAAGGTTCCACAGTGGGTTACAACTATTTAAAACACAGCATTATCATAGAATCACAGAACAGCAGAGTTTGAAGGGGTCCCCCAAGGGTTATCTAGTCTAACCCCCTGCAATGCAGGAATTGAAACCAGTTCTTAAAACTCACATGGTGTGCCCAAGAGTCCAAACATTGTCTTCACATCAGCTGAGAGAGTATGGCTGCTCCAGCCCAGCTCACTCCCTGAACTTCATGGTGACATCTCTGCACTGTTAGACCAAAATTACAACCACTGCACCTTACTGGTTCTCAACCTGTTCCACGGCTACAGCCATAAAACAATTTAGCATATACCCCATAATTTATGAACCAAGCTATTTGCGGTATCTTGTAATTATTTTTGCAATCACTCATAATCATATTTCTTCTTCTTCTTTTTAAACAAAAGCTGCCAAAGAAATTAATTTAACAAAAATATTTTAAAACACTGCCAGAGGTTTGGAACTCATCAAGGAAACAAGAAAGTTTCAAGTCAACACACTTATTAGTTGTTTAATAGCAAAGCTACACCGGCAGGTTAATGGAAGGCCTTGCAAATTAATTATCACACCCCAATGGAGGAGAAGCGACCTCAGCTTCATAGGTACACAGATCCAACACACAAGTAAGCACATTGTATTTCCAAGAGTACAGGGCAAGCCTGAATGGCACCCACAGCTAACCTCCTTCGACAGCAGTAAAAGGTAAAGGGACCCCTGACCATTAGGTCCAGTTGTGACCGACTCTGGGGTTGCGCACTCATCTCGCATTATTGGCCGAGGGAGCCAGCGTACAGCTTCCAGGTCATGTGGCCAGCATGACTAAGCCGCTTCTGGCGAACCAGAACAGCACACGGAAACGCCGTTTACCTTCCCGCCGGAGCGGTACCTATTTATCTACTTGCACTTTGACGTGCTTTCGAACTGCTAGGTTGGCAGGAGCTGGACCGAGCAATGGGATCTCACCCCATTGCAGGGATTCAAACCACCGCCAGCTGGCTTCAATATTGTCAATTAAAGAGTTTATTTAAGAAGCATAAATAATTAGGATTTGAAAAAAAGAGAAATCAAAACTGCAAGAAATTATAATTGACAACAATATAAAACCTCTATCTAAAATGTACAAATATTTGTTAGAATGGGAATTAAAAGACGAAGATACAAAATGTGTGATGATTAGATGGGCCCAGGATTTGGGAAGGCCAATTCTCAAATCACAATGGGATACATTATGGAAGAAAACAATGAAATTTACGGCCAGTGCTGGTATTAAAGAAAATATGATGAAATTAATGTACAGGTGGCATTTGACCCCAAATAAATTAGCGAAATTCTATAAAAATGAATCCAAGATGTGTTGGAAATGTAATAATGAGGTGGGAGATTATTTCCATTGCTGGTGGGGATGTCAGAAAATCAATAAATTTTGGAGGGAAATATATGAGGAGATGAAAAAAATGTTAAGAATCACCTTCAGAAAGAAACCAGAGTATTTCTTATTAAGTTTGATACCCGAGAATATTCCGGAAAATAAGAAAAGTGTTTTTCTTTACGCATGCGCAGCGGCAAGACTTTTAATTGGCCAAAAATGGAAAAAAGAGGAGGTACCCACGGTTCAAGAATGGCAGTTGAAATTAATAGAACTTATTAATCTAGCAAGAATGACGGCAATAATCAGAAACATATCTAAACAGAAATCTCTAATGGAATGGGAATGTGTAGAAGTGTATTTTAGGAAAAAGGGAATAAAAACTGAGTTAGCGATTTGTTGGGATTAGAGCCACATGGGGATACTTATATCTATATTGATATTTTGTAAAGATGGAGAAAGTTAGAGATAGTAGAATAATAATAAAAGGGTAATGCAAGTAATAGGAGAAAATATAAGGAAAGCGATATATAAAGGGTTTGGAAGCAATTTTAATTGGAGTGCAGGGATGATTTTATTGTAGGATTGTAAAATTGTATTAGTTATCTGTTTGTTTGTCCTTTTTCGTTTGTTTATAAGTTTGTATTCTTTTTTTTGTTTATTGATATGTTGTTCTTTTAAGATGAGAAATAAAGTTTATTTTTTTTTAAAAAAAAACCACCGACCTTCTGATCAGCAAGGGAGAAAGGTTGTTTTCTGCTGCTCCAGAGAAACAGACACGGAGCAATGGATTCAAGGTACAAGAAAGAAGATTCCACTTAAACATTAGGAAGAACTTCCTGACAGTAAGAGCTGTTCGGCAGTGGAATTTGCTGCCAAGGAGTGTGGTGGAGTCTCCTTCTTTGGAGGTCTTTAAGCAGAGGCTTGACAGGCATATGTCAAGAATGCTTTGATGGTGATTCCTGCTTGGCAGGGGGTTGGACTGGATGGCCCTTGTGGTCTCTTCCAACTCTATGATTCTAAGCCCTAGGCTCTGTGGTTTAACCCACAGCGCCACCCAGTACTTATTCATTAAAACCATAAATCCCACTTGAAAACAACCCACCTGTCCCCAAACCCGAACAAGAGGTTCTTAAGACAATATGAATGCCTTGATTTGTTCTGTTCCTCAGACTGCTGCTGCCCCAATTACCATCAGCCCCAGTCAGCAAGGACAATGATCAGGGATGAAACGAACCATGGTCCAAAACATCTGGCGAGCATCAGGTTGGGGAAGTCATTTACGCTGTGGGTAATGCATACCTGTGATGGGACACACACAGCGGCTTGCATTAACCTCGATTGCAGGGTTTCCCAAACTTGGGTCTCGAGGTGTTTTTGGTCTACAATTCCCATCATCCCTAGCTAGGAGGACCAGTAGTCATGGATGATGGGGGGGAAAGCAGCTCGAGACCCAAGTTTGGGAATCCCTGCTAGCTTTAGTAGTACGCAGTTCCCCTCACTGGGCTGCCATTGACATAAAAACACAGTATAAAGGTGATTGATGAATTCAAAACTGTCTAAATCCATACAGAGGCAACCACAGAGTTGTACAGTAATCTTGTCACTGCACTTTCAGCACAGTTAGGAGGCACTTCAGTGGCTGCTTGCATTGGGTATAATCCAATTTAAGTCAACGAGGCTACACAAGTGTTAAGTGGGCTTTAGATGACCTTCTTAGAAACTCTCAGGTGCTGTTTGTCAGACTACCGAGTCAACAAACATCAAGCCGGTGTTACATATTTATATATATCTGTTTGTTTGTGTGTGTGTACACACATACGAGGTACACTCACATTCTGCATTCCACAGCGCAGTTCGTCTAAAGCAGCTAAAGAACGGGACAATAGAAACGGATTGGGTTCCCTGTTTAGGGAAGATTTTAATGACTGATGTTTTAATGTATTTCTAGGGTGGCGCTGTGGGTTAAACCACTGAGCCTAGGGCTTGCCGATCAGAAGGTTGGCGGTTTGAATCCCTGTGATGGGGTGAGCTCCCGTTGCTCAGTCCCAGCTCCTGCCAACCTAGCAGTTTGAAAGCACATCAAAGTGCAAGTAGATATATAGGTACCGCTACAGCGGGAAGGTAAACGGTGTTTCCGTGTGCTGTTCTGGTTCGCCAGAAGTGGCTTTGACATGCTGGCCACATGACCTGGAAGCATAGCTGCCAAGTTTTCCCTTTTCTCGCGAGGAAGCCTATTCAGCATAAGGGAAAATCCCTTTAAAAAAGGGATAACTTGGCAGCTATGCCTGGAAGCTGTATGCCAGCTCCCTTGGCCAATAACGCGAGATGAGCGCTGCAACCCCAGAGTCGGTCACAACTGGACCTAATGGTCAGGGGTCCCTTTACCTTTACCCTTCTGTTGGATGCCACCCAGAGTGGTTAGGGAAACCCAGTCAGATGGGCAGGGTAGAAATAACAGCAACAGCAACAGCAACAGCAACAACAACATTTCACTCAAGCAAAACAGTTTAAGAGAAACTGCTCCTAACTTCTCATATGGCTAAAATATGAATGGATCACTAGTGAGGCTTAAAAAACTTCTGAAATTGCCTATGAGTTCTACTGATCCGGATCCAGAAAACAAAATATACAGTCATACCTCGGTTTAAGTACGCCTTGGTTTGAGTATTTTCAGCTTAAGTACTCCGCGGACCTGTCTGGAACGGATTAATCCACTTTCCATTACTTTCAATGGGAAAGTTCACTTCAGGTTAAGTACGTTTCAGGTTAAGTACGGACTTCTGGAACCAATTACACTCATACTTCGGGTTAAGTACGCTTCAGGTTGAGTACTCTGTGGACCCGTCTGGAATGGATTAATCCACTTTCCATTACTTTCAATGGGAAAGTTCGCTTCAGGTTAAGTACACTGAACCAATTGTGTTTCCGGAACCAATTGTGTTTGTAAACCGAGGTACCACTGTATATAATCTGGGATCCAATTCAAGGTAGCACTAAAGAGATTGCTCAGTATGTGCAAGCTTTTCTGCTTGTCTATCAGAACCACATGCCCTTTTCTCCCCCTGTCTCTTCTCTGGGCAATCAGATCTGGGAGCATGTGCACTGGCTTCTACCTGCAGAAAACATTGGTGGAATCCAGACCCTGCTCTGTGCTGGAATTCAATAATTCCTTTATTGCACATTGTATGGCTCCTGCTGGGATTGCACAGAAACCAAGTATCCATATTGCTTGAGATTGAAATCTGAGCTTCTTATTGTGTTCTCTTTTTTTGCGGGGGAGAGGCAACTATTGTAGAATGTGTAATACTTGGTTGCATCAAGTGTGAAAGCATACTGGAATGTTCCTGGTTTGTTCCTGGATTCTGCAAGCATGGTGGATCCTGGTAAGGCCACGACAGACTTTGCTGTAGCACTCTGAACTTACAGCACTGTACAGTACAAGCAAAATCCCAGCAGCAGCAGCAACAGCAGTCACTAAAAGCTTTAAACCCTGTTATTGAAAGAACTGCCCCCGCCTCCAATTACCCATGGGTGGTCTAAACACTCTCAGGCTGATTTAGAATGTCATTACATTGACTCTGAATAATTTGGCATAGAGTATCCTGGGGCAATTTTTAGGTGGTGTTTAATATATAGGATTATGCAATGACTGCTCCATGAGTTGGGCTGCTCAGCTTTGGAGTGAAGTTAGCAGCTGGTCAGCACACTCCCTTGACCGGCCCCTTGGCTCATCCCTATCAATTTCACACTTCATAAAATAGGCCCCAGGAATCTCTACATGTGGTTCTCTGGAGACCCTCCCCCCCCCCCGAAACTGAGGACCTGAAGTTACACCCTTGATACAAGTGTACTGTCTTAACAGCTTCCTGAAACCAAATTCCATGAGTGACACAGCCACCAAAGGCGTAGGACTGAATCCACAAAAGCATGAGTACCACACTGCTTGTGGCGTTCTGAAAATGTTTGTGCCATTGCTAGTGGAAGAGTGCAGCCCTCTAACAGGCAGGTTCCAACAGAAGTTCATGTGCTTGTGCCAGCAGAAGAACACATTTTAGTTACACAGTGGTACCTTGGTTTCAGGGACCCAGGTGGCGCTGTGGGTTAAACCACAGAGTCTGCTGATCAGAAGGTCAGTGGTTTGAATCCCCGGGGCAAGCTCCCGTTGCTCGGTCCCAGCTCCTGCCCACCTACCGGTAGCAGTTCGAAAGCACATCCAAGTGCAAGTAGATAAATAGGGACCGCTCCGGCGGGAAGGTAAACTGTGTTTCCGTGCACTGCTCTGGTTCGCCAGAAGCAGTTTTGTCATGCTGGCTGCATGACCCGGAAGCTGTCTGCGGACAAACGCCGGCTCCCTCGGCCTATAGAGCGAGATGAGCGCCGCAACCCCAGAGTCGGACACGACTGGACCTGATGGTCAGGGGCGCCTTTACCTTTACCTTGGTTTACGAACAGTCCTGTTTGTGAGCACACACGCTGAACCCTGTCCGTGGAGCCTACCCCCCAAAGAAAGAGACCAGAGACCAAAGTACGGGTTCAAATTGGCCACAGCTTTATTTAACTTCAGAATGTGGGAAACTTGGCATAGGCCTTAGCATGTAACCCTCTCAGCCTGTCTGGGACTGAGGATGTGGAGAGCAATGAGGTGCAGTGGGAGGGGACTGTAAAGCACAAACTTACACAGCGTGCCCTCCCACCTTAACTCCATCGGGAGTTTGACCTATGTGCCGCCGCTCTAGGGCCAGGGACTCCCGCAATCAACCCTTTAATGGGCCCTGCAAATGCCGCCGTGTGGGGGTGCATGAAATGCCTCCCCCCCCCAACTTGAAGATAAACTAAAGGATACTTTGCCAAGGCCTAAATCTGCCACCCGAGGCCACCAAGAAACCCACAGCTGAAGAACAAACGCTTACCCACCCAATTTTTAAGGCCTTGGCTCATTCCCCAGGGGGAGGGGTCAGGTACATGGCCCACATGCCTTGGCATCCAGGGTCAGGGCAATGCCTCCCCACAACCAAATCGTTCACTCCCAGGTGCAGAACCAAAACTTTGGATGGTCTGGTTTGCAAACTTTACCTCAGTCTAAGAACGGAAGCCGAACTGTGGAAGGGCACTGGCGGCGAGGCTCATTAGGGAAAGCGTGCCTCGGTTTAAGAAAGAATTTGGTTTAAGAATGGACTTCCAGAACGGATTAAGTTTGTAAACCGAGGTACCACTGTAGTTCATTTCTTTCCTGAGCAAAACTTTTCTGGCACAAGGTGCCCGCAGGCGACATCTTCTGCGTCTTCTGGCCTTTAACTGTCTTGCAGTTGAGGTTCTTCAATTCTGTCCCTGCTGTTGCCCAGAGCTTAAGAGCTTCCACTTCGCTTCTGCCTCCCACAAGGAGGTAGGCAAACCACAGAGAGTCATCTACACCCACAACTGTGCCTTTACCACCCTAACAAGACACGTTTGCAAAGCCAGGAACGAAAGATGGTTTCGAGTTGGCTTGCTATGATGGTTTCCAGAGCAAAACAAACCATCATCGTGGCCTGGTTTGGACATCATGATGAGCTAGCTTCTTCATGGTTGGGAGGGACGAAGCAGATGCATTTGGGCTCAGTATGGCTTAATAAATCATAGTTAATGGGCTTAGCGTCACCGTTACATGCAAATGAGACAAATAACAACCCCATGTGGACTCTTGACAGGGAAAGTCAATCCCTGACTTGCCAAATATACCTGCATGATGAAGCTGGATTCAAATTCCTCTATGTGTCAGATTGACATTTTATGTTCTTTCGATTTAGACTTTTAAAAACTCCCTACATATATACACCTAAAATGCATTGGGGGGTGTGTGGCACTGTAAGTTTATCAACTTAAAATCTGTGTGACTTGCCTCTGAACAGACATACACCGGTAGCTGAGGTCTGATCAATGAAGGATATAACAAAAAAAGTTCTGAACGCCTAATATCAAAGACTGCAACGTCTTGAATGTAGCACACTCTTCAAAATGAAAGCAGAAATACATTTTAGGACAGGAAATAGTTTCTTTCTTCATTCTTCCAAAAACAAAATAGAATGGGCACCCAACATGACATAGTTTGCATATAACTAAGCTTTGGAAACAAAAATTATAGGTTGCCACTAGAAAATGAAACCCAAACGTTTTACGCATTGCCCATTTTACATTTTGAAGTTCAAATTCACCCACAGGCTTAAAAGTTCTTAGCTTTCCTTTAAACCATGGTGCCCTCTTGTGGCCAATGCTGTTTAATACAGAGGACCGGAAGCTGCTTGTATTAAATTTTACTTTCTTGGGAGAGATTTTACTTTCTTGGGCTCCTTGATCACTGCAGATGGTGACAGCAGTCACGAAATTAAAAGACGCCTGCTTCTTGGGAGAAAAGCAATGACAAACCTAGACAGCATCTTAAAAAGCAGAGACATCACCTTGCCGACAAAGGTCCGTATAGTTCAAGCTATGGTTTTCCCAGTAGTGATGTATGGAAGTGAGAGCTGGACCATAAAGAAGGCTGATCGCCGAAGAATTGATGCTTTTGAATTATGGTGCTGGAGGAGACTCTTGAGAGTCCCATGGACTGCAAGAAGATCAAACCTATCCATTCTTAAGGAAATCAGCCCTGAGTGCTCCCTGGAAGGACAGATCGTGAAGCTGAGGCTCCAATACTTTGGCCACCTCATGAGAAGAGAAGAATCCTTGGAAAAGACCCTGATGTTGGGAAAGATGGAGGGCACTAGGAGAAGGGGACGACAGAGGACGAGATGGTTGGACAGTGTTCTCGAAGCTACGAACATGAGTTTGACCAAACTACGGGAGGCAGTGCAAGACAGGAGTGCCTGGCGTGCTATGGTCCATGGGGTCACGAAGAGTCGGACACGACTAAACGACTAAACAACAACAAGCTCATATACAGCTCACCAGACTACAGCGGATTAATAACAAAGATTGTGCATGAACTACATCCTAGTATCACAAATGCCAATATAATCAAAGTTGCCTTTTGAAAGCACTTTAACACTGCCTTTTATAAGCAAGTGTGTAGCTGAACACGTATTGTACTGTACACAGTACTACCTTAAGAGTGGGGGGGAAAAAAATAAGTCGCTGGGCAGAAGGAACTGTCTGTAAAATGGAAATTTCAGCCACTATCAACAGCAGATGTTAGGAAATTCACATATATTGATGAAGGCTCTGGAGAAGTAAGAGGTTGGGGACCCTCCAAGATAAAAGTTCTTAAAAGGAGGAAAATTTTCACCTGCAGGCAAAAGCTCATTAAGATATATATATATATATATATATATATATAGAGAGAGAGAGAGAGAGAGAGAGAGAGAGAGAGAGAGAGAGAGCGCTTGGCACATATAATTTCTGCACGTCAGAAAAAAGGGCAGGGTAGAACCTTGTCTCTCGGACATCCTAGTTTCCTATGTGCAGGGTATGTTCCCTCCCCCTTACAGAACACTTGCCTACCTGCAAGTCTGAATTGGTACAGCCGAAAGATTCACCACTTTAGTAAGAATGAGTCTTATTACAATTATTTCTGTGATCCATCACAAAATGTAATGAGCGTTAAAAATATGCACCACTAGCTTCAGGAATGGTGCCAGGGAACATAGAAATGCAAACTGCACTACTGTTCTGGGTCACACCTTGACTTTTTCTGCCTCTGTTCATTCAGAAAGTTAAGAACATTCCGCTTTCAATTTCCCTGATCAGAAAGCAGAGAAGCTCTGCTGGTCCTGATAGAAATACACACAACACAACATGTTACAATTTGATAAAACGGCAGAGAGGCCAAAGCCTCGGACGTGTGCTGCCTTAAAACGAAAAACAGCATTTTGTGCTATTTCATGCCAATCAAAGTCGGAAGCCTGCCATGCTAATAAAAAAGCAATTGACCCCAGCAGCGAGGCTAATTAAATGAGATAAGATAATTAAATGCTTCTCAATATGTAATCAAAATGGAAGCTGTAAGTGTTTCACAATGAAGTTTTTTTCTCTCTTTCCTCAGTGCTAGAAAGAACTGGAATGAGCCTAAAGCAGGCACCCCCGAACTCGGCCCTCCAGTTGTTTTGGGACTACAACTCCCATCATCCCTAGCTAACAGGACCAGTGGTCAGGGATGATGGGAACTGTAGTCCCAAAACATATGGAGGGCTGAGTTTGGGGATGCCTGGCCTAAACAGATGCACAAGACATAGGCCAGACTCCAGAGAAACAAAACATGCTTTAGTGGGGGAGAACAGAGCTTTGTTTCATCCTGGGACGGGAGCCCCTCAAAGCTGACCACAAGTTGTGTTGAGCGCAGCCGTAGCTTAAGAGATAACATGCACAGGAAGAAACGACACATTTCTAGTACTAGACATGGGGAAACTTCTTAATGTGACAACAGTCAACACATGTAAATGAAGTTTCCCACCCACACCAAAGGGAGAGACATAAATGTGCATCTGTATCAGGGATGGGGAACATGTGGATTTATAGCTCTTCTTCTCTTTGGCAATCACTCGTAGCCGAGTAAGATTGTCTTCATAAACACGGTTTTAACCATGAGTCCGTAAGTGACTGTGGAGGCCAATTCTGGACCCACACGTCCTTCCACAGTGGGGACATTGGTTTCCAGGCGGGAGTTGATCACGGTGTGGATTTGCAAAGCATGCCTTCCTCTTAGCACGTTTCTCCCTTGCGTCCTGAGATTGAGTGTCTTCAAAGCCCATGGCACCTTTGGTAAAGGCTGTTCTCCAACTGGAGTGCTCGCAGGCCAGTGTTTCCAGTTGTTGGTGTTTATACTATATTTTTAAAGATTTGCCTTGAGTGAGTCTTTGAACCTCTTTTGTTGGCCACCAGCATTACACTTTCCATTTTTAAGTTCAGAATAGAGTAGTTGCTTTGGAAGACGATCATCAGGCATCTGCACAACATGATCAGTCCAACGAAGTTGATGTTGAAGAATCATTGCTTCAACACTGGTGATCTTTGCTTCTTCCAGTACACTGATATTAGTTCGCTTGTATTCCCAAGTGATGTGTAAAATTTTTCGGAGACACCATTGATGGAATCTTTCGAGCAGTTTGAGATGGCATTTATAAGTGGTCCATGTTCCATAAGCATATAGTAAGGTTGGTAGTACAATAGCTTTGTAAACAAGCATTTTGGTTTCCCTGCAAATGTCCCAGTCCTCGAACACTCTGCACTTCAATCGGGAGAAAGCCGCACGAGTGAGCCTCTTAGGCTTGCCGATCAGAAGGTCGACGGTTTGAATCCCCGCGATAGGGTGAGCTCCCATTGCTCGGTCCCAGCTCCTGCCAACCTAGCAGTTTGAAAGCACACCCAAAAGTGCAAGTAGATAAATAGGTACTGTTCCGGTGGATGGTAAATGGCGTTTCCATGCGCTGATCTGGTTTCGGTGTTCCGTTGCACCAGAAGCGGCTTAGTCATGCTGGCCACATGACCCGGAAAAAACTGTCTGTGGACAAACGCTGGCTCCCTCGGCCTGTAAAGCGAGATGAGTGCCGCAATCCCAGAGTCGTCTGCGACTGGACTTAACTGTCAGGGGTCCTTTACCTTTACCTTTTTAAAAGACTATACTCAAAATACTCTTAATCCTTTATTACTTGCCAAACAAGGCGGCATAGAAAAATAAAATAAAGATGCAGTACTTTGTTATTCTGATATCCCTATACTTTGCTATGCTGATGACACAACCTTGATGGCAGAAAGTGAGGAAGAATTAAAGAACCTTTCAATGACGATGAAAGAGGAGAGCGCAAAATGTGGTCTGAAGCTCAACATAAAAAAACAACTAAGATAATGGCCACTGGTCCCATCACCTCCTGGAAAATAGAAGGGGAAGAAATGGAAGCAGTGAGAGATTTTACTTTCTTGGGTTCCATGATCACTGCAGATGGTGACAGCAGTCACGAAATTAAAAGATGCCGACTTCTTGGGAGAAAAGCAATGACAAACCTAGACAGCATCTTAAAAAGCAGAGACATCACCTTGCCGACAAAGGTTCATATAGTTAAAGCTATGGTTTTCACAGTAGTGATGTATGGAAGTGAGAGCTGGACCATAAAGAAGGCTGATCGCCGAAGAATTGATGCTTTTGAATTATGGTGCTGGAGGAGACTCTTGAGAGTCCCATGGACTGCAAGAAGATCAAACCTATCCATTCTGAAGGAAATCAGCCCTGAGTGCTCACTGGAAGGACAGATCATGAATCTGAGGCTCCAATACTTTGGCCACCTCATGAGAAGAGAAGACTCCCTGGAAAAGACCCTGATGTTGGGAAAGATTGAGGGCACAAGGAGAAGGGGACGACAGAGGATGAGATGGTTGGACAGTGTTCTCGAAGCTACGAACATGAGTCTGACCAAACTGTGGGAGGCAGTGCAAGACAGGAGTGCCTAGCGTGCTCTGGTCCATGGGGTCACGAAGAGTCGGACACGACTAAACAACAACGACAACTTTGCTATTCTAATGAGAATTATGCACCATGCCATGAGAGGCTATGAAGGCTGTATTGCATGGGGTATGCATAAAACAACTCAGATCACAAAAGGAATAAATAGAAAGGGAAGTGGCTCAATTATTATTTAAATTTGGGGAAAGTGGCTCAAAGCAACGTCTCGGTAAGTGGAAATAAGAAGAATCAGAGCCATTAGACATCAATAATATTCTATTTTATGCAAAAACAAAAATTATAAAAGCCTGGCAGTAGAGGCTCCGGGCAGTTAGCAAATCAGGTAAGACAGAAAAAGGGGGAGGGGAACATGGTAAGCATTCTGAAATACTGTAGTTTGTCTCCTACTACAGCTTTAATAACTCAGTAAAAAATAAACGTGATTGCACTGAAGCTCTGTTGCAGTGTTAATGAAGGCATAAAAGTATCACAGCAGATTATTTATTTAAACGGAAAGAACCTGATTCAGACCCCCTCCCCCCTGATTAAAACATGCTGATGAGACCAATACACAGTGGAGAGTTTATTTCCCAGTGCAGTCAATTGGATTAAATGCCAACCAATCACAGGATTATAGCCTAAACCACTAAGGAAACCTTTCAGCTGCATAGCACTGTGTGGGACGTTAGTCCAAATTGTGGTTTAAAAAAGTTGAGTTTGGATCTGATTTCCCCCAAGTTTTGCAACTATTTCAGACTAATTACTCTGAAATGAATGCAAAGTGATACCTCGTTTAGTAATATATCTTCTGGCAATTAAAAGCCTCTCGGCTTCTCTCTGCAATTAACATGGTTGCACTTGTTATAAAGGTCTCCAAGATCCCTTTACTAGCAATTATTGCAAAAAAACCCCACACCCATTAAGATCAAGCTCGCTGCTATAATCTGTTCTCTAAGGATCTATCAGGAGGATGAACACTTCTGCTTCTTTCTTCCCTAACCCTTTTGCATGTAATCTCATCATCATTATGCAATGATTCATTAACATAATTTCTGTATGTCACCTGCGCTGCAATGTCCAAATCTTCTTATTTCCTTATTTTTTTGGTAAACTGATTTAAATCTATTCATTTTGTGCAAAACAAGAACAAACGAATACCTAAAAGGTTGAAACGCCACCACATTTTGTGTGTCAAAAACTAAACTTTATTTCCCATTATTCAACCTATGGTATGCAACTTGATGCATGAAGATTGAAATGTAAGAATCAACATCAATATCTTTGGCAGCCTGAACAAACAGCAAGAAAACGGACTCGCAGAAAAATACGCTAAGTGATTGTAGAGGGGTGCTGCAAATTGACCAACCTGGTAAAAAAAAAGTCTGCCCTCCTTCTCTGAAACTGGTCACCAAGATGCTTTTGGACACAATTACTGTGCTGGATATTAACTATGAAGCCTCAAATGGCTTAGGTACAGGTCACCGGTAACATCCTGCCCACACTGTAAGATCTGGTGAAGAGGCTGCTGTCTCATGACAAAGGCTTGGCACACTTTGCCACAAGTGTTTGTAGATTTCGCAGTTTTAAAAAACAAAACAAAGATGTATTAGGAAATTGTAGAGATTCCCAAATGATTGGGATTCCCAATGCAATCTGAGGCAAGGCTTGATCGACGTTCTCACAGCTGGAAACGAAGGATGCACACATCCTTAATTTATTTACACTTTGAAATAAACAAAAAACAAAAATCCAAGACGTTTGCAAAATCCACACCCCTGCAATAATGAATAATATAGCCCACAGATCGGCAGATCAGCTCATATTAACCTCCAAACAAAGGATTTGATACAGCCAGGAAAGTCCTCTGCTCAGACCCTGCAGAGCTGCTGTCTCTCAAAGCAGATAATACTGAATTGTATGAACCGCTAGTATGACTAGCAGGTTCATGTGTCTCGTAAGTTAGTAGTAAACACCTGAGGCACAAGCAAACAAGTATACTGAGAACAACTAAAACTTATAAAGGATATTTCCTCCTCTTTGCTTTCTTGTTTGTCCCCTCCCTTGTCAATAACTCTGTATTTGCTGATTTTATTTAGTAACTTTTAATGAGTTTTTAAAATGTTTTGGCTTGACAATGCAATATGTGCTGTTGGCCACTAGGCTATGCTAAAACATAACCCATCCAACCAAACGTATTTTTCAGGTAATGTTACTTTCAAAGTCAGGCATTTCTTCCAAGTCAAGATGCACATGCTAGAAGGAACGCGTTCTAAGAAGTATGTGTTCCCCCTTAAGTCCACATGGCCCTGTCTGCACCTTACATCTAAGGTAGTATCACAGCACTTTAAAAAGTCGTGGCTTCCCCTAAAGATTGCTGGGAAATGTAGTTTGTTGAGTGTGTGAAGAGTTGTTCGGAGGAAACCCCCCCCCCCCCAATAGAGCTGCAATTCTCACAGTGGTTTAACACTCAATCATCCCTTTCCCAGGGAACTCTGAGAATTGTAGTCTGGTGAGGGGAACAGGGGTCTCCTGACAACTTTCAGCATCTTTCAGCATCTTCAGGGTTCTTTTGAGGAAGCCATGGCTGTTTAAAGTTGCATGGTAAAGGTAAAGGGACCCCTGACCATTAGGTCCAGTCGTGACCGACTCTGGGGTTGCGGCGCTCATCTCACGTTATTGGCCAAGGGAGCCGGCGTACAGCTTCCAGGTCATGTGGCCAGCATGACTAAGCCGCTTCTGGCGAACCAGAGCAGCGCACGGAAACGCCATTTACCTTCCCGCTGTAGCGGTACCTATTTATCTACTTGCACTTTGATGTGCTTTTGAACTGCTAGGTTGGCAGGAGCTGGGACTGAGCAACGGGAGCTCAAAAGTTGCATGGTAGTGTTTCATTATTATTAATATTAATATTAAATTATATTTATATGTCACCTTTATCTTCCAAGGATATCAAGGTGGTTCTCCTCCTCCCCATTTCATCCTCACAAAAACCCTGTGAGGTTGGTTACACTAAGAGCTGGTGACTGGGCCCAAGGTCAGCCAGTGAGCTTTATGGCTGAGTGGGGATTCGAACCCTGCTCTCTCGGGTTCTAGTCCAACACTCTCGGGTCTCAGTCCTACGAGCCGCAGTCAAGAGCATGTAACAACATACATAACTGTAGTTGGCAATACCATACATACAATATCACATTGTGAACTACCATCAATCCAAGGTTAACTCTGTTTTAAGCCACACACTGCACTTAATTGAAATCACTTAACCTTAAGTGAGTTAAAACCAGTGCTTCTACTTATCTGTTCAATGGATGCATGTGCCCAGAGATTAATATTATCAGTTAGTCCCAATATATTTCAGACTTCTTCTGCATTTTAGATATCCAAGCTCCACTGATGCTCAACTGAGATTAAATGCTTGGAAAGCTGTCCATCTCCCTGGCTGAAGCCAGGAGAATTGATGTGACAAAGCTGGCTTTCACAATCCACCCTTTGGGTCCCAAGTAGTTAGCTGAAACGGTTGAAACGGCAAATATTTTATTTCATCTCACTCCTTGCCCTTCCTCCCAAAGAAGTCCAGGTCTGTGAGCACCAGAGTGATAAAACAAAACTACTGAAAATAAAACCAGCATGTAAAAACGTGTTAAACAACCACATACTCTCACAGCTGGAATCATGGAATTGTAGAGTTGGAAGGGGCCCTGAGGATCATCTAGTCCAACCCCTGCAAAGCAGGAATATGTAGCTGCCCCATATGAGGATCGAACCTGCAACCTTGGCGTTCTCAGCATCACGCTTTAACCAACTGAGACATCCATGCACTGGAACAGTATTTTTCAGTTGTGAAATGCATGGGTGAAAATGAGTGTTTTTAAGCTCCGCCTGAATGATATTAGAGGGGGACAGATGCACCTCGCCAGGGAGGGCATTTCACAAATGGCATCACCACTTACAGAGCCCTTTTTCCTGCTTGACTCTGGAGTCTGTGGTGGTTGATATTGCGGGAAGCACTGTTTTAGCTATCTGAGTCTCAAACTGATTGGGCTTTGTATTAACACACTGAATTGGGACTGGAAGCTCACGGGAAGCCAGTGCTCAGCTTTCAGAACATGTGGTACCACCAGGCTGCCATACTTGCCAGCTTAACAGCCACATACTCCACTAGCTGTGGCCTCTGAACTGCCTTCCAAGGGCAGCCCTGCAAAGAGAGCATTACAGTAGTCCAGACAGGAGGTCAACAGAGAACGAGCAACTAAGCCCAGGGGAACCCAGCCCAGAAACAGCTGTACCAGTGAACCAATGTAAGGCCAGCATAAACACTTCAAGCCACAGACATGTCAGTGTCTGACTAGATGAGGAAGAGAGGCGACCGCCACCAGGGATGACACAAAGGAAGGAGACATGGACCCAGGACAGTGGTGCCGTGACACTGGGGATCAGTCCGTTGAAGGGACAAGTTGGGAGGTGGTAGGAGGAGGAGGTTCAAATGAGCACAGAGGGGACAGAAGGAGGAAGCCATTCCAGGTCAGGCCTAGGTGCCGAGAGTGTCCTGTAAGCACAGACTGGCAGAGAGGAGACAGAAGCTTCTTCTACTGCTCAGCAGCTGGACAGCTCCGTTCCTGCTAGTTCTCCTCCTCCACTGATACCCAGAATGTGAAGAGTCCTGCATATTGCTGACCAATGAGCCAGACAGGCCCAGAGGGGAAGCTCTTCCCGTTGCCGCAGTCTATGGCTGCTTGGGAGGAGTAGAGTTTGAGGGGCCTAGAGAGGGAAGGAGGGGCCAGACACCAATTCCAGAAACTAGGGGAGACTAGTTCTGATGAGCTCTGTTGCGTCGTTGTTGTTTTTGCTTTCGTGAGTAAAAGCTAGTTGCATTTTGTGTCTCAAGTCGTACTCCTGACCTGTGGATGACCTGCATTCTCCTGACAGCCCCCTGACAAGACGCCATTGGAGATGTCAGCTGATGGATGAGAGGACGGGATTTGATCCTGCCCTGGCTGTGTGATCCTGTTCTCCTGTTGCAGATTTCACAGAGTAGGCAGCAGGATTTAATCTCTGCTCATCAGGTGGTGAGCGGAGATTAAAGATTGGAGTGAGATTGGGGAATTAAAGGGAAGGGGGTGGAGACAGACCCACAATTTTATTTTATTTTTTGTAATACAGTGCCTCCATTCCCCGAATCATTCCAGAAGGGCACCGTGTTCTATGGTGTTGAAAGTCACTGAGGGATCAAGGAAAAGCAACAGGGCCACACATATTCCTGTCTCTTCAAGGATAACCAGGGTGGCTAAGTGCTAAAACCAGCCTATAACAAGAATGAAATGCATCCAGATCATCTGCTTCTGGACATACCTGCAGCTACCTGGCTAGGACACTCTCAATCACCTTACTAAGGAAGGTAATATTAGAACCTGGGAATTGATTTTCTAAAACACTGGATGTAGTGAGGTCCTCTTCGAGAGGGGCAACAGTACTGTTTGAGGACTGTAGGCAGAACAGTAACATCCAAATCATTTGAAGCTGCTCCCCTCGCGGGGAGCTCAAAGATAGTATTTTTCATAAATTTTTAAAAATCCTGCCATAAATTATTTATACAGTGACCTTTTCGTTTTGGTACACAAGGAACGGTTTGTTCCTTCGCAGGCAGAGTTTTATTATTATTATTATTGCCGTCTCCCTGTGAAGGCATTCACACTTATCTGTGGGGAACAGCGTCACCGAGGCTTTTTGTTCCCGTCAGATGCGGGCCGTGGGCAGCAGGCTGAGATGAGCTAGGAGCCCGGAAGGGCCGTGTTTGGCGCCGATGAGTGAGGCTGGGGCAAACTAGGAGGCAGGGTCAAGGAACAAGGAGGGCAACGGAAGCAAACAGCAAATCAGGACTGAAGGGTAACCGAGAACACGGGGACACATTGGAATTTAGGAACAAGGCTCAAGCTGCAGTAGCGGGGGGGTCTAACCACCTCTGCAGCTGAGACAGGCAGTGGAGAAACCACTGGTTGCACAGACACACTGGTAGGAACTAAAGGTTAATTTCACTGTTGTGGTCCATGACCCCTATCTATGTGTCAAGGAGATGTTAAGGATCCTGGTCAACAACAGGGCAAGCACACAGGCACACACACACACACACACAGGAGGCAGAGAATGCATTAGCTCTTTATTATTCAAAAAGTGAACCCCTATTCATGTGGAGGAAGCCTAAAAGGCCATTAACTGTTAATAACTCATTCTCAAATTGCCCCCCCCCCAAATGCACTAAGGGTAACAGCCAAGGCCAGCCCCGGATGTTTTGCTACTTGAGACAAAACAGAAAATGGCGCCGCCACCTCTGCCTGAGGCAACTGGAGGTGGCCTGGGGGAAGCCCTGGTGTGCTAAAGGGGCGAGAGAGGAAAAACAGGGGCAAAACAGAAACGGGGCAGTGGCAGAAGAGCTGGGGCAACAAGCATAGGAGTTAATGAGTGGCATGTTTCTCAGGGCACAGATCTGCTGCCCCTCCCAACTGTCCTCAACTTGCCACCTGAGGCGACCCCGGGTATGGAAATCATCTTTTTAAACAAGTGGTTCCCAATTGGTGGTCTGCAGAGACCCATAAAGTTATCAAAACTTTCAGAAGTAGGGAGGCCCATAGCTTGGCTTTTGAAAAACAAGAGGTCCGCAATACTTAGCGACTTGGGAACCAATGTTTTAGACTATTCACAGGGAAGGCGGAATGGTGAGCAGATCTCAAACACTTAGAAAATTACAATAGAAAATAACTGCGTGTAGCAATTTTTTCATGCACAAGAGACAGGAATAACTGATATTTAAAGTTTTTTAAAAAAACAAAACAAAACAAACAAACAAACAAACAGTCTTTGATGGAAACCATAACGCCAAAATTCAAGAGCATGTCTTTTAAAAAATCCAGTGAATATTCATTCTTGCATACATTAGTTTTGTCTGACTGCTTTTGATCCTCAAATGACTCTATTATACATTCATTTCAAGCCACAAGTTACTCTTTGTTTAAACAAAGCTCGCATTTCCTCTAGTCATACTTGCATTACTTCTTTAATTCCCCCCCCCCCTTCGGATTGTAGAGTAGAACAAAAACCAAACCCAACAAAAACTATGTGTCCACTGGAAACAGAATTAAAACTTTGCTGCTTGCAGAACAGACACCGACTCACCCGCAATGCTTCATGTGTGCTGGCTTATCCATCCTCACTGCCAGCTTTATCCTCAAATCAGAGTCTTGGCTGTTTTTGGGGACGATCATTTTATGCAGCTCAGGTGACTTTGAGCTATTGGATGTCGGATACAATACTACCTGCGGAGAACACAATGGGAGTTGTTTACCACATTGAAAAACTTCTAACCAATTGACTTGCAAGCTCTGGCCAGTAGAGAAGCTGGTTCTGTCACTTTTTCTGTTTGAAAGGGGATTATAGAAGAAAGACTTCAGCTTCATTTTAACACATCCAGCTTCAAAGCAGGCAAGTTTATTTCCCAAAAACATCACATTTCGGATCACTTTGATACCAAACCTGATTCATTCATGAATTCAAAGCTCCAATGCGCCTGAAAAACAACCTTTCAAGCGATATAAAGATGGGGCTATGCACTGTTTTCAAGTTACCCCCCACTATAAACAACAGGTTATACGAGATATAAAATGAAATTATGAGAGGGCACGGCGTATTTGTTTCGCTTTGAAATTTTGTATGCAGTGCAGTTTCTAACATAGAGAAAATATTGTATAACATAGAGAACAATTAAAACACAATAATTAATAGTAAACGCCACCGTGAACTAGAGCAGCATACAAAACAACACATGTATTAAGGAGAAACATTACTATCCCATAGCTGCCAAGTCTCCCGTTTTCCCTGGGAAATCCCCGTTTTTCCAGCTGTTCCTAGCTGAAAAACAGATTTTTTTTGTTTTTCCCCGGTTTATTCTGGCGCGGCGGCCATTTTGGAACTGGGCGGAGCATACCTCAGAAGCGACTTCTGAGCATGCTCTGCCCAGTTCCAAAATGGCTGCAGTGCGACTTCCGGTCTGCTATTTCCGGCAGGTCCCTTATTTCTCTGACAGCAACTTGGCAGGTATGCTATCCCCCCCCCCAAAGGTCCAGGACAGTAGGTGTGATTTTGCTTGGTGACAGCACAACCAAAGATGTTGTCATTCCGGCTTCTAGAGGGAGACAGTTCCACAGTCGAGGTGCCACAACAGAGAAGGTCTTGCTCTCTGTCACCACTTAGCAAGTTATACTCACCAGCGCAGACACCTGCACAGTAGCAGACTCTATAGAAAAAAAACTCTTCTATTTTTTTTTAAATAAACCTTTATTGCATATTAAAATTACATATTGAAAAAAAGCTCTTCTATTAAGCACATCCTCTGAGGCATCATGCTAGAACAAGCTAATGCCCCAAAGGAAGCAGCTGCAGGATTGAGCAGCTTCTGTACTCTTCACTCATTGTCATGAAATAGCAAAGATCATAATAGTTTCTGGAGACAGTCCTGCAAATTCTTTATTAAAATATTTAGTATAATATTCTATTCCTTTTTCCCACATTAAAAATGGCATTTGTTACTTAAAAGTTATATTCCAATTAACAAAACTAGTGGCTCACCCAACACTGACGTGAAAAAAAGATAATTGATCTACGCCAGGCATCCCCAAACTTTGGCCCTCCCAATGTTTTGGACTACAATTCCCATCTTCCCTGACCACGGGTCCTGTTAGCTAGGGATCATGGGAGTTGTAGGCCAAAACATCTGGAGGGCCGCAGTTTGGGGATGCCTGATCTACGCCGTACTAAATATTAATTGCATGGCCTTAATACTGGCTGCTGAGAGTACGGGTGGCTGAATTCTGCTTTTTTTTCAGTGGCTGAGCGAGATGAAATGTGAGGTTAGATCTAATGACATCCCCGTATTTTCTTAAAAGCAACTCCCCAAACCCCAAATTAGATGGGGACTGTAGCTTGTTGGGAGGGGGATACAGTCACCCTCCCCCTAAAAGTTGTTTTCTTTAAAAAGTAACCTGACGATTTAGAGAAGTAGCAGCCCCCCCTCCAAGCCTCCCTGTGGCTTCAGCTCTGGTGTTTTGTGAGCTTCTAAGGAGTTCAGTAGGCCTATACAGCAGCCATTACAGATATGTGAGTCCGCACTAATAGCTTGCATGTACATGTATGCATGTCTCTGTCTACAGTGAGAGTTGCATTTGCTATTGCTTTTCAGCCAGGCTTATACTTTCCTTGCTCCTTCTCTCTCCTTACCACTGCCAAACTGCTGGCATGGACTAGCGGCTGGATGAAGAGGAGTGTTGGGAGGCACCAGCTGGAGAACCCCCAAGGGGACACTCTCCCCTCCCAAGGGAAGAAGGCTCAGAGCCTGCAGACTGGTGGTGGGACGGCGGCGTGAGGTCAGAGGAAGAAGAGGGAGCGGACTGGAAGCAGGAGGTGTCAGAAGCTGAAGGGGCAACAGGGTTTAGTGAGCAGGAAGAAGCTGTGGCAGAGGGCAGTCCAGATTCAGAAGCAGCAGAGGAGGGGAACCAGGAGACAGAGATGAAGCAGGCTGCAGAAGAATCCAGGGAGTCTCCCCCTCCTGCTGTGACCAGCTCCCCTCCCTGCTGGTCTCCCAGAACATGAAGAGGGTGGAGAAAAGAGAGACAAAACAATGGAGCCTTAGGCCCCTGGGAAAGGAACCTGTGGAGGAGCCTAAGGGAAGGACCTTCAGTCCTTGCAACAACTTCATTGGGAAAAGACCTACTACTAGGAAGAGTTGTTGTGACCACTAGGACTGAGCTGATTTGTTTCTTTGAACAAAGAGTTAACCGCACGGACATTGGGTGATTTATTGCTTTATTGCTGACCTATGCCTGATTCCAGCTCCTGACAGCTGCCTGGGTCATACCTCCTGAGTGACTGTCTTTCCAGATTGCTGCTTTGGCTGCTTTTATCAATATAAAATATAAAATCCAGACTGGGAGTTCCCAGTTATGCTCTAATTCACCGCCATGCAGCAACTGGACATGTTTTGAAGCAATGCTTTCTCCGCCCTGCTCCGAATGTACATCTGCAATCACAGCTTGACAAACCCCAGACCGACACTACTGCTTTAACACCGCATTCAGAGACAACATGGCGAGATCGGGGAAGAGGATATAGAGGTGTGAAGGTTTTCTAGAACACACGGACCATTTCGAAGAATGATCATCACCTTAACACTTCTGTATCAGCTTTTGTCATTAAAAGGCTTGGAGATCTCTCACAGGAAGCAAATTTATAAAAGGAAATAAATAAGTAACGAAACAGCAATATTAAGATGAGGCATTAGGATGCGACACAAGGATTTTAACAAGTTCAAATGTTTTTTTTTTTTTTGCTTACACTAACAGAATCCCAAGCAAGGTATTTCTTGAAGATTTCTCACTCATCTATAATAAATAAACCAGCGGATTTCTTTCAGGTTGGTTTCCTTCCCTGGCCTCCCGCAACACCTTTCTTCTTTTTGGATTATACATTCCTAGCAAAGGACTTGTGAGTAATAGTGCTATTCTTTTCCTCGCAATTATGTCCAGCTCCTTATATCAAGAAAGTGATAAACTTTGTGAATTGTTTCTCAGATTCCAAAGGCTGAGTCAGAGGAAACATTGCCCATTCCTCAATATTTTTAAGATGAAAACCTGAAGCCAAAAAGATACGTATAGTTATATGCTCTTTCAGCGCATGCACACTGTCCACATTTGGGGTGCATAATGATCTTCTCCCGTGAACTCAAGATTAGGAGGAATAAGTTGCTCAGGTCTGCAGCAGAAGCCGGATTTACCCATCACTGAATGGCCAGCTCCTGGGTCAATCACAAGGCCACCTCCATAGTTTTTTTTAGTTAAGCAGGACTTTGATTGGCTGGCCCTGTGTCAGTCATTCACACACACACACACACGCACACACACACACTTTACCATTTATGAAACTGCAATATCTCTGATTTTAACTGTTCTGTTATAATATGTATGGGGAAGGGCTGATGTATTGGGACAAAAATTTCTTAAATTTACCAAAAAAGGTGGTTAAAATTGGTTTAAATATATTAATAAGTGATAAACAGAACAAAAAAAGGTAAAAACAATTGCAGATGAATCCAGAAATTGTACAAAGTTCATATTACAATAAAGGTACCGTAATTCTATATTTACATTTCTGCCGAGTTTCCTTTGTACTGTAGCCAGTAAATAATGAATATTTCAAACCCTACAATAACTAAAATATATATATGAGATTTTCTCAATTGGATCACCGAGGTATGTTTTAGCTGCTTCAAGGTTGTCCAAGTTTTCACCATTTGACAAGTTTAGGATGTAATGATCTTTCATTTTTGTACAACTCATCTTCTGTTAACAATAAGTTAACCAATGGGAATTGGTCTTCCTTTTAGAAATTCTAGGTGCCGAAATCCCAAAGGAGCAGAAAAGACTATTTATGTATGTGACCATGGCCGCACGGATGTTACTGGCCCAGAGATGGAAAGAAGATAAAGTCCCTACCAGAGAAGAATGGCAGATGAAGTTAATGGACTATGCTGAAAGGGCTAAAATGACCGGAAGAGTCAGAAATCAGGAAGACCAAATTTTTAATAAGGAGTGGGGAAAATTTATAACTTATCTTAAAGACCATTGTAAATAGTTAAACTCATTAGTAGGATTGAAATATCACTTGTAATTTAAGGTTGAATTCTGGACATAATGGAAGAGGTAAAGTATTTGGAGCATCATGAAAGATGCTGGAGGAAATGATTAATAATAGAACCCACAAAGGGGGAGTTGGAAGTCAAGGAGATTCCTTGGAATCTTGTTTCTTTTGTGATTAATGTTTGATATATCTCTGTAAATTTTTAATTTGAAAAACCAAATAAATAAATTTGAAGGGGAAAAAAGGATTTGGCCCTTTTAGACTTTATGCCGCTGCCCTCATAACTACTCACGGCGAGATCAGGAGTGGGTCCTCCAGTTTTTGCTTCCTCCTTTACCCTCTCTCACCCCGGAGAGCAGGGAGGATCTAATCCAGGGGGCCTTCTGGTCTTCCAGTTTTGAGTCCCTCCTACTCTAGATACCAGCCCCAATTCCCTGCTGTACAAATATTTGCAAAGATTGATGGCTTCATTATTATCCCCCCTGTTCACTCTGCTTTCCCTATTAGTGCATCAATACATCTCACTTCACCTTACCTCCTTTTTCTTAACACTACTTGCATTCACGATTACCATTCAGCCCACACCTATTACTGCTTGTGAGCTAGAGACAGAAAGCAGAAGGAAGAGCGGCATTTTCTCCTGGATCAAATTCAGCAACCACAGCTTCCTCTTGACCTATACCTGCTCCAGCAGATTCAATAGACTGAACCTGAGAGCGGGTGGCGGGAAGCAAAAACGTCTGCCATGGCTTATGTTTTCTTATCTCAACGTGCAGGTTATAACCTCAATCTCCTTGAGATGAATGCCAGCCATCAGTTTCTATTCTCTAGCCGAGACACAAACTAAGCCACTAACACAGAATGAGAGAGGGGGGCACAGGAGAAGACCAGCTTTTTAAAAAAAATCCCACTGAGGAGGCCACCACACTGGAAGATGAGCAGTACACTTGTGGGATGATAAAAATATAGGGTTTGGGGGCAGAGGTGGGTGGGGAAAAGCAACCTTCACTGTCCAATTCGGAAAGAAGAGAAACGAAACAGCAATTCCAGTTCCAACCAAGGAGAGCACTTATAATCAATGAAAAAGTTGGATCTGCTTCTTTTTAATGACAAGATGAGCCAACAAGTTATTTTAAGATTTCTACAAGCAATTATAGAACTGAGGCAGTATCTTCTCCATAAAAGATAACGCATTATACAAACTGCTTTAGGATTTGAAGAGCAGCTAAGAAAGAATAATAAGTTTTTTTTCCTTTTCTTAATTGAATAATCACTAGAACAAGGATGAATTATCTTGATACGCAAATAGTCGCTGTAGTCAACCACCACCTGTTGCTCCCACATTGTATTCACTTGTGTGTTAAGCAAGTACAATGGCTGTCACTTTCAATTAGTAATCTTGAATATTTGATATTCAAAGGACAGAACATGGCAAAAAAAAGGAATGAAATGAATCTTTGGGACTAGGAAATTAGCATTCCTGATTCAAACGCAAGAACGTATTTTTAAAAATGGACTTCATACATAGATTGCCTTTGCAACTAGCCTCTTTCAAACAAATCCTGATGTTTTTATGTACATGAAAGCTAGACTATGCACACAGTTTTAAAATTTCAGTCATTGCCAAACAAATTAAACGTGAACTCTGTTCCCACCTCAACCCCCCCCCACTGCCATTACAACTCAAAATTCCATACAATTCACTTGCATGAAAGGTTAGCTACTAACTAGGGGTCACAAGTACCTGGTATATATGTCTCACTCCTTTCCCCTGTTGAGCAACTCACACATTCCTCATCAAGTCCTGACAGTTACGTGGCCAAGGCTCCTTTATGTCAGATATTTGGGCCAAACGTTTCTCAGCAATAAAAGCAGCAGACAATTCAAGAGCCAATAAACCCTATTTAATGCTAGCATTAAAACTATATACCTTATTGATCGTACAGTGGTACCTTGGTTCTCAAACTTAATCCGTCCCAGAAGTCCATTCCAAAACCAAAGCATGTGCTCCCACAGAAGTAATGCAAAATGGATTAATTCAGGCACGTCCAACAGGTAGATGGTGCTCTACAAGTAGATCACTGGGCGTCTGTGGTAGATCACTGGCTCCCCCAAAGAAGCCAACAACTTTGGCTCCCCTAAAAAAAGCTCATTTTTTGCCCTGCATCCTCAAAAAACAGGGCTTTCCTCCTCCCCAAAAAAGCTCAACAACTTTGACCTGAACCCCCAAAAGGGGGTAAATCACTGCCAGTTTTTAACTCTGTAAGTAAATCACAGTCTCTTGGGAGTTGACCACCCCTGGATTAATTCATTTCAGACTTTTAAAAACAACCCCTAAAACAGCAATTTGACATGAGTTTTACTATCTAATGAGACCATTGATCCATAAAATGAAAGCAATTGTACTGTACTATAAAATAAATAATACAGTATTGTAGATGATAAAAATTTAAATTAATTTTTTCTTACCTGCACTGATGATGGCTATTGTTTTGATGGAGGGCTTTTATCTATTTCCGCAGCCACACAATCAATCAATCAATCAATCAATCAGTAGCTGGACTGGGTTCCACACAGTCACAAAAACAAATTAACTGAAAAAGCCTCAAAAACAAAAATGCAAAATAAATAGCAAAAACAAAAACGCCAAACTTAATCCGTTCTAGAAGTCCGTTTGACTTCCGAAATGTTCGAAAACCAAGGCACAGCTTCAGATTGGTGCAGGTGCCCCAGAAACAATAGCTGACAGCTGACGGATGTTCGGCTTCCGAAAAATGTTCGAAAACCGGAACACTTACTTCTGGGTTTTCAGCATTTGAGAACCAAGACGTTTGAGTACAAGGTACCACTGTATATACTATGTATGCTGCTAAAGTGAAGCTAGAGGTCTTACAATATCACAACGGAACACTGTGACGGAAACGAGAGTGCAGGGCCGTCTTAAGCACCTTTGGCGCCCTGGCGCCGTGGAGCGACGGATCCC